>NC_083644.1:19261854-19996854 GCF_963576545.1 Limanda limanda | reverse complement strand
GTATAACCACTAAATTGTTAATTCCATGGAGCTGGAGTGTTTGACTTGACTGAGTGAGACAGTAAATAAAACTGCTGCTTTCATGTTTTTTTGTGAAACACATACTTTCGCATCCACGTTGAGAGATTTCTAGAGGTTTTTGCTGTAATATTCAAAATGTATGTGACATTCAGTCACCCAGGGACACTATGGTAATGCTGTCAACGTGGCATTTAATACTCCAGGCACAGAGTCATAATAAACATAAAGCTTCTTTTCAAAACAACCTTGCAACCGTCAGCGTCAGTCACAGAAATTAAATTCTCAACACACTTGGATCTTCACATATACCACACATCTGACTCAAACATGGGAAGTTACAAAGGTTGTGTGTAAGAGGAACTTACAGGCAAATAAATGGCGCAGAGGAGGGAGAAGGGGACCAGCACCTCTTTAAGAAATGTCAATTCAGAAGATGCAGACTCGACATGTGTACAAATGGTGTGTGTGTTTGTGTGTTTGCACTAATTTTTGTCACACCTTGAGGACCTCTTCCAGTAAAACCACAGACTTTGTCAGGACTTCCTTGTGGCGACCAAACCCCAGTCTTAACGGTCCTGGTTAAGGTCAGTGGTAAGATGTGAATTATGGTGAGGTTAGAGTTAGGCACGAATTGGTCATGGGTTAGGCTCATTTATGCTTTTATATATGAAAAGAGATACGTCCATTTCAAACTTTAATCTATCCTTTATCATCGCCTTGAAATTCATGTGAAGCAATACATCCACTCGAGGGCAGCGTGAAGTGGAGCCCCCTAAGATCTCTGGTGGTACAGGCCTTTTATGTGTGTATCCCTAAGCATTCAGAAGACATGCACAAAAAATCATAAAATGAACGCAGACTATGGACAGAGGGCTCCATTCGTTTCTTTGCACGAATCTAACGTTGAGCATAAATGAGCCTTCAAGGTCAGGTTAACGGGTTTGTAAGGCTGCCTACAATGAATGGTAGTCAATGCAATGTCGTTAGCTGCACAAACTTGTGTGTGAGGGAGTGTGATAAAGAAAGAGGCGTCTCATCCACCTACTCAAATTCTCAAATGACGAGTATATTTGCCCAGACTTTTGTTTTAATTAAGGACAAATATCTGGAGAAGTGAGTGGCTTCTCGAAAATTGCCCTCTCCTGCTCCGGTAAAGTGGTTTACATCTTCTCTCCTGCCTATTGAACCCGCAGAGCTCCGCTGTGGCAGAAATCCCTCCCAAGAAAGTGGAGTGTACATAGCTCTATCTGTGAGCCTCTCCCCCCTGACAGCGTCTGAGTCCTGGTATTTATTCTCCAATGAGATCATTAGAGGAGAAAGAGCTGGAGGCGGCCATATGGACACAACTGCTGCTCAGCTCAGTCTATTATTTAAACAGAGACCCAGTTGAGTCTCTCCATGTGTTGGCATGAGCACATATGTAGGCTGTATGACATTGAGTGAATGGCCATATATAACCAAGTGACAGTCCCATTTGCAGCACGCCCAAAGCCAAATTGTTTATAATTGGCAAAATGTTGGTTTAATATTGAAGACAAAGGAATTACAGGACGTTTTCTTCACCGAGAGGAGTCACATTGAATTCGCAGGATTGAATAAGTCTCCGGTTAAAAAGACGACACCACAGAGCAAGACACAAGGGCTGAATAACAATGATGTGCAATACTTGTGCAAGCGAGCACAGTCACCATTATTAGAAGAGTCATGAATAAAGACCTATAACCGGCTGATGGAAAGCAAAAAAAGCTGCAAATTTGGCCTGAAACTGGTGCTTGACATGAAATCACTCTGTTCACATCCTGTTACTGCATCAGTCATTAGCCCACAACTAGTTATGTTTAGAGATCAGAGGATTTTCCCTTTAAATGGCCCATTTGAGCAGATGTTTGAAGCATTCAAAATCCATTCAAAATCCTACAGATGCATATGACATCTGACATTATACATTACTGTAGCAGCACAATCAACGTTTCATGAAAATTACCATAATGGAGGTAGTAAAAAAGCAGCTCGGCTACTCTTTTATTTTTTTCTGTCTGACTCCAGAAGACAAGTGGAAGATCAACATGAAAAAGAAGCCGATTCATTTGGCCTCAGGCATGCTTTGCCATGCTAAAATATGCAAAGGAAGCTGTGATTATTATGCCTGCCTCTTTCTGTGGTAACTAATGCAGCTCAGGGTGCTGGTAAAGACTGTAGTTTTGTGATTTTGAACAAATGACGAAATATATTCCTTAGTAAAAAGGTCAAATCGGAGATTCTTGTCTCATCAGTTATTTAGGGGCTTATACATAAGTGTGCTGCAGTTTGTTATGTTTGAATCAGACATTATATAAAGATGAAGGATGCATCTCCACTTCCTCCGACTATCCAAAGATTAAGCAAAAATATTCTGCGTATGAAAGCTGCCATCTTATGCACCTGGAGCCAGAGTCTGCACAGTAGGGATCGGGGGATGGTGCTCGGAAAGTGACGTCCAGTCGATGTATGGGCTCAACCAATCACAAGCCAGTCTCAGCTGTCAATCATGATGTTCCACCCCGTTTTTATAGCATCAAATAACAAATTAAAACCAAATTAACCAGAAAAACATTAAACATCTGTGTGATAAGAACTACTAGAAATGACAGAACCCATCTTTGAGAAAGATTTATTTATTGTGGACTTTGACTTTTAATATTTGCTTCGTGTCCCATTTACTAACATGGAGGTGGGGTTTATGACTCATATTGCAGCCAGCCACTAGGTGGTGATCAAAATGCAGTCATTCTGTCCATCTTTATTTACAATCAATCATTTCAACCAGCACGTATTCATTAATATATGTAAACAGCAAAAAGCAAGTTTCTATAGTAACTCATTTAAAATTAATAATTCATAAAAAATAATTTTGTGGTTTACAATTTGACCTGTTCATGAACTTTCGTAGAGATTTTATTTAAATTAAAACTTAATTAAAGTAGTAGCAGGAAGTGCTGGAGGTCAGAGAACAGCGTGTTGTAAGAGCAGTGGAAAAAGAGGGCAGGAGTGAAATGATATGCAGGACGTAGTCATCTGAAGTGAAGTCTGGGCTGAATAGATGAATAGAGCCAACTGTTCTGCCAATCCCAGATGAATGAGGGGCCCTACAGCTGGACATCGGACGGTTGCGCTGAAAATCGTTTTTTTTCTGCTTCTCGATTGTACAAATTGTTCCCTGCACCGGTGTATCTACAAATGCCGTCTTTTCAGATAAAGCCGAGCCAGGGGGCCGGCGACAGCACGCTGCGTTTGGACGCTTGATTATGCCGAGCGGCAGACTGAAAGACAGCGCGCGGGAGAGAGAGAGCGTTTGGAGACGCTTCAGCACACAGATCACTGCTGGGCCTCTACGGGCTATGCGGTTTGCTGTCCAGCAGCCGAGCGTTTCCGACAGAACTGCTTCCTTGTTGACTGGCCAGACATAAAAAGCCCATGTGGACGGATAGAGCTCTCTGTGGGGAGAGGGAGACGATAAGGAGGGAAAAGGGTGAGAGAAATGGGGAGAAACCAAGGAAAGAAAAGTAGAGCGATGTCAGAAAGGGATGACCAGAGGAAAATACTGCAGTTATTTGAAGTTTGTTAGTGCAGTGCTCCCTTTATAACTCCTGAAACTGGAAATTATTTACTTGTTTTCATACCATTCTTCTTTTTGCGAGTCCAACTGTACCACGTGTAGACTTTTCCCGGCAGTGAGAGATGCTCAATGCTGCCTGGTGCCGACTTCCTTAACTCCGGCACTTAGCTTGTTTTCTATCATCAGTTTCCTGCCCTCTACCTCGGAGACTCCGGCGTGCTCGAGGATGAGTCCTTTGCAGTTTGGAACGTGGCAGGCGTCGTCCATCTGGCTCTCTGCGCCCGCGCCTGCGATTTGTAGAAGTCACACACACCACTGACTGTCAATAATGATGAGCTGGCAAAGAGCGGCAGAGGGAGAGATGAGGTGGTGATCGCCGTTACTGTGTGTGAGTCGATAATGGAGGATATATGTCATGTGCCATTATGCATCTTACTGTGTGCCCATAGCCCGTATGCTAATTAATGCTGATTTATGCCTCATTATGTTGATTTATAGCAGGGCTACAGGAGTGCTGTTGACTGACTGCAGGAAAAAAAAATTACTTGGCTCTATTTAAAAATATGATACCACTGTTTTCAGGACAGTTCAGTAAAGCTTTGTATCATTCATTTAAAAATAATTGTATTAACTTACTATGATGATGAATAATAAAAATGTGGTACCGCACTATTAAATAACCAACCTGGGGATTTGCATGATTTAGTCATTTAACTGCTTACCATATACGTAATATTTGTGCTGGCCTTTTTCTAATGCATAACTTGGATTTCCTTTCATAAAATATCAAGGCTGTTGAAACAAAGAAGATGTGGTCATTTCTTTCTCTAAGAAGTTACTGTGTGCTGGGTGCTGGGATGCTCTCTGTCACAGTATTGGTGAGGACACATGCATTAAAGGCTCCAATGTTAGAAATGTAAATGTTGTACACATGAGAGCTTAAAATCTGTGTTAAAATTTTCTTAAAGTATCATCGCAACAAGCTTTTATTGCTCTGTAAGGTACGGTTATCCCCATAAAACAAATGTGGTCCAATGATAACTGCACCTTTTAGCTCAGTTTTGGTCCCCACCACCCTGTGAATTAAAAACATGCTGAACCAACCACCAGTAAAACCGACACAAACAGCTGACAGGTGTTAACAAGTTCATAATACTGGAGGGAAACTGTCAAGGAAAGATGTAACTGGTAATGTGTTCATCTCATTGAGCACTTCATATTAAAGATAGTCATTTAATCTATTGTTTAAAGAACATTTTTAATTAGAGCAGCTTTAAAAACTGTTGTAATGACTATATTGCATGTAACAGTGATGGTGTTCATTGTTCCAAACTGCATGTCAAAAAATTTAATATGATAGGAGAATATTCTAAACGTACTTTTTATGAAGCATTACTGAGACATATCTGAAAGTTAAGGGAATTAAAATATGCAAAATCATTTGTATAGCTTTGAATTCACCAAGAACGGATGTTCATTTTTCCTCCTGTAGAAAAACGGTTTATACACCTGAATTCCAGGAAAAGCATACGTTACATACAAACATTCAATCTAGTTATAGAAAAATAGTGTAGGAGCTTAGCATAAGAGTATAGTTATAGGGGCTCTTATTGTGCAAATGAGATCTGATATATTCTGAAAGACGACCGTAAAATTGCAAGTCTCGTTGTGTAACTGTCAGGATTCATGGCTCAAGAGATGCAGCTCCTGGCCCTGTGGACCGTGACAGACACATTGACAACTGGCTTTTTCACAATACTGTCCTCTTTAAGGTTTATTGTAACAGTCAGTACTTCCAGTCAGCAATTCAAGGCTCATGAACGATGAGCGGGTCCCACAGCTTTTTTGTGTGAGATGGGTTGGGTGACGCAAAACCTTTCAAACTGTAGATTACAGTAAATGCTGCAGTGGTGCAGAAGAATGAAACAGACTCAGGATATTTTGTCCCCAGGAGAGCGAGGGGTCTCCGGTGTCAGTGCTGACGGGGCTGCAGACGCTCAGCAGCTCCTGCTTTGGTTTGTAATATAACCAGGCCGCAGGATGCAGTGTTTGATCATCACTTTGTCTCCCTGACCACAGCTGCTGTTTGAAACTGCTCAAACAGCGGAGGTGTATCACTTACCACCGTGCCAGAACTACTTTACACACATCCTTTGTTTGATTGTGGAACACCTTACATGATGAACTCTGATTAGATTAATCAACTCTGACCACAACAAAGAAAAATAATTCCCGAGTTTCTTTTCCATCGACGCATGGAGTCGTGGCGACGGATCACGACACAGAATTTTGAAGTTATTTTTGCACAGGGTGTGATTTTCTTTGATCGCACCTTCTGTCTGTCAGCCAACAAGACAGAAGGGGGAGAGCTGTCGTAGGATTGGGTGAAGGGCTGCCTGTAGAAACACAGCCAGGAGGTGGATCTCACAGTAATGCCCTCGGAAAGGTGCGTGTTGCTGCCACAAGAACAGATAGTTGACTTTCTGACTAAATATGCCAAAACATCAAATTTCTATCAGCTTTAACGCTGGTGGAAGATGGTTAAATATAGAGCTTGATCATTCCCGATCTTGTGTGACCGAGACAATTTTAACTCTTTGTCTGTTGGAACTTTCATATACATCGTGGGGCCAATGGGAAATTGTGGATGTGGTGATTCCAGTTGTAGTTTTAGACCAAATGTCCCCGTATAAATGTTGATATGTTTTTCGGACTTTGAGTCATGTATAGTACACTAAATTAACTGATCATGTCTGTGAATTTTGATTTTCTTTTTTACTTTTTATGCAGCTGAAAAGCAAACAGAAGAGACAAAAGTAGAATTGGAACAACACCAAAGGTCAGAGAGTTGATGAACCTGGTGCTGACCTGTGTTATGGTGTTATGTCTGTACATTTTCTCCACGAACCCTTAATAAACACACAAGTATATATTTAAACTAGCTTTCTTAGGAAAGTATTAGATATTTGTCCACTTTTTAAAACTTTTGCATCGTGCCTGAAAACATCATTAATCCTCAAGCCAAATCGTCTGTGCTCCCTGCTTCTGCACCAGGTCAGTGCGGAGTCCTCTGATTGGTCATCTTTTTTATCATAGACCAAGCAAAGCCCAGCTTACAGACCTTTGCCCCCCCCCCAGCTTAATTTATTATAGATCACCTGCCCCCACCTGCACAGCTTCATTACTCCCTCATTTACAGCTTCTCTGGTCGGCTTAACACTCCTCCCCGTTCTGCTGTCTCAAACCCAAGCATCAGCGACTCTTTGTCTGCCTCCCCTCCTTTTTTCTATCCTTCTTTCTTTTTACGCCCTTCTCAGTTTTACCATCAGGTAATTTAACTCTGCTTGCAGGCAGTCATTCTCTGTGATGGTAAATGACTTGGTGCAGTTTGTTGATTGTGTTTTAGTGCTCGTCTCAGTCGTTTCCGGGTCAGTGAGCCGCAACGGCACCAGCAGTGACCACTTTATTTATCACTATCGTCTGTTCAGTCATTTATACTTGTCTAAAACTTTGGTTTATGTTTGAAACTAATGACTGACTCATACGTTTCCACTGCTCTTTTAGCCCATTTACACTGGGCCTTAAAATCCATGTTAGGTGTTCTGATTGCAATATGATAATGTCTGAGCACATGAAACTACAAGTGTAAATGCACCAAAGGATCAATTGTGTTTTCAGTCCACACACAACAACTTTGTGAATAACAAACACTGTTCCAAACCAGTGAGGGTAACAGCAGCAAGCAGCCATTAGTCGGTAAACACACAAAGCAGTCCCCTCCTCAGTCCTCACGTTATTCAAGACGAAACCAATTGAAAAGCATGTAAACACAATAGCACAGTTTCATGGATGGCTACCGTCCTCTTATTCCTCTGTTAGTTGTTTGTTCTTTTCATGGATCTGTGCAAATGAGAGGCAGATGTGAGCTCAATGTGGACAATAGAGACACATACAGTATTGATACCAGGTGTAAACGTAGATCTAGATACAATCAAATTTCAAATCCCATTGAGTTAGTGTGTTTAGTTATTCAATTGCAAACATTATCATGTTTAGGTTTGGACTATTCTGTATTTACTCTTTTTAATGCTAGTCTTCTACCGATCTTTGGTTTGCTTTTATCTTGCTGTTTAATGTTTCTAATTGTAATAATCGTGTTGTTTTATGAGTAACACCATTATTACTGTTATGGCGGCAGTGCGTGCAGACTGTTCTGTCGATATCAGAACTTCAAATAAATTACAGAGGAAGTGTAAAACATGGTATCTTTACTGCCACTCTGGGCTTTATGATTTGTATGCCTTCAGAGCTGAGTCTTTGTACAAACAGCCCCTGTCTCAGATGAGGAAGCAGGAGTAAACTTTATTCCAAAATCCTCTCAGGGACAAACACATTTCTCTTCCCAGCTTAATTATTCCACTGGGTTTCAGGGGTGGCTGGACAGTGTTTTAATAAGCCAGTTCTCCAGGGATTAATTTCTCTCGTACTTTGCCTAATTAAGATATTAACAAAATGTAATAAGCCTTAGCCAGAGGATGCTTCAAAGGAGGATATTGTTTTAGCTCCAGCTACCACATTAAAAATGTATTTAATCTAAGTATAATGTAGTGGCTGCAGAAGATAAACACATTTACCCAGAGCTAGAAAGGCGAGGGATCAATATAAGCTTTTTCTTTGTTTGGTCACTTGTTTGTAGTTTGTTTGCCCTCTGGTCATTCTGGAAAGTGGAGGAGAAGAAAAGCACAAGAAAGATGTGGAGAGTGAACTTCATTGTCATGTCAACCATCACCATCATCAACAAGTATGGATCCTTCTGATAAGGACAAGACTCAGGGTTGGTTGTGCTTGAGTCCATTTGGTGTCAAAGCCTCTGTAGAATGTGTAACTATCCTTGAAAAATAGCTACATGTGCAGCCATGACTCATGATATGCATGTTGCGAAATGCATAAAATTAGTACTCTTGGCAGTTTAAGCACACTAGTGTTGCACCAGATTCCACTAGTGATCTAGTGCACTAGCACCTCATGGCATATTAGCATTAGTGTGTTGATGCTGGTATGGTACGTTGCAAATCGGAGGGGCGCCATAATAATTGTTCGCCTGGAGCGGCGGCCCTGGCTGGGATCTAGTACTTGGGTTGAAACAGGCTTTAGTCCTCCATTTCTAGAACAGCCAACCAGAAGACAGGATAGTATCAGAACATGTTGACAGTTTCAAACACTATAACGAGGAATGTCGTCAAAGAAATAGTCTGCATTAAATTTCACTCAACTTCAAATTTTATGCTTATATACTTATGATCAGCTGGACTCAGATTTTGTTGTTTTTAATGTTTTACAGCACCATGGACCATGGTTGCCAAATGCTGTGCTGCGAGGTATGTCAATGTGTGCCATGAGATTTTGAGAGAGGTTTACAATATTATGATTTCAATACTACTATACTACTATATGGCTCCAGAGTGCGACCATTTAAATCTGTGAATTGCGACTAAAAATGTCCCTTTGTCGCACCGTTGTGACAAACATTAATCTGGTCTGTCTCTGTATCTGATGGAGTCATGTCGCTTCCCCATCTCATCTCCTCTGCGGAGTTTACACCCGCCCACAGGCCCCTGGCTGGCCCCGCCCCCACTCACTCACACACGGGAAGCAGAGATGAGAAGGTGAACGAGGCGCAAAATGTCCAACAGTGGCGACACAAAGTTTGAATATAGAGTTTCCACTTCAGACCAACGCTGTAACGTTATTAGTGCCACAGCTTCAGGATCACAGCAGAAACAGCAGTTGGTTTGTACCACATCAGAGTCTCTTTCTGAGTGCCCCCCCTCCACACTCCTGCTGACCTGTGCTCACTCTACATTTTAACAATAAACACAAAGGCTCATCACAAGTTATTAGGACCTGAACAGTCCTGAAGTTTATTGTGTATTTGTTTTATTCACTCCACAGTTTGAGACATGTATTCAAACTAGAGCTGTCAAACGATTAAAATATTTAATCGCGATTAATCGCATTTTGTCATAGTTAACTCGCGATTAATCGCAATTAATCGCAAATTTGTATCTATTCTGAATGTTCCTTCATTTATTATTTTTCCATAATTTTACTTTCGTTTTAATGCTCTTATCAACATGGAAAAGTGGATTGGCTTGCTTTATGCAAATGTTTTATATTATTGAAAAACAACATTGCCAAACAGGGCGGTACATATAAAATTATAAAGTGCACATTTCAGGTAATCAAGGACTCAGCCTACAGTGCAGTTAAACCATGGCTTAATATTTTCTTTTTTTCAAGTTTGCTGTGAACATAGCAGTCAGTCCTCTTATTTCAGAAACAATGAACCATAACAGTTAGGTTACCAATAAAAGGTAAGCCTACTACTTCTTTGCTTTCAGCCAGCTACTCAAACAGACAAGCAACAAATAACAAACAAACAAAATACACAGGCAGGTGTCGGCCTACTTTGAAATAAATGAAACACAGAACTTTGTAGGGCTATTTGAGTCCTCCCCTTATTTGTGGAAAATGTATGAAATAAGAAGTACCCTATTTTTAAATAAATAAAAACATATAGCTGCAGCCTAATAGTGTAACGGACTGGGTTTATGTTTATGTTTGGTTTTGACGTATGCTCAGTAAAACACTGTTGAAGGAGCGCTCTGATGTCTGACGGTCAGTGAAGGGGTCTGGGTGGGACATGTGACTGTTTGGACCAATAGGATGGGGGGATCGGGGATCAATGAGGAAGTGAAGTGTTGACGTCTGCGAGTGACGGAGTAACAGCGAGAGGTGCACATGTTCGTGTAGAGGAAAATACCAGTTACTAAACCACGAAGAAGTTCCGTGTCCTGTGGGACGCTAAAATAGCTTTAAAATATATATTTTAGGTGGCGAAATATAACTCGAGTTAAAAAAATTGACGGCGTTAAAATGGGTTTGCGTTAACGCCGTTAATAACGCGTTAAACTGACAGCCCTAATTCAAACACATTGAAAATGTGACGAACTGACCCACACATTACACAACATTGATTATTATAAACCTACCTACAGGGATAGGTCACACCACTATGCAATCCACCATTTACTTCAATTATATTGGATTTGGCTGCAACACTGTTTACCCCTGAAAGAGCCATGCTACAAAATGTTATGAAAAACTTTTTAATTAAATAATCAATTCAGAGGTAAATTCTTTTCCCTAAAAAAAACATTAAAAATAAACATTGCAACCCTAATTTTTGCCATTGGCGCAGTTGAGTTGCCAGATGGTGGCAATTACTACTGTGACTTCGGTGTGCCTTAGGCAGAAACGGTTTGAAAACCACTGCATTAAGGTCCAGTTTATAATGCACAGGCTGGTCTTCTTAAAGAGAAAATGTTGTGTGTGTCTAACCATCAATATGAACAATATAGTTTTGTTCTGGTATGCACCACATTTTTTTGTGCGGGTTATGAATCCATGTGGGATCGGCACATATACAACTAGACTGTCACTCAGTAGAGTTATACTTCTGCCAAGGCCCGACAACAATAATCACTAGATCGGAATTGAAATTTGAATCTGCACCAAATTGCACACACTCAAAGAAACCATCCTATCTTGCAATGTTAAAGAAAGTTATACAAAAACGCCCGGCTCGGCACCAAAATTTAATGAGTTCTAGTTTGGGTCACCCTTAATCTGAATTTAATGGAAATATTTTTTGGTGTAATCATGCTAACTAATAAACAAACAAACATACCAGTCAAAAACCAATCAAAGACAACAGAGGCCAATCTTTAACGATTGTGTTTGTCTTATGTTTACTCATAATATATGATTTTCAAAGGGGTATTATTTCCTAATTGTGGTGGGGGAGACAAACAAACAAAAAACTTTCTAAGCAAAGATGTAGACTTACGCTTCACTGAGCAACTTTCAACAGTGGCCTGATTTATTCATTGTAGATTAGAATCTTCAGTCTTCCATGCGCTGAAAACAATTAATGAGCCAACATAAATAAATCAATTGGTAACATGAAAATGAATTAAGTTTGTTCAATTAAAATGAATAAGTTATATCAACGCAAGTGTGGCCTTAAATTTGAAAAAAACGAATTTGTAATTTTTTAGCCATTTAAAAAAAAAAGTTGGTAAACATTTTTCTTTTATCAGTGTGTTTATGTGAACGCACTCACTGTTTCAGCACCACGGACAGCTCCCCTGGTCTTCAGAGGCTTTTCTTCATTACAACATCCTATAAAACAATACTGCTGGCTTTTGGAGAAAAAAAGGTTCTGCCTATAGTTTCATTTTTTTATTAAACCAACAAAATAATTAATGCAAGTGACCCGAGCTGTACAGCTCTGCTGAACAAAGCGTTAATCGTCCTGCATGCAGCATGCACGTCTCATGGGGGATCGTTATTCTTTCGATGCAACAAAGCGGTGGGTCGCTCACGCTGTTTATGAACGTTACAGCAACACCACTTTTAAATGACTGCAGGCATCGCACTCCAACTGCGCTTTTAACAAGGACCATAACAATGATCTTTATGTTCTGCCATCACGCTATAAAGTCTAAGAAATACCTGGGAGGCAAGTGTGCCTTATTGCTGTTACGTTTAAATTCCCGCAGTCGGGTGAAACATGTTGAATCACCGTTTTCTGCTTAAAGCCATGTCGACCAAACCCCAGGATATTTGTGCTAATCTAATTTGATAGCCTAAGCCATCACCATTGCAAGTAGATCTGCAGGTCGAGGTCAGCGCAGAGCTGCCAAACAAGGTAATTCCATCCCTGTGGTTATTAATTACAGCGCTCAGACAAAGGCAGGAATGGGATTATAGGGCCTGGAGTAGGACAGAGAAGCCAAATCATGTCTGTCTATAACCAAACCCTCCCTCCCTCCCTCCCTCCCTGCATCCCTTCATCCCTGCTGACTAATGGCTCATTTATCACAGTGAACAAACAATAACATGTCAGTGGGGTATCACTCACAAGCAGGAGCTTCCATTCAATGCAGATTAAAACTAAATATACTTTTGGCGTGAGATTGTGCAAAAGACGCATGAAATTCTCTCATCTTTGCGTCATAACCATGAACAGAGGCAGCTCCTCAACTCACGAAACGCGCAAGCAAACGCAAGCACATACCCCCCCTCCTCCGCCATCCCTCTCTCTCTCTCCCTCTCTCTCTCTCTCTCTCTCACTCTCTCTCTCTCTCTCCCCCTCTCCTGCTATTTGAATAGAGAGCCTGCAGAGCGCTCTTTTGTTCAGTAGCGCTCAGCTGCTGGAGAGGTGAGCACCACTCCGCCGGCCTCTCCTCCACTTCATCGCGGCTGCAGCCTCGGCTCCGAGAAAGAGAGACAGAGAGAGACAGAGAGACAGAGAGACAGAGAGACAGAGAGAGACCCACTGCATCTGAACACGACCCAGTCCTTCACACGTCGGGCTTCCCCCTCTCCGCGGCGTTTTTCTTTGCGCACACACTCGCGGAGCTGCTTTTTACGCGTGGTTGGATGGTTTTCGGTTCCCCCGTCTGCGGCGCTGTGCACCACCTGCACCGCTCCTGGCTCAGGCTGCAGCATCGCTCCACATTCCTGTGAACTGGACAGGACTCAGTCCGGAAGGTGAGGGCGAGTTGTTTGCACGTGTTGTCTTTACGCATTCCTCTGCGGAAAAAACATTTAAAGTCAAACAGATGTTATTTTAACTCCCAAACACGTGGAAAAAGGTGTTGGACAGATTTTGTTGGCTAGAGTCGGTGATAATTTGGGGATGAGGATGTCAGCATTATTCTAATGATAAAGATGTACGGCTTTGATTAGAATCACATAAGAGGATTATTCACTGATTAAAAGCATTAAGACTGATCTGATTCATGATTATGTGGCAGATTTGAATGTGTTTCAGTTTTATAAAATACTTTTTTTCAATAGTCATATTTTCTTTTTCGATCCTTGTCACTAAGTCTACGCTACAACCTGGAAATGAGGTTATTTTTCCTTTAGAAATCTAGACCGGTTTTACCTGACTGTGGTGATTTTTATCATTTTTCTGCCGGATAATCCAACTCTGCTGTAATACATGAAGCACAGAATCTTTCCTCCTTTGTTTAATCCATGAGAAGCTATTTACAGTAGCACTACCACAAATATCTTCATGTCAACTTTATTTAAAGAAATACAGTAAGTTACTGTAAATTGCAATTTGCATCATGCATTGTTCTCATAATGCCGTTCAAGATAAGAGAAACACTTTTTTGATCCACAAACCGGGATAATCCAGTTGTTACAGCAGCAGAATGAGGTTGACAAGTGTGTAAAAAAGATAAAAGGCAATATAATTAAAAAAAAAAAAGAATTTAATAAAAGTTTGAGTATGTACATTATATTCTCGTTTTCACTGTCATGGTTTGTATGAAATGTTATAGGGAAGATGCAGTGGCACAGGATGATTGTACATTGCGGTATCTAACCGTATTTGAGGTAATAAAATCTATACAGCACCGGTTAACATGTTATCCGGTCTGTCCACCTCTGGCCGCTGCTCTTGCCCCTGTAGGGCTGCAGGTGAGGCAGATATGGGGAGAGAGTGAGTTTGGTGAAAGCCAATGGGCAGCGGAGCCCCCGGCTGTCAGCGCTGTCAGGAAACCAAAGTGGGGAGACCTGAGACATTATCTGTGGATGGCACTCACACACGCTATTGTTTCTGGTGGTGGGTGAACTTTGCCGTTACAAGGCAGCACCTCAAGTCTACAAGCTGATCAAGAGTGAAGCAGGTCGGTGCACTGTGGCGGGCTGCCACAGTCATTCACTGCAACATGGCTGCTATATACCTTTCAGTGCAGGATGTTGTTGACAGTGGAAGAAAATGAAAGCAAAAAAAAAAATTGGGCTTATTTTGTCTTCATTGTGGGTGTATGGCTGGGTGTCAGGTGGAGTATGGCAGCGGGAGTGGGAGCAGAGTTGCTCATGACCCCTTGGGAAATTAAGCAGAGATTCAACCAAGCAGTTTGTGAAATGGTTACTTGTCTCTCCCTCTCCTGCTCTGGCTCTGTTAGCCTCTTAGTCTGTTGTTATTTTCAGCGTGTCTCTCTTGTTTGCACATACAAAGGCACAACACACAGCCACTCAGACAGTTCAGTGTCCACAAGCAGTCCCTGGCCGCATTGACTCTGCACTTCTTTTCATTGATATTGTGTCCATCCCTATTGCCCCTTGTCACACATGTCTGCTTCTGCATTTGGCCTTAACACAGGCATACTGATTCTTTCTGTCCTGGGTCACAGTTGGTACCTGCAGACAGGCTGGCTGATTAATGCATAGATGGAGCTACTGTTTCCCTGCAGAAGAGACTCCCAGCTTCATATTCATTCTCAGCCTGACCTAAGATCAAATGTTCACTTCTCATTGGTTGAGCAGCTGTGTGCATGCCATTTTGTACATGATCCATGTTTGCTGCTGTGTGTGTCTGCTGGCTGCTTGTGCTGCCCGTTCCTGAACTGTGTTGTGATGTACAGTGATGTATTGTCATCCTCAGCTCCAGCTGCACTAATAGAACCTGGCTCCACATTAAGCTGCTCTTTCAGTCCTTCTGCTGCCTTTCCATTCTTCTTTCCGCCTCTTGCGCTGTCTTGCATATTGTATCAGGTGTCTGTTTTTGTCTCCCGGTCCTCCTCTCGTCGCCTCGCTCTGTTTGGACTCCATCCCTCTTGCACCGGATCACTGGCTCCGCTGTTAACGGCATTGTTCTCAGAAGAAGTGTTTCCTTCTCTGGCATTGCCAGTTCACTGCCCCCCGTTTTTTCCCATTTTCTGTCTGATGAGGCATTACAGTGGATGAACAATATTCCTTTAGAGAGAGGTCGATCACCTCTTAGTGGCTCCACTCCAACTGTGGTCGGGAGCAAAACGCAGCTCAAAAATGTTGTCATCACACCTCAGGAGTATTGGAGAAAATGAAAGAAAGCAGAGGGGCGAGAGAGAGAGAGAGAGAGGGTGTGAAGGTGTTAACAGACATGGAGAATTTTCACAGCATTATCTGCCCTTTTGATGACGATGTCTTGTCACATATTTCAATAATGTGTCTTGTCTGCCTGGCTGCGCTCAGCTTAGCGCAGACACTTGTAGCCGAGGACGTGAATGGGCGAGAATTCAATTTTGCACTTGAGTAGAGTCCAAGCAAGTGAATGGGGAAACTGAATTTTTTTACAGAGATTTTGCTAATGTCGAACATTAATATCCTACATTAAACCCTTTTGCCATGCTTAAAACAAACAAAGCGGCCCGTGGCACTGGATGAAACAAGGCAGATCAGCAAAGCAATTGCAAAGAGGATCTCTGAGCTTAAGTTTGGCTGTTTGACTGTTGAAGGCCTCCACCTATGGTGTGAAGAAAAGTTGGTGTTATGAGTCAGTGGTGATCCTGCCGGGGCTAATGACTAATGGCTAATTTTACAGTAGAAGAAAACATACTCAATATAATGTTTTTATATTATTGCTGAAAGTTGAAAGCTATTGGGAGACTGCATATGTTGTACATGGATATATGGTGTTTGGCAGTGGTGTTAGAAGGGGGGGGAGGGATGCTGTCGGTCTCCTGCAGAGAGAGACTAATTTACAGACTTAGAAACCCTGATCCAATTAAGCAGTGGAAAGCCTCACAGCAGCCTATACACATATTCAATTCTGTTTGTGTAAATGATGGAGGACAGTGTGCCTTCTCTTTTCAGATTAACGTCACTTTGTGTGTGGCAGTGGAGCACCTATGCTCGCCCGTATGACCATAAATCATAATTTAGGCTGTGATCCATTTGGCACCTCCGTTCCCTCGGTCGCAGGGTTGTTTCATCGGCTTAATGAAGGCTGTACCTCTGCTCGCGGGCGGACGTCAATCCACTTGATTGACAGCCCTGCAGCCTTTCAATCCCCCAACTTGACACGACAGAGTAGATGGAGTCGAGCCTAAGTGGGCCGTTGTTAGCTTCGCCTCGGCTAGTAATGTAATAGTTTGGCATTGGCCACTATTGAGCTCGCCACCGCGACAGAGAGCCATGCAAATGAGCAGCGCGGTTGGGCCATCGTGGTCAGTGGCAGAGCAAACAAAGCCTAGAGGTACAGAGCCAGAAAAAAAGGTAGTTTACGCACAATCCCTCCAGACGCAGCTCATGAATATTCATCCAAGACCCCCGTCCCCCTCCTCTTCACCCAGTCCCCTTCGTCCTCCAACCCAGCGCTGCACCCCTCTCCCACCAAATGTATTATTCAAAGAAAGCATTTTCCCTATTAAATACTATAAATAATTAATGACATCTGGTAACAGTTTTTGTCAGCTGAATTAATGACAGGGGCACAGTCAAGTGTCTTCCAGTGATTGTAGAGGAGGGGGGGGGGGGTGTCGGAGGGTGAATTTCCTCACGGCTACCTCTCCTCTCCTGGCCTTTTCTTTGTCTCCGCACCAGTTGAGTGCGATGCCTCCTTTGTTGAAGTCAGGTAACGTGTCAGTACATGTGAATGAGATTGTGTCTCTATTACTCACTCGCTAAGACACCCCGGAGGGGGAAGCAAATACTAGATAGCTGTTTATTTAGCTATTATGCTAGTGTTGTCCTGTGTGAGTTTATCCTCAGGAAAAGAAAAGCTCCCCGTGGGCTCTTTATGTGGTTTCAGCACCGGACAGCTCCTGAAGCGTCGTCTGTTTTGTCTACCTCGTCGTTTTTCTTTCCTGGCTAACAAAAACTCGACAGTCCCATCTACGCCAGACAAAGTGAATGACTATGAGGTGCATCACTGAAGGATACTAAGTAATGTAATGTTGGCATCAGCTCTGTACAGGATGTATGTGTCAGACTCTGAGGAGCTGGTAAACAGAGACTGCTCAAGAGGCCTACAGATGGCCATTGTGTTCCACTTTTGTGTGCTGCCATTCCCTAAGGAGAAGTGAATTTTGTCGCATGTGTGCAAGTGTTGGATTTTAATTTGCAGAGGTAGAGGAGCCCCATGGATTTGATTGTGTATTTCCAGTCAGGATGGTTGTGAATATAGCTCGAGAAAAGCGACACACAAGTGGGTGGAAGAAGGGAAACATACACCATCGTTAGAGAGACAGATTTCTGTCTGTCTTTCTCTACCTCATCCCGCCTGTGGTCCACACAGCGGGGATATTTATCAAGCCGGTCACCAGTGTGATGCTTATAAAGCTGTCCTTGCTAATCAGAGATGCATCTGTGGGGTTGCTGAGACAACTCAAAGGGATTTATGGGGGAGAGAAGGAAAGTAGTATAATTCATTTTATTCAGATACTTTGCACCAAAGTTGGGCTGATCCATGCTTGCTGACTTCCTGACTTTTATCCTCCTCGTTAGCTTTGTTGGCATGTATGTGACAGTATTTGACTTATCCTGCTATGATATTGGTTGAAGTCACACAAAATAAGCCCAAAATAGTGAATTCCACAGGAATGTTTAATGCTGAAAGGTCATTATGTGCACAGTGCCATAGTCTATTGTTTCTGTAAAATATTCTAGCGTCAAAAGGTTTGTTGTTAGTGTATTTTGTCGTTTTGAGAATAAAACCAGCTCTGCTTTTTATTCCAAACACAAACCAGAAAAAACAGGTTCCTCTAATCCTCCTGTCTGTCTCCCTGCAGGCGCTGAACTATAATTCATGTTTTTTTTAAAATGCTTTTTTTTGTTATGCTAATATGGAAATACTTCCCTTTTGATATTTTTCCGCATCGCTCTGTTTTTTTTAATCGTGCAGCTTTACACAAAGTAAGACAGACGCATACCTACAGACAGAGACAATCACACACAATGACACTGCTAACTTGTGCTCTTTTACCAACTTAGTTTACTTGGCGCTAAACACAAGGTACAGCTGAGGCTAATGCAAATGTTACTTTGCTTTCTGTCACAAAGTTGTGGACATAATGTAATGTTGACCTGCTGGTGGTGAAAGTCACCAAAGTTATTTGTATCAATCCTGAGGGCAACAATAATGTGTGTTTAAACTTTCACTACACTCCATACAACAGTTGTCAAGACATCTTACACAAAACCACAGATTTCAGTCGTGAGGGTCTGTGCACTTTGAAATTTAATTATGTTGTCATCTTTGTTGTAGATGGAAATGAATTCTTTTTTAATGAGTGCAAAAAACAAAAATGAGGCTTGCATTATCAATCAAATACTTACTAGTAAAAAATAAAAAAAGGACCAACTCTTGGTGTTTGAGTTAAGTGAAGGTGTCATCGCAGTTAGGCTTCCCCCACCCGTCTCTTTGGAAGTTTGTACAACATTATGGCTGCTGCACAGAATCTCACAAATAATTTTGTTTGACCAAAGTGATGGATCGACTGAACGTCATCACCATCAACAGAGTTATTAACTTGTCTAAGAGCAACAAAGTATGACTTTCACCCGCAGCCATTCAAAAGGCTGTCAGCAACGATTCAGACAAATGAGACACAGATAAAGACACAGACAGACAGAGAAACAGAAGAGTGACAGAGTGATATCTAACAATCCATCCAACTTATCATTGCTGTAATTGCTCAGTGTGTCTAATATCACCCCCTCAGGCTCTTTAGAATAAGCAGAAGTGAAATTATAGTATCTTATCCTATTAGAATTTGATTCCTTGATTTCGCTTCAGCTCCCCTGCAGCACATCAGGATGTAGAATAAAAAGAGTGGAGACACTATCAAATTGATTTAATGTGGAATTTCTAAGGATCACAGCGGGTCAGTCCTGAGTGGTGGCTGAGGGGTGTGGGGGCTAGAAGATGTGCGTGTGTGAGCAGTTCATAGCTTGAAACTTTTATTTCAGTCCTTTTGTTTAATGTGGGATTTAACCGACATTTTTGTAGCAGGAGTGCATTTAACGTTTCTTAAATTGTTCAAAGGAAAGCTTTTCAAATCAGGAGAAAACGAATCATTAACCTTGGTGGTCAAAAGTACAACAGAATACAGTAGGTCTTTTTTGGTTGCACTAGGCTGTTGAACAATTAGCCTTTTGTGGCTTCCTGCTGAAGCTCTGCACACAAATCCCTCTGTGGTGGTTTGAGTAGCTTTTCATTTCCGCTCTGCTAAATTCAAAAATCAACTCTTACGGTGGTTAACAGTTCAGTGTTTGTGAATAACTGTCATACTGCAGAATTACGAGATGAAAATAGAGCATGGAAAATGCAGAAACAAATATTAGTCGGGGTAAGAATCTTTTATATGTGAGAGTTCTTGCTCAAACCTTGTTTTCCCTTGACCCTTTCAACTACTAAATTGAGAAATCTCTCTCTTTCCTCTGATTTTCTCAACACCGCCTATATGCAGGTGTACAACTTGAGGAGGTGCAGTATCAGTCAAGGATTTCTGAATGTCTCTTGAGAAAATCCAAATTGTACAGACATACAAAATATTCTATATCAGAACGAAGAAACCAACCAACACTCAGAGCTGTGTCTCATCCAGGGGCGGCATCCTTCATCCTCCTTTTATTTCCAAGAAATTAAGTTTTCCAACTGCTGGATCCTTTTTGCCCCAAACTATACCAGGTCCTGTGCTTGAGTATCATGGTTAAATTTTAACTGAACAGCTAATGGCACATACATAAAAAAAACACCAAGGGCCATTAGGATGTTCTCATTGTGTCTAACTTCCGCTCTATTGCTAGACTGTCTCACTATGATTTGGCCTTCACGGTCAACCCAGCCCACGAAGACTATACCTCTTTCTCCTCTGAAGGATGCAGCCACTGAATTTAGACGCAGCTAAAGTGATATGTTATATATTTATTCTGTCTTTGAAAAGGACAGAAGAATTTTTCTCCGTGACATCATGAAGGATGACAATGTCACCTCAAGTAGACATTCTTCATCAGTTCTCAAGAAAGCTGACATGAGGGGAGAGGTGGAGCTCCATTACAAGGGCAGTGCGGCAATTTACATTGTGCCTGTATTCCAGGTTTTTTTATGAGAGGCAGAACTGAAATGTGACGGCAATTTCTACGCCATCATCACTCATATTTTTGCCGGGAGTGGCCATTTTCTGCTTTAAAAAAACAACTAACCCCACACACTGCAGCCCAGAAATATCACAGGCCAAGGAATCAAGCCCTACCAAGTGGAAGATTTGGAACAGGACTGCAGTATTCACGATAAACCACGATGAAATACTGTACGTCCCCTTATGTCCTTTCTCTGTCAACCTCCTTTTTCCGCCCCTCAGCTGTAATTAAAGAGATTGTCCCTCTGTCCTGATAATTGCCCTTTGTGCAGAAGGGCTGGAGCCCTCCGGTTTACTCTTTGATAAATTTGGCAACTGCTCCCAGGACTGTTGCTAGGGCACCTCCACTGACTGAGCACGACTGTGACTTGGCATGCATGTGCTTCTCAGCGTGCGCATGTGTGATAGAGCGGTTTGTCCAAGAGCGTTGCTGTTCCCCGGAGTCCAGCTCTGTGCTCAGATTGATTGGGGACTGCTGTCGGTGATGGATCTGTCTCTGCCAGGACTGTTGGTTGAGCTGTTGATCACTGACCACTGTCTGTCACTGTGCAGGGGTTACTCCAGCTGCACTGTGGACTGTGATTTACTGTGATTGTGTGAGTGCATTCGTGAATAAATAATAGTTTAACTCCGACTCTTCTTATCTGTGTTGACTCGTGCCGTCCAGCCGTCACATTAGTGCTCGTGGGCTTAGCAGAGAGCGGCAGAGAAAACAGAGCAACGTGTTTGTTGAAGGCATAACTGTCGTAAAATGACTGTCGTCGCTGATGTCTTTTTCTTTGCAATAATCTAAGTGGGGACGTGTATTCTCATAATGCATGACTGCCCACTTGTTTGCTGATTTTGTCGTGCACATGCATGGAAAAAGACAAAAAACACAAACTCCAAACGAAGAAAAGCTGAAGGATTTCCAAAAGCAGACAGGGCAGCGGGCACCTCAGGCGTTTGAGGACGAGGCCTAATTGGGCCTCATCTTCGTGTGACCTTCATTGTTTTGACAGAGGGGGGATCAGAGGGAGACACTCCAAAGCCGAGGTTATCCCATCTCTTCGTCCCTCCTCTCCTCTCCTCTTCACGTCAAACCCCTGGGCTCGGCAGTGGAGAAAGAATGTCCGGGCGGCCATTAGCTGCCTCCCTGAGCTTTTCCAAAAGGGTCAAAGCTGTCTGAAGCTGTCGAGTGGATGTTTTAGCACTCACCTCAGTGTGTTTGTGTTGGTCCGTGTGTATCTTTGTGTTTGTCTTGGCTGTGGCAGCCCCGAGATGCGCAGGCCGAGAACGGTCCAAATAGCGAGTCAGCTCTCCAGTGCGTGATGTGATTTACTGCTGAGCCATTAGCAGTCAAGCTGTGTGGGCTTCAGGTGTTCTCGGAGGGAGAAGAGAAAGAAATACACCCCGTCGCAGCACACACTGATTTTTTAAAAGTTCCCCTGTGATTTATTAGGAAAACATTTTCCCCCAGTCCAACCACCTTCGCTCGGCCACCTTACACGCTACAGATACACTGAGTTTGCACGCACTCATACGCTCAGTGCTGAGGATGCAGGAGAGCAATTTGGAGTGGATTTAAAGAGGCCAGTGGAGAATCACACTGGATCAATCCTGAAAATTCTCGTTACTGCACTGTGTGTGCAAGAGGATGCACTTGTGTGGCGTTGTGGTGCTACAGAGTTCACCCTCTCTCCTCCTGGTTCCTCCTTCCATGCGTCTCTGAATGCAACTCATCAACGTCACATTTGACCTCTCGCATGTTTTAGGCCAAATCCACAATCATGCTTCTTGATTGCGCTGTTCATCGTTAATCAGGATCTGAGACAGGACAGCAACAGACCGACGCCAACGCAGCCGCCCACACCGCAGCAATCACAGCAACATTTCTTATCTATCACTATCGGCTTTGATTGGCTACTGTTCCCTTGCAACCACTCTACTGCTGCTGCTGCCACGGATGAAGCTTTTTGAATGTAAGTGCCATTTATTAATGGCTGTAGGAAGTGATGTTTTTTTTTTTCTTCTTTCAGATGGATCTTGCTCTTGAACACTCAGCGTTATGTGTCCCCTGACCTGGCTGGTTTTATTTCGGGGCTGAGCTTTGTTTAAACCGCCCACCCGTGTGCCATCCAGCAGCAGTATATGGCCAAGCAGCTAATGCCTTTTGCCTGCCTGAACCTCAGGCTGCTAATCTTGTCACGGCGACAGATCTGACCAGCGGCTCTCCGGGCCTCCTGTGGCATTTGCCTTTTGCATCGGCCACCAGATAAATGAGGTGTTTGCCTTTCTCTGGCAGAGCGGTAGATTTCAGAAGGTCAGAGAAGGTGGCGTCACTAGGGAAGTGAGCTCCGCTAGTGTAGCTCATCACTCACTTCTTTAAAAAGGAATGGTGGTTCTGAATCTGGTGGCCCATTAACCACAAATCGTGTATGCTTTAGGTTCCTGCCATCCATTTGCAAAAGCTACCTATAAGTATGTAGAGGAATTACCCACCTACCCCTTGCCACAGCAACCTGTTCCAATGCTGTACAGTCACAAATGTTGAAAATGTTTATGCAGTTTTTACATCTTTGCACATTTATGGGAAGTCCAACATTTTAGATTTCTATCTGCTACTTTACAAAGGTTTTGAATCCAAAACCAAACAAACATCCCTGTCTTTGCAAATCTCATATTTTTGGAGGATCTGTCTTTCAGGCATGCTTTTCAGATTTCAATACTTTTTAGCTGCTATTTCCCAAGGTTTTGTTGCAACATCTTATTTGGCCTAAATGCTGAGTAGAATTCTCACGACTATCTGCTGCCATCAATAAATCAACCATATGTTCACTGTGATTAGTTACAAGGGTGTGAAACAGAATATGATTTTCCACTGACATGAATTAGAAATGGGGCTTCCAAGAACGTTGGGAAATACTAGGATATTCCCATTTATTTGCCGTTTGGATGGTTAGGTCTTTCAATTAGATTTAAGGATCTCAATGTTTTTTGGATTGATTGCTGTGAAATTTGGTTTATTTAATAGGGGCCATGCACAACACAACTGTTGAGGCAGAGTTCGCTATGTAGCCATCTGCGGCCCCTGGGCAGGAAAACATAAAAGCCAATACCAAGTGCTGCCAACTGAGCCACTAGCATGGCTGGGGCGTAATGTGTTTTTTTCCAACATGGCTATTGAAGGGAAATTCATGGTCTGACAAACCGTAATCATAGTGGAAAACATTGTGTGTTTATTGTAACGAAGCAGAATTTCAGTTTGAATGCACAATGTGACATTTGAAAGCTGTGCAATGGATTTGATGTAATTAGTCTTTGTAGATATACAGTGTAATCCACCGATTGGGGATTTTCTTGCTGTAATTAACTGTTGGGGTTGAGACTTGCACAGAAGTCCTCAGAATGAAAAACTTGTCATTTCTTAGCTTTTTGAGTATTTGTTTGCATGAGGGTGTCGTGGTTAGTTGTTCCGCCTTACTCAAAGCAGCTTTGTGGAGTTTTACATGTTTTTGTTGTTTTCCTGGCTTCCTCCCACAGTCCAAAGACATGAAGGTTTGGGTTAGGAGAGTTGTGAATGTGAGAGTGAATGGCTGCTTGTCTTTGTGTGTTGGCACTGTGATTCACCGGCAGCAGGTCCAGGGTCCAGCCGCCTCCGCAGAACCTGAAAGGATGAACGGTACAGATGCAGTAGAGAATTGACATGCATCAATGGTTTCCTGCTGGACTCAAACTACCACATTTATTAATCTATGATACAAAACAACAAAAACCTTTCGGGGGTGATAAGATTTTTCCTTTTCTTTCGATGGGTCACCCTTGAGTGTAACTCTAATTGATTCCTCAGTCAGCAACTCTCCCTCCGTATACCGATGTTTAATATTCTTTAACCTCTGCGTGCCACGCCAACCTTCCTCTCAGCTGCTTCCCCCCCCCCGCTCCTCACTCACCGCCCCTCTTAAGTTTCTTTCAATTGAACCTTCCGGTCTGATAATTAACTTAACAAATTCCCCCCCCCCCCCCCCCCCCCGGTCTCGTTCCCCCGCTCAGCCAGTGCGAGGTATTGAATCAGTGCCAGGTGTTTGTTTTTCCTCTCTAAGTAAACATGGTTTGATGAGTTAAATTAGCTTTGCAGACGCCTCCTCCTTCAGAGAGAGGAGACGTGGCGTGGGAACGACAGTGTAACTCAAGGGCTCTGGTACACATAAATAAGTTAATAAATAAATAAACAGCGACGCACTGCTTGAGCACCACGGCTTCGGATTCGTTCTCGGAGTTCACGGCCAGGCTCTCAGCTTTGATTAGCTTTTTAATGTGGAAGATAACAAAGCCCACTTAGTTTTTTGGAGTCAACATGCTTCAGTGCCCTTTGTGACTTTCCTCATTCTGTGGCCTGTCTGGAGTTGTCTTTTCTTTTTTCTTCCTCAGGTAACGCTTAAATCCCTCAGGGTCTGGATGTAGCCAGTGGTCGGCAGCTAGCTTCCACTGTGACTCATTATCCTGCAGCAGTCCGGGCTCTCGTGTTCGTTGTAATTAATTATAGAATCCCTACATAAATATTGAGCGCGTAAGGAGCTCATACCATTTACTGTGCGCTTCTTATCTTCCGACTTACTGCTTCTTGTTTCTTTGTTTGAGCCTCACTCACGCCCAGAGGGAGTCGTTTCACACATAGCTGTGGCATAATATTAACACGATATTGCACACGAAAGCTTTTATTTCTTACAAACATCTAATACACATATGTAAGACACAAAAGGAAGTTGTGTCAGGAAAATATCAATAAAATATCAAACATCTCTGTCTCCTTCCCGTTCTTTTCAAAAAGATCTAAAAGTCTTTTTCACCTCTTTCCATTGTCTTTGTCTGACAGAAGGTTTCCCTGTTTTTGCCCCACACAGCAGCAGCAGTGATAGCAGGTATTCATCTGTGGTCTTGTAGCTGTCAGAGTGGATGAGGGAGAACATACTTTTGAGGTAGAAAACGTCCAGTTCATATCTGGACTATCGTTTTAATATTCCGAAATGAAATTTTAAAGATAAAAAGATGTTGCCTGACAAGTTGTGTCGAGGGAGTTTGGTAAAAGTTAAATGAAATTAGATCCAGAGAGAGAGAGAGAGAGAGAGAAAGAGAGGGTGCGGCGTGCCGGGCAGCAGTCCAAATTCACTTTATGTGTATTATATTAAAGGTTAAATGAATAAGTTCAACTTTTTGAATGATGAACTTTCTTGTAAAGAGTTAGGGAATGACAAGAGGGTCAATCCTGCTGTCTGTCGGCTAAATATGAAGCTACGAGCAGCCGCTGGGCAACTCCGGCTCCTCTTAAGGCTCCATTTCCCCAGTTGTGAAATCACTGTTCCAACTCTAGTGCATTTATGTGCTTTGGAGTCGGAAAGTGGCAAAAACACTGTAAAATAAAATGAGTTGAGTTTATGTGTTAAGAACATTTAGACAACACCTCGACCCCTTTCCAGTATTTGATTGACAATGCAGAGCAAAGAAAAAGGATCAGGTGCGACAGGCATATAAATCATTTAAAACATATCTACACTTTACTGGCTAAGAAGTCTTGTGTTTGAAGCTTGTCAGAGATGGACATGCAGTTTTCAAATGAAAAAACTAGACAATTTCACATTAAAAGCTACAATTTGAAGCTGATTGAAAAATGATGTTAGTTTGTTTAGAAGTGATGACGCCAGCAACTTGGCGACTCATATCCCAAAATCTTTGCCAACTCTAAGCCGACTTTCGGAGTTGTTGTTTTGACGAGATGGCATGAAGTCTTTTATTAATCTGAATGATGATCAGACTAATGTTGTGGTAGTTTATAGGTAATACTGAACATATCAAGACGACAGGTTAACATGAAGGAGTTTCAGTTCACATCAACCAATCAGGAGGAGAGATCTGCTCTGTGCCACAGAATTTGCTGAGCATTTACACAGTTTAATGGACAGACTTTGGAGTTGAACCCACTTCTCATCTCATTTCTGAGCATGAAAGCAATTACTCCTTCATTGTGTTGCACGGTCCTGTCGTTACAGCACTTCCTTCATTTCCACTCCTGTCTCACACATTATAACACTGTGTCATTGCTCTGTCTCTCCCTCTGTCAAATGTTATGATGTGTTGTGAACACTGATCCAGACACTGGAACTGCTATCAGAGACAAATTATTCACACCCCACGGCTGGAAAATATGCCCCTTTTCTCATAATGCAATGCATTGCTTCTCCAATGGATTATCCAGTGTCTGTTAGCTCCCCCTCCAGTGAAAATCAAGGATATTCCCATCATTTTTTCCACCAACACTGCAGTTAACAAATGCCAGTCTGAAAAAGAAAACGTATTCAGAATGCTAGGGTTTGTGATGTAATAAACTTAAACAAACAATCCTTTCAACTTGTGGGTGTTGCTTAGTGCACTAAGATAGTTGTGAGTGATGGGTGGGGCCATATCAGCATAATCATACATCCCATTCACAAATTAGGAAGGAAGCTGTAAAGTTACATTTAAGCTGTCTAAAGGTCCTGAGGGAAATATTTTTTATGAAAAAACTTTTAAATATGGATTATTAAAGAACAAAGATGAGGTTTAAATGCTGTAATGAGCTACTGGAAATAGAATGTAACCTCCAGCCGCTCTTGGTGACCCAGACCAAACTGTGAGTCGGCACCATCAGAGCAGGGAAAATAACCTCTATAAACAGATTGTGAATATACAGAGTGTACATAGAGAGGGACACGTTTTTATGAGCCAGAAGCCTTCTGGTTTCTGTTTGTAGTTTGGCCAATCATGGTTGAGCACTCTATGGCTGCCTGCAGGTACACGTGGAGTGAAAAAGAGGTGAAACACTGACAGAAATGCATCGGCTCTCTGCGTTTTATTTTATCTGCATTCATTTGCAGATAGCTGTCGATAAAGATTAGCCAAAATGTCTTCTCGTCCTAAAACACCAAAAAAAAGGTACAATTGTTTGTGTATTGTGTGGAGAAACCTTTGATCTAGTTGAACTGTAAGCAGTGAAAGGACAACAGAAGATTGAGTCTTGGTTTGGATATCTGCCATCTACACCAGAAACCCCAAACTATTGGCCCTTCCCTGCGGATGCATATGTTTTGTCAGACGAGAGAAAAATTGTCAGGAGTTATAAAAATGCATCTTGGTCTGTTTACCCAAAAGTTGCATTTTGTGATTATCTCGTGATTTGTAGATATTCCATCCTCATATTAAACTGCAAATTGTCGTAGATATTTTTTGGGGGGGAATTAATTGAACATGTGTGAGGCAGCCATTAAAACCCAATGTGTCCCTGGGCTCGCAGCACTGCGGCTGGGGAAAGGTTGGAGGAATGGAGGGATGAACGGCAGACGTTACTTGAACAGTTGGCTGCACTGACAGGGCAGCATTCATCAGGGCTTGATGGGAGACGGCAGGTTACCACATACGAGCCCCAAGGGGGGGGGGGGGCGGCTAATAGGCTACACTGAAACAAATTCAGATAGTACACCAATATTAACCCATCAGTGAAAAGTAGATTTTTTTCGACCACGGAGATAATTATGGACCATGTCTGCAATTTGCCTCAGTGGCTGTAGTGGGACCCATTACTCGATGTAGGACTCCTCCATCGCACATCATGCCTGTAAACTGTAAATTCCCTCTACAGTGGAAATGCACGAGGGCGGCTGAGAACCTGTGGCTGTGTGTGGTAGCGATGAGATGTGTAATTAGCCAATGCCGCTTGACAAACTGCTGCCGGTGCATGAGACAGGAGGGGTAGAGGGTAGAGAATCAGAGAGGAGAGAGGTTACTGTAGGCTATAAAATCCAAGGTTGATCCAGTTTTTTTATTTTTATGCAATCGTATTTCAGAGTTTTATCTCCATCTCAACACCAGACCCATACCTGAACTCCCCTCGATTTAGACACTTTCCATTCGGGTGTTCCAGAGTGGTTTGAGGACCGTCGCAGGATTCAGGACAAATGGTGAACAGGGAACCAGGCTAGAGTATGAATCAGCTGGTTGGTTTGCACCACCGAGCGTTCAGCTGGAAGAGGTGGAGGTTAACGTCACCGATCAACGTAATTAATTGCTCCAATTTAGTCATTAGGTGTTGAGTTGGAACCGAGAGCGGAGAAGTATTGACCGTGTCCCTTTTTCCAGCAGGAAATAAAACTAACAATGAATCAGATTTAATTACACTCACAAAAATCGGTTACGTTATTGTATAAAAGTCATATTCTTTCTGACTGTGGTATAAAGTGAGAGAGTGTGGGTGTGGATGGGTGGGGGTGTGGGTGGGCGGGCAATCATTGAGGGGATTTCTGAAAGGGCCCCCGGAGCGAGACCTTCACTGGGTCTACTGCTGCCAAGACACTCATCAGTTCTCCCACAGAGAGGGAGGGATGGCAGGGAAATGGATGTAGTGAGAGAAAAACGAAAGGCAGAGCGGTGAGAGAGAGAAATATGGCTGACAGAAATAATCAAGGTAAAAAAGAAAAAACTGTAAAAAATAGAACATCATTCGAACAAGATATAGTAGTAATATAATGTCAAACTTGAGGTTGATGTCACTTTTAATAACCTTGAGATGTCCAGTTTCCAATAAGTGTAATGCCTGCTGAAATATCAGAGGATGTCAAATAAAAATAAAAAATTTTATTCGAATAAGGAAAGCTTGTTCTCTCTCAAAAACATGTACACACATCTACATTTCAAGTGGTCGCTTTTCGTGATGTGATTAATGAGTATCACTGGCTGATATGTCATCGTATTGTTCACATGGATTGTAAGACAGACAATAGGTTTGACTTTCCATCTAATCTATAATCTAATTGACCTTTGATAATGTAGGTTTCCAATGAATGAAGCCTTTGCTTGAAGCTAACATCCACAGGGCCACTGGGTAAAGTGTATCTGTTAACTTCACACGAAAAAATAACTGGCAAATAAAAAGGATCCATTTCCAAATATGTCAAAACTACAATAGCACCCAGTAGAGCCCATAGCACATTGCACACAGTCAAATATCAGTCCCTTAAATGTGCCTGATTTCATCTTGATCGGTTAAATATTTAATGGGAAATTGGTAAAAAATATGCAACTTTCAAAGTTAAGGAAATGTTAAAACATCTGCTTCTGCAACCAAATTGAATTGGTTCTTTCTGGCCTATATCACTGCCTTCAACCAAGTTTTGCGGTAATGGTTCTGGCAGTTTTTGTGTATAACAGACAAACAGTTTATATAATGCTGCTAACTACAAGTTGTTTTACAAGGACCAGACTTATAATCTTCACAGGCAAAGTGTTTCAACCACGTCGGCATTATTTTTATCTTTCACAATGTTGGTGCGGCGTTCATTGCATAGATTGTAGTAAATTAGTGGAGGTATAATAGGGATATGAATGTTTTTGTAAAGGTCACATTTGTTATTATGGGAGATGGTAAAATAGTATGATCCTGCTGACTCCAGATCAGAAAAGTCCCATGTACTTCAATTTAGATGACAATAAAAAATAACCCATTTTGTCATTTAAGTACAAGAACTTGTTGAAAGAGGATGTAGCATTACGGACGAGCAGAGAAAAACTACAATTGGGGGGGAGGGAGTGAAGAGAAAAGCAAAAAAAAATACAGAACATATGAGAACGATGCTTCTGAAGATATTTAGATGAAGGAAAAGCCGGAGGGAGGGGACAAGGCAAGTTTAAACAAGCAATAAGTAGGACGTCATCCAGAGAAATTGTCTGCTCCTGGTTTTTTCGTCTAAAGATTTTGTGTACAACTGGGTCTTCATGTAACGGATGGTCCGAGGAGACTGCCCTGCATCGGGTCGGTGCGATAAAGAGGAGAAGGATGGTGTTGAGGATACCGGGTGCCTCCTCTTCCTAAATCATCCCCAACTTTGCAAATCTTTTTTTCCCTTACCCCTACTATTCTCAACTTAGCCTCGTCTTCCTCTGTGTTCTCCTCTTCTTCCTTCTGTCTTTATTTCACAACTCTTTGTCAAACCTGCCTCGTGCCCTGTGTTTTCCTCCCGTGTTCCAGTGCTGACTAATCACTGCACAGGCTGGAGGGGGTTACTCTGGTACACCAACGCAACTTCTCTCTGATATTCAAATGAGCCTTTGCATCCTTGTTTGTCATCACTTCAATGGCGTATTTGTGTTTGAATGTGTGTGTGTGTGCTCATGTGGCATCGAATCTCTTATTTGGAGTATCACCAGGTAAAGGCATTAACATCGATCGGGTGAGGAATTAGAAGCGGGGCTGATTAATTCCTGGAGAAAGGGGGATTAAAGCACACGTCCCTGCTCTACGCTCTTTGGTGTGGGACCCGAATTCACTTGCACTGTGGTTGAAGGTGGCTCCTCTGTGCTGCGGCTGTCATGAATAATCACCAGCCTTCAGGAAGATTCATGCTGCCGCGAGCCGCTTGGTTCAAAACACTTAGCCATCGCACATGACACTGAGGGCTGGATATATGACGGGCTAATAGCTCCGCACTCCAGCACCAATAATGGGGCAACAACAGAACTATTAAGCTCTTATTAACATGATTAGATCCACCACTTAACATAAATGGCAGCTGTATCACAACGGGTGAGTGTAATCCAAATTAGGATTGTTTTTCATTTGTTGTCGTTCTCTATAAACAGAATCTGAGGGCCCGGAGCTTCTGGTTTCCATTTCTAGTTTGACCAATAAACGTTTGAGAAGGAAAAACAACTCCGAGGCATTCTATTAAAATGCCTTCGTTGTCACGGTGTGGTCATGTGGACCTTAAGAAAAAAAAGCTCCCATGCGTTTCAGCATCTAGTCTACGTCAGTGATTAACATTTTGTGATTAACATTTTGAGCTAAACATCACAATCTGCTGGAGTTTTTAATGTGGCCACACCCAATATCTGAGTAGCAGTTTCCTATTGGCTGTCCTCTCCTTCTCAAACCTTTTCACATTTGAGCAGGCTTTAGCTGCCCACATGGTAAACAGTCCATGTGGGAGTAAAAGAGGCAGTAAGATGCATCGGCTAATTGCTTTTTAATTTCAGAACCAGATGACTATTAATAAAGATTAGCCAGAATGACGTCTTGCATCTGGTGTCCAGCGAATGGAAGATGGAGCCTTGGTCCAAATATATGTTTTCTATAGTGGAAACCCCAAAATATTGAGCGTTGACCTCTGAAGTTAATTAATTCAGGCTCTGAGTGGTGTTGTTTCTAAATGAGGACTTCTCTCAAGGACGTGTGTGTGTGTGTGTGTTTGATCATGTGGGGTGACATGTTATGGGAAAACACACCAACGCTGTTTGAATTATCATTACCATTTAAATAGCATTTCTAAGTGAACTCCTTCAGTGCTGCGGTGCTGAAATGATTCATCAACTCGCAAGTACAAAGTTAAAAGTCCCCCGTCTCTTCATCCTTTCTTTTGAGCAAGTGAAAGTATAATAAATGTGACCAGATTTACAGGCTGCTAACACTGTTCCTCACAGCAGCGCTGGTTAATTTACTTCCAATAAAGCAGCAGTAGAAACTAAATCACTTTATGACTTCATAATCAGGCTGGAGCACCTTCGTTTTTTTCGTGACTTTCCCACTGAAGGTGGATTCAGCGGAGAGGAATTAGCACTTAATGGTTGGCTTTAATTTTCCCCCGTCAAGGGTTCTAATCTGTTTCATTACATTAACTCAGGTGATAAGGCCACTTATCATTTTTTCAAATGCTCCAGTACCAACCCATGTAGCTCTTAACTTAATCTGAATGCTGAAGCTTTGGTAAAGTTTTAATGTTGTTAATCTATTTCTGTTTGTCTGACAATAACTTGGTCAAGTCTCACGTGTAAAAGAGATTTTTAATCTCATTGGAACTCACCTGAATAAGTGTAAACAGGGATATTTAGCAACAAAGACATATTTCTAGCAAGCCGTCTGCTGTGTACATGAAATACAACAGACATTATATATATCATCGAGGATTTTCACGTGTGCGCGTTGTAGGGGAAGCATCCGGGATCCGAGGACTGTCAATTACTGATAGGAACACGATAGAGCTGAGCTGATCAAAGGTTCGCCTCATGTAGTCTGGCCTCTTTGTTCCTGTCTCAAGGGATGGGGGAAGGGGGAAGGGTGGGTGTATTGATGCTCCGCTACATCTGGTTCACACATTGAGGGCTTCTCATCAATTCCTACACACACAAACACACCCATATATATATATATATAAATATACACACACACATTAGTCCACATCAGAAAACAAACACAAATTGAATGCACATGGCTTCACACAAACTTGAACGCACATCCATGAACACGTATGCACCGACTCACCCATCCGAACATGAGGAGGCCCAGTGGTTTGTCACATCACACATATCCGTCACAGCCGTGAGCACAACACGTACTGTAGGTGCACGGCAAGATTCAAACTGTGTCAAAGTGATATCACGCATTTCCCCTGTCGTGGCTCCCAGAGAGACCTGCCAGGTCAGGGAGATGATCACCATGCCTGAGATTGCTGCTGAGTTTTGCCACTAATTATTTCATGCCGCCATTTGAACTGTCTGTTGAAATCCAATTATCAGCCGGTCTGTGTAGCTTACACAAGCGGGGCAGGGACTAAAGGGAGGGGGGGGGGGACTGGGAGGGCTAAGAGGTAGATAACATGTCACAGGAAAACACACCGTCAGGCTGTGAGATATGATGGATTTCATTGAGTGAAAAGCATCGTGCAAAGATGTTTAGACACTATAGCAAAGTGGAATGCATCACGCACACAGGACCACATGGGCGTTACAGCCTTGAGTAGTGAGTCCCTGCTTGAACTCCTGATTGGCTGGACCCTTTGCCGCATATTTTGATTACCTCAGCCAAAGAGGTTATGTTTTCACTTATGTCTGTTTGTTTGTTGGTTGGTTTGCAAGACATTAACATAATATTTTCACCACACTCGGACAAGGGATGCGATTTGGGAAGAACCCATCAAATTCAGATATGGATCTGGATCAGGGGCCGGATACATCTTTTTTCAAAATAAAGATTCATAAAAACACTAGGCAACAGTTTCTGAGGCTTGAGTCTCCAGATAAAGAAAACTGTTAAACGTAGGTCTACAGCCAAGATTCAATTAGCTTAGCCTAGTATAAATAATGGAAAGAGGCGAAAATAGCCACCCTGGCTCAATCCAACACGGCAAGGTTCTATCCAAAAACAGAAGTGTAGAAAGTAAAGTTCCCAACAGTACCCTCCTTTTTTAAAACGCCGTTCTACGGATGAATTGATTTAGATATAATAAGATATTTTTTGATTTGTAAATCTGTTACGTAGATTTTGTCAACTTCAGGACAAGACAGGATAACTGTTGTTTAAAGTCTTTATGCTAAGCTGAAATAACCAAATACTGACTGTAGCTATAGGTTCACCTCACAAATACGAAAATAGATCTTTTCTTCGTATAATTTGCAACTCTCTGCCAAATAGTAAATAAAGATCTTCCCCAAAATGTCAAAGAGGAGCCAACCTAACTTATAATACGATGTCAAAGTGAAAGGACGCCTCTGGACATCTCTGTTGTCGATTAAGAACTGAAAAGATGACAGGATGTAATTTGAAGAGTGTCAACTTTGCAGCGGGGAGTAAAGCATATAGCTTTTTTTAAATTGATCCCTGTGGTAGCAAGCTGCATCATAATGACACTGCAGAAACAGCCTAAAGTCAAGCCTAACAATCAAGTGCACCTCGAATGAAACTGCGCCCCTCTGTGAGATCTCCATTTGTGTTGGCGGCACCTTCTTGATGTATGAGGGCGGCTCTGGCTCCATCTGTCTTAAAATGCAGGTAGCCCCCCTGCATTTTAAGACAGATGGAGCCAGAGCCGCCCTCAGATAAATCAGTAAATAAAACTTGGCCTATGGCAGGTCTCATCAAGTCTGATTCTTCTTAATGACTGTGGCTTACAATCGATCTGCCTAGAGGACCCCAGACTGTCTCCGTCTCAATCCTGGGAATCATGCTGGGACGGAATCCGGAACACCGCTCAGCAGGAAAGTCAGAAACAGCCGGGCAGCGCCATTAAACCCCCCCCCAGACCTGCTCACTCATATATCGTTCTTCCAATCCTCAATCTCTCAATCTTTTTTTAACCGAGGTGTGTTAACTCTCCCTGCAGTCGTTCCTCTCCTCTGCATCTCCAACGCCCCCCACCCCATCATCGTCTCACACCTTCCTCGCCCTTTTTATTTACACCTTAACAGCTCTCTCTCTCTGTTTGGCCATTTTTAACGGTAGAGCGGAAACATCTGCACACTTTCATGAGTCATTAGTCATTCTAGGAGTGATTATTTAATAAGTGGAGAGCCCTCTGATGCCGCCGCCGCCGTCAGCAGCCTTGTTTTATATTCACCCTCCCTTTTCTTTCCCCCCTAGCGTTTCTTTTCTTGGGGCTTTGAGCGTTTGATTTCTTCCTCTCTCATTCCCACACTTCGATTCCATTTCCCGGCACAGTTATCACAGCGCGGCGTCTTTCTCCTTCACACCGTGTCTTTTCTCACACTGTCTCAATCTTTTCCTCCCCTGTCAAAAGGTTTTCTCCGGCCGCTGCAGTTCCAATTCCAATTTCTGCTCAATTTATTCGCTGTACTGTGACGCTCCTCATCTTGTCTCTGTCTCTCATCACTAAAAGAAAAAGGAAAAGTCATTTATTTGGAATATTTCTGTGTCCGTTACTTTCCATGCCATTCACTATCTGGGAGATTTTGTCAGTGCTAAACTTTCGTCAATGTGCACACACTAATGTCGCTGCCAGTTTTCTCTCTTTTCAGTTGTGTGTCACTAAGACCAACTTTCTCTCTCCTCCACTTCAGGCACCACTAAGACATATTACCAACGCTTCACTCATTTTATTCCATGTATAGAAAAATCAAGCCAATATGGAACGTGCAGAAGAGATTATTGTAAAACTGAGGTGGATAATAAAAGTGCACTTTGTCAATATATTCACTTTGGATGATTTCTGTTTAGATATTGTAGTGAAACATCTTTTAATATCTATTTATCTTAAGTTCAATAAGCATCGCATTTCTTATTTACTTCAATCCTTTAGCGTTAAGAGATGTTTCATAAAGTACAAATTAGTTGAATACTCTTGCTATACTGTAATGACTGTTTTCATTCCGCAGTCACAGACACTACTCATTGTTTTTACACAAGTAGGAGTATTCCAACACACACGTTAATATAATTTAAGCCGACTGCAGTTCACCGTCTTCCCTTTACCGTGTTTGTCAAACGGAGAACATAACTGTTTAAACCAGATATGAGTTTTAAAAAATGGCAGCCATGAAATTCAGTGCAGACATTCATGGTCCCCCGATGATGGAGCCTATAGAGGGGTTTTCTTTGCCCACAGCAGAATGATAATAGCTGCACACAGCGCTGTGGTGAAAGGGCAGACTCCAGTCTGTCTGAGTCCTCACTGGGTCAGAGGCTTCCTCTCAGGTGCTCCGAGCTCCGGGCCAGACAGCCCGCCCCCACGAACATGATACACACACACCATCTGTCTGTCTGCACCCTGCTGATTTGGATGTGTGTGTGCACACAAAGTATCATCATTATCATTGTGTGTGCGTGTGTGCGTGTGTGCGTGTGTGTGACTGTGAGATGTAGACTGATTTAACTTTCCATCAAAGCAGCAGATTTCTCTCACCACTGGGCTTTAATGTGTACGTGTGTGTGGACGTCTGCACATTGAAGTCAGTGTGTTTGTTTATTAGATCATTTTAAGAGCATATAAATGGAATAGATGGAATTTTTTAACTTGAAAAGCTTAGATATTGGATTTGACTGTTGTAAGACATAAACACTGGAAAATGCCAATAAATTGGGTTTGGACATTTTCCAGTGTTTGCCTTTCCCAGATGGAGAACGCAGCAGGAGAGTGTCCGGGTCAGACACATTCACAACAATAGGAAAATGATCATTGAGGCGAGCGGTGGTGCCTGAGTAGAGCACACAGCATCAACACTGCCGTCGGCCCCGTCTGTCATGAATCATCCTGCATGTGCACAGGGATAAAACTATAATTGCATTTTGTATTTCTTCATAAAGAACATATCCGCACGATGCAGTGTGACTCCAAGACATAAACCATAGTATTTACTTACCACTCTGCACTCCACCGACGCAACTTCAAGGCTGCAGGTCAAGAGCCAAGCTCCAACTCTCTCATGACACTTCATCTGATAAAAACCTCTCTGTCAATTGACCACCACTGTATTTATTCTGATGGGGGGGATCTGGTGGAGAGTTGATAGTGCGAGTTCACTGACGGACTCCCAGCCCCTTGCCCCGGCATGATTCAGTGTCCCTGCTCCACTGACTTTGATTAACTGAGGAGTCTTTACAGCCTGCAGTCAACGGCAAGGATTTACTGAATCCCAGATGCCCCTGGATCCTGCAGAGATGGAGAAAGAGAGAGAGAGAGAGAGACATTCAGCAATGTGAGCGAAGGAGAGCAGAAATACAGTGCTGAGTGGAGTGACAGAGAAAACAATGTAGAGAAGTGAGGAAACGGGTGAGAGCGGAGTGGAGGAGAAGTACAATCCTGGCTGGCAGCCCAGTGAAATATGTCCAGCTCTCAGACCTGCCTCCATAAACTGATAAGATCCTTTCACCACAAACACATACGGATAAAGACAAATTATATAGTGTGTGTGTGTGTGTGTGTCGAAGGATGTGTGTCATACATCTGACATAATAATGAACCATGACATAAAAATAATACATGGGGATGAGTATATAATAATAGATTTAATTTAATGTCTTCATGCTTTATTGTGTGTTATATGACATATAAGCAGGCTTGACAGAGATGGTAGTGATACATGGGTGAGATAGCTTTGCCAATATTTAGTTCCAGTCTTTTGATCAGAGAACCTAGGAAATCAACTGATGACGAATACAATTTGAGATTTTAACAGAAAAAGGTTCACAAGCATTAACTGGTTTAAAATTTAAAAACCTCGGACTCTGGGAACTTCTAATGAGCATTTATTTTGATTATACAAGTAGGTATCATTGAAAACAGATAATTGTCCTTCATCCACACTCTCACAGTGAGGATGAGGAGACTCACAGTCTTTTGTCTTTCGCGTGACACTGTATTCACCGCTCTGCAGTTTTAAACTCCTGTGTACACGATGTCGGAACATTTTTCTTTCCCTGTGCACTCGTCTCAAGCCGCATTTAAATTCAAGGCGAAGACAAGCAGGCGGCCAAGGAGACCTTGATGTGCCCAGAACAAGTTTAACATTTGCCACCATATAAAGTGGCTTTGCAGCTCGGCAAATGAGAAGCCTCAGACGTTTGAAAATTTCCTGGCCGCCCTTCCTGCACGTAGAGAGCTTTGTGTCACCTCATTTTTCAAGAGAATCTCTCCCTCCGTCCCTCCCTCCTTTCTCTTCGGTACAGTATCTCACCCTTTCACAAGATCTTTTCTCTTCTTTTCTTCTCTATTTCTCACCCTCGCTCTTTTCCAGTTCACATGTACAAGATGACCTTGTCTTTTCCAGCCACAGAGAGCAAGACAAAAAGCATTTAACAAAACAAATGGGTGTTAGTCGATTCCAGCCTTCTCTTGACCGGGCTGCTTGCTGTTGTTGGCTGGTGGTCAGCTGCATTTTATCAATAAGGGAGGTGGTTTTCAGCTGTAAGTAATAGCTTTCTATATAGTTTTGGGCAGCCCTAAAGCTTATTCCTGCTCTGCACCATCACACTGCTCAGCAATGCCCTCTCTGCTTTGTGCGGTAGAGCCTGGTGTTGTGTGGTACTCAGCCTCTCTCCTTTGTCTTTTAAAAAAAATCATGTTTGTTTCCAATTGAAGAATCTTTGCAAAAAAAAAGGCAATAAATGAAAACATTGATTCCACCCCAAGCACTTAGTTAACGCACAGTGAGCGATGTGGGGGTTTATACGTGCACGCTGGGCAGTAAAACACTTAACTTTAATTGACGGCACTTTTCAGCTCCGTGGTGATAACGCCTGAACAAGCACGGCCTCATCCTCATGCTTTTATTCTCTCTCTCACGTCCTTCCTTTCATCCTTCTGTCGGTCTTTGCCCAACTTAACTGATTAACTGCACTCTTCATGTGAGCACGACGAGAGCGTATTAATCATAATCTGCATTTCTATAGCACCTTTCCACATAACAGTAACAGACAATTTGACATAATATTAAAGTACCGAGTTTCACAATTCTCTTTTTCTTTAGTTTTATTGTTAGATTCCATATATATCTTTGATTCTTTTAAGGTACCTTTCATTGTCTCATTTCCTGTTGCATTTTGACCATCACTTCCTGTTTCATTTGACTCTCATTCATTAACCCCTACTCACCATATATGGAATTGTATTTTGAATGTTCAAACTCAGTATTAATACTTTTAGGTAAAAGGCACATTTTAAGACCATGTTTAAATGTAGAAATATTAACAGCAGTTTGTACTGTGATGTGATATTACATATTCTACCATCACAACTCACAGATTTGGGTATTAGGGATGAAGGCTAAAAAATAGTTTTCCAATCAGTCTTTGAAAATGGCAGCAAACATAAACCTGTCTGTTTTATCCTCAACGCAATTCACATATGTTTTTGTCTTATTATTTTCCTTGTGTAAACTTCAGCGTTATCCTGATTTGCAGCTCGACTGTATATTTTGAATTCAAACCAGTCATTACAGTTTAAACACAGACTTTCCCTCCCACGTCCAAATGACTGTTAGATTTTCAAATTATAAGTGGCAGCCTTGCGTCTGCATTTGGGTCCTCATCTGATTCCAGAAGCAACATGAAGGGATGATTCATATCCTGCCTGTGAATATTTAAACCCTGAATCAGGCAAATCGGATTTTTTATCTTGTAATATTTCATTAGGATGTAATTATGGCATATTGACGAGTGGTTAATCTAAATAAGCTGAAGATGGTGTCTCTAATCTTATTGGTTAAGCAAATGTTTGAATATACTATAAGTTATCATCTTCTTACATACTAATATCAATCCCACTTCATCTTTAAATCATGTCTCTTTAGCCATAAGATGCAAAGATGCCTCAAAAAAGGCACAACGAAGAATTTCATTTTCTGATTCCATTGTGACTTACTTCTTCATGACGTCGCTTGTCATATGATATTATATCATCAGGAACAATCATCTTCTGTCTCTTGATTGTCTCTCAAGCTCTATTATTATGTCTTAGAAAATATGTGCTTTTGATGCTGACCTTTGAATTAAAGTAATTCATCTGCACATACCCTCCCAAGTAATACTCCCTCCAACCACCAAGACTGAGTTATTTTTCCCGCGCACAACCCTGCCTCCCCTCACACCAGCATGCAGGGTAATAAAATAGAGCCAAAAGCATCCAAGTGTGTGTTGAGTGAAGACGTATGCACAGATGCATGCACTAATGAGTTTCTATCATGTGCACGCACGCAGATGTGTGTCTGTGTGCGTGTCTCCAGACTCTCTCACGAGCATCTGTCATTCCTCATGTCATTCTCCACTCTACTCACACTCCACAAGTGCAAAGGAACATTTGCATTCCCATAGGTATTTTGTACACTGCACATTCAGTGTTCATAATATCGCAGACTTCATTATAATGCAAAACTCTCAGAAGGTCTCCTCCCTCATAACTGGCATCTTCCTCTGCCTCTCAGGCGGTATAAGGAAAATGTTATTGCCTGAGTGTGCACAGTGCATGTGTGTGCACGTGTGTGTGAATGCACGTGTGTGAGTCCTTGTGATGGAATGAAACTGTCTCTGGCGTGTGCTGTGTCTAAGCCCATATGGTGGGCTCTGAATCAGATGGCAATTCCTTCATTTTTGGGAGCCCAGCCACAGTCTCACACTGGTCTTCCAGCTCTCCTTCTCCTCCAAGCGTATACATACAACGACAGGCCCAGCAAAGCATCAGGGGAAATTTATGGCTGCGTACGATTTTGGTTCCCTTTCAACTCCCCCCTTCTCTCTTTTTTCCTTACTTCCTCTTCCTCTGAGCTACCCACCACCTCTTTCATCCCCTCACAACCTCTGTCTTTGCCATCTCACTCTTCCTCCGTGGTGATTGGGCTTATCAGTGTGTTATCAGTGACTCATCTGGATTGTCTTCCGCACAGTGTCTTCATTTCTGGCCCACAGCTTCTTTCCTTTTTTTTCTTTCCTGGCAGAAACCGAGGACTCCTGCTGTTCCACCTTGTTCAGGTTTTATCAGACGGAGTGTAGCCACCCACTCATACATTGTTTTCATCTAAGTGCTTTTATGCTGCACCTCCCAAGCAACGGCAAGAAACAGAAACCACAGTGAGGATGATGTATTCCATAAGACAGGTGCAAATGCAGAAACGGCCCCATTTGTGCAGAAAATACCGAAGCACTAAAGCCATTTATGTTTGACGCAGTGTGGCAGGTTTCTTACTAAAAACCTTGGTATTATCCTCCTGGTAGGAAAACAGTCTTTTGTCACCTGAAGGGTAGCCTCATTTTTCACTCGAAGGGACTTATCCATAGACCTTGATGGGACTAACTCCCTCTGCAAAACCTGCGCCATTGTGTGTATGCCTAAATGTGTGTGCGTGTGTGTGTGTGCGTGCGCTCATACATGCTGCATGCAGGAACAAGAGCCGTGTGTGGTGATGGAGTGACACACCGGCAGCCTGAGTGATTAATGAGCCCACTTAATAATGCATCCTGGTGAGGGGAAGAGTGACGGAACTATTTGAGAGGAGCAAGGGAAATAAAAGTAAAAGAGAGAAAAAGAACATAGAAATTGTGAGTTGTGGATACAGATGGTGGCAGACGTTGATTGGCAGCTAAATTTGTTCCAAAAAATATAAATGGGCAGAACAAGGTGGAAGGCGAGCGGAGACGACAGATGGGACCAGGCCTGACTTCTCCAAGACAGGCTGCAGGTCGTGCTTCTGAAGGGGTTACTGACAGGGACAGGAAACAAAGTGCAACAGCTTGGCTCTGGATCTTTCTCCGGTGTGTCTGTGTCTTTGTCTGCCTGTCTGTCTGAAAGCACCAAGCTGTCTGTCTCCGGCTCTGTGTGTCATAACTACAGTATAGGTGACAGGCTTGGTAGGGAACAGCTCGTCTGACATTTGGAGATCTGGCTGGATCTCTCCAGCTGGAATGAAACACAGCAGGAGAGCTCACATTTAGATCCCTCAGTTTGAGTTTGGAGAAGTTAGCACTTAAATGTTGAATGACAAATGACAGCCCACTAATCCGGCTCTCTGTAGTCACTGCTGCTACCTCTGTCAGTCTTCCTGTAATCGCCCCCACACGTGCATTTTATTCTGATAACAATGTTAAATGTACCACTTCATTTTTTTAATGGGTCTCAAGTTACTCATGACGGTAATTTAAATCTTCTTATTTCTAGCCAACCATCGTGGATTTTGTCGACTGACAGTACATCTGTCACTAGCCAATCTTATTTACAGCGTAGGATAAAATAACATTATTTTCATTATTTATGCTGCAACCGTGAGCTGTGTTTTAAATGTTTCTTTCTAATTAGACTTAATCCAGAATCCTCTTATATCTTAAATACATGTCTTTAATAAAAAATACTGACGCTACAGCAACAAAGCTCAGTCAAAAAGTCAGTATCTCCTCTCATAAGGAACAGCATGGTTTGAGGAGATTATGTCTTTACTGCTGAACAGATATTGTGGGGAGCCATTTACTATTCAAGCAGATTTGAATAAGGGGCTGATCAAGGAATTAGTTTTCATTTCATTTAACATTGCATTTTTTGAATTTTGGGGGATTTTTCAATTAAAAAAAAAAAAAATCTATAAACAGGTTGCAGATCCCGATAATGATCCAGATGTATCTGGCCTTAATACATCTTTATACCATATGGTGAGATAGTGGCCAATCCGGCTTGGCAGAGGTATTCGCTTTCCCAGGTCCCTTCATGTAAAGTAAAGAATTAGAGTCAAGAAAACATGAAATTAATGTAAGTAACTCCAAAATATGCGATGAAAGGCTCACAGGCTCCATATGGAAAAACTACTTTACTTTAATAATGAAAAGAAAAGAAAAAGCAGCATTAATGATAACCAATACGTTAAGAAAATGCACATAATCTTAAATTAGTTTGGCCGGAATTATGTGTAAAATCCCAATAAACTAAGTGAAGAGCGCAACAAAAGGAAAACATTCAAAGCTTGAGAGTCGTGCCTTGCTAAGTTATGATTGGACAATCACATTTTTCTAGGCGGAGCTCAACGGAAATTGATTTATAATCAACTTAATCAGAACTTTTTAATATAACACTATAATGAAAAATTCCAACCTACATCTTCCATCACCGTCCAAACTGTGGCTATGGCTGTGTGTGGGCGATGGGGTGAGCTGAGTCTACAATACGTGGGAGTATAATGTCAGGTCTGAATCAAGTGAGCAAGTTGCCTGTCCCCTACCTGCACACACACACACACACCTACATTTATGAAACTATGATTCTTCTAATACCAGGAGTCCTACAGTGGAGATACAGAAGATGGATAACGAGGCATCACAAAGGGAAAGAAGGGCACGGATCTGGCCACGCAGAGGTCAGAGCCTCTGCCGTGTGCTCGAGAAGAGGAACAGACAAAAGAGGAAGAAAAGGTTATTCAGATGTTGCACTTTGAAACCATCGTGAATGTATGAGCTTCGGATAGGGCCTCAATGTAACATCAATAGATAGCAGAGTAAGTGCTCTTAGAGGGAGGTGTAGAAATAATAGATAGAGTATATACTGGTATAGTCACAGTAAACATAGCCCTGACCCTGCGAGCACACATGAGGAGCTGCTACTTATGAACTAAAGATTTGAAGAAAAAAAAAAGAGAGGGTATGAAACTGTTGGCTCAGTATTTCATTTAAAGAAGAATCACCTGCGTTTCCATTGTGGTTGGGCTTTAAACTGCATAATGAAAACGCCTAAGCAGCAGCCCAGGTAGACTTAATGTATCCGTGCACAGTTTAATTGCAGATTTATGAAAGCTGCAATACAACAAACACAAACTGTCCTTTAGCTTCATTTTTAATAACCCAGACTTCACTCTCCAGTGTAATGTCAGGTCTGTTGTGTATCTCCCATCTAATTAGAGCTGGCCCTGTGAATGGGATGGTGTGAATCATTAGTCAGAGGTCCAGCTCTGTTGTTAAATATGCGTGTTTATTCCCCTTTGTCACCAACAACAAAGCAGCACATGAAAGAAGCTTCAGGGTTTCAACGAATTCAGTATCACTGTAAAATGAGAAAAATATCCCAAATAAAGACTTTGGATAAAAGTATACAAAACATCTGAAAAACAACACAGAGGAGACGATACCCCAGGCTTCGAGGTTATTGAATGTGTTTTCTTGTTTCCTTTATTTAAGAAAGCCAGACTTTTCTGTAAACTCAAGCATACAGTGAAAATCAACTCATTAAGGTTCTTGGGTCATATCATCATTAATCTCCACAAAAAGCATTCAGCATTTTGGGGGCTAGTTTGACCAAACCCTTGTGAGAAGGCTTTGGCTGTCTTCAGTCTATGTGGAGACCAAATTCATTGTTTATCAGCTTATCTATCTGCATTCATATGGTGATGTTGATATAAATTATAATAATGTTTAAAGTCTCTAGATGTGGAACAAATCTCATACTCCATTCTCACATCTCAACGTGCTGGTCAGACTGCGAACAGCAGATTGAAGCCTCAAGCCCCAAAACATTTGCCTTTACCCCCGGAGATTATTTGTCATCATATAATGACTGATGGGCTCCAAAGTTGTCTTGAATAATGTCAAAGTAACGTTAGAGTTAAATTACATTTAGCTCCTTATAATGCGGCATTCAAATGCTTGTTAAATGGCACAGCATTTATTTTGTAAACTAACCTATACTAGTTTATTTTTCCTACCTTAATAGGACTAAACGATTTGTTTAGTTATATGATTTGTATCTGTCACATATACTGTGAATGCACAACAAACTCCTACACCCACTTTTAAATCAGCTTCAGCTTCAGCTGTGGCTCAGCAGAGCTGTTTGGTACAAGGTCAGTGTTTTTGTCCTTGGCTGCATCCACTGAGATTGACTCAGAGTGACCAGCGCTGCTGTAACTGACACTGGCTATCTGTTTCCAGCATCACCGCTACCAGCCGCCAAATCCGCCTCCTCCTCCTCCTCCTCATCCTCCTCCTCCCCCAAACTGCTCTCCTGTCCTCAGGCCCCGCTCGGCCCGCCGTGTCTCCGGAGATGTCACATTCATTATTTACACTCAGGGTTTCTTGGGCCCCACGGCTCTGGCTGACTTACCTCATTTGGTCTCTATCCCTTGGCTCTTGTGACACACACATATTACAGTAGCAAATAGTCAAATTCACAAACATAAATGCACAGATTTATTTACATGAACATAAACACGCACGCACACAAGTGCAAGGAAATTAATTCAGCCTTGTTCGCCTCTGTTTCCATTTCTTGTTTCCTTTCTCGCTCTAGGCATGTTGTAGCTACACAGATCAAACTGAAAGGTTCTTTTATGACCTATACTGCAGAAAACTGCTGTGTAGGTCATAAATCCCGCCTCTTCCATGTTGGAGGATGGGACACGGACCAAACTAAAAATTGCATTTCATATACATTTTTCTCAAGGTTTCTGTCATTTAAGTAGTTCTTATAACATTAATGTATAATCAAGTTAACATTTTTCCAGTAAGTTTGTTTTTAATTACTTATTTGATGCTACAAAAACAGGGCGAAAAGTTATGATTTAAGGCAGAAACTTACTCACGATTGGTTGATTGCATGATTCTGTGGGACCTGGCTACCTCCCCTGAACACTACTGTGCAGACTCTGGTTCCAAATGTGCAAGATGGCAGCGTTCGTCTATGTGGTATTTTAGCTTTATTTCTGGATTGTATGAGGAAGTGGAGAGAGGTCGTCCATCTTTATGGACAGTCTGGCGGGACAGGCAGGAATCAGGACATTTGGACACCAATGCAAAGTTTTACTATCTATTATTAACTCTGGTCTTGCTTTTAGGCATTGCTGTTTCTTCTTCATGTAGTATTTTTCTGCAACTAAGCACTTGAATGGTCAGTTCATATGTGTTTTAAAGTTTGTTAGTATGAACGGAAAGCAGTTCTGATACAGAGCTAAAATGCTTGTCTGGATGGAGATTTTCTTTTTTTAAAAACACTTTTTTTTAATGAAAACCAGTGTGAGTGAAGCCTCAGTGTTCAGCACAATGGGCTCCATGGTAACATAGATTTCAACCCAGTTTTTCTGGAGCTCTTCAGTATAATGTGAGCATCATGTGTCTCTATAATACACTGGAAATCTACCATTTCAACACAGCCTGTCTTTTTTTCCCTCTGCCTTTTCCTTAGTGTAGGTTTAGCTACCCTGTAAACCTGATTAGTGATACACTTTTGAAGACAATAGTTAAACAAAGCCCTTTAAATTTCATTCTCTCTGAAGTATTGTGAAATGAAAAGAAAACACATTTCTACCTTATACTTACCAAAGAACAAACATGACGGCTCTTGAAAACCCTTAATCACAGTCAGAGCTTCATCGCATCCACATTATGAAACTGTAAAGTGAAGAGTGAACTGACAACCCTGTAACCTGAGGCCCTGTCGAGGGAAAAAGGAGGAAAACAAAATCCCATTAAAAGGAATTCCTATGAGTGACTTATCCAAGACTACAGTGTGCGTTAGAAACCCCTCCCAAAGCGAATGTGTTGATTCCAGTTTCCTTTGTGACTCACACTCTCTCCCTCTCTGTTTGTCTGTGTCCAGGTGCAGCAGGATGCAGGGTGTACTGCCTGGGTGTGGACTGCAGCCCCTGCTGGCCCTCCTTCTGCTTCAGACTGCAGTCTGTGGTGAGTACTCATTAGACCGGAGGCTGTCCCCATCACCTGAGCCTCAGTGTGCTGTACAGAACTTCACATGATTCTACCAAACATTTCCAGCCAGTAACCTCTGGTCTCTCGCGCAAGTGTTCTGCCACACAAATCATCCGCCGCTTTCGGACCTGCACTGAACTCGATTATCTGGAGGGCCTGTATGTGAGAAAGCTGGGATTTTCTCCTGCCAGCCCCCTGGTACAACCTTTGGATAGTGTTTGAATGAGCCCATGAGAACAGAAGGAGATTGTGCGGAGAGTGCACCGCGAGCAAGTGGGAACGTAAATTACATTTCTTAAGAGTACAAATAAGACGATAAAGAGAGCTTTCACAATAAGAGCCGAAACACATGAAACATTCATTCATTACATCTCACACGCATCGGCTGCAAGTTCAGTTCCTACCCAGCTCTTAACAGCATCTTCCCAAAAATGCCCTAAACATCTGAAAATCAACTTGTGAAAATCTGTATTTGAATTCTAAATTGTACTTTTGCAACTTGGGCACCCAGCATCATGCAACTTTAATACGCGAGGCACCTTGGATCAAAATACCATAGATTATGGCCCCTGTTACATAAGACTTACATAGCAACCTTGATGCACACAACGAGACAAATGATGCTTTCACTGCGATTCCTCTGGGATGAATGTCTGCAGCGCAGGGGGAGGACACAGGGACTGGATGAGAGGCAGAGTGATGTGTGAGAAAGGTAATCAAGCATGTCCCTCCAATCAAAGATGAGTAAATCCCACATCAACTCGAGGAAGCCAAACAGCAAGCAATCAGTGTGTTCTGTAGGCTGAGCGCTTCAAGTGAGAAGCATTGAGAAACTTTAACTGCCACATTTGTTCAGATAATTTAATTCACAGGTAGCTGTTTGTATGGTCTGTATCTTAAAGTCAACAAATTGAATATTTTGTTACTTTTTTATACGTGTAGGATGAGGAAAAAAGGAATACATTCTCACATTACAGGACCAGGAGCTGGTGCTTTTGCATAAAAAGGGCTTTTAAATGATTAATAACCCAATACCTGCTGATTAATTGTCTGACGATCAACTTATGGAATCCTTGCAAATCTAGTAACATCAAATATTCATGAATAACAATCAATTTAAAATCTGTCCTGCATGTGTTCAGTTGACACCAATGTGTGGGTGTCGTTGGGTCTTCATCGTTGACTGTGGCTTGGTAACAGTTGATTCAACTGTCTGTTACATTGGAAAATAAACCAGTGAGGAAATCTGAGAAAAGTTCAGTGTTTGTTTTTCTCATCTTGGTTTTTCAAACTGGTTAACAATGAGAAAGACAACTGATTCACACAAACAGAGAATTATCAGTACAGTAGAACAACACTGTTCTAACCTTGGCAGAAAAAATATGTCTTCATGCTGGTGCTTTTCATTCATAGAGAGAAGTGTGTTGGGAAAATGCTCATGAAACTTTTAGACATGTATTTTTTAACTACTTCAACCACCCATCCATCCATAATCTATAGCGTTTATCCTTTGAGGGCTGGAGCCAATCCCAGCCAGCATTGGACAGCTCGCCAGCATATCACAGGTCCAACATACAGACAGTTTAGAGTCTCCAATGAACTTTACTTCATTCTGCATGTCTGTGATCTGTGTGAGGAAGAAAACCCACGTAGACAAAGGGAGGACATGCAAACTCCACAGAGAGATGCTCGGACCATTTTACCACCGTGCTACCTACTAACTAAATCAGTATAACCAAATTATAGAAAACAGATGAGCATGTATCGGACAGCAAAATAATGACTCACCTGATCTCTACGCAGGAATGGTCAGAATTTGTGATTCGTGGCCGTTCTCTGTTGTACCAGTTGCCTCACATGTTAGACCTGGTCACACTGATGTAACAGAGTCAGTACCCCGAACTACTGCACTTGCAGGAATATGGAAGACACAATTTTGAAGCTCACATTCATGCAGTCAGACCTTTTGAAATGGAAGCTCATTAAAATGAGCCTTGATTCGGCTGAAAAGCTGAAGTTTAGGATCTTAATCCTCCTATTATGTGTCATTGAATTGTCCAAACTCCGGAGAGAGACTTGACATTTAGAATCTTTCTATATATCCATTTTACTGACTTCTTTTAAACCCTCTCTTTAACTGAGAAGGTCATTGTGGAAGAAGCACATGACGGGGTATACAGGAGAGAATGTCTCGACTTCTTACAGTTACTCACACAGAGACTTGTGTGCAACTCTCACTATCAGTACTTCTGGTTGCTCCACAGTCTCCTCTGCCAATCCATACCACGGAGCTCTGCAGTGAAGAGAACACAAGGATTCACATCCCCCAGTCCGTCTTTGCCTTCCTTATTCCCTCCTTTGTTCCTCCTTCCTGGGTATCTGCATGTGTTTGTGTGTACGAGTAGGACAAACTGCACGCCTCCTCGTTGCTCCTGTTGGCCTCCCCACGGTCTGCTCCTCTCTGTGCTGTATTGTTTCTGGCTTCTATTGCGGCAAAAGTTTTTCTTTTTTTTGCAATCGACGGACCTGGCACCGGGGTCTCTCTGTGACTCAAGGCCTCACATTCACAGTCAGAGATGATGAAAACACAGCCAACTCCTCTGTCTCTCTCTGCGTGGGTACATGTTTGTGAGGAAACCCTCAGGTTACATCTGCCAGGTAGTTTAGGCAGCCAATTTGCAGAGCAGCAGAAGCGTAACACACACTCACATATACACGCAAACGCACAAACACTCGGCATCTCCTAGGAGCCTGACTTCACACATACATGTGCCTGTCAAGAATGTGTGTGTAATGCAAATACTCCCTGCTCCTCTGCTCCGGTGGAGTTTAGTTAACGTCTCCTGTACTCGCTTTCTTCCTCAACCTTCCTGCACATTGTACTTTCTGTTTCTGGCTGAGCGACCCTGGGAATAGTCAATGGGAGGTAGAGGAGTAGAGGAAGGCTTGGCGCTGAGGCTTACCCCATGACACTTTGCTTGACAGCCCAGAGATTGGAAAGCGGGTGGCCGTGAGGGGGAGCACGACAGATTAGGGGCGAGCCTTTTGCACGGATGCGTTTGGGTTGCCGATCACGTGATACTCCTGCACGTTTGGTAAATGCTCTTCTGTAAGTAGCTATGAATTTAAGATGTTGCATGTTACACAAGATGTTTGTGTCATTATGCTTCAGAAGGTGCAGAATTAGTCACAGCAGCAGCAGGGAGCTCCTGACAGGGCCTGGTTGGGAGTCGGCTCAGACAGGGAGAGAGCTGCAGTGACCAGGAGAAAAGAGGAGGAGGAGGAGAGAGGAGGATGTCCCGATCGGAGACAGGTTTGAGGGATGATTAGAGTTTACAGTAAATGATTGGAGAATTGGGGAAAATGGGAAATGAGAAGATGGGAAACAGAGGAGGAACAAGGAGGGGGTGAAAGAGGCAAAGTCACTTAAGCACCTGAAAAGAAGCACTTAAAAAAGAGGGATCCCAGAGGCTGCAATAATAATCGTCTTCTTCACAGACATTCGTGCTCTGCAGGTAAATTTTCTACTCACCCTTTCTCCTCCTTCAGGCAAATTTCATCCCTCATTTACGTAAAAGTAAAAAAAAAAAAAAAATCAAATCTTTTTGAGTCAATCACCAGTCAATCACATGTCACCTGTAATCACACAATGCCCACCCCCTCATATCCAGCAGAAAATGAACGGGGGCAAACTTTTGTGTTGCCGAGGGCCTCATTCAGCAGGTCCTCACTGTAATTATCAAGCCAACATCAAGCGACTTGTCGAGGCGGTGCGATTGCATCCCGAGTTAATGGAAAGGACATAATTAGATGCAAATTCACCCTGGGCAGCACAAATTGATTTAACTCGTATGCAAAAAAAAAAAGATATGGGAGTTAGAAATGCATCAGAAAATGTGCACATATCCCTGGGCTTCATGAATGGGCTTCATAAACCCACAGAGTGAATGTAGAGAGTTTGAGTCCCTGGTGGGATCTGAGACCAGTCAGAGGCCCCCCAAAAAATTTGAATAAAACCCCACAGGGACACTTACTGTCCAGATGTGGTAAAATTTGTGCAAATGATACGATTGCAACCATTTTACTTTGCTTTCTGTCTGAACACAGTTTCCATATTTGAGTATATATATTATATCCCATGGCTCCAAATGTTATTCTTGTCCAATGCAAGCTTTGTGGAAAACGATTACTGTTAGCATTTGGACAAACAAGGTCCACGTCTGCTTTGTGGTAACAAAAACTAACTGGGATCAACTCTTTCTGATGAATTGTTTTTTCTCGGGTGGTATTTTGCAGAAGGCCTGTTCACTATCTGGGTTGAGAAACAAGCCACTTGGTTTCAGATAACATTGATTCACTTATATTTAGGGACGATTTTTACCAGTAGTCCATGAACATGACAAATAACTTAAAGGGCAATTTGGGGATTTTTGTGTGTAAATTAATAGTATTTACACAATCTTTTGGAATTGGTATAGTTCATCTGCTGCTGAACAATAGCCACAGTCCGGTCTCAAGTTGTTATTCTGAGTCTTTGCTAAGAGTCCAAACAACATTACACATGTCTTGCTCAATGAGAAGTCTTATACCCTCAAATCTCGTCAGACTTTGGTTGTTACAGGAAGGGGAAATGTGAGTGATTATATATAGAACAATATCCAATTAAGAGCGTATATTCACAGCATTGCTTTTTGTCTTCACAGTTTTGTCTTTGCAGTCAAAATGATCTGGGGATGTTTTTTCACTAACTTGCACTGTTAAAGTGAGAATAAGCAGCGGATGTGATAAAGTAGGTGGAGGGGAAGTAACACTGGATTGATGGGGAACATAGAGGGGGAGATGAGTAAGAGAGGAGACAGTGAGTGAGATGAGGGTAAGAAAAGACAGGAGGGTATGGAAAGAAGAAATATAGCACAGAAGAAAACATCAGGTGGCTGAGAGGAGGCAGAGAATAGTAAAGGAAGCAAGGTGAGGGAGTAAGGAGGAGGCGGGTGGGAGTTGGAGGGGATGGTTTTGGGGGGAAGATCGCAAACCAGACAATGTCAGCATGGAAACATCATTTCAATACCCTGCATGATGTTCGTCTGGCAGACCTGCTGTGTTTAGACAGGCAACATGAACACCCACCCACCCACACACACACACACACACAAGCAAACATACACAAACAGTTGCACAAAGTTACACAAACAATGCAGATATACACACTCCTTACTGAAGTTTGCTCTCTCTGTGTGTGTGCGACTGTGTGTGTGTGTGTGTGACTGTGTGTGTGTGTACACTTCCTGTAGGGGAAAGGTTTCTGCACTGCAGTGAAACACAGACCAGTGATCAAACACAGTAGAAAGAAGCAGGACCCCCCCCCCCCAGCCTCATTCAATTTACATTATACACTACGCAGCCTCAGATCTGTTCTTTGAAGAGGCCACCAAAGCATTGTAGTGTGTGTGTGTGTGTGTGTTTGCGTGCGTGTGTGTACTTTTATCTTTCTGAGGACCTATCAGACTATTTCCCCCTCACTTTTTGGCCAATCCTCACTTTCTGACTCCCTCAAAGGGTTGTTTGGTAATGCATTCAGTGAGCGTCCTCACAAATATAGAAGTACAAGTGTGTGTGTGTGTGTGTGTGTGCGTGTGTGTGTGTGTGTGTGTGTGTGTGTGTGTGTGTGTGTGTGTGTGTGTGTGTGTACGCGCATGCTTGCATACAGGCGTATGTTTTTCTGCAATGCTTAAAAGTACTTCCCGTACTCCATCCATGGTGCCTCTGTTGCCATGGTTATCAATTGAGCATCTTTCCGCCTAAACGATAGCGTATCAGTGTTTTAGAGCCACCGCTCTGTTCATGTTATTATCTCCCCGTCCCTTGTTTTCTCTGTGTGTCTCTGCACGTCGAGCAAGGTCTGTTTAAAAGGATGCAATTCCTCACATCCTAAAAAACTAAACAATAAAAACAGTGAACAGTTTTGTCAGACCCTCCACTCGCACAAAAAAACAAACCCACACTTACCGCAGATGCTCCTGAAATGTTTTATTTATATAGAGAGATACAAAATTATTCACCTTCCTCCTACTCGTTCTAAAGTTTTGCTTAATTCTTGTTTGTATGTATTTTTTTTATATACCCTATGTTTTATAGCAATTTAACAGGCGGTTCGTTATATTGATTTGATTTGTAATATTTACTTTTAATGATGAAATGAGATGGACTTACTTAGATAGAGTATCTAATTGTATATTCATGGTTCCTGGAGTTCAGTGGTGGAATCTAACTGAATTTATTTACGTACTGTACTGGAGAATTTCCATTTTATGCTCCTTCCTTCTTCAACCCTAAATATCCACTGCATGAGTCTGTGGGCTGTTTTTACTTGGTACCTTTCAGGCCTAGATTTTACACACAAAATATGATACATTACTATCAAAAAACACTATACAAAATGGTTAAGAAGAAAGAGTGGGGGAAAGAAAAAGGGAGGTGAAGAAGGAATGATGTTCTTGATTGTGTTCGTATTGCGGTGAAAATGCTATTACCGCCCACCCTGTGTCTGTGTGCAGCCCCGTGCCGGCCACATAACGGCTCTCCGACTGTGTTTAATAATTCGAGAGCACCTCTAAGGCGAAGACAGATGGGCAAACCGGGATGATCACGTAGACGCCGCACGGTGACCCAGCAGCAAGAAAATAAGAAAATCCCAGCTCTACCTGAAAGCTGCTGGAAGTTCAGCATCCAGGTGGAGCTGGAGCGACGCGCCTGCCCTTTCTTAACGCTGCACACTGACAGAGACACGACACACAACAAGGGTCAATACAAGAGCCGCCTGTTACCATTAAACAAACTCCTCCACACTGACTCGTCTTTACAATCCCATGTTTTCATGTGGAGGGATTTCAACTTTGCCCATTTTCACCACTTTCCTACATTTTGTTGACATTCAGCTCCAGTATTTTCTTTCCTTTTTATAACCCAACATCCACTTGAGCCTTGTTTGCAAAAGGACAACAAAAAGCAATATGAAACACAAATAGATATCCAAACAAACGGCAGTCTTGTTGGGGTTACGCTTGTGATAACATTCCATCTAAATGCAGATTTGAGGTAGCGATGGAATTGGGGGGGGGCCTCACTAGTTTACATTTATCCCCATGATGGAGGAGAGTAATGTTTGGTTTCTGCTTTTTTTTTGTATTTTAACCTGGTCTCACAAATCTAAATCTTATCTCAAGGAAGAATCCATGTGATTTCAGGAAATTGACTTGTGAAAATGACTGCACCAGCTGGCAAACACAGATAAACATTTGTCCAAATAAAGTGGACTGAAAGAGTGAAAGTGGGGGAGGGTGGGAATGCGATTGTGAAGGTTGGTTGGCTTCAATTGTTGCGCCGTCTTGCTGTTGGGCAACATTAGTAACGAAATGTTACCTTAATGGTGCTCGCCCGGGTGGAACTTGGCCGGAAACTGGCAAGCAGATTAAACATTATTGATGCCTCCAAGCTGAAGAAGACTTTTGCCTGTTTCTGTTCCATGCAAGGTCTCTGCAAGGTGTTGGAGAAATTGCCGTTTCTCTTCTTGGTCTGTGTGGAGAGGGAAGGGCACATGTGTGACGGTGTGGTAAGCAAAGATGAGTGCCACATCCTCCAGGGGGATAAGGCAAAGAGAGTGACAGCAGGGAGAGCTGGGAGTGGAGTCGGATCGCCTCCTTCTAAAAGATGTGTTGAAGTGTGTGTGTGTGTGTGTGAGTGTGAGAGCCTGTATGTGTTGCCACGTCAGTCTTAACACACACCTCCCGAAACACAGCAATGCATCACCACTTTTTCCATCATCTCCTCTTGACTCCTTTTCCACGTCGCATCACTCCAATTCCCCCTGTAACACGTCTCCACCTTTTTCACTTCCATTTGTGTTTTCCCTCGCTGGCCTCCTCCCGCCGCACTCACTCCTGCACTGTGTTCTGCCGGAGTCAATTGTGCCTGTTCATCTTTTCCATTCCCTGTTTGGCCCTCATGTCAGTGTAAGAAAAAAAGTACACTGCTGCTTCTTTCAGGTATTTAATAGTGAATAGGTTTTTATGTACTCCTACTCCCATCACAGAGAATATTGCAACACTGGCCTTGAGCACAAACTGTGTTCAAAGAGACTGTTTGTGTTCAGCAATGTGTTGTAACTCACACAGTGCAATTTTAATCTGCAGTTAGTGTGGGATGTTAAATATTTTTCATTTGAAAAAAAAAAAATCGAGTCTAGAACATTCAAATAAAGAAAATGCTCATCCAACATTATAAATAAGAAGATATTAGTATGATAAAATATGCGTTGGCCTATTTGTTTAAATGTTAAACAACACCACTCTCATGTCTAAGCTAAGCTTAGCATAACGACGGAAAGGAGTACAACAGCTAGTCTCCAACAGCTAACTCTGTTATACATATACTAAATCTGCACTTCTAAAGTCAAAACATATCTTGTTGGTTTATATGTGTCAAATAGTATGAAAATGACAAAAATGTAAAAATGAGGGGCTCAAACATGGACTGTATATAAAGATGGACTAAGTGTCACCACTTCCTCCCAATGTCCAGAATTGAAGCTAGAATCTCGGATACGATTGCTGCAGACTTTCCTATTTGGAGCTTCAGTCAGTGCAGAAGTGAGTAGGAGATGAAGCTGCAGTATCAAGGTCCCAGCGATACATGCGCCCAATCAATCGCGAGTCAGTCTCAGCTGTCAATCGATGACGTTTCACTCTGTTTTTGCAGCATCAAATAACTAAGTGAAAACAATCTGAGTGGAGAAGGAGCACTTGAACATAAGTCAGTGTGATAAAACTGACCTATAATGATAGAGACCTTTAGCTGAGCTCCACTGGATCTACAGAAATGAATTGTCTCACCTAGTTCAGCAAATGTGTATTTCAAAAAGTTTAAAGAAGCTTAACTATGATTTACACATCATACAGTATGTTGGTTAGTAATTGCTTGCAGGTGAACTTTTCCCAGGCCTAATATTTCAAACTAGCTGGTAAATGGGTCATATTTTCTTTATTTATTGAGAAAATAGGTGTAATTCCCCCAATAAAGATTCCTGAATGTATTTTTTTCTTATAGTAATATCATCCTTCAGAAACTGTCTTAATCTTAGCTCTTCGTGACCCAAAGTGCTTTACTTATTTATTCCTCACCTCTCCTTTCTTCTCCTCTTACCCCCCAGCCTTTGAAAGACTGTTGTATTTCACGGGTCATCTCACTCCACAGGCTTAACTCTAAATAAGAGGCCAATTCAAAGCACAGGCCCTGTTTGATACAAGCATGTGGAGCGACACAGATCAGTAGCTCAGAGACATTGTCTAAGACGCTGACAGTGGGAGAAGCAGAGAAGTGGGTATTTATCTGCCTTTATGTGTCCTAGGGGAAGATTTTATGAGAGGGTTGATGCTAAGGTGTCAGGGAGGAGACACTCAACCTTTTAGCTTGAGCATAACGTCTGGAGGAATGAGCCATGACAGGCATTTGCTATTTGTATGTGTTCAAAGGCACATTCACTATCGTGTGTGTGCGTGCGTGCGTGCGTGCGTGCGTGTGTCGAAGGATGTGGGTCGTACATCTGACATAATAATGAACCGTGACATAAAAATAATACATAGGGATGAGTATATAGTAATAGATACAATTTAATGTCTTCATGCTTTATTGTGTGTTATATGACATATAAGCAGGCTTGACAGCGACGGTAGTGATACATGGGAGAGATAGCTTTGCCAATATTTAGTTCCAGTCTTTTGATCAGAGAACCTAGGAAATCAACTGATGACGAATACAATTTTAGATTTTAACGGAAAAAGGTTCACAAGCATTAACTGGTTAAAAATTTAAAAACCTTGGACTCTGGGAACTTCTAATGAGCATTAATTTTGATTATACAAGTAGGTATCATTGAAAACAGATATTTGTCCTTCATCCACACCCTCTCAGTGGGGATGAGTAGACTCACAGTCTTTTGTCTTCGTGGGACACTGTATGTGTGTGTGTGTGTGTGTGTGTGTGTGTGTGTGTGTGTGTGTGTGTGTGTGTGTGTGTGTGTGTGTGTGTGTGTGTGTGTGTGTGTGTGTGTGTGTGTGTGTGTGTGTGTGTGTGTGTGTGTGTGTGTGTGTGTGTGTGTGTGTGTGTGTGTGTGGACAATGTAATTGCAGTCAAAGGCAAGTCATCCAAAGTTGAATCATGAAGCGGCTCAGAGAAAAATCAAATCCTGAAAATAAAACGTCAAACAAACATTCATTGTATCTTTGTACAAAAGCTAAACATGAAACAAAAATTAGACTGTTGTATTTGAGAGGAAAATCTGAGTTGAAATGCTCATTTGAAAGCTGGCAGGCTGTCGTACTGCGGGAGCAGAGGCAGGAAAAGAGAATAGCAGGAGATGGAGGCAGGGATTCCGGAGCAGAGAGGCGGACAAAGAGGTTGAGTGACGCTCGCAGCATTGCGCCTTTGACCGCTGGAAAGACATTGTTCCACCAATCTGCCATTTAATTACAGACAGGAGGAGCCACGGCTGTAGCACGTAGCGCTGTACCAAGCATCCAATCAAACAGGCGTGCAAGCAGGACCACACACACTGTGTGCACTGTACACTGACACTAATGAAAAGAAATCAATTGTCTCATTTTCTCCACCCTACTGTCTGTCCCGCCCACCGAGTTGTTTTTTTCTGATCCTTCATCTTACTCACTTTGTTCTCTTTCATGCTTCGCTTATTTTTACAGCTTAACATTAGGTTACCTATTGTAAAACGTTGGCATGGATAAAAAGAGGCAAGCTGCCTGCGAATGTACTGATGTTGGACTTTGGGGCCGATGAGACTTAGTGTCTTATGTTAGCAGTTTCCTCAGGAACAATTCTGTAAGAAATGAAACAGAGATAATAGATGAGGTGTAACGCTTATGTCTTGTTACCACATGCGAGTGAACCGGAAGTGTATTAATGAGGATGGCAACCTCCATGATCTATGATGTGTTGCGAAACTCCTCCCCTCCATGTACGGTTAAAAAATTAACTTTGGTAGGGGGGGTTATGAGGCGTATGAAATGGAATTGCGGCACGAAACTGTGGAAAAGAGGCGTTAAACCTCACACTCCGTGCACACTGGATAACCATATTCAGATTAAAATGTACTATACAGATGCTAGCAGCACAAAGATGTTGACCTCTATTACGATTGTGATGGAGTGGGATTCACATTCCAATGTAAATGAAGCACCTCTGTCTTTTCAGCCAAGGTGACAGAGGATTACAGGAGGATATTAAGGTATGACTACCGGTGTAAACTGAGTTGGGCAGATAACGAGCTGCTCTGAATGCACCACATCCTCCGATGACTATAACCTTTCCCTGTCAGCAGTTGCATTAATGAAAGGGATTTTTGTATCTCTGTGGTTCTGGTGCAGGTGTTACAAGGCTGCAAGGAGGTGGTTGGTATTGATCCAATAATGTATATCACGGTGATGTATGGTGTCTGAAAAAACTTGCCTGCCTCCCACTTTTTAGGAAGAGAAGTAATGGTCCTCTGGATCGATAAGCAATAATCAGAGAGGCACAATGAGCCTCTGTTCTTTCCCTTGTTCTTCACAATCAGAAAGAGCTGATGGAACAAAAGAACCTGGAAGGAAAGCACATGTTATCTTCTACAAGAAGCAATAACCATCTCTTCACCGTAATGAGAAATAATGTTGTGTAGCTTCATTTACAAGACGGCATTGATTATCTTCTCTCCTCTGCTCTCCTCAGGCGTGACCAGTGCCGATACTCTGGTGAATATGCGCAAAGTGACCCATCAGACCATAAGCGAGGAGCTCTCCAAAACCGTTCTCCTCCCCTGCCTCTTCACCCTCCGCCCCAGCACATCCCATGAACCGCCCAGGATCAAGTGGACCAAGGTCTGGGGCCAAAGGGGCTCTGACGGCCTGCAGAAGGAACAGTCCGTCCTGGTGGCCAAGGACAATGTGGTCAAGGTTCGACTAACGATGAGAGCGAAGTGTCTGGCCTCAGTGGTGATTTAGTTGTTTACCTCATTCGTTCTCATCATTCCTCTTTCCCTTCTTCCCCCGCCTGTCCTCTCTCAGGTGAAGAAGGCCTTCCAAGGTCGTGTAACGTTGCCTGGTTACAACATCAATCGCTACAATGCCAGTCTTGCTCTGACTGGGCTGCGTTCCAGTGACTCTGGGTTGTATCGCTGTGAGGTCGTGGTGGGCATCAATGATGAGCAGGACACAGTTCCCCTGGAGGTCACAGGTGATTAACACACACTCTTTAACCCTAAGACAGCCATTTTGATTTTAACTCACACTTGGGTTGGGAAATTTCATGCTCGAGCATACCTTCACTCAACAGTGTACTGTATTAACAAAGGAAATTTGATGATTATGATAAGGTCCCAGGAGTTGCTGTTTAGTTCAATTAGGCAATTTGATAGCTATTAAATCTAATGTCTCATTAATTGATTGAGATAACACTAGACCAAATAACCCTGTACACAAGTAATTCAAGATTTTATTCAGTATTTAAATTCAGCATCAAATAATTCGGTGCTTTGGCTAAAACTTCACTCAGAGGAAAATGGTGAATTTGCATATAAACCAACAGAACTTTTACTATGTATCAGAAATGTACCATTCAAATTCAAACAAAATTTGTAATGTTGCTAATGTTTTAAAAATAGTTTTAAAATGTCTTTTTGTTAAATGGGCACATTTAAAAACAAGTGTTGACCAAGGTGCTTAATAAAGCAAAGATTAAGATTGTTCCAACCTTTAGTTTGAAGTTAAGCCCTTGCCATAGCTATATTTTCTTTTAATGTGGTTCGATAGATTCCAAATATTAGTACATCCATATTTATTGTTAGCTCCATAGCTTTGAGCACACATCAATTGTATTTTGAAAACTGTTCCTTGTTCAAGCACATTGAATTCCTCGAAAATGCAAGACAATAGAAAAACTGAGATGACAGGGCACTTCACAGGCCCAGTGCCCCCCCGACCCCTAATAGATATAATATAATTTTTAAGTAAAAGTACTAGACAAACAGTGTGATAATGTAGTGTTCAGGGGGCACAGTGCAAAGTATGAATGTTTTTACTGTGCAAAAAATTATAACTTTAATCCAGTTCAGTGATCCTAGGCCTTGCAGAGCTAGATGGATTGACAAGTCAGATGGGAATGACCTCCTGTACTGCTCCACTGTGGTTGAATGCGTTTGTGACTGAAGTTGCTGTCTAGCTTGTCAGATGTTTTGTATTCATTGTTTGAAGTTTTTCCGCCATTGCCACTTCCTCCAAAGTGCTTAATTTTCACCCCACAAGGATCCAGACGTTTTATTCAGTTTGTTTAGTCTGTGTGCGTCCTGAGGTTTGATGCCTGATCCCCAGCACACCACAGCATAGAAGATGGTGCTTGTTTAGGAATGTTGATAGTGGACACTCATACTCATAAAGCATTACTATAATATAGAGAGGGAGGATAAGAGGGCAAGCAGAAAGTACTCTGGTAATCATGATTATAGTCATAGTGATTAACCAGTACTCAACATCATTTATCTCATTATAGACGTTATGCATGTTTTTACCTGAACATGCTTTTGTCTGAGACCATCAACACTCCACTCTACGGTTGTTAAAGCTCCCTCGTTGCTCTCAAGGTCCGCCAGTATGAATAATAATGACCCCGGTTTCCATGTCAGACTTAATACAGCCATTACAGCCAGGGCTGTTGACTCTCCGTGCAGACTGTGTGAAGATGAGGCAACTAGAACACATTACACATCATTGACCCAGTGCCACTCAGGTGCTGTTCATGCACTGGCAGCATAATGAAACCAATAAGCTAGGAACCCAGCAGTTTGTGCTATTGACAAATAGTGTTACTCCGAGAGCTCTGTATTGCTCTCAGTGGCTTAGCTAAATAGACAACCCATTTAGTGAATTATCCGTATCCAGAACACTCGTTTCTCACCACACCACCAGAAGGCACTTCACAGTAGTGTAACAATAATTACTCTGTCAGAGTATTTTAGCTGCAGAGCTTTCATCAGATTCTTTCCAGGTCACTCACTACTTTTAATAATAAGCTATTATCATAATGACCACAGGGAATCAGACAATGCATTAGCCACTGTACATGATGCTGCTGCTCGCCACAAATCCATGCTAATGCGAATAGCAGCTGGACAAGCCCAGTAGCACTAGACACATCACGCTACAATGACTACAGAGTCTGCAATCCAAATAAGCACATCCATTCAACTGCCTGCACACGACTCGTATATAGAAGCATGTGCATGTGTGTATGTGTTGGCATGAGCCTCTATGTCTGTATAGTTTCCATATTTCAGACAGAATGCTTTCTGGTTGTCTCAGGCGGGCGGAGCACTGTAACCCCTCTCCATCAAAACACTTTACATTTAGTACGCAAGACCCCTGTCACCACGCTTGGGAGAACCCGTGTCCTCCCCCTTTTGGCCAATCGATTAACACACTAGGAAAACCACTCCTTCAGAGGGAAACCAATTACAAAGCCGGCGACGGGTAGCCATTTCCAGGGCTTAGTCTTAATTGGCAGTCACGCTACATGGCAGACCGCGGCCGTCTTCACACTAATTCTACTCAGTGCTCAACGTATTAATTAGCAGGTATTGATACTGCTCGGCTATATCAATATCATATTAATCCAAACTGCTCTCCTCATAAACCTACTTGAGTGTCTAAGCCTCGGCAAGATGGCCTCTCCTCTTTTAATTTCTCTGTCTTGCCATCTCTGTGTTTGTCCGTCGTCCTCTTGGCACATATTGACCGGGTAATTGGCTGCATCTCACCAATCACAACACAGTTCCATTGATTGTGTGTGTCAGCCATTGTCTGAGGTGAGGACAATAGATAGTACATCAGTACTGGGCATGGGGAAAAGCTACTGGAATTATTTGTGCAACCTCTGGGATGAAGCAGACTTTTAGCATGGGTCTGTATAGTTTATACACTCTAAGTTGGATCACAGGCCTCCAGATCAGCCTCAGTGTTGCCTGATGTAGGCTTTAAGTTTCTGGGGGGATGGAAATTCAAATACCTGAGCACAGGCGCAAACCAATCAATTCAGGTTAATCCAGACATGAGGCTGAGGCCGCTGGAGAATCGGGTCATGTGTTCCTCTGATGGTGGATTTTATTTCCCATGTACTTCCCTGTAGCATTGAATATGATTGTTGTGTGTCCCAAGCATCAAACTGTAATTGTTGTTGTGAATACGATCGCGCAAGCACCATTGGTTAAGCCCACTATGAAGCGCCAACACGACCCACATGTGTGAGTCTTGTGTATGGAATGTAAGCAGGGCAATAAGTGAGGCTGTGTCTCCATTATTCACCTACCGGCACCTCCAAGACCACAGCTTGATGTGATACACAAAGGAGATATGGTGCTGGTTGGCAGATTTAGAAACTTTGGATAGAGGCTCACAAGCAGTTTCCCTTTTTCAGTATAAGCATCATTTCCAAGAGGCAAGGGACATTGACTGCCACAATGAGGGCATCCCACAGTCACCAGTGGTGCCTTCCTCTCCCTGGAGACTGTGTGAGGAGGCAGAGGGTAAAAATAGTTTCATGAAGAACTGAGTGTAAGACCCACCTGTGGAATGGGACCATACTAAGAGGAAGCCAATTTGTCTCACTGGTGTATGAATTAGCCAGCTTCCTATAGAATCTCTGTTTGAACAAGATCCCAGAGCCACAAAGGAAAAAGGATAGAAACCGAGAAATTAGGTAGGAAGAGAGGGAAGATAGCATTTTCTGCTCCACATGTAGGATAAGACTGAGATGATGGACTGGTTGGATGCACTGCTGTTGGAAACCGCTGTGTGAGTGTGTCACACAAACACACAAGGCCCGCCTTGCTTTTCGTGGCCATAGCCCGAAGAGCCGATGGTCAAATTGCACCACCTCACACGAATCTCTGTCACTCTCAGAGACAGCCGGACAAAGATAAAGGTGTCGTGTATGTAGCCAGACGCCCGCTGGCTTCTATGTCACTGATTGCTGCAGGGCGAGGTGAGGATGGACACTTCTAAAGCGATTCCAATCCCATTTAAGTGGAATATATGCTCCTTTCACAGCTCGGGAATCAGTGTCTCATTCTTTTCCCAGCTTTTTATTCTCAGTTTTTCTGGGCTACCTTTTTTTTCAACCACAATTGTTTGCCTTCCTATCGACTTCTCACCTTCTCTCTCTGTCACTGTGGTTCAGCACATACAATTCTTTGAATGCAGTGCAGCTCTCTCTGTTTGTGTCTGCTTTCATCGTCTTTCCATCACGGAGGCAGGCCGAGTGCAGCAGGATGACACCGTGTGTGTGTGTGTGTGTGTGTACTCTTAAAGCAGTGAAATAAACATCACCACTGTCTGTCACATGCTGTATCCAAGGGTAACATGTCTTTCTTCCGACGATAAGCCGACCAGCTCTCGGATGCAAATGAGATCGGCAGTGCATGGGTTCCTGAGGCTGAATGTTTTTGTCTCCTCTTACACAGATGAAACAATATGATGAGGACGTCTAGAGGGCTTTTGTGTACGTGTCTGGGAGCGTGTACATATTCATGTTATAATGGCTCAAGGTTGCAGTTCATAAATATGTCTGTAACCCAAAGGTCGCAGGTCATAAATTTATGCAAGTGTTTTTTGGAGCCCCCATCCTGTTTGTTATCACGTATTATTATCTGTTTCCTCAAGGTGTGGTGTTTCACTACCGGGCCCCTCACGACCGCTACGCTCTGACCTTCACCGACGCCAAGAGGGTGTGCGTGGAGAACTCGGCGGTCATCGCAACACCAGGCCAGCTGCAGGCTACCTTCGCGGACGGCTACGACAACTGTGATGCTGGCTGGCTGTCAGACCAGACTGTCCGGTGAGGCTCGTACATCTGGGTATACACATGCTGCATGTGGTTAAAAAAGCCAAAGGTTAAAGGGGTTGTTCACTTATTGCTCATTATCTACTCACCACTATGCCGATGGAGGTTGGCTGATAGTGTTTAGAGTCATACTCTAAACACTGTCAGTAATCCTCACAATCATAGTAAAGGCTGATACTTAAAGAATAGTGTGTATGCAGGAGAAAATACAATGATGAAGACTTATAAGCCTCCTGGTCACAGTTGGCATGGAAACAAATAATGCAGATTCTGCTTGAGCACTTCTTTAAATGATAAGAGTACATCCTGTAAAATACACTGTACTAGAGAAAGTCATGCATCATCCAGCATTTTATATATGAAAATACCTTTTTTCACGTTTAAAATGTTCAGACAAGGCTGTATGTTAACTCTGTCTGTTTTGTGTGTGTGTGTGTGTTTGTGTGTGTGTTCTGACTCGTTTGTCTGGGGTTTGAATTAGCACTTAATTTTCCTTTATTAGAGTTTTAACGTCGCTGTCTGATGCGAAGAGAAAACAGGAGACTTGTTCGGTAGCAGTTGTGGGATTTGGTTTTAGATGATTGGACTCTGCTGAGACAAGGACACGGTTTTTACCCGCACAACAGATTACAAATACCATTTAAAATAGCAATGCCTCTTCCATTCATCCCACAAGCAAGCACAAAAAACCTCATATTACAGTCCAGACACACACAGACAAGGGGCCAATACACACAAATACAAATACACACACACTCTTTAAAAAAACTGGCACGGCAGATTTTTTCGAAGCATGATCGACGTATATCGAACTGCACAGTCCAGTGGGAGATGCTTTCTTCTGTCGAACAGGAATCACGAGACAAGAACAATAGTCAAGGAAAGTCATGGCTAGACTATTGTCTGCACAAAAAGCATTCTATTGACGTTCCCCTTACTTGACAACCATTTCTGGTAATTGTCAGTCCTGGAGAGAAACTGTGTGCTCACAGCTCACGTTTGTTTCTGTGTCACATTTTAATCATTTTCAAATTGATCAAAAAGTGTAATAGAAAGTAAATGCTCCCTCCTTCTAAAAAAATGTCTAAAGACCTAACGTATGTGGACCTTTGGCAGCATGAAAGTCAGTTTGATCTTTTGGGAGATTTTAGAAGCAGAGACTGTGCCACATAATTGCTTGTTTGCACAACGGAAACACCGTAAACTACATCTGCCCTCTCTCCGCTGCCTGTGCTTCTGGGTCCACATTTTAATTTCAAATCGCTGTTGCTCCAGAAGCAGACCGACTGCTGTCTTCCCGACGGTGTCTCACAACCTTCTCGAGGGATATAGCTGCCCTCCCTCGTTTTCTTTCTCTCGTTCTGTCTGGCCCTCCTGTTGTTTTCACTCGGGAGGATTTCTAATTGGTCCAGAACCAGGAGGCTCTGAAGGAAAGTGTCCAATTAATACGGAGGGTGACGATACAGACATCAGCCGATGCTCCATCTGAAATAAAGAGGTTGAACCCAGACTGGGGTTCTCTTGCTGCGCTCCGTGGGTTTAAGACTCTGTGCAGGAATGTGTGTCTTCTGCATGTATATTTGACTCTGTGTTGGTGCATTTGTGAGTGTGTGTATGTGTGTGTTTTTTCCAAGCACTCCATAAATCCCTGTATACCCAGCGTAATCTTTTAATCAGCTTCTTTGCCGGTGCCCAGGTGCTGCTGGAATCAATGTTCTAGAGCAATAATTGCACAGTCGGAGCCTGAATATAGTGAAACCGCTGTTTTGTCAGCCCCACGCTGCCAAGCCGCTGACGAAATTCATGATTCTCTCTAAAGCATTACTGTTAGTGCTAGAGCATCTAACATGTTCCAAAATGCTCCTGGAGCAGTAGGGTATTTATTCTGTTGAAACTCATGATGAGGGCAGAATAATTAAAATAAGAAACTGTACTTATTGAAGTGTTGTTGTGACATGTGTACCTGACTGTGGCCTTTGTGTCGTGCTCACGAGGGAGATTTATGTGTTCATTTTATTCTTTCAGGGAAATGTATTTGGATAATCTCTGGGAGGAAGAAAGGCTTAAATTCATAGTATTCAGAGGAGGCGATGATAAAAGTGTAGTTCAGTTTTCATCTTATTCTGTATGCGTGTGAACACAGACTCATCCCCTGGGAGCCAAGTTTGTCTGTGGCTGCCTCTTTCAAGGACAGGCTATATTAATCTCCCTCTCCCTCCTTTTCTCTCTCGCTTTTCTCCGCAGGTATCCCATCCAGTCGCCTCGGCCAGGCTGCTATGGCGACCGCGAGGACTCACCTGGAGTCCGTAACTACGGCAATAGGGCCCCCGATGAGCTGTTTGATGTTTACTGCTTTGCTGAGCAGCTTCAAGGTAGGAGTCAGGAGCCCGAACCAGAAACTTGGGTTTAGTCATAATGCATGGGCACACTAAGCATCCGTGCAGCGCAGGAACGCTGAGACTGGGACTTAATACTGTGTTAGCGCTGAAAAGAAGAGGGCAGAGTGAGAGGAAGGGTCAGGGAGTCAATACTGAGTCCAGCTGACGTGTTGCTTCCTCAAACCTTTCGATTTTCAGTGCTACAGGCAGATGTGGCAAAGACTTAGAGCAGGTGGATACAATGTCTGTATGTGGATGGAACATCTTGAGAGCCGCTCATCTTATTGGCTTGACACATGACTTGTGCAATGTTAAGAGACCAGGGAAGTGCAGTGTGAATTCAGTGTGAATTGGACACGTGGTACATTCAATAATGAGGGTGGGGCCCTGTGCCTTGTTTACAGTCTCGGGACCAAGTTGAACGTGTCTTCTTCTACGTCCTCAGACAAGCTACAGGAACAGATGTTTTCACTTCTCGTTATGAGTAACAAGCACTATCAGATAACCTACAAGTACAGCTCCACTCAAATGCTGGACTCCATAAACACGGGTGTCATGTTAAAGCAAGCGACTAATATGCTTATTAGGACTTTGTTGCCCAAAAACAAACTTACCCAACTTACCCAAAGGGAAAGTGAACCTTTTCCTAGGGAAGCCAAGTGTCCTTGAGTTTTTCTGAGTTTTTCTGAAAGTTGACGCATCTGTGTATTTTCCTATGAACCACAGTGTGTTCACTAGCCACAACAAATGTAGACACAGCAAGACTGTCCTGTGAAGCTTTTGATTTCATATGCTGAAGCAGTGCACATGGGGCTGTATCATCTACCTGACACAAACAGTTTGAGATGCTGTGCCTTTTCTAGCCAAGAATACAAAAGCAAACATGTGAGGAGTGGTTTAAACAGTGTTTTTTTTTAATATTCGGCTCTAATATAAGCTTTAAACCTCAGCAAGTCCTGCTGAATAACTTTCTAGTTACTTCACACACCTTTTTTTCCATTGTAAATGACAAAGCCTGACATATATATTATGACCGTTTACCTGGAACATCTAGCGTCTGCTTTTTAGCAAAATGCAATGTACAGAATGGCCATCAAACATATATTTAAGGCCTTCTTACATGTTCCTCAACTAAACTGAAACTATCAACTAGTCAACTGAAGATGGAGTTTTTCAACCAACTCATGGTATAAGCCTCAATTACCTGACTAACAGCAGCACGGGAAAACTGATAGTAGCAGAAATGAGAAGCCTGCTATATAAAAACACCCCACTGTTTCAATAATAATCTCCCGCCGCTGTCCCTTGACAGACATAGCACCAGTAATTAAGGGGTTAATTGAAAAAGTGCTGCAGTGAACAGCCAATATGAAAACCCACTTCACCAAATCCAAATTACTTTGAACCCTGGTGGAAGACGAGCTTCAAACCTCCTGCTATGTAAGGGAAATTAAAATCACCATGTTATCTATTTTTGCATATCTAGTCTAGTTCACCGTTCAGTTCAAGATGGAGCTGGAACGTATATTTGATTCACTTATTAGTAAATCCGCTGGAAATGAATCGGTATAGCCTTAATATCTTGCAATGTTTGTCATACAAAACCAAAGAAAAACATTTTTCTGACATGATATTTTTTATGAATGGTCATTTGAACACTTTACTGGTTGTAAACATGCCTGTGTTCACCCGTTTATTTAAAGTTCAGTAAGGTGTTAAGCTGGACCCCAAACTGGAGAATCAGTTGTTGTTGCTGTTGTTGTGAACGTGCAACTGTTGTAGATATTGAACGTATAACGTGTCCAAATCGCACAAAATTTCGACACCGCACTTCCTTGGACTCTTAACAATACACCTGCCAAGTGTGAAGCTGATAAGATGAACAGTTCTCAAGTTGTGTGTTCCACCGAGCGGAATTATTAGAAAGATTGATGAGAGTGTGTATGGTAGATGAATCATTAGTTGGACAGTTCAGAGAGGTTCAAGATAAATGTCATCAACAGCTGGCGGTTGGCTTTTGCTACAATGCTGTTGTTATTAGACGTTGATAAAGCAGTCAAATGTAGTCCTCTGTTCATGTGACGCTCTCTTCTCACGCAAACACCACACTCTTGTCATTGTCGTGGTGTGTTTACGACTTCTCTCCAGTACACGTCCCTTGTTTCCCTTCCATAAACCACTCCTCCATCCCAGCATTCACCTGCAGCCTCGTAGTTTAAATCCCCACGGGGAGGAAACGCTCATCATCACAGTGAGTCCCTGCTGTGCTGAGCTCGGCGTTTCTTCGTGGGGGGTGACGAGACCAGAGCCCGGATATCAACACTACACGTATTCTACTTATTATCATGCCCGTGTGAAATTTGTTCCCCTTCTGCATATTCAAAACCCAATCAGAGACGCAGCAGGGTTGGAACAGCTCGATGGGGGGAATTTGTCCAGACCACTTGTTATTAAGTGAAACCACCACAACTGTCATTAAGTGAAACAGTTGTAAAAAAATGTTATAGCTTATTGTAAATTACCACCTCCAGACTTTGTAAACAGTCACCTATATTATCATTGAGTCAAATTAACAAACTGATTGAAACACGCAGGAGATAATCATCTGCAATCAAACAGAATTTACATCTTGAAAGTCTTTCTGCAGCCGTTCCAATCAATATTTCAAGCATCTTCTAGCTATAGACTCACTCTTCACACAATCCCATTCCGCTTCTTTCTCCTTTCATTGTATTCCCGTCTTCACCCCTGACCTTTCACCTCTCCATCTCTGCTCCATAAATCAGTAATAGCTCCTTTTACTCTCGAGCATAAAGCTCCGGGATCCTCACATCAGACTCACTCCTCTGTTCAGCACTCCTCATTCACACTGTCCACTCCGCCAGCTCATATTTATTTCATCACTCACTGAGTCACTAGTGGATCATCTGACCGTATCATTTTATTTGTGCTCTGCAGACACACTCGTCCTCCCGAGCTCCCTCTCTCTATTTTGCATCACCATGTCAGGCACATCACTGCTACCTTTCTTCTTCTGCTTCACTCACTTCTCTGCACTTTCTCCCTGATTGCAACTGCTTTGAACTGAAAGAATTGCCTTCATATAAAGTCTCTACTTTGAATTACTCATGATTTTCATTATTATTTTAGGTAAAAATAAAATGTATTCTGATGCATAGCAAGTCAAACTTTTCTTTCATCCCTCTGCTTCAAGTCTCTTCCTTGTATTGCTTTGACAAATGATGAAGGAGATGGCTGGAACGGTTTAGCATTTAAAGTGAAAGAAAATGTTGTCAGACTCATCTGCGCTCACAATAAAAAAGAAATGTAACCTAAAGTACCGATCTCACTTTGTACAGCACAGAGCACAACAATAGCTAAAGGTGATCTCAGTCTGATAGCTAAAATCTCTCCCGGCAATCAACCCTTAGCTGACCTCCTCCCTCTCTCCCCCTCACTTCTCCCTCTACCTTCTCCTCCCAGGCGAGGTCTTCCACTCCACGGTACCTGAGAGGCTGAGCCTGGCCACGGCCTCCACCCACTGCCACTCCCTGGGGGCCCAGCTGGCCACTGTCGGGCAGCTCTACCTCGCCTGGCAGGCTGGTGTGGACCAGTGTGACCCCGGCTGGCTGGCGGACGGCAGTGTCCGCTACCCCATCAACGTCCCACGGAAGAACTGCGGCGGGGACGAGCCGGGGGTGCGGACCGTCTACAATAACCCAAACCGCACCGGTTTCCCCGAAACCACAGCGCTGTTCGACGCCTACTGCTACCGAGGTGATAAACTTGTGTTTGGTAGTTGCCATTGCAACAGTACGGGCTCAGAGGGGGTCTGGTAACTTGTTTCTATTCCGGGTTTTTAATTAGTAGAAGATGTTTATGTCACACATGAAGTAGTTGAGAAGAGGCTGTGTGACATTTGCATTACACTCTTGTGTATTTGAGGACTTTGGATGTTGTGCGTAGGGAAGAGAGAGAGAAGGAGATGACAGGAAAGAAAGATGATTAGTTAATCTGGGGTTTGAAGTGACAAGTCTGCAGAGGATTTGCTTGAGACATAGCTTGTATCTGACCCTTTAATATTTTATCTTCACACCACAACATATATAACTCTCCATATTTAACCACATTTTTGCATTTATAAAGTATTTTTATTTTTTTCCGGCTTTTTTAATAGTAGCAGATCACATATATTAGAAAATTAAATTTTTCTGATAGATGGGGAAAAAAAGGAAAGCATGACAATTTCATCCCTCACAATGACAGCTTATAACATTTTCATTGAAGCAAGACAATTGCATAACCCAATAATTTTAAGAAAACAAGGACAGCATGAGAGCGGAGCAGCAGTGTAGCTGTCAAAACAAAGTGCTGATAGATGACACTCATCGCCAATTTACATTATTATCTAAAATAAATGATGATGATGGTTCAAAGTAGATACAATTTTGTAACATGTTTTATTCAGTATGAGAAATTTGGTCTGTGTAAAGATTGTCAATGCAATCTGCTAATATGACATGAACAACATAAATCCATTTAGTGAAAGAATCAGAGCCACATGTGATAAAACTGTCAATTCAAAAACTGTGGAGCAGCTCTGATATTAATGTTCTGTTGGATGGCAATAACAAGCTGTACTGTCATATGAGCAGAGAAAAAGAGCGAGGTCAAGTGCTACATTTTGCAGCAGCACATAAAGCAGAGCAAGTGACAAACGGCACAAACGTTGGTTTTAGTGAAATGTTGCTCTTGTGTGTTGCAGCACGTCAGCCTGCAGGGATCCAGACTGCAGAGGTTCAGGCTTTGCACCAGACCGTCAACGAGGCTGCACAGGCCACCTCCTCAGTCAATGAAGCCCAGCACACTTCCCCTTTCCCCAAGACTTCCACCTGGACCGGCCTGGTCAACCTGGACAAAGCGGGAGTGGGCTCTATCGCCGGGATCGACAACTCCTCTGAGATCTCTGAGGAGCATGTCGTCATCCACTTGAGGCCTGAGGTGGAATGGAAAGACAGACAGGATGTTACAGGAAGCAGCCAGGAGAATGATCCTCAGATTAGCACAAACACCTTGGGCCTTTCTGACCTTGAGAGCACAGAGAGTCATGGAGTCTCTGCCCACGAAGAAGAAGACGGCGGCTTTTTGGGATCTGACAACCCAAGATTATCCTCCACAGCCTCTTCAACTCCACAGTCTCAAACCACTAACAGTGTGCTGGCCAAGTTTGTGAACACTCTTATGAGACCCTTAAGGCACTGGGCTGGACGTGGGGAGGGTGAGAAGATGGAGAAGGGACTTTCAGTGCCTGAGGAAAACGTAGGAGAGAACCAGACGCAGGGTGAAGCATCCAGCCGAAACCTCAGTGTGCCCAACGCCGTCAGAAACAAGGGCAAGGTGGACAACGCCATCACAGAGCAGAGAGGCAGGTTCTTTCCCTTCAGGGCTCCTGTCAGTCGACAGTCGAGTACAGCAGAAGGTCTGTCAGAGCAGGAGAGAGAGGTGATGCCATTGTTTCGATTAGTGCCTGCAGTCAAAAAGGCAGGGCATACCCAGACCAGCACCCAGGCAGGAGAACGAGCTTCCAGCACGTCTGCAGATGCCCCCCTGTCCACTGCTCATGGTAAGAGCCCAACACAAAGAAAATGCAAAACAAAGAAAAAGAAACTAGGCTGAATTGAAACGGTTTTATTCCAAATTGAGTCGTGGTGCATTAAAATGTTGTTGGTAAATGTAGGATCTTCTTATGTTGTGCTTTTTAAAAGGTCTCTGCCTCTCCATTCCTCTGTCTCTTGGTTTCCTCGGAGTAAACTATAATATATTCCTCCACAGGGAAATTTGAAGTATCTCTGTAAATAAAATTAAACAGTAATTGCAAACTAAAAAAAGGGCATAGCACGTACAGTAGTGCACAATGCAGTAGCGGAGGTTTGATTTGAATAAGTTTTAATTTTATTAAGGTTAGCTCACATACAGTATGTGTTAAGAGAAAAGAAAACCTGCATCACACAGGTTATTTTTAGGTGTCAATGATGTGCTGGGTTTAGCTGTTGAGTAATGAATAAATTAAACTGATGAGAAAAACAATGCAACTCCACCAGATATAGAAGGCGGTTAAAAAACCTACTTGAGTGAAAATCAAGGTTTTAGTCTTGTTAACGTGTCCTTTTGCGTTTTATATGACACATATCATATCATAAATGAACTAAGCTGAAACACCATGGCGGAGTACTTCCAGCCTGGAGCTGCAGTGTTTTAATGACGAACTCGAAAAACCAATTCAGACAGGCAGTACATTTCCCTTTAATATAAAGAACCAACTCGTGAGGGGGCACTTTCTGTATTATTTCGCTAGTGCATTTCTCTAATGCACCTTGTTTCGTAATAGCATTACGTGGATTATCAGTTGTAGCCATATGCTGTATATAAATATGGACGAAGTATCCAGGATACGAACGCTGCCATCTTGCTCATTTGGAGCCAGAGCCTGCTTATTAGCAATTAGGGGATAAAGCCGTGCTAGTGAGGTACCGCTGATTCATTCAGGCGGCCAATCAGTCTCAGCTGTCAATCATGATTTATCACCCTAATATCACATAATATCACCTATTGCAACGAGTAACTAATTAAAACGAAAATTGCTAGAAATAATCTTTGAGAAAAAAATATTTGATACGTAAGAGTTCAGTTTGTACCATGTCCCTTCTGCTGAAGACGGAGGCAGGGCTTCTGACTTTTACTACGTGTACGTGCACATTGCATGTGTATGTGTTGAAGAGCCTTTACACCCTGTCAGACGGGTAACCTCTAGCAAAAACAGAAGAGGGGGATTCGTGCCGTGTACCGCCAGCAAGGTTAGAAAAGGTTAGCTCATGTCTTATTGAAAACACCCTGGCTCCATAACCCAAAATCACTTCCTCTAGTTCATTAGTTCAGGGATAAAGATGGAGTAAAGATTAAAGGAACGACTCGTCGCTGAAGGATCCTGGACCAATAACCACTGGAGCAAGATCCATTTATAACACGTTACAGCTCAGGAAGGAAATACACGGACAGAAACCAAAAAGAATGTCTATCACGCCCTTGGGTGGAAAAGGCAGTTTTCTTTTAATAGCCACCACAAATAACACATCCTTGGCATCAGAGAAAATGGGAGGATACAAAGTAAGACTAACGCTCTCCCACAGACAGCCAGAAGAATTCAATAAAGGTGTTCAGCTTTTTTCACCTATAGCAATTGCAGGCTGTATTTATATAAATACTCACTGCTGTTGTACCTGAAATCCAATGTCTGCCCCTCAGGTATTAATGAAAATCCAAGCTTTACTCAGTATGTATTATTCACAACCGTATCCAATTAACGTGGAGGTTGGGTTGCTCTGCCATTCCCCCTCGCCTCCATCTTTGTCTATGCCAATTACGGCCTGGCTCTCTGAAGGTAGGCGGTAATGATCACTACAGCGAGGATGAGCGGCACAAGAGGGGGATGAGTCGCATGAGGAAGAGGGAAGAAAGGGGGAGATGGCGAAAGGTGCAGAGGAGGAGATGATGCTGTATTTAATGTTGCCTCGGTGGAAAGCTGCCCAACTGATTTTTCTCTTCTTAAACCAGCATCATTGAGGTGAATTAACTGTTATACACATTTCATTGTAAATGATAACTTTAATGCTCAACTCTCAGTAAATTATTGGGCCTAGTTGCCTCCTTGACTGGATTTTAAATATTAATATCAAACTATTAAAAAAATGGAAAACAGTCTCTGAACTAAGTTTAGTTTTTGGCGAAGTGGGTAAAAGTAATTGTCTTGCGCACTCCACTCTTTTTTCTTTGTATTATTATTATTATTATTATTATTTTTTTTTATATTTTCTCTCTGAAAGCAGGGAAGCTAAACCTCTCCCATGTGCCTGCTGTCATAAGCACCCAAAATGACAAGCACTGAACCGGTAAAGACATTGATTTATAGATTTTATTTTAATGGTCCACTGGCTTCCCCCCCAGCCCACCCATAAGGCGACCCCCTCTCAGTGCGCTCTGGATGGCCAGTCCGGCTATGATTCAAAACAATCACTCAAAATCAGCAGGGGGAGGAGGCAGAACAGACAACATTAATTTCTTCACCAACTTTGATAGTAACCAAGAAGGTGCTGGATCCAGACTGTAAATAAAGATGGATGACATGTCTCCTCGTCCTCCTACTATCCAGACATGAAGACAAAACATCTTACATCAACAAATGCTGCCATCTTGCATATTCTGAGTCACAGTCTGCACAGTAGCAATCAGGATTGAGGTATTGAGGTTCCACTGATACGTGACCAATTGCAAGTCAGTCTTAGCTGTCAATCAAGACGTTTCATTAACAGACATCAGTGTGATAAGAACTGAACTACTGAAAATGACAGAAACCATCATTTATCAACCATCATCGGGTTTGTCCATGTTATGTTTACTAACATGGAGATGGCAGGGTTTATGAACTATGGTGGTGAAGACCCGTTGGCTTCTCTTTGAGGGAGCTGGCGTGTCGTCCATTTTTATAAACAGCCAATCCCTCTTCAGGATCTGCTTAATATTAATCCCTGAATATAACATAGTCATGGCAATGGGGACACACCCCCTTATTAGGAGAGAATTTACTATATTTATTTTATATGGCAAATTGCGACTTTAAATGAGTATAACAATAACAAACTATCCAAAAAAAATCGAATCAACTTGAGACTGTGTGTGTGTGTGTGTGCTGACTCTAGATGCTCCTGACATGATTCACGTGGCCATGCAATAACGTCTGCTCAGTAGTTTTTTTTTTATTGGATGCCAAATCTACAGATGGGCAGAGGTGGCATTGTCTCTCTCACTCTTTCTGTCTCTCTCGTTGTCGGCCTCTGCTCCCGCAATCTAATAAAATGACTGTGTGACTGGAGGGATTCTCTGGGCTCGTTTACTCCAGTAAAGTGGAGTCAACACAGCAGAACCACTCACAGCGGAGGCACAAAATGACTCTCTGAATGGGCTTTATTATGAGTTTGTTTGTGTTGGTCTGCGGTTCTTCCACCAAGCCTTCACCCAAACAGATTTACAGCAGTGGAGATGAACTTTCACCGCACTCTGAGCAGCACCATGAAATCAGCCAAGCCGATGCCTAATTGTCTCATTTTATTTATTACATGGGTCATTACATAGAGGATCAAACCAGAATAATGTGTTTAATTACTCTCACTTTCATCCGCATGTGTGTGGTAAAAGTATGTAATTAGCTATTTGGATTATTAATAGCACAATTACACTGGGCTACATGGCTCTTATGGAAATGAACCTCAGGCTCACAAACCTCACTTAGGCATGAGGCAACAGAATAACTAATGAATAATTTACATTGATTTTAATATTTGATGCATGGACATATTTGTATATGTTCTGCCTCTCGGGGTAATTTGTTGTGCTGCGTTGTGATGCTGTGCTTTTAAGACATGTTAACTGAACTGAGGAAAGCCAAACCATGCTGAGCGATGACGGGGGTTGCGATGCTAGCCGGCCTCTCAGTAACGCCGCTGTTCTGAAGAAAAAAAAACACAACAGCCCTGAGTCACACATGCAGACGCGATGAATTATTGATGGTGTGGACAGAGTCTGGTTTAGCGTAAGCTGATAACCACTTCATCTAAATAAACATGTCTAGCTGGAACCCGCTGCGGTGCGAGTCATTCGCTGATCACGTTGAAAGTCTTCCCGTGTTTTTCCACGTGGCTTCTCCCACCACAGGCAGGCGCATCCAGCCGGCTATTTTGGGTAAAAGAATCCACACGGAAAGAATGAGAAAACAGGGACAGAGAAGTGTGAAATTACTTTGAATGCATCTCTCCATCCGTTTGGTGTGTTTGTTCATCGGCCCCTCTCTATTTGTCTACAAACTCCAGCAACCTCAGTCAGCACACTGAGCTGAGCCACTGGTGAGGAACGAAGCTCACTCTATCCAACTTACTGTAAATAAGAGTTCACAGCTACTTTCAGTTCTCTACAAACAAACAAGCAAGAAAGTTATGCTGAACTCCCAGTTACAGTCTTTAAACTACATTTTGACATATTTCGAAAATCTCCCCATACATTCAACATCATACAGTACAGGCTGATGAGAAATTGTTTGTTTGAATACATAAAAACGTGTGGGAAATTACAACCCTTTATTAATTGAACTGTACATTCCCTGTAACTCAGTTTCCCATATATTTTAGTGAGCGAATGCAAGAATGAGTAAAAAATTGCATGACCACTGCTAGAAATATTAAATTTAAGAGCTGCCTTGGAAAACCAAAGACTGACAAAGTTATATTGTTGAGGTCAAGAACTGTTTTTGTTTGATCTGGGCTCATCAACGTGAAACAGATCTCTCTATATGTGAAAAGATAAGTGGTTGTGGTGTTTCATGTATTCCTACATTTTTTAAGAAATCTTGGATGGATCAGATTTTGGCCTCGTCAATGTTAGACGATTCAGTGTTAAGACCCACAGCAGCAACTGAAAACTTTGTTTTACAGAAGCATGGCAGTTATTACAATTTTGGTCATTTAACATGAATTCTTTCTATATTTGTGTTTTAATTACTGGTTTGAAATGAACAGACCGCAATCTTAAGCCAGTTTTGGGGTTAATTGTTTTGTGTCGGCAGGCAACTGGCAGCCAAATCTAAACAGTTCTCACCCACACAGTGCTGATGGAACAGATTAACTGAGTTTGAGTGTTATTTCTTTACTAGAAAAATACCTAAAGGTGTTTTTTACCAACTCTGATTGTTGCCGATTTAAACATGAAGTTGCAGAGAAGAAAAACATATTTGTCATTAAGTGATCTGGGTCTTTAAACCCTGTTGTGTTTTCGTTTGTTTGACTTTTGTATTGTTACTAATGAATGAATAGTTATGGTTGTATTTATATATGTCTATGTATGAAAACTAATGAATGGGTGTGTACAATCATGTATATGATATATATATCTGTTTGTTTCGATGTAAATGCTGCTCATAGTCAGAAGTTAACTGTGAGTATGAATGTTAATAACTCAAACTCACATTCTTTACAAGTGGGGACACAGTCCCAAAGGATGTGGACTAAATTTCTACACACTGTCTGCTCTCGGTTGATTAATTTCATTATACTAAACAGAAACTGGTTTGCTGTGTGCACAGAAAAAAAGAGAAACCAAAACATATTACAGACATAGCCCACACGTGACTAAAACCCATATCAGTGAATAAACACCACACCTTGCTCATCCTGGTAAATGCAGCCGACTCTAGTCCAGGATGAAGATACCGTTTCATGTTCCCATAATACCTCTGAAACTCTACTCCCTATGTGTGTGCCATTTGGCTCATGTAAACCAGGCTCAATTTTTTAATTGCTTTTTCCAAATCCATAAAATTAAATCCTCCTTCTCCCCCGATAATCGAATCCTATCTTCTGTCTCTTTGTTCCCTGTAGGATCCACTGCATCAAGACCCAATGAGGGATCACCTCCCAGTGGACATGTCAACATATCCGTCCCTCAGGGACCCCGAGGAGCTCCAGCTTTTGCACCAGACCCCAGCAGGCACTTTCAGTGGGTCATTGAGTCCATGCGTGTCTCTAAAGCAGGACCCCGTGGAAATGTGGCCTACGCGGGTAAACCACTAACCTGGGGGCCCATGGAAGCCAAAGCAGGGCCCCTTGAGGTTATGACCCTTCCCACGTCCTTTCGACAAGACAACCAAGAAAATTATTCAGGAGAGGGAAGGGATAAGGACGTAGAGGAAGCCACACCCCCATCAGCTGGTCAAACAGTGTCAGAGGAGGAGAGGGAGATGGAGGGGAGCGGAGAAGGAAGCAGGTTTCCTGGTGGGTTTGGAGTGAAAGTCAACAATATGAGCAGCGGTGGTGGCAGACCGAGCCTTGAAACAGAGTCCTCGCTCAGCCAGAGTGAGCTTGTGACTGTGTCTGAGCTCACCACCTTGTCCCAGTGGCAGCCAGTGGATCAGCCCACTACCTCCCCTCATTCTCAGAAGGCAAACACAGCAGAGGAGGCCATAGGGGGGGTGTTCTACGTCCGCCGGCCCACTAAAAACCTCTCCTCAGCCTCCTCACACAGAGGGAAAGATACGTCAAACTCAGGATTTGCTCCTGTTTTTAGGATGAATAGCAAAGACACTAACAGAGAGGAGGAGACTTACACAGCCGAGGCCTTGATGGAGGTGCTGACGACCTCTGCAGTGACCATACCGGAGCTTCTGATGACCATACGCACTCAAAGGACAGATGCTACAACAACAGACAATCCCTCTCACAGCTCCCCAACAGATGAGCCATCTATTTCCATTTCATGGGTTCTGGAGGACAAAACAAGTACACCCAACATTCAGGATGATCGAGCCACTCCAGCCCCTAGTATGGGATCTCAAACGACTACAGGAGTCCTTCAGTTGGCTACTCTTGCGGCCGACTCCAAAGCTGGCGCCACAGAAATGGAGTCCAGGTCTGCAGTGTCTGATTCTTTCATCGTGGGCAGTCGGTGGACACCTTTCAAAGGAGTGGGCCAAAAATCCGAGGAACACAAGGCCAAGGAGACGACAGACAAGAAAGACAGAAGCAACCCCTTCGGCATCCTCATACCCAACTGGGCCTTTGGTCTCATCCCTTCAGGTACGTGAGCTCCCCGGTGTGCCAGATGAATGAACCTCACTGTCATCATTATCGGCATGATTATGAGCAATTATCTAATCAGCAGCGATTTATTGAATTATGTATGCAGTTCAGTGACATACCCTCCACCTGAGTTCACAGCCTGTGTTCAGTTATACTTTAAATCCACCTCTATACTTACTCGCCCTGTCTCCTGTTGTTCCGTTCTACATCTCCCCTCTCGCTCTGCCTCTCTGACAGACGTCATGCATTCTTAATCCAGGCCTGTTCCTTCTTTGCTGCACTCGCATCCCCTCTCTCTCTCTCCATCCCTTCCTCCCATGATGGTGTGGAAGCAGCTCCACGCAGTGAGCCAGAGCACTGAGGTGAGACCAACTAGGTCTCAGTGAAGTAATTAGTGGGTCACAGCGAGTGCAATTAGGTGAACCGGGGAAGAGCCAGAGATCCTGGTCCGCAACAAATCAATGTAGGCACAAACTACGAGATTGGAGCTCGTAATTGACTGCGGCCTCTTCTCTGCTCTCATTTTCTACTTTGGCCATGTTCAGCTCAACTCTCATTTCTCTCTCACTCTATCCCTGAACTTGTTGTATGTAATAAATATCAGTGTCTGTGCCGTTTGTCCTAGATTGCTTGCATTGATTTTCTTTTGATAGTTAATTTACTTTCTACCGTGGGAGAACTTCACAAAGTGAAATAACATAACAAAAGCTGTAAACCCAGGGCCACATGTCACTTACTCATCTAAATTTGTGATCTTAACAACCAAAATATGTTTGCTTCCTGTTAAATTTGCCTCTCTTTGGAGACAGCAATGTTTATTATTTTATGTTTTTTCTACACTAACACTCATCCTCAGCCCAGCGTTTCTGCTATTTCCTTGGGTTTTGAAAATACATATTTAAAAGGTATGACTCAGATCGTAAGTCATCCTGCTCAGTTAAGTGGATTTCCAAAACTTTTCTTCATATGGAGAAAGTAGGAACTCAGTAGTTGCATTTATGTAAAGCCTTTCATGCGACAAGTAATCGTGATAGCAACCTGTTTTAAGAACCTCCGTTTGTCTGCATGTGAATCACATATCTCCAGATCCACTCATCTTGTCTGCTTCACACTTGGAATATGTATCGTTAAGGTTCCACGGAAGTGTAGTTTTGAATATGGTGCAATTTGGACACGTGATAAACTTTGTATAAACAGCATGAGCAGCGGGGTTCTGTGTACTGAGTCGAGCTTCACCAAACAGGAGAACAGCTCTTTGTGCAGTAGACGTGGTGTCGATGCCAATTCAGGGTCGTGTGGACTGAGCCCTGCAGCTGGTGTGGACTTGCTGCAGCAAGTTTCAGAGAGCTGCAACCAGCATCACCACAGGCCAAATAAACATCCCAGACATATTTAGAACACGCACTGCATTAGTCTGTCTATACAGTTAAAGAAAACATTAATACAGTAACTTGATTCATGTGAAAAGAAATAGAAAAAAACTTTTTATTATAGTGTACAGATTGATATTTTTCATAAACTGTTAAGGTCCTTCCAGTTGAATAGTCTTACTATGCATTTACCTGCTTGCTCACTGAGCGTGCATCAGAGACCTTCTCCTGGGAACATTCACCACTGGACTACATTCTTTGTTTTGTCAATCAGAAGCACTCTCCACCAGCAGTGACCATTTTCCATGTAGTGCATCGTTCTCTGAGGTACCTTCTGCAGGACATTGAGGTTTTAATTGAAAACACAGCAGCAAACCAATAACAGTGCAAAGCCTCCATACAAGTCCATTGTGTTTGCTTGAGATGGTTCGGGATGTTTTACATTTTCTAAATGCCTTCTTCAAACCCTCAGCCAGACATTTCAGTCAGTGAACATGTAAGACCGTGAGATTGATATCTATAAAAAAGGAACATTTTGTAATTACAGCTCAAGCACACACGTTTTCATCATATAAGAACACTCAAAGAAAACAGGACAAGAGCACTCTTTTTCATCAGTATTTCTGATCCGCTGACATTTGAATGGAGTGAGTGGGCCGTGCTCTGGTTGAGTCATTAGAGGGATAAGACCCCTCCCTATGTGTGACCTTTTGTAGTTGTCAGTTATAGTACAGGGAAAATTACAGCAATGGGTTGTCTGCCCGTTACAGCCGAGAGATAGAGACAGAGAGGAGGGAAAGGGCAGGAGGATGGACAGGAGAGGAAGAACAGGGGGAGGGGGCTAGAGGAAGAGAGGTGAGAGTGTCCTCCAAAAAGTGTGGGTAGGAGTACATAAACCTCTTTAATCGATGATCAGAGACTTCACTAACACAGTCCTATGGGCCTCCAGAGAGCACATCGTCCCTCCTCGTCTTTTTTTTCTTCTTCCTCCTTTCCTTCCCCTTTCTTGCCTTTCATTTTATGTCTTGTCCTCTCCTCTCCTCCTTTCCTTACGTTCCTTTAATCTGGACCGTCTCAGCGTCCCTGCGTATTATTTGCCCATATATCAGAGTGATTAGACACTGTTTTTTGCCTCATCCAGATTTTCAAATTCATCAGTCACTCTGGCCTCCAGCTAAAAACCCACACAGATGGGTGGACGTTCGCACACACACATCAAAAGTGAATACATGCAAAGAAACATCAGCACAGAAATCTCAGTCAGAAGTAAACCTTGATAATCCATCCCACATGTTGAATCACATACTCACACAGAATATGTCTTAATCCTCCAGCTATGAATATTGAGAGAAAGTAAACACATTTCATTCTATTTCTTTATTTTTTTTACCCATATCGGCATTTGCACATTGAATAATCCTAGCGACATTATTTTTTAAAGTTTGAGACGGCTTTTTTTGGAGCACTGGCAGGCAAACCGATTAAGATTAAGATACATTTATTTGTCCCAAACACATGCACAGACATGCACAAGCACACTCATGCAAGGAGGGAAATTTAACCTCTGCTTTTAACCCATCTGGTGCAGGACACACAGAGCAGTGGGCAGCCATGTACGGCGCCCGGGGAGCAGATGTAAGGGGAGTAAGGTGCCTTGCTCAGGGGCACTAGACAGGGTAGGGAGAATCCTCTTGGATTTTTGGACACATCAATCCAGGTTCGTCTTTTTGTTGTTTCTCTGTGGAGTCGAACCAGAGACGAACCAGAGACCTTTTCTGCCCATAGTCCAAGTTTCTGCCACTAGTCCACCGCCTCTCCTTTTTTTTTTTTTTTAAACCGAGTCGGGGGGGATACAGCTATGCCTGCTGTCTGTCCCACCTCTAAATGACCAGTGTCCGTCTGATACTCTGGCAAACAGGCTGCGGGATAACTCTGAGTTATAACCACCTCGGCTCAAGCCTCATCTGTGACTCAAGATGGATCAGACCTCTGGCGACATCAATAACACTGCAACCAGCCCTCAACCAAATGAGACTGTTAGATTTGGAGGGGAAGAGACAGTAGGTGGAAGTGTGTGTGTGTGTGTGTGTGTGCGTGTGTGTGTGTGTGTGTGCAGGGTGGCGGGTGAGGAGATAAATGGACCCAGGCCTACACTGGGGTGGCGTATCATCAGTGTGGGTCTGTGGCTAGATTCAGTTTGTCTGCCGGCTGTCAGAGTCCTTGGACGGGTTGTCTGGAGCAGTGAGGGGGCACATCCTCAACGCTGCATATAGAAGACCATTGATTTTCCTGCCTCTCCCTCCGTGTGTCTACCGTCATTTCTTCCCTCCTCTATCCCTCTTTCTCTCTCGTCTACTTGCTTTTTTCCCCCCATCTCCCTCACTCCCTCGCCATCTCCCCAACTTTATGTCTTTTATTACTCCTCTGGTCACTGTTATGAGACTCCGTGGGACAATGTTTTCATAGCCTCTTGAACTCCAATGTGGAACAACACAAGGCAGTCAATTGCCGTCTTAGCGCATCCGTCCCCTGTAGGGTCCTCAGCCTCAGCAGGATCCTTGTCCCCTCCCTTTAATTCCTAATCTGTCCCCCTCCTATCTGCTTCTCATCTCCAACTTTCCATTCTTTCTTTCTTTTTATGGTGTAATTCGACCATTTTTCCATATCAAACCCTGCTGCTGAATCTAATCCTGTGCTATTGGCTGCTGCTTATTAAATGAATGGGATTTGTTAGAGAAAAGCCTTGAGGGACGCTGGGCTCCATCGCTGTGTGGGTTGAAGCTGTGTTACACATCTCTCTGTGCTGACTGAGCAGAGGCTCCTTGTATCCTATTAACCAGGGAAATAACGAAGCAGCCGGTGTGGTGAAAATTAGCCGAAGTAGAAGGTGGTGAGAAATCCAGTCCCTCCAGGATGTTGAGCTCGAAACAGTTAATGAAAACTCAACCGATCCTCCTGACCTTCGGTGTGATCTTGCAACTTTGCCCAATTACCACAACTTTTCTTCACACATCTGACCAATCCCTGCAGTTCCTCACATGTGTCACTGATCATAGCAACAGCCAATTCAAAACCTTGAGCCGTACATCACGAAAACCACTGTCCTTTGTCTGGTTGTTAACATGCAGACGAGTGTGTGTAACACAAACTCATAGAGATCAGATTACTCCTAAAGACACAACACACACATCCCCTTTTGTCCCGTTGAAAGTAGGTGTTAATTTTTTTATACTGCGTACAATGCTGTCGTGCAACTAAACAAAAGTGGTTGACAAACTATACTGCAAAACACATCGCACTGACAATATACTGACTTCATTATATAACAAATCAGGATGATACAATATGATTAATCCGGAATTATAGCGAGTGCTGACAAAAGACCTTCTGAGTTAAATATGTATGGTCAGTGGAAACATTACTAAGTTACAAGTGATGGAGGCAGGCTTGTTTGTGTATATGTGTGTGTGTGTGTGTGTGTGTGAGTGTGTGTGTGTGTGTGCATGCGTGTGCGTGTGTGCGTGTGCTTGTGTGTACGTGCTTGTGTTTCTTCAGGATGTCTGAAGCCCTGAACCGTTACAGCTAAATAACTTTCCACAAGGATTGGTTTATAGTAACTCAAGGTCCCTGCAGCTTTTAAGGAATTATACAAAAACCGAAAAACACAACATTCACAATTATCACTTGCTCCGAGGATTTCATTGCATTCCCTAATAACATCCTAACTTGCATCGTAATTCCTTTTAAAAGGTTGCTGTGAGATCACACACACACAGTGACACTTCATAAACACTAAGATTCGTAATAAGCATTAGTTTCAAAGGTAGCAAACAGAAACTAATATATAACTAAAACAAAGCATTATAAAAACAGTAGAAAATAATAATGATGAAGAGACTAAGATACAACACTAAGGAGAGCACAGAAAGTCAAAATAAAATTGTGTATTGTGAATTTCATCTCACAGCATTTTTCGGGCATCAGGAGATTTTCTTACATATGATTGTGAGCTCAGCAGCTCATGATACATGTCGGTCGATAGAAAAAAGTTGAGAACTGACATTGGAAAGGTCATTGAACATTAGCGCGAGGGCTGATATGAAAGGTAAATACTTGGTACTTAGCTCTAATAAAATATCTGTTCAGTGGCATTTTGGGGATGGAAAAGTATCGATTTACGCTCGTAAAAGTCATTGAAACAAACAGCAACGTTTGTAAAGTTAATGCGGCATCGAAATGTGAGTTTAGTGTTGTGCAGTGAGCCTGAACCAACATGTGAAAAGCTGTCTTAAACAGGTATTTTTTATGGCATCATAAAAATGCTTTATGATCTTTGCTGTCACAACAAAACCTGGTGATTATTCAGCCTCAGGAGCCCATCACAGGCAGCTGTATTTTATTTTCCAGATCCTATGACCCATAGCTCCCATTATGGCAGATGAATGACTGAGTCTCCTGACTGTTTCTGGCAGCAGATCTGCAGCAGGATAAAAAAAAAAAAAGTTTTGTTTTTGTGTTCATAAATATTTTCTCTTCTTACTCTCGTCCTCATAAAGATCAGTGGATGTTCTGTTAATTTTAGTAGCCCAGTGGACACTTTGCTGTGGTTTTCAGTTTCCCTGGGCACAACATATGCTTTTTAATTATCCCTTTGTTTTATCACTTCACTGCCTTAAGCTCACATATATCCATAAAGCATTGATGTGAGAGATCATTTTATTTCTTATATTTAACTTTAATAAAACTACTTTTGATTTGAACGATAATCAGTGCCATTCCCTTGTCCACTAAATGTATTGAGCATTTATTCCTCGGGGCTTTTGGACACGACACAGTCAAACAGACACACTTGACGAGGAATAGAAGTTGTAAAAGTGAAACATTTAGCCACATGGTAGATGGATACATCAACTGCTTGTTGGAGCATTCAGCCGCCCTCATCTCCTCTCATTTTATTGTAGTCGTTTTCATTTAGCTGCCTCTGAAAAGTAGATAAGAGGAGACCTCTGTTGAGCCATATGTCACCCCATTAAAAACACAGTCAGTGATTCCCACAGCGTTCTTGTTTTTTTGTTTTTTCTATTTCTTCCCAGATGCATCCCTATCTGTGACTTTTTATTGTCAAGTACAGCCTTAGGGCCCCCGGGGCTGCATAAAGTTTCATAGAGCAGCGAACAGCATCACCTCTGTGTGCCACCGGTGGGGAGATGACGGGAGGGATGGAACCAGCGTGGCAGGGAGCTGTCACAGGGAATATAATCCTCTGTGTGGAGTCTTTGTGCGGCGGTTTCAGAGCGGAAGAGACCAACCAGGATGGGTTGTTTGTGTAACTGTTCCAGCATTCAGCATTCCTGCTTTATCAGAATAAACGCCAGGGAACCCAATTCCTTTTGCTGAAAGAACATTTAACTTTTCTATCTGTGTGACCTATTGGAGGACGAAGATGTAAGAGGAACTCAGTAAACAGCCGTGCTGCCTTTCAGATCCGTTAACTTTTATCACCCCTTAAATAAGATTAATCGGGATGTAGATTTATTGGGATGTGAAACTGCTCAGCAGACAGTAAAAAGAGGGGCTCTATTATGCCTGTAGCACATCCAACAGAGAAAAGATGTTACTCTTGCATTTTCATTCTCCATTTGCAGTCAGTCAGACACTCATACATCTGTCAGCGACTCCGCCAGGCACACATGCGGCCACGCGCTGATGAAAATGGAGCCGCCTGCCATCAAGGTTAACAGCGAAATGCACGATTTCAAATTGAGGTACTTTCAAGCTACACAGGAGTGGCAGCCGAGAGGATGAGTGCGCCCAGCTGTTTTTTGTTTTTTTCCTCCGAGCAGCCAGATTGCCTGTCTGGCTCTCACCGGCAGATCGGAGCGACGGCAGCGGCGTTTGGCTCCCGGCGTCAGTTGCAAAGCGTCACGCAGCAGCCAGCCCACAGCGGGTGGAAGGGGTTGAGGAGGTCTCTTCATGTAGGTCATGTCAGACACACCCATCTGTCCCAGCAGGGGGGGGAGGTATTCATAGTCGGGGAGAAGTCTCAAGAGGAGGAGGGTTTATAAATGGGTACAGGTGGTGATTATGTAGGTGTAAATTACAGAGTCTGATGAGATTTTTCAAAGAGAAAGGGTTTCTTTGCACATTGTGATGATTGCATGAAGGTATGTTGGGCAACTGGCCTCTTCACAGACGGCCTCCTGGCAGGGGCAGTGTTCGGTCTGTGATGGTTTTCTGTGAGCGGGTGACGGAGAACCCAGCAGCAGCTTATATCTCACGCTGAAGGGTTTATTGCAAGCTTGATGTACGTCAGAGACCCGGGATGAAACAATATCAACGTTAAGAGTGAAACATGAGCAACTGTCACCCCTGAAGTCTCCTTTCCTGCCCACCTTGCATCCCCCATTCCAGCGACACGTCCAGGAAAGGATTGAGTTACTGTCACTTTCTATAGCTGCTGAAAACAGCTATAGAAAGAGACTGAGAGCCTCTGGATTATCTGCAGACTTTTTCCTCCTGGGCCCCTAGTATAAAATCCACAGAAATCCGTGACAACATAAAAGACTTAGATGAAAATGTCCAGAGAGTTTGTGGTGATAAGAGCCGACGACGGGGGTCTGTGTGTTGTCAAGAAAATTATGTGATCGCAGCAATCGAGTTAATACGTCACTTCCTGCCTCACCTGAATAATAAGAAACCTCCGGCTGTTTTGTGCATGTGTGAAAAGCAAACTGCAGGTAAAGTCTGGACCCAATTCTCTGGAGTTTATCTGCACGTCATGTCTGAAAACGGCTTAAGTAAATGTAAGTGTTTGCCCCCACATACCTACATCATGTTGTGTCCCTATGTCTTGCTTCTGCTCTAATTTAAAGAAGAGCCTCTCTCTCTCTGGGATATTGGAACTAAATTCCCTGAGCCTGGACCTTACAGTTTTACAGCTAGGGTTCCCTTTATCAATAACCTGGCCTTGGGTATTGCTAGGAGAGAGGAGTATGTGTAGATTGAGACGGACACTGTGCTCTCAATAGTTAACAAATAGCTGATGTGCACACACGGTCGGGCAAAGGAATGTGTGTGTCTGTGTGTGTGTGTGTGTATGTGTGTGTGTGTGTCCCTCTATTTCTTTCTGATTTGGAGCATATTTATATTGTGATAATTTAGCAACTCCCCGCACAACACGTTAGAAGGCATGAGCAGGGTCGGTGAAGGCTTATCCAAGCACACTTGTTGTTTTTCTGAATATTGGCTCAGAGGTTGGAGATTGATCACCATGGTCTCGGCCGCATTATTGCCCTCATCCCTTTTAAGCAGCTGTGCCAATCACAGTGGGACATGATGCAAACCGCTGAATGGAGACAAGAGCAAAGCAGCTTCTCCGAGCAGGGAAATAGTGTCTGTGAGCTGCAGCATGGAACAACAACAAACATCCAGCACTGCAAAATGATCTGCCTCTGTTAGCTGGATTTATATTAGTGTAGATAAAAGTCTGGTTAGCTTGTTTTCCATATTGATGAATGGTATTATGGTGAAACACAGGGATCCAACATTAGCTATTCTGTAAAGTTTGTCAAGTCATCATCAGATTTGATCCAAAACTATGATCCACTGTCGTAATGACAGTGTATTATACTGAAGAATTGCATTTAAATTGCTTTTCTCCTTGTGTGCTTTTCTCTTTGTAATTTATTCAACTTTTGAATCATTTTAATATTAATATAATTATTTTCTTGTTACCCACAGAAACTTTATGAACAAAAAAACAATTATGAAGAAGTTTTGCAACAGAGTCTAGAGTTAAAACGCGAATAATCAAGGTTTCCACAGGGTCTTAAAAAGTATTACAGTCTTAAATTCTTAAAGATGTACAAATATTACGTTGTAGGTCTTGAAAATGTTTAGATACATCTTAACTATTCTAACGATAATTTAACGCTACTTCAGTCACGCTTCTAAATGAGGTTTGCTGTGGTTTGATTTTGGAGGCATGGATAGTTTGTCATGTCTCTGTGGGTTTTACATCTTTGTCAAGAACACAGATATTAGCAGGCTGTAATGAAACTACAAACAAGACCAACGTGCAGCTGATAACTGAGTCTACAAACATCCCTGTCAGAATTTATCTCAGTACATTCTGCCTGGTTGCTGGTAAGAATATAAACCTACTGTCTGTGCCTGTAGTTTGTGAGATAACATGACATTTCAAAGGTTACCCTCTGCTCTACTTCAATTTACCTTCAATTATAGGAAAGTGTTAGTAATTCTAGGACTCTGATATTCCTTCATATCTGTTGTACTTAATATCTTTCATTGCATTCCTAATGGTCTAAGAAAAAAAAAAGTCTCCCATTTCTTTTTTTGACACCCTGATAAACTCCATTGGTTCATTAAGCAATTTGACATTTTCAAGCAGAAACTGTAGAGGCCTCTCCTTTTGCCTTCTGGTGGATTTATTGTATCAAAGTATTCAATTATAAGTAGACTGTGATATGAAGTCAGGATCATTCAGGCTGGCTCGAGGCTTTACTTTAAAAACTGAGTAAACCAAAGACTCAATTGTAGCTTGACTGCCAACACCCCCGCTTCCGCAACTCAATTTGCATTGAGCTCCTTTATGTTGCAACTAACATCCTGCAGTCCCTGCATACTTGCTGCACAGAACACAAACAGACCATAATTGTTCATCTGTGCTATTTGTAAATCATTTTGTGAAATGTATAAGTCCAAATAGTCAAACAATAGTTTAAACCATTTGTTCAACATCTGTCATTTAATTAGATGGCAGTATAACAATACATGCATGATTGCGCTTGATGTGTAACACCGCATGTTCTTTGCAGTAATCATGAAAGTTACAGTATGAATAATTCATAACCCATCACTGACACTGGCGGTTACACGCTTCTCTTTTTCCTCCTCTCGGATGACTGTGTCTAAAATATTGTTTGGGTAATTATCAAAAAAAAAGTAAAATGCGGTTGATGCAATATTCTCATTTCACAAAGCACTGAAAACTGGTGCAAAGACACACTGAAGAGAAGAGAGGAAAAACACTCACAGTGGATAGAATGTGTTTGTGATGATAAGCCAGGATGGATTATTTTCCTGCTTCTCTGACAGCTCAGATAATGAAATTTATTTAGGACGAATGGAGACGCCACAAGTGCCGCTCTTGTAACAATAGACGCTCGATTTCTTCGTCAGTCTCGCCATGCTGGCCCACTGAATTGGGTTGTGTTGAATTGCTGGCGTGTTGCTCCTCCCTGGTCCTCGCCAGGCTGATTCAGTGTGACGCCGGGTCCACGAGGTGCTCACTAAGAGCACATCAGCTGCTTTCTGCTGTCTCAGGCCTATGGCTCTGTGGCTAATTGCAAGTGTCATGCTTTTTCCAAGTTTGTGTAAGTTTGTGGGTGTGCGCGCACGTGCATGTCTGTTTGTATTTGCTTGTGCCGAGAGGAGGAACACACTTTACGCAGTTGAAAAGAGGTGAAGTTGAAAATTGGAAGTTTCAATTTACAATGGCGGGGACTATGCATGGAAATAGAATCCGAGACGCTGTGCTAAAATTGTCTACGTGAATGTTTTACAATTGTATTTTCGTACGTTGTTATTGCAAAAGTCTATTCTAATTTAGTCAGGCTTCTTTTTTTTCCTGCATATCCTCCATCTCTTACTTACACCAGATTAACACCAGGGGTGGAGTCATTAAAATGTTTAGAACAGAATTAAAGGCCAATGCTTATGTACTCAACACAATTATCACACTGACCTCTTCAATGCAATGACTGCTTCACTTTGTTGAGGCGTCTGATGTCAGATGGTAGTGATGATGCAGCTGGTTCGTCAGGTTTGTGTCGGACAGTTTCCAGGGTCTTAGCCAGACTATTAAAAAGAACAAGGCAGATGTCATTACAGGCTCTTTGTTTATGCTGGAACGTGCAAAGTGGGACCTTGTTACAGTTGCGCTTGCCGGAGCTTTAATTACACTTCAAATGGTTCACGTCAGCTGTAAGAATTAATTGGTACCATGGAGGCTAAATCACACAGCCACATATGACCGTATTATCACTGACTTCTACGAGAGGTTTTTTTTCCTCATCTCCATGAGTGGTTTTTCCTTTGTTTGTAAAACTGTGTGAAAATATTTCTCAGACGAGACACCTCTCAATCACACCCTCTGCGTTTGCTGAATTTCACGGTGCAATCAACAGTTGCCATTACATTGTTGAGCATTCTGGATTGTGCATGTGGCTTCTCATGATGTGTGACACGGTGACATACAGCTAAACCAACTTGGATCAAGATTACAACAAAGTAATCTCTTATCAGGACCGTGTTAAACTCAGTTGGGAGATTTGTTAATTTAGTAGTTCGCCTTCAAACTGTCAAAGAGCTGTAACCTAACTCATCTCTTACCTCATTACGTTTCGCGTTGTAATGAAGCTCTAGAGTGTTTGTTTTTCATCACTGCCTCTCCACAAACTAGGAATACCACTCACACCAAGGACCAACCTAATGGGCTTGTTAGTCATTATTTTATATTATATTTCTTTTATCACAGGAGAAGTTATTGCTGTTATGAGATACTTATTTTGTATTTGTGAGTTGCTTTTTTCATGTCTGTGTTTGAATGATCTTGTGCGCTGATTAAAACTGCTTTATAGGCCGTATATGGCCCATGATTTACAACATAAAGATTGGACTGGGAATAGATAATATTCCTATTTAAATAAATAAATACTTGGAACGGTTTTGTGTTCTGGCAAGGTCGTCGTTGGCATTTGAGAAATCCAGTGTTAATTGCAACTTAAACCGTCTATAAAATGTTTTATGCTTTTATCGGATTACATGTGAAACTGTAAGACATTACAGAATACAGTCTACATCCATCAAGTCTTGTTTTCACCCTTGGACACACACACACACACAGTTGCGTATATACTGCCAGATTGAGCAGACAGACAAAAATAGCTGCCCCCTCCCCTGCAGTGTTCATCAATCCTAGTTTTTCCGAGGTTGCTCTCCTCAAACTCACTCCAGTAATCACATCTCTCCACCTGCTTCATCTACAACCTTCCCTCCAAGACATGAGCACAGTCCCTAAGGGATGCAGGGAGGTGTCTGCAGCCTCTCCACTGGGCAAACTGTGCCCTCGGCTGGTAGAGCTGCCGCCCCAACCAAGCAAGGCCTCAACCCACAGTGGCCTGGGTTCGATTCCGACCCGCTACCATTTATGCATGTCTTCCCCCACTCTCTCTCCTTCCCTCCTTTCACAAGCTTACTACTGTTCTATCCATTAAAGGTGATTAAAAGCCCCAAAAATGTATTAAAAAGCTTGAGCACTGACTTTCTGCCACTTAGGGAAGAGCCAGTGGCTGAACATTTGCTCTGATCCCCCTTTTCTGAAGAGTTCAATTAAAATGTTATTTATTATTCTGTACAACAACTGACTTTATACTGTATGTGACTCCGTTGATTAATAGTGTTGTGGTTGTCTGGCCTTTTTACAACCACATGTCCAGATTCATTTGATCACTTATTGTTTTGCATCACAATTTTCACAGTGTTGTATCAGCTTCATTTTCCTCCATCAGCAGGTAAATTAAACCTCTGTCCGTCTACATTCCTCCTCTTTTCTTCCTCCACCTTCTTGGCCTCCTTATCCGCCCTCATGTAGCTCACCTCTGTAAATCGATCACTGTGAAGTAATCTGAGACTATATTAGGGTCTGCAGCTCTGCTGTGCTAGAGAAGAATATTAGAGCAGAAATGGGTTTTTCTATTTCCCCTTGGTCTGTAATCATTGCACACACACACACACACGCACACACACACACACACACACACACACACACACACACACACACACACACACACAAACACACACACACACACAAGCACACTCACATGCACAGACGTTGTGCCGCTATCCTTTCTAAGACTTTGCATCAAATTCAATTCCTTCTGGACAGCCTAACCACAACAAGTCACATTTTTCCCGAACTTTAACCAGGGCCTCAGAAATAACATTTGGCCTCATTAGGACCTCATTATATAGTTATGTGTGTATGTATGATTGTATATTAGCTATCTAATGAGAGCAAACATTCCAAAACATAATCCTTAAAAGACAGATCTGCTACTTTACACAAAGAAAAAACACAGAGAACTAGTAAAATATTTATTTGTGCGCTCTACTGATTGACATTCTATTTTGGGCATTTATTTCTCTCCTTTGTTGGATTTGGCTGCAGCAAGGCTTTCAGATTTCAGTGCAAATGTATCAGAGAGTGGCCAAACATCTCATGTACTTTGTTCTATTTAATAGCGACTTTGAGTTTTATGCAAAAAAAGTCTTCATTTGCTTTTGCTCCCGATGCAGGCGCTGTGTCGTTGAACCTGATTTAGGTGACACTGTCAGGGCCACTTTCACTGATCCATAATGTATGTTTTCTCTTGCTCCACATCAACACTGAATGCATCAAACATGCGTTCACTGCAGCCATCGTGCCAGTGACAATATGAATATTTCACCTTATACAGACTCCTACAGGCATTAGAGAGATGACGATGACTGTATTTCAGCCGTTTAGGGAACCCATCCAGATGGCTCTTACTGTTCCGTGTGCCTCGGTACCTTTCAGGGATGTACTGTAGCATTAAATTTTAACGGGACAGCTCTTGCCGGGCCCAGGTGATGGCTTATCACGCCCAGAGAGAAGGAACACTTGAACAGGCTGAGGCATGATCTGTCTCAGCAAAGCTATTACAAGGTTCAGTGAGTCTAAGCACAGCCACACAGCGGGTGATAAGCAGGTGTATCTACAGTCAATGCATGTGCGTGCGTGTGCAGCCCTCCTGAATGTGGGTGTGTGTCGCACGTGTGTTTGTGCAGTTTCTCTCAGCACAATTTTTTCTGCAGGCTCGCACTCGGATGAATTTGCGAACCACTCAGCTACAGACTTCAAAACATTTCCCACTATCGCAATCCTCTTTCATGGTCCTTTCTAAATCCAGGCTGTATGCGGGCGTTGACATTGGGGAGTAGATTTCCCAAATATGCCACAACGCCATCATAATCTCTCTCCTCACAGGCGTAGAAAAAAATGTAAGATGACCTCACAGAGCAAGGAAATGTCACACACAAGAACATATTTCAAGATATTCTGCCCCGGCGCTGAGAAGAAGTCGCAGCATCTGTTACGAAGACTTAAACTTATCTACTTTCCGAGTGTGAATTACTGTCACAACACAAACCTCAGCCCTGCGATCTGAGCCCGTGCAAGCTTTAAATTTATTTCTGCCTCTCTCCGTGTTGTGTTTATGTTTCTACACAGATTGTTTCCCTCCTCTCTTTTCAGAGTCGCGCTTCCTCTTCTTCCCTCTATCTTCCAAACAGAAAAAGGAAGACACACAGTTGAGATGGAAGAGGCAACCTATTTTAGGACCGGCGTGTAATTAATCATAAGCTAGCAGCGAGCATTAGGAGAGGAGGAAATGTATGATAGCTCCCTGTGTGACTTTCTGTCCCAACCTTCCTGACATTTCCTCTCCCGTTCTCAGTGCATCTCCTGCTCTTGTACTTGTGCTTCTAAATTTTAATTTGTATCCTGTCCTTTCTTCTTCCCCAAGGACCAAGGGTTTTTCCTCCATTAGTCAGTTTTTTTATTCTGTTCTCATGTACACAAACTGATACGCACAAATGAGCTGCTTTCACACATACACTGAACTCCGGATATTGTCCTGAAATTATCTGAAGGAAGTGAACGTAAGAATACAAATATCAGAGTGATTTACAGGAGGAAACTCTGGATGATGTCTGAAGGAACCCATGTCCCCAGGGATTGGTCACTTTGATGATGTTTCCAACAAGCAACAGACACAACTGCTTGAAAACAAAAAGACTACAAACATCTCAGAAGTGAAAAATCGCTATTCTAGTCTCTAGTCTCAAAACGCTTTACAGTACAGGTTATTGCCATTCACCCATTCACACTCGCATTCATTATATGGGCAGAACTTTTCTATGAGGGGCAATTCAGAGATCAGTATCTTGCCCAAGGACACTTTGGCATGCAGATGGGGAAGAGTGGGATCGAACCGCCCCAAGAAGATGTCAGCTCAGAAAGAAAATGAGATTCGAGAGCTCTTGGTGATAAGGACTGACGGCGTTGTTGATGTGCTGTAAACAGATATATGTGACTTCCGCAGGGGAAGTTAAAATGTACACCCTGCCCTCTGAATGCTGCACTCTCCCTCGATTGAGCACTTTGGAGATTTTGCTGTTGTTGTGAAAAACATCCATAGATAATATATCCTTGCACATCTCATTTTCAGTTATCTGTGAAAGGCTGATTGATGCAGAACATTTTCCTGTACTGAGATGTTGCTGTGGTCACAGAATCTATAACCGCTTAGTCTCCCCTGTTGTACATATGATGTTTCTGCTAAGTGTGCAGGATGCAGACAGATGGTGAAGAGCACAGTCTCATTTGGGTGTAATAAGTCGTTTCTAATTGTCTGCAGATTGGATCAATCGATGTCCTATTCTGCTGCAGCTCAGTGCTTTGTCTGTATTACTGCAGACAGTGCAGCCAACATTCATCAGTGCTGGTGGATGGTATCTGAGGAAAAGTCCTCTTTATCTCATTATAAGGGCAATTTTGCCAGAAATGGTTGATTATGTCAGAATAACTGGACCGATAGGAATTCACTTTTCCGGTCTTCAAGGCATTTAACACATGCCTGCCCACACACACAAATAAACACAGATGTCACTCGCTGGCTTTTTCTCCAGTTATCCAATCAATTGGTAATAACATCTAAAACCTGCGGATGTTATTGTTTACTTTTTAAGCTGTCACTTTTCATGATGACAAAGAAATGTTGAAATGCTCAGCGGTATTGCTGACATTAACAGAAGCTGAGCTGCAGTTTTGCTGTCAGTGCCGTGATTGACTCTGACAGTCATCATCACGTCACCTTTTGGCTCTGGAAGTGCTCTTCACTGAGGCTACTTAATGACCCAGTCCTCAGCTGTCAGTTACACTGTGTGCATCGCTGCCTTTTCCACTGCAGCAGATACATGTCCACCTGAGACCCAGTGTGAGACGTTTGTGTGGCTCTGATATAAAACCATGAGCACATGCAGAGATACTCAGACGTCAGACAGGCAGTTTCATACTCTGGTCAGATGACGTAAAATGGTCGAAAATGTCCATTTGGAGAAAGGGATTGTTGTTCTGTTGTTGTATTTTTATACACATCGACTTCCCCTGGATTTCTACGGACATTATACGAGGAATGTATGTTTCTATGAAGAGCGTCTCACTCAGATATTAGAGTTCACTCCTCTGGAGAATATTCGGAAGGACTGCAGAGTTTAGTGCATATCTGAGAGCAGCTTGAGACATTTTGGCTCCATATTCTGGATGGTGGGAGGAAGTTGATAACCGTTGAATCTTGATTTACAGTCTATGGTCATGACAGAGAGCCAGCATGGACAATGCTAACCCCATGGAGGTAGCTCCCTTAAATGGATAAGTCATAATGTCACAACACCTGGCATCTACCTCTTTGACCTGCCAAAATGTCTGATGCAAAAAAGGTGCATTGGATGGTCATTATTATTAGAATCATGTTTTCTTTCCCTGTTATTTTCCTTAAGAGTCTTTTTCTGTGTTGTTTTGCTTAATCATGCGTCTAAAACAGGACAGCTCTGCTTTGGGTATTTGGTTTAATTTCTGCCTCGGGTTACTGTGTACACCAATTCTTTTTCCTTCAAATCTTCATGCGATTTCCAAGCTGCTTTGCATGCAGCATTTTTGAAAACCTTTTATGGGGATAATACAAATCCCCTGTGTGTTTTGCCTTAGGTTTTTTAAAACAACCAGTTTCAAGGGCAAACACCCTTGCCATTGAAACTGCCATAAAGTATCAATGCTACTAAACCAGGACACACATTACTGTGCATTAACTAGTTTCCAAGCACTATTCTCTTATATTCATAATTTTCAGCTTTTCAAACAGTTGCTGGGTTCCCTTCACCTCAAACGAGATGTGGAGCTGTAATAACACAGTCTTTATTTTATACCTTTCTGGCAAAACTATTTTACCCAATAAAATTAGTACAATAGAACTGAAAGACCTACCTTTTAGTTAAACTTGTTCAGCCGTATTTTTACACATATCTTCAGTATATCAGATCAAAAACTGTGATACTGTCTCAAACTCAATACTATTTCATAAAACATGACCTTGATCTTTTAACAAAGACACTGTATTTGAGAAAATGACCATTGGAATTGAAGGTACTTTGAGCATTTGTATACAAAAGTGATACACAAGCCACTTTGAAAAGGTTATTCTACAAAAAATGTGACACTTAGATTTGTTACTCTAAGTAAGTGTAGTCCAAGTTTTCTGATAATCTCTCTCGCCACCTATATTCCCTCAGGAAAACACACTGTTGATGACGTGTTTTTATCCACCCACACTCAATGTGACAAGTACAACACATATCCAATGTTTTGACAATGTGGCAACAGCAAAACCATTGTTTGTATGCGCTAACATTTTGCAGCCAGTAATTATGATAAACATGGCAGTCAAATCACGTTGGATATGTTTTATAGTGTTGGAAACAGATTCAAATCATGATCATAATTTAAAACACTCAGGATTCTTTGAACTGAAGCTTCACTACAAGCTACTCAGAAAACAAAGCTCAACACAACATGGCTACCTGTGGACTGAGGTCAACACAGTGGAGCACAAAATGTAAGTCTGTTCTCTTCCCTCAAATAGAGGGAGTCTATACTTTCCTCCCATGGCTGGGGTTAAGACTTGGGTTAAGTTATAGTTGTAGTGATGCTCTGATACCTGGCAGGGGTCAGTGTGAGGTTCACATCACAGAAAATAGCCGGTTGAGGTTAGTGATTTATTTTTACTTAGTTTTAAGTGAGAGGGAACACAAATTGATGTGCTTGTGGATATTTGGTTTCATTAAAAAAAAAAAGCCTGCTTCTAGAAAGATGTACATTTTTTACTACCTGAATGCAACAGACAAACATATTTAATCAAACAGCTTATTCTGGACCTTCTGACTTGACCAGAAGAGGTGGTCTCGTTCCAGTTGTTTTCAGCCTGAAAAACACTTTGGAACTTTCATTCTGACTTTCAGACCATTCACAGGAAGTTGAGACAGCATTTAACATTACAAGGGGAAAAAGAAGCAGAAGCCTAACTGGCCAATAGGAAAATAACTGCTCAGTTTCACAGGATTGTTAGAAGTCTTCACATGAGACGATACGATGTTTGAATGACATTCTCCGTCAAACAGAATGAGTACTACTTGCCTAACTGTCAACAGCGGCCCACACAGGTGATGACAACAAGTATGTGTGTATATTCTTTAGTGCACTCCTAGTTTTACAATATGACACTAAAACTGACCAGAACAAATCTTCACAGTGTAACAAAGACACAAACCTTTGTTTGGACCATGGTGTAGACCTGCAGGTGTGAAAACGCCCTTACTTATCAGCTGACATTCACCTCTGATGGATGGATGGATCCTTTGCTTCCCCCCTTACTTTCCTCCATTTGTTCTCCTCCATTACCTGACATTAGCAAACCCAACCAGGCGCTCAGTTTGACCATATTCAGTGTGCAGTTTTTATTTTACATGTCATGCGCTGCTCAGCACTCTCGGATTTTATCTCCATCAGTATATCATTAACCTTTAAGCAATATATGTTTTCATATCACGTACAGTATTTTCTCCCCCTCTCCGCTGTTGAGTCAAGGAATGAGCTTGTCTCTAATGGTTTTTCTCATTCAACAAATCCCTCTTACGTATTTTCCAAGGCAGCCCTTCCATCATCTCCCCTGCCCAGTGTATCAACAGCAGCGACGGGAGTCTATCACCCTGCTTCTCAGGAAATTGAACACACGCTCACATTATATCTCACCAGCATGCAATGATTCAGACCAGCATCCAGAAATACAAACACACACACACACACACAGGCTTGCACACGAACATAAACCCTCACACACACATAAAATGACAGTATTCCCAGACTTTCAGAGGAGCTGCACTCTGTGTTCTGCACAGCATCTCTGCACTCATACATGATTAAGTGAGTCTGGTTGTTATTATGGGGACGATGCAGAGTATAAGATGGCCTGACAGATTCTGTCAGGGCCTGCAATCCCATCAGTAGTTGATAATCAAAAGACACTTAATCTCGCCAGTCCTTCATGGCACAGAAAAAAAGGGAATCCTGATGCCCGCCTTGCGCTCTTACCATCCTTGTCATGTTCTCCTCCCACTGCTCCATCTAAAAATATAAGAGCAATAATTACGACTTAATCTTCTTAATATCCACAATTCATCCGCCAAAACATATCCCAGGGACAGGCGTGGAGATATAGCACAGCAACGGAAAATCTGTTTATCTGCGACGCACTTATGTACCATCAAATTACCAGTATGACTGGGTGATGATGATAAGGAAATGTATAGGGACCTTGTGCTCATGTGTGGGACCTGGGATGAGAGGCAGGAGAACAGCAGGAGGGGGTCGACTCTGCACGTTGTCCTTTTCCAGGCGAGCAGCAGACATGATAAACAGTGGCAACAACAGCCAATATGTCACCTTGCAGAAAGTCATAGAGGCAGGGACGAGTCTGCCCACTTTTTTCCTTCTCTCATCTCTGTCAGATGGCAGCAAGAGGGTGGGCTGGGTAAGGATAACGACACGGTTATAATGCCGACTCATGGCCTTATAACTTTCGTAATGCTCCTTCTGTGTAGTAAATAACTCACAATCCCTCTCTCTATTTTTCAGAGGAGAATAACCCGTGCCAGACCAACCCCTGTCTCCACGGAGGGAGCTGCCTGCAGGAAGGCGACGGCTATAGCTGCTACTGCCCTCAGGGCTTCTCTGGGGAGAGCTGCGAGATCGGTGAGTCACTGCCAGGTCAGGTCTGAGCCAGGGAAGCTGCCGAGGTCAGCGGCTGCACATGCAGGCTGTGTCACTGTGTCATAAGGGAAAGAGAGTGCCTATGCTAAATTACATTTAGCTTTTGTACACTTCTGTGCAGTGGATTCAGGAGGAGAACACCAGTGAGTTTTTTTAGTTGGAGTCTGGATCCAATCACAGAAGTCAAGAGCAGCTTCCCTGTCAGATCCAGTTGTGTTTGGATCCAGCTGCCTGACTGAAAGTGATCTGGAAATATCCATATGCTGCAAGTCACTCAGTTTTGACAGAGGCTGTTCAATATAAGCTGTATGCTCAACTGTGTGTGTGTATATGTGTGTTTTTTCACCTTCTGCCCCAAGAGTAGTTGGCATCTCTTCCTTCCGTGTGATGGGAGAATGTGGCTGTCAGAAAATGGTACTGTCCCAGGTGTGTGTGTGCGTGCGTGCGTGTTTATGTATGTGTGTGTGTGTGTGTGAGAGAGAGTGCAAGAGACACAGACAGACACTTAAGGACACATGGGCCCCAGCGGAGCGGGGGGCTCAGTCAGGGGTGGAGCAGCTGATTAAAGTGCAGGAGCAGTGGCTCATGCTGCTGTGGATGAGGGAGGACAGAAAAATAAATTAAAGAGAAGGTAGACGTGGTACATGGCGAAAAGTCTCAAAGTAATTTTCTTACTCTGAAGGAGCATGTGGTTACGACATGTACTCCACAGGATTCGAATGAGTTTGAAAACATCACAGTTGGTGCAAAAGTTGTTGTTGACAGCGTTCAGCCTGGCACATGGATTCTGGGCTCTGGCCAAAGCACCGGGGTTGAATGATATTGTAAATATTAAAGAACATACAGGAGCCACACTCGTGGGCGTTTAAAACTCCTGGCCGACATTTATGGCTGCCAAGGCTTCTGGGTTCTTTTGGCAGCTATCTTCTAGTAACACATCTTATTTTCAATGTTTAGCTCCAGTTTCAGTAAGGTCATCCAGTTATTCCTATTAAATATGTGGTGTTGCTTGAATGAAACCTCTTTGAGGTGTAGACACTGACAACAAGATGCCACATAAACAATCACAGAGCTCATTGACTCATGACCTAGTCCTATTTTATAAGCTCTTTGTGTTCCCTGTTCATGCGTACAAAGACCAGATGTGGTTTAATGGGTCATTACTTATGGAAAAGGTTCATAGATCAGGGGTCAGGGGTCAAAAGAGGCATATTGTCCTGGGTCTGTTTATCTGATAGGTATATGTGTGCATTAACATCATTGGAGAGCAATCAATGTTGTAGCTTTGGATCAATAAGTTGTGACAAATGTCTCTTAACTGCATGAATTACACACGTAGTTTGTAATGATCTGTTGCGAATGCAATCACTTTGTTTGGTATTTTTTATTGACATAGAAAAAACGTATTGGTTTTGAGAGGCTGTTGGAATAAACTTCGACATTTTAACCGACAGTTTAAGAGAAAAATATATTTCTTTTGCTAATTAGTTTAGCAAGTTCCTTCAGCCTTCTTCTCTTAGGAGTGTTTAATTGCTTTTTCCGGTGCTACTTCAGTGTTGTGGTGTTGATTATGTCACTGAACAGCTGCAAATCTGATATTTTTTTATATTAATCATAGCTAAAGGCAAAAAGGTTAGTTGCCTGAGACAGCATATATATACAATCACAATTTAACCAACACAACACAGACAAATTAAGCTGTAGGAAATATACAGTGTGCCATAATCTCTGTGTTGCATGTCACACCCACAGCTGAGCTTATTCTAGGCCTCTTGTTGCTAGAGCCAGAGAAGCATATTCACCAGAATCCTCTGCTCTGCTGCTGCTCTCCATGTGAAATCATTATTTAGTCAAAATGAGGCAGCGGCTCCACAGCTGCAGAGATCCTGTCTCCAGGACCTGGCTCATAGCTGCAATTATTTGGGAAGATGCATTTTGGGGCGCTGCATTATTAATGGCTTGTGTTTCTACTGTGAGTCAGTGGTTAATATTTATGAGAGAGAGAGAGAGGGAAAAGATAGTGTAGACATCTCAGCATTAGCACTTCAGCCCCACTAGATCCTTATCTATGTAAAGTTCTTACTTAGTAGTAGTACTCATTCTAACGCATTCAATGGTGTTAGTACCAGTGTACCTCCGTCAAGGTTTATGCCTTATCTTGCCATGTTGAATAAAGTTTTTAAAAAGTTTCGAGTTCCACCTGTTAATCTAAATCCACTCAGACATATGGCCCATTGGGTCATGCACCAACCCTCCACAAAGTTTCATGGAAATCCATTCAGTAGTTTTTTCGGGATCAGAATCGACAAACAAATGCAAGAAATACGAACTTCCTTTGCGAAAGTAATAATGTGAAAACACGCACATCAGAAATGTAAACTTAACTGATGCCCAGTCGCTTCCCTTGTAGAGTTAAGTACGTCCTACATGTTAAGGCTGAATCCCATGAAACCCAGCAGGCTGCCTCGAGAACCTACTACAGAAGGCGGTGGTTGGCAAAGTAACATTCATATCTCCACAATAAATATGTAACTGACTTTGATTATCATTAGCAATGCTAGGCTAACCTAAACATACCTAAGCTAGTTCATAAATATATGTGAAAACATGGCTCCTGACTGCATGATGTCTCACTGAAAACGAATGATGCCACTGTTGTGTCATTGTGACAATAATGGAGTACAGATAATGATGGTGAGTTCTGTCTTCAATGGCTTGTTGTTAGAGTAGCTGTATCTTGGTTGCTGGTTTAATGCAGAGAAGATTTTTCTTTGAAGGATCTCCATGATAGTAGCAGGGCTGCATGCAAGAAAAAACAGTAAAATATGTAATAGACAAGTTAACACTCAGAAATGTGGGTAAATTTCGTAAAAATATTTTCCTGGCAGGCATTTTAGTAACATATTTTTGTGTTTTAAATACCATGCCATCTGATAAGATCACAAGGAACATGGTTTGAATATATGCTTTAATCTGACTAATATAAGTATTGGGCAACCAGTCATCCAAGGTATTACAATATACCATACCTGCCACTTCTCTAATGACGACATTTATATGTAAGACAATATAGTGATGAAGTCAAACTTGTTAAGTTTATTAGTTTAATATATCAGAGTGTGGATACCTGAACCAAGCCCCCCAGGACAAAAAATGCAGCTCAAGTCATCATGTGACCAGTTATACAAGAGCTTTTACTGTGAAATAGCCAAGTTTATATGTTGTTTTTTGAGCAAGCTGTATGTATACTTGCCCATTGCAATGGTAAGCCTAGCGTTGCTTGTGAGCAAAAAATTCATATATATCTATCAACTAGGTCCAAACCCCAGAATTAGGAGCTTCACTCAGAAGCAGGTTGGCTCGCCTCGGAGAGAGTTGACCCGGCTCCTCATTTACCACTGCTGAGAAGGATATAAACTGTAGCCTCCACCCACTTCTCTTAATTTAGTCTCGTACCCAGCTGCATGTCACCCTCTCTCCTGCTTTTCCTGTCTCTCTACACGTCTATAGAAAAATTATAATAAAGGCAGGAATGCCAAAAAAGAAGAAGAAGAAATCTAAGCTCGAGGTTGTTCTTTCCTTTTGATCATTAGACCCAGTTGGTGAAGCCTGAATCCTGCAGCAGAATAAAGTGATTAATGAGACACCACACAGCCTGTCAGTTTGATGGCTATGTGGTGAGATAAAGTATGAGTTATATTTTCCAGCACCACAGCTGGAATGAACATTTGTTCACAGATATGAGAGAATAAAATATAGCCCAAAATAAACAACACCCTCGGGGATTATACGCAGCTGATGATGTTCAGATAAAAAAGTCAAATATCTCTGTCTTAGTGTCTCTAATCCTTCCTGTGGTGTACACAAAATTCTAGATAAGCAGTGACGTACAAGAAAGTAAAAAAGAGGCTCACCGTCCTGTACAGCCATCACATAACCATGGTACAGAGGTGTTGTACTGACTTTGATTGATTAGACCTCAATCAGTTTTGGTGAACTCATTAGGATGACATTAGGTCTGTGAAGATTCTCAGTCATCCAGGTCATGGTATATCCAAGTGCTAAATGACAGGTCAACAGGACTTGGTTGAAGACGTTTCACCTCTAATCCAAGAGGCTTCTTCAGTTCTATCCGACTGCTGGGAGTCCCAGGTATTTAACTTGTAGGGTGGGTAGGAGTCGTTGAGGTTACCTGAGAGGCTGGACCCACCCTGCTGTTGGTTTCACTGGGAGTCGTTTTTCAAGGGTCATTGAGTAAACTCAATCGCATTGTCCGAAATATCCTTCACAGGTTAAATATGTTTTTTAAAATAAATATAAACATGCAGCTAAAACAAGCCATTCATACAGTCCCCTGAGAGCTCAATGCACTGCAGCTTAAGAAAACACATATAAACAACTAAAAATAGAGAAAACACCTGAATCTATTTGACAATACATGTGGGGCAAATAGAAAAGGGCTGCAAGTACTCATAACACAACCAAATAGTACAAAACAAATTACTCATAACACGACCAAATACTCACACCACAGCCACACGCAACGCAACCAAATACCTGCAATAAAAACAAATACTCGTAACACGACCAAATACAACACAACCAAATATTCACAACATAAGTAAATATTCACAACACAACCAAATATTTGTAACACAACCAAATACTCACAATGCGACCAATGCTTGCACAACCAGATACAATCAAATAACCACAACTAAATATAATACATACAAATACATACAAAACAAAGAAATGCTTGTATTGCATTTTGTATTGCTGTGAAGTGTTGCTGAATTGAGGACAATTTAAATTTACATGGTTTTTATCTATTTGTTCATGTTTTCTGAAACTGTCGTGCATTTAATTCTTGAATCCAAGACAACCACACTGTGAAGTTTTGACCAGTTTAAGCTTCAATGAAAGTCCACAAATACGTAAACACAAGTTTTCTCCAAGTGAACCTTTTGTTATTCATTAATAAAAGTATAACTAATTAAATCAATGACTTCAGTGGACCAGTATCGGTATCACAGCCCGTTCTGCATGTCTGACTAACTGCCACACCGCCAACAAAATTACCCATTAAAAACTCATTTTCCTGCTATGACAAGTCATATCTCATTATTCACAGATTTATCTCAAGCACTGCAAACGTACACCGTTAATCTACACTACACAGCTCTGCAGGTGACAGTTCATTCATTGCTTTATTGAAACATTAGAGGATTAAAAATATCTTAGCTCAAGGTCAATTTACTAGCTTGTTTTGAAACTTACAACCACATGGTCCTCCTCAGCTCATTGTTCAGCTGCCAACATCAACACAGACAACTTTACTCTCAAGATGTTAGACTCATAGACAGACAACTAGAGTGTGTGTTACAGTCAAAGCACCGACACAGGCTGAGAAGCATACATACATATGCATGATCCTCGTAGCACCACTTTTCACTTTTTCTCTCTATTCGTATCTGCTCTCCACATGTGGAAAATCAGGTCAACACAGCACGTTATTGGCATGTCAGTTAAATTAATGAAGGGACAAAAACTCCCACACGTTTTCTTTTCTCAAAGCCTGTGCCTGCAGTAAACATTTTTATATTACAGCATTAAAAGGGCTTTAAGTCCCGTAGTTATATTTAGATTCAAGAACCTACTTATAAAGACACAAAGTATTGAGTGATTGTTTTAATAGTAAAGATACAGCTTTCTGTTTATATTGTCTCCTTTTTTTCCTTTGTCATCTCTGAAACTGAAATCATATTCTTTTTGACAACTGCTGCTATTTCTGTTAAGTTCACTTGCGTTTGTTGTACAGGAAACACATTTCAAACAAAGAATGTGTTCTGGGATCAAGATGGAAAATATCCCTGTAACAAGGAGGGAATTACTCTGATCACACTATTCTCTTCTCAAGTTAATCAACACTGTTCTCCCTCCTCTACTCCATCTTACCCACCAACCAGTGTGACCCCCCCCCCCCCTCTTTATTTTCTCTGTAGCTTAGAGGAGATAACAGAACCTGAACTGCTTCACAGAGCCTCGACAGTTTTGACAAAAGTGACACGCTTCATGGGCTGTGTGGATTGTCTTTGTCGTCCTTATCAACATTCCTCCTTTATTGCTCCTCTGCTCTTCAACAACTCCTCGAGCAGATCAATCAAAAACAAGGAGCAGAGTACAGGAGGGCATACGTACTAGAGTTTGGATATCTATATATATATATTTCCGGCAAAAATATTGGTGTTTATTTTTGACATAAATTGAAGATTACAAAATGTAGACCAAACATTTTGAGAACAATTTAATCACAATTTTGAGATAAAGATATGTCAAAAATTTGGGACCAAAAACATTTTTCATTATTCACAGATTTATGTCAATCACTGCAAACGTACACGTAAAAAAATTACAATGCTACCCATGCTGGTCGAGCTGTCTGATTGATTTTTTATCCTGCACATGCCCATTATCAGGAAAAGCCTGACCCAGATTTGGGCTTGATCAGTTTTCTCTCGGGCTCGGTTGAGTTTTATAACTGTAACACGCACCTATACACTCTTATCACCATCTGAAAACCTACAGTTAAGTTTGAAGTTCCAAGTCAACCTCCACCAAGAAGATTGAACAGCAGCATCTTCCACAGCACCTGGCCACAGGGTTGGTTTCCTGCTCAACAGACAGCACACCTGATTTTTTTTATTTCATTTTTCACCTCCACATACACTCTGGCCTCTTTTTCCAATCATGGTGATTAGATCTGAGTCTCCTCTGCCGCTTCCTTCCTCTCCTTCCCTCTCCATCCCTCCCCTGTACTTTGAATCCAAGGTGATTTTTCTTTTCCTTACATTAATTTCTCTGACCAAATCTTCATATTTTTACTCCTGTTACCGCCTCACCCACCCTCTTCTTGTCATTTTTTACCACTCTCCATTTTTTTATTAATCCTCCATACCTCTCTATTTTTCTTTGTCCTCCTTTTATCACCCTTTTCTCATTTTTCTCTCCCGTCTACAGCCCACTCCATCTCCCTTCCCTCCCCTCTTCCTCCCCTCACCCCTCCACCACCACGCTGCTCCTTGGCGAGACCAACAGTGTAGCGCCGTATTGGAAATTGCTCGGCAGAGCAGAGATTGGGGAGAGAACGTAGAAGCCTGTAGAAGCCCCCCTCCCCAACAGCATCTCTCCCAAATAACACATTTCATTTCCTGCCACTGCACTTCCTCACACCCCCAACACCTCTAACCTCTCTCTGGCTCCCAGCTCTTGGCTCTACCCCTTCTCCTGCTCGTTATTTTCCTATCAAAGACCAATACAATTATTTATACAAAAATGCCTCTGTACTGATGCATAAGATGAAACTTATTCAAGTTCACACGCTAGCTCAGATCCAGACTCAGATCCCCAAATATGCTCACAAGGTTGTGCACAAAATGTACTCTCCTTTTCTCCTTTTCGCACAGAAATGGACTCTGACACACACACACACACACCCACACCTGTTTGGCCTGTCCTATATAAAACCAATATGTGCTCAAGACTATGTGAAGAGCTAATGCATAGCTCATGTTTAAAGAGGCCACGAGAAACGCTCCCGCCGGGTTTCTATATTAGCTAATTCCTCCTTTGGGACCCACTCCACTCACATCAGCTCGTATGATTGAGTCTGAAAGATTCATGAGGCCGAGGCTAATAATATAACCGGCCCCTAACGCACCTTAGCAGTGTGTCCACAGATCTGAGCGATGAGGTCAAAGATGACAAGGGAGAAATGGGGAGGGACAGGCTGTATAACTGAGGATTATAAATGTTTTATTGTAGGTACACAAAGGCTGTTGAGGTATTTGTCGGCAGATCCCTAAGAATCTGGGGGATTTTGGGGCGAACTGAGGCAGAGAGGGAAATTGGCAATATTTTTGACCTAGAGCTGCTGTATAAGATATAGCGAAGAGTTATAACCCAAAGCACAGAACCACAAAAGAAAGAAAGCAACAGACAGATTGATTCTCATTGAGGTGCAAGGCTTCGTAAAAGAAGACTGATAGAAAGGGCTGCTGCTGCCACGCTGCTCCCCGCAGGACATCCCATTCATTACTTCATTAAGGAGGGAATAGATTTATGTGTTTGGCTCCAAATTCTCCAAGTTCTCGCCGTTAGGTCAATATCTTGTCGAGTTTTACTGCTATTTCTTGTCTTCTGCTTCTACTGCAATGTTGCTTTCATTGCCGACCACAGGGGTGAAAGAAAACACCATTATAAACCAATGGTTCATATAATGATGAACAATTTCATGGCTCACACACAACAACAACACCTAATAGATATAATAGATTCCAAAGCTGGAAAGTCAGATTTTTATTGGAAATCTGTTTCCTTTTCCTGGCAAAAATACTGTTACTCTATAGGAACTTGATCTGTATTTATTATCTGTGTTTGTGTCCTGATGAGTGAAAAAAAGGTTCTGTTCAGCATTAGCACGGGTCTGGGGTGAAATAAATTTTCTGTGGGAAGCTATAACATTTTACACAAAAACTGTACCAATAGAAAATCAATATGTGCTGGGAAATGTTGATATTGTGGCGGTAGCCACAAATAAATCAACGCCCCCAAAGACTGACACATAGAAAAAGGACACATTTGTTTTCACACTGCTGATAGAATGTGGCAGAATGCGTCCCAGACCCTGATCAGACCTGGTATCAACATTTGTCAAGAGTGATATGATCTTAAGTGGAGAGTTGTGAGTATGTCAGTTCACTCAAGGCATTAGAATGCATCTCCACATACAACTCTTATTACCACTTGTGCTCAGACTTCACTTTCCCGCCCTATAGCCGTATGTCGTTTCTGTTCCCAAAGATCAAATTATGTTGCATTTACCCAGTCTGACTTTGAAGAGAGAAAGTGGGGCCAGGAGTGGCCGAGCAAATCAATGCACAGGGTGCAGCTTGGCTCTTGAATGATTCATTATTTCAGCCGTTTGAAATAGTAAAAAAGAAAAAAATAAGAAAATCAATATGTGGAGGTTAATGTTAATTGTACCAGCATTCACAAATAAATCGGTACATAGGAAACACTGAGAAGTAGTAAAATGTTTGCAGTTCATTATCAAACAGTAATGGGTCAGGGGACGTCACTGTGGCCCAGGACAAATTTGTATTCATAAGGCTCAAAGAATGTGGCCACTTTCAAGTAGCCTAAAGTAACTCAGCATACAGATGAAAGTGGAAACAATCTCATCTCAATTCTTTGTTTTAAACCCAGAATTCAAACTGTTCCTTTAGTCTATGTTTCAGGCCTCAATCTCCAAAAACAGAGAACAGACTATAGATTTCAATAGATGGAGCATTAGGTGCAAGACAAACACCACAGTGGATACATGTGACAGTTTCCCGTCCCCTGCACATAATAATCTCCTCAGCTGAGCATGAAGATGGTTATATGATCACATGAGCATTGAAAAGTTAAGATCATACTGGAAAAAGAGAGGTTACATGATTCGGTATGGTAGCATGCATTTTTGACATAACAAAGATGAAGCTCTGGTAATTGTTTTGCTTAAAAACATGATGGCACAATGAAACAGTCAGAGAATGTGAATATGCAACATTTTATGAGGAATTAAAATTTCTGGTTTACCTAAGCAACTGCTGCAGTCTGACGGTAACACAACAAATGACTCGGCACAGATGAGCCATGCATGGGGCCGGGTGGGACAGTGACTGTGCAAATGGCGGAGTGTGTTTGATTGATGACCGGCGGTTTGTCACAGTTTGTCGGCGGCACAGGAGCTCTTAACAGGCTATGATGGGCTGGATCAGCCTGCACTCACATGCCTCATTAATTCATCTACACTGCTGGATTCCTCAGTCAGCATTATGGCTGGCAGCACCCCCCACCACCACCACCACCACCACGCTTTTACCTCCGAACCCTCCAACAACACCAGGGAGACCTGATTTGAGCTGCTCGGAATGCAGCTGATTCAGGCAGTGATACATGAATACGCAAAATCTGTCTGACACTCTCACACACACACATGCAGTCTAAAAAAATGCAGAATTTCCCCTGTTATAAAAAAACATCATGCCTCAAACATGCAAATCGAGACAAGTTCAGACACCTGTGTGTGTACCGTCATGGAGTTAAACTTTGTCCACACTAGATTAGAGTTGGGTGAATGGTTTAATTTGCTAGTTTTCAATCAGTGTGGACACTCTCTCCTCTCCAGACTCCTCAGGACAATGAGAGACAAAGGACACACAGGCTGCAGAGATGAATGAGAATGAGTTGCAGGGCTGTGTGTGTGTGTGTGTGTGTGTGTGTGTGTGTGTGTGTGTGTGTGTGTGTGTGTGTGTGTGTGTGTGTGTGTGTGTGTGTGTGTGTGTGTGTGTGTGTGTGTGTGTGTGTGTGTGTGTGTGTGTGTGTGTGTGTGTGTGTGTGTGTGTGTGTGTGTGTGTGTGTGTGTGTGTGTGTGTGTGTGTGTGTGTGTGCGTTTGCGTGTGCGTGTTAGAGAGAGAGGGAGTTCTGCATGCAGTATCTCTTCGGTATAAACACAGTGCAGATTAATGAGCTGCTGGCAAAGTTGCAAGTACACTCGCCCCTCTTCCTTTATCTCTTTTTCACTCTCTCTGTCCAACACACACACACTCTCCCTTATACACACAGATTCACACACTTGCCACTTCATTTTGACCGCTCCTTGTTAAATTTACTTATCAGCTAAGGTTTAGAATATGCATGCATGTGTCTGATGATAAGCTCTGTCAGTGTGTATGTGTGTGCGTTGCTCTGCATGAATGGAGGCAGTGACTACATACACTGGATGATGGCTTTAGGAGGAAGTGAAGCATATAAGGGCCGGTCACGTAGAAAGCGGGAAAGCAAATTGATTTCCCTTGAAGACCAGGAACAGGGTTTTAATAAGCGTTCCAGAAACAACGGCACAACAAACACTCGCCCACTGGGACACAAACTTATGTCATCAAGTATAAAGATGAGCAGATCCCATATGCTGCATTCACATGAGAGGCCACACAAACAAAAAAAAACATACATACACACTGTGGGGACCCAGTAATACAAAGAGGTTGTTTTTTTTCTTATCTTCATGTTAGCAGACCAGCGATGTAGAAAAAAATAGCTGAAGTCAAGAACGAGAGAGAGACCAAGGAGCCGTGAAGAAGAAGGAGACACAGCCAAGATGATTGAGTAGATAAAGTCCTTGACCAGGCCTCTGTACGACTGACTGTTAAATACAAATTACCTTCAAAACAATGAATTCCTCCTTATAGTTTACCAGGTACCAGTGATTAATTGATTCTGACACCACTAAGGAAAAAACAGATAATTTAACTCTAGGATTTGCTCTTTAAGTATGTCAGAAATAGTGACAGGAGGCAGAGAATAGCCTGCCATTCATCCCTCTGGGGACTTGCTCTACTTTAAGAGCACAAGTATTGCATTTCTTAGGCGTGTAGGAGTAAGGACATAGAGAGGAGGAAGTGAGTAAGGAAGGAGAGACGGTAAGAGCAAAGGGAGGATGGCAGGGTAATGAGGTGGAAAGAAGGAAAAGTAAGTCTTCCAGGGGAGTGAGGAGAGATTTCAAAATTTTTGACTAAAGCCTTGTCTACACTACTGTGAAAATAACAACACCCCAGAAAATACAAGAAACACTCAATCAACCATGTAGGGCCAGTTGGTGGCGATAAAGTATCCGTCGGATACTCAAGAAGAAAATGTTTGTCCCTGTAATAAATGGGCAACAACTACAACGTCGCTGATGTGGTGCAGTGATGCTAACTTTAGGTGGAAATGTGTAATGACACACAGCAGTGCTAACCAAACAAAGAGAAACCCAAATGTTGCACCATTATTGTTTCTGAGACGTTTGTAAAAATCAGTTTTCGTGAATTAAAGGGCTTTTTGCATGTAGACGAGAAGCTCAAATGTAGAATGGTGTGGAGAGAGCACAAGTACGGAAGGAAAGAAAGATAAGGAGAGACAGGAATAGAAGAAGAGAAAAGAAGGAGTCAGCAGGCGAGATTTGACAGTATGAGCAATCCATTGGAAGAGTTGGGTGAGTATCTCCTCTAAGGTGAGTTGAGGGATGTTAATGATCACCCTTGGGTGTCCCAGGTAGATGAAGATGTCAAAGAACAGGCCAGACCCTGCACAGCCCAGAGGGGCTTGTAACACCACACGCCCAGAAGGGACACCTGTAAACCCACAGACTCAAAGGAAATTAGCCCGGTAAGACTCACAGGGCGAAGGAGGATAAACTTGCCATTTAGAAATGTCCAGAGGGAAGGAGAGAAAATAGAAGGTGATGAGACTCAGAAGTGACTAATGAACAAAAAGCATGGAGGGAAATGGAGGAGGAAGAGAGATGGAGGTGGAAATAGGAAGGAAATGAGGAAGAGAGAGGGAGTGAAAGTAAATATGATCTGATGATTGTCTGGATGTATTCTGCCTTTCCTGTCATTTTGAACCCTCCCTCTCTCTGTGAGGAGATAGAAATAGAGTGTGGCTTTATGATACTGGTGACAATGTCGCCCATTGCACAACATTTCCTGTCCCTGGCTCTTTTTATTCCACTGGCCCCCTCCCACACAAAATATTAACTGAAGACGGAGCCATTGGACACACACACACACACACACACACACACACACACACACACACACACACACACACACACACACACACACACACACACACACACACACACACACACACACACACACACATATTTAACATCAGTGAGCAGAGTCTGGCTGTCAGGACTGAAGGCTAGCAGAGCGATGTGAGATGTTGTGACACTTTACCTCATTACATTTTCCCTGTGCTGTTATGAATGTTGCAGCAGTGCTGTCAACCAAAGAGAAGACCTGTCTGAAACATACTGTGGGCATACGCATCCGCCCACACACACACACACATGTCACTGACACATTCACAAACCCACAGTGCAACACAATCTTTTCCTGTTTTTATATTTCATGTCCCAGTGTGAATTTTTTGTGAAATGTCTACAAGGCAGGTTTTAGGCTCACTTTGCTCGATTCCCCCTCGACGCTCAAGGGAAATCTTGTAAACCCTGACGATTTGGATCGGTGCCTGCGTGCGGCTCTCACTACATCGTCTGGGCTGCTAGCTGTAATTGCGTCTGGGGCTAGCGGTGAGGGAACATATCCCTGTTCATCCTAATGTCTTAGCCAAGTATGAGGGAAGGAGAAGAAAAAAAGGAGTGTCTGTTGTCACTAGAAACCCCAGGATGAAGGAGTGTGGATCCTCAGGTTGGTTGATCTGCATTGCTGTGTGTCTCTGGGGAGCAGGACCAAGCCTTGGGCTGTACCAGAGCTGCAGTGTAGTCTGTCTGTTTCCTCTTCTCCCTGCTGATCCTGATCCCTTTGTAATCCACCCGCACCCAAACACAGCTGAAGGCACAGGACTCCACACTATACTGCTTACAAACACACACACACACACACACACACACACACACACACACACACACACACACACACACACACAGCTCAACACAGAGTGCTCGCAGACATACACGTACAATATCTATACTGTATGATCACAGCAGGTATCTCACATATCTCTTTCTTTACAATACAAATCGATGAACTATTCTTGAAAACACTGAAAAAGTGCATTCTTTAGTCTTGAACAGAACAGATGACTGAACATCCATTCATTTAGCACATGTAGTGTCCATTTCAATCATATTACATGATTTTAACAGCTGACGTTCTGGAGTTATAAAAATTCAGATTTCTCATTCATGCGGCTTAAAGGTTGGGAGTGATTTTATTCTACTGCTTGGAAACAGGAGTAGACAAAATAGTCTAGACCCTGAGATAAGATGGTTTTGTCAGATTTTCTCTGCATGATCCATTGTGTTAGTAAAACTTGTTTACTTCACTTTCAACAGACTTAATTGATTTTTGTTTTACCAATGAAAGTGATTTTCTTTAAAGTTGGTAAACAATGGAAAACAATGACTTGCACACATAACTCTAACCGTTTTTCTTATCCCTTTATCTTTTACCTGTTTAACAGAAATATTAAATGTTCCTGATAAAGGACTGGTGTTGTTCACAGTGAAAATCCTGCAGAGAGGAATATTATCACTTTATAGGATTTATTTTCTTTTTGCAGACAAGACTGAATTGAGCTCACATTCCTTATTCGTTAAGTGTGTATATTTCACATGTTTATATACATGTGTATTTCATGTAAGTATTTCAAATTACACACATTTTCCTGTTAGTTCAACAAGCTTAAACTGGATAATAACCCTGAGACTGCAGACCCTGCTGGGCTCATTCAAGCCAGCAGTGTGAGAACATTTTAATAAAATAAAATAAACAAAGACAAAACATTCTAAGCCACACTGTAATACAATTCTTAAGTCAAGTTGCCAAAAGAAAACCGAAACGCTTCCGAAGGCACTAAAATGTTTTACAGAGGAAAACTACTGGATTATATGATAATGATTAGAAAACCTCTTCAAATTGCATGTTGTCATTCGATCCAGTATTTAATAAATATTAGTGTTGTTGCCAATGTGACAAAAATGTGTGCGGACAGAAAGATGCACAATGTATGAGGTTAGAGAATCACATGGTGACATCACATATTTACTGACTACTTGGCACACACACACATACACACACACACACACTCACTTATTCTAAGTTTATGCTTGCAGCTGTGAATATCCCGTCTGTAAACACACACACAAACACACGCAAATACTAAATACACAATCTTTACACAAACAGATAGGGTCAGGGTGAGGGTCAATTAATTTGACGCTCATGCTCATTAATGCCGCTGCACACACACAAACACACACCAACTTTATAGTTATCGACACAACACAACATGGTCCATTGAGTGGGCAGGCTGTTGTGACGAGCGCTGGTTCAATAGGAAGGTATCCATCTTTGCAGAAGGGCACGGAAATGTCAATGCCCCTCAGCCAGCCAAAGAAAGTCAATCATCCAGGGTCCCGCACAATGAAGGATGACAAACACAAAGCCATTTAGTGAAAAACCTTTGTCTCGCAAACATTTCCATTTCAAAGCCTCCATTTTACAGGATGTCATGTCAATTTATTTTTACATAATGTCGGCTGTGGTTTGGAGGCAATTAGGAGAAGTTAAAAAGGGCGGACTCGATCTGTCACTGCTGTTGGTTGATAGCCGGGCGGACTGACACCCGCGCTGTTTGTTCGAGTGTGTTTCTGCATTGCAGTGCGTCACAGAAAGACTGATTGGGACAGTGTTCGAATGAATGTGTCACTGACAAAAAAATATATAATCCTCAAGGGGCGCATTAATATTGTCCCTTCATGCCCTCCATACAGCCCATGTCAGATGTGAAGACTGCGGGTGGCATTTACTGTTTCAAAGGTTCTCTGTGTAATGATCATACTGCTGTTTGGTCTGTATGGCTGGCATTTGTGCTTTTCTGTCTCAGTCAGGAAAAAACCCAAGACGCTATTGCTGCTTTTCAAATGTTCATTCCTTCCATAATCGAAGGTTTGGAGGGACTGGATGAAATTCAACATCCAATGAGAGTGTCTGTGCTCACCTACTTTACTCTGCTTGTGTGCGTCTGTTAATGTCAACACAATTCCGAAGCATGTATCCCGTAGACTGTATATATAGATGGACAATATGACACCCAAATGTGAAGTCCAGTCCCCCCGGTCCCCCCTGGTGGTTGGTCACATTATATGTCATAAATCCAGCCTGCTTCATGTAAGTGGACAAACTAAAAAGTGCACGTCAAATAGATTTTCTTAAAGATTTCTTTTATGATTTTAGCTTTTTTGAAGGGCTCATATTTCTTATCACTTACCGTCTCTCTTTTAACTTCGCCGAGAACTATATGTTTCGTTGTTTGTTTGTAATCTTGCTTACAAACAAACAAATGGACACATTTTGGGGGAGTATGATAGTATGACAGAAATACACAAATACACGTAAATATGTTAATATTAGTGTCTTGTCTCACTTGTGCTTTATTGACTTGTTCCATCATTCTTTGTATGATGTGCAGATATTCCTCATTGATGCTTTTTTATAATATTTGTCCTAATCTTTTTTCTCGTTGCTCTCCTCTTTAATTAAGTAAGCAAGTTTTTGAATTCACAATTGACCAAAGTAATTGTGCCTGGGACATTTTACATTTCACAGCAGCCTCACTCAAATATTAACTTAAATTGAGAAGAAGTGAGACACAGCACTGAATTCCACTGCTCTGCTCTTTCACACAGTCATGAGGGTTAATAAGCAAATGGTTGTAATGGTAACCCTCTCAATAGACATTTGTCGTAATTTTAGCATTCAGAATGGGCAGCCGTCTTCTTTACTTCCCCTTAACTGCACTCAGCTACACAGCAGCACAGGAGCAGCAATCACTTAAAATCACAGTCAGAATGAGCCTCTTAAGACGACGACCACAGAGAACATTTTTGCTATTTTTGTGTCAAAGCAAGATGTGGAGTTAAAAAATATCTTTGATGCTTCTCGCTTTGACGTTTCCTTTTATTTGATGTTTGGGTGAATATTTATGAGTGCTTTGAAATAGAGAATAGGGTATTTGCAAAACAGCTCACGGCTGCACAATCAAAAAGATGATCAGATGAAGTCAGATGGCAAAATCATTTCATCTTAAAAAGAAGAACCTTATTGATCCAGTATCTTACTATTTAAAATGTTTACAATGCCGTTTCCTTAACATTACATTTTACAGTTAATACAAAAAATGTATGTAAGATTGCGCAGCCTGTCATATTTGAAGTGTCTTAAAGTACCTTATTAAACTCATGTGTTACTACAAACAATGTCACCAGGGCAATTGTAAGGCCCAACAAAATCATACATCTTATTTGAATAACACTGAGATAAGATCAAATCAACTTTGTTGATCCCATGCAGAGTAAATGGAAGTGTTATGACAGCAGATAGTCAGAATGACGCAGACCAGAGAAGATGCAAAATAATAAACATGCACAGTAACCAAAGACAGACCAAGGAAATACATACAAATTATTAAACAATTTCAGCAGTAATCACCCACAGCAGTGATGTTCTAGTGTACTGACACACCTTAGCGCTCCTCAACATCACTTCAGTCAGAGGATAAAGCACCAGAGGGGTGGGCAGGTGTGGCTCAGAAGAAACAGTGGGTCGTCCACTAACCAGAAGGCTCTTCCATTCCATTCCCGACTGGGTTTTCGGGTACGAGTCTTTGGAACTTTTTCACGTGACCTGCATTGTTTTAGTAGAGGAAACAGTTACCGCATACCCTTTCGCATGACCGCTGTTTTAGAAAGACGTGAATGATATTCGTTCACAAGTCATACTGACTGGTTTTGTTATTTTAACTTTACATTTACACTTACAGTTTAGTGCAGTGTAATTGTTTGCCGTGATAATTAATGCCAGTGTGATAATAAATGACAATTTAAAACCATACAAACTGTCATGTTGTACTGTATTTAATAGAGATTTTCTTTAAAAAATATGATCTGCCACACAAAAGCTGTCAGTCCCCCCCCCCCCCGGTGAAAAGAACGAATGACTTGAAAAAAGATTTGTTCATTTTACTGAACGAGATTCAAAGAACCGAGTCGGTTCCGAACTTCCCATCACTAGTGTCTGCCCCCGACTTGGTAGCGCTGTGTCTGTAGCCAGGGGGAATTTGTTCACTAAAAAAAAAGTTGTTGCAATGAAAATAATGCTTTTCATTTTTTGTCAATGTCTTCATAGACCTCTTACTGTGTAAGCAGTGAAACCAAAGCACTAAAAAACAAAAACACTGTTTGACTAAGCATTTGTTTATATATCGCACGTCATGTTGTTATCACAATATTCAACAAGGTTATCGCATATCACATGTTTCCTAATATCGTGCAGCTCTATCACAGATACAGACCATTTACTGCAGTCTTTCACTAAAGTATTAAATATTCACAATTAAATAAGAAAATGATGTTGAGAATCTCTGAATAAAAGGGCTGGTGTCATTTGATTAGATTTGATTGACAGTGTCCAGACTACGTTTTAACCAGCAGCATCAAATCCATTTAAAGAAGCCTTTATATTGTAATTTGTGTCCAACGTGGCCTTATAATTAATGTATAGAGCTCCCAGGATTCTTTAATACTCACTTAGACTCTTCACATTTGATTTAAAAAGAATATCTCTTTTCAGGAGTTGAAGAGACCTCCACAAAATTGGCCACTATTAGTCGGGATTCTGCCTCATTATTTGAGCAGAGGATGTTCTTCACTTCCCAATTATTAAAAGTAGAATAGACTGTTTCTAAAGTGGACTCTGTAATGTTAGAGTCCTGCAGAGTTGAGTTTGACCTTTACAAAAAATCACTTCCTTTTCCACAATAGCTGCTGGTTGGCAGCAGAAAGTTACAGAGCTGTATATTCCCTCTCTTGAAAGCATTTCATACTTTTTATGGCACAGTTACTAGACCACTAAAATAATATATCGTGTTTAAATGCATTGCCAAGCCCAGCAATCCGTCTCTCTGAGCCTTTACTACCCTCTGAGTGGACTCTCTCTGCTTGACTCCCTGGCAAAATCTACAAGGATTCATAGCCATGAAATTTCTGGTTGCAATTGAGGTGTTGTTTATAAAATGGAGAAAAGAGCTGTTTACTTTTTATTTGGCCCCCAGCATTTACAAACTCTGCAGCTTTGTTGAGAATGGAAAGTATAACTCTCAGAGTTGCAGGGTAGAGAAAGAAGCTGTAGAGTTGGCAGAGCCGGAAAACAGAGGGACGGACGAGTGGGTCCTGGTTGATCCTGGGCTGGACACAGGTTCGGTGGCGCACACAGGTTTTAAGAATTGAATCTGATCTATTGGACACGACCAATAAAGCCCAGAGGGAAACAGGGGCTGGCCCAGGGCCTTCTCCCAGCTGTTTTCTGTTTGCTCTCTGTCTCTGCCCCTTCTTTCTGTCTCCCTTTTCAATTATTCACATCCTGGTTTTGGACACATGCCTGCAGTAAGTCTGCAGATATCCTGTCAACTGACACCACCCCCGCTTTGTCTGGCCGCGTTCTCGCCATCCTCCCCCATCTTCCTCTCCCTGTCTCCGTTTCCCCATCCTCAAACTCGACAGAGACAGGAATAAACAACCAGAGCAGGTTACATTTTCACATCTGTGATCAAGCAATCCTATTCAAACTATGTATTTTCCAATCAGCGGTGAACCACATTTAAACCTCTATTTCATATTTGAAACTCCTCTGCCATTTTATTAGCCTAATCAACTTTCTCTCAGTCATTCACTGCCACTCCTGATAGATCCAAATGACTGAAGGAAGCATAGTAGCATCACTAGCGTGTTAGCTGCACCCAGCAATTACCACGGCGACTGGCACCTGCTTATCCCCCCCATCCGTTTCTCCGCCAGCAGATAAGTGGAGCACTGCTCTCCTCCACCCCCCTGGAGACTCCGCTAGTGCCCAGGCCTGATTTTGTTGTACCGCGGAGCGAGCCAGAGAGTGATTGACACACATACGAATATACAAATACAGACACACACATGCACACACACGCTGCCACCTGCTTAAGTTGGATGGTTGTCTCATTAAGCCAGTTGGGCAGAGTGGAGACTGAGTGGACTTTGAGTGGATGTGGACCTGCTGTGATTTGGCCCTGGTCGCTCTGTTTGAGGAGAGCAAAGGGAGGTAGACGCAGAGACACTGTTGGCACAGACATACGGAGCATAGCGATAGGAGTAATGATATCTTTATGAAATCAGTTATACAGATTAAGCATGACAATGAAAGGTCCCTCCTCTACTCAAAACATGTTTGTTTTGAGTAGATGGATATCGAGTTAACATTACCATTAATTTATAAATTAATAATATAAAAGTGATGTATTCAAAACTAAGCAACAATGTTTTTATTGTTACCAGATCAATATCAATACATTTTTGATATCAACATAACATTACTATTCATTTATACATTAATAATAAAAAAGTGATGTATTCAAAATCAAGCAACAATAACAAAATGACCATGTTGTGTGTAAAACTTTACCTCTGAGTAAATATCAGACAAAGGCTGATGATGATTATCCTGTAGAGTTTTTTTACACAAAAGCAACACAAAATATTGTATTTTAAAATCTGTATAGATTTGTTTATGTATATTAATACACAACAGAAACACATGTTATGATGATACACTTAGATGTGGTCAGGGTTTCCCATGAAATATCCAGACTCTGGCAACCTGCCACATTCTAATTTGTCACTCGACATAATGAACCAACATTTTTTTTACAATTCTCATAATAACGTTAAAGATCTGTGTGCAGCGCTATTGACTGTGTTGTTCTGGTTGGCGCTGTGGTCCCGTCACTCTGAATCTGTGGCTCTCGAGAGTGACCTTTGCTACTACCATGGATTGAATTGATTCTGTGAAATGCTGATGGTGAAAAAACGCTGTTCTGCAGATGACATTTTAATATCGGAAGAACACATGTTTCCCTGTATATGCAGTATATCTGTACGCTCTCTGGTGGACAAACTATGGACACCTGATCAAGTGATGCATCAGCATGGACACTTATTGACGCAGCTCTGTTTTCTATCGGTGTTCTTGTTGACAGCAAACATGAGTGTTACCTTCAGCACACTCAAACCCAGAGCTACTGTTTCTTTTAGCTGCTAATCAACATCTCCATCTCATCAAGCTCTTAGAGGTTTGCAGAAAATCTCATTAAAAACTGTGAGTTTTTGCCCCAAGGCTTCGAAACTGGTCCTGAGAAACTAAGAATGCTTATCTTTAGAAGTTAAACGTCTCTCTGATTTCTAAGGCACAACACATTGAAGATTGGTTTGGTCTATATTTATATATATTCATTTATGCCATTTGTGTTTGAATTTCTTCAGATATCTGTGAACTTGAATTACCCACAGTGCCACCATGTTGGTTCTCATCACAGATAATACCACTTTATATACCTGCCTATTGTGGCCACTGTATAGCGGATGGATAGAGCTTTACTCTTCTGAACCCAGTGCTCCTGAAATGCGAGGGGTGGTCCGACTCTTTACCCCTGTGCTGCAGGACTTAATGCGCCAGATGCTCGCTCATATTAGTCCCAGTAGCTTTATCTTTTTTTCAAACAGCTGTACTGACAACCTGCTTGTCTGTTGGTTCACAGCGAGTGCAAGGGGAGGGATATTTTCACTGTCTATGGTTCATCATGCCGAATATTTCAATTACACCACAGAGGCTCATTCGGGGATCTGTTCTCATGTTGTCACATTTAATATCAGACCATCGTGCCACATCATTCGCTCCAGTCTCTAGCTGCACCTGTGATCTGCACCAGAAATAATAGGGTTTTGAATATCTGGGGAAATCATGTGTTTTGTGTGCCTGATTTAAAATGTATCAATAGCAATAATAACAAACTGAATTTTATAGAGACACAGAAGGAAATATTTACGCACACATACAATCACACCTTTTAACTTCCTCAGACTATTTTGACTGATTTGGTTGGACTAAAATACAGCGACACGGTAACGCTCTGGTACCCTTTTCCACCAAAAGCAGTTCCAGGACTTACACAAAATAAATGTTTATTGATTTTTACATGGACGTCCCTCACCTCTACTCCTGCCCCCTGTGTGATGAAGGCTGAACCAGTGGAAACAGTGTAGCAAATGTATTCGGTCCTGGATTAGAAGCCTTATTTTGATGCAGATAATAGAGGCTCCTGCAGTGATTTAGTTTTGCACTTGAGGGCATTACCATTGTAGGAATAATACAGTAAAGATGTACCGTTCTGTCTCCTATTGCTTTTTTTTCAGACCAACCGGTCCACTTTTTAATGCACACAACATTTCCTTCTAAGGCCAAAGCTGATTTGACCCTGATGACATCACTATGACATCATCAGGGTTTTTTTATGAGCAAGCTCCTTTCAAACAACTGAAGAACTTACGTTTGTTCCTCTTGAACTAAACTTCATTTGTAAAATAAGTGGACATTTAAAGCTTAATAGAGATCAAGTGTTTGATTATCCTGTCGCGTATAATTCTGACTTTTATTTTAACCAAACTAGTTTCTTGTTGGCGTGTTCCTTGTTGTTTTCTCTCTGGCCCTGCCTGCTTTCTTACTTCTCTTTTTTGTATTCTTCTTATTCCCCCCCATCATGAGTCAGACAGTTATACATGGATATATGATATACGACACACTAAACCAACGCACCATCTCATTCCACCTCCTCCAGAGCCTTTAATATCAGTCAGCAGAGCCGCAGCAATGAAGCTGCCACACTTTTTTATCCAAACAGACCTGAAATTACGTCTTCCTGCAAAGCTCCTGTAATCCAACCCTGAAACCTGCCAGCTCCTCAGATTCATAGCATCATACTACCTCTCCTCTCTCCTTTTCTTCCTCCAACCTTGTTTTCATCACCTCTCCTCCTTATCTCCTCACATCTTCCCTCACTCTTTTGCTTTCAGACTTTCCCCTGACTGCCTCTCCTCCACCCGCCCTCTCCCTCTCCCTCTCATACCGTGACCTCTTGCCTAAGCTCCAGGGATTCGCTCAGTTTTTGTGGTGCTGGAGGATTGTGGGATACCAGCTGCAGTTTTAATGATTTTGCCTCCAGGCTCAGATCAGCCAGAGAAACACAGTGACCAATTTCTGACCAAATGCGTAATCTCCCCGCTGCAACGCCTCTGCAAAATGCATTTGTGGATTAGCATTTTTAGACTTAATTTTGACACTGCATTGAATGGGATGTGGGATATCCACAATCACACACTGGAACTTGTTTTTGTGGCTCCTAGCAAAGAGTGTTGATTTTTAAAGATGGAAGCTCAGCCTCCATCTCATCTCTAAGCCTCATCGCCTACTCTCCCTCGCTCTCATGTCCCGGGTCTGATGGCGGGGAGAGCTGCAGCACGTCCCTGTAAACATCCCGCAATTAGCATCATGTGCTTCAGTGCGTCCCAAACCGATCACTGATGAAGCCCAATCAATTCACTTTAATTATAACTCTCTCAAAAACACTTATAATCTCTGCAAAAGTTGTATCTCTCCTGGGTTTGTTCAGTTACGAGCTGTAGCAGATATTTTAAATAGTGGTCCTTTGGAAAGTGCTTTTGGTGCATGTGTGCGTGTGTGTGTGTGTGTGTTTGTATCTAACCCCAGCCGCACCCTCTCTTTTTCTCTTTCTCTCTCCAGACATTGACGACTGCCAGTCTAATCCATGCCAGAATGGAGGAACCTGCATCGATGAGATCAACTCCTTTGTGTGTCTTTGTCTGCCCAGCTACGGAGGAGCTACTTGCGAGAAAGGTAACCATGTGGATAAATAAACACTCCTTTGCTGTTTCACTCATCGATTCACTTCCTGAAGGAGTGTGTGCTGAGCGGAGGCAGAGTGGAAGAAGAGGAAGAACTAGCACAAGAAGTATATTGACGGAGGAAGAGAAAAAACGATAAGACGGGGAAAAAATAGATAAAGATTTAAGACAAAGAGGGTGGAGAAGCAAGGTGAGGAAAGCAGTTGGAGGGAGTAGGCTGAATATGAGGAGGGGGGGAAAGGGAGGGATAGAGATATGGATGCAGTCCAGGACAGTGGGACGATGCTAAGAGTTCAGAAGTGCAGCGAAAACAAGGCGGCTGAGAAAGGCAGAGTTATTGAGGATGTTTAAACAGACGGTAGAGAATGAGGATGTGAATGTAGACAAAGAGGTGAAGGAGGAGACGGTGGAGACGTGGGGGGCTCTGTGGAATAATGTATCAGCCTCATACAGAACACCTGCGTCCAGCTGGTTCTGTCTCTCATTATGGGAATTCCCCTGTGAGAAGAGCCATGTGAAGGCGGCTGTTTCACATGCTGCACGTTCCATGAAAACATGGCTGACGATTCAGAGCAGAACAACACTGAAGCTGTTGTGGACATTAGGTTTGGTTGTTTCTTCACCCTGATCGTCTGTAAGAACTTGATCAGTTTAATCAGATTCTCGCCTGGAGTTTGTTTCCCCATGCAGCCAAGATTTGTATACTTCCTGATGATCATTGCAGGTTAAAGTAAACAAGGTCCTGTAATAGAGAAAAAGGAAAGAAATAAGGAATGAAAATAGATAAAAATATGTCAGCCTCCCTCAAATTAAATCTTAAGATTGATTAATTATGCCCTTGGATCCAGAAGTGAAACTCCAGTGAGCAGACGATTTCCTTGCTGCTTAATTGCACAAAAACAAAAATGTTTCTTTAATCTTGTAATATTTTTTTTTTCTAATTAAATGTATCCTAATAAATTTATGAATTTTTCTCATTAAATTATTTAAATATGATTTATTTTTCATAAAATTACTAGTTCTTTGTCTTAATATTCTAACTTTTTTCCCTCATTAAATTACAACTTTATTCTTACAATACTCAGAAATTAATCACTGTGATTTTCTTTATAAAGTCAAAACAGTGACTTTATAGTGTAAAATAAAACAAAAGCTTTCAAACTCTGTGGATTTTAATGGAGGCATAGAAAGAGAAAAATTGAGGTGTAAGCCACAATTTGCTAAATTAAAACATTTATAACTTGTCACATCTGAGCAAAACGACGTCGAACACAGATATTTTTAGATTCAACGTGGCCTACACTTTCTAAGTATATCATTATCTCCCTTATGTCCTTCACGAATAAACATCCATGAATCCACTCAGACTTTTTAGGTTTGCTTTAGCATTAAAGATTCCCGGAGCTAGTTTCTCTAACAGGAACGGCTCAATGGGTGATCCAGCATTATTTGAATTGGACGTATGTGAGGGGGCACAGTTGTCACAAACCTTTCGGGGGGGTTGTATGTAGTGTCAAGGTCTCCCTGCAGTAAACAGACAGGAAATAATGGGAATCAAGTGGTGAGTTTGGATCACCAGCATGTCATGTCTGAATAATGCAAACTGTAAATCTCTTAAAACACATTTGAATAGCCCAATTAAATTTGAATGAAAGAAACAAAAAACAGTGACTAGAGAGATGGAGAGTTTCAGATTTTAGGGAAGGAGAAGGTGAGTGATGGAACAAAGGAGAGGTGGATTAACTCTCAACTGAGCAACATAAACCTGTAAAGTTCCTCTGGTCCAGTTCAACCTTTGACCTCAACTGTCAGAAGCGTTGTCTCTCCTGCATGTGCCCGGTTTGCAGTGTCTCGATGTGGGACTGTGAAGGCAGAGCAGTCGATACAGAGACGCAGGAGAAAAGAGAACGATGTCAGAGAACAGCAGATTAATAACATTGTAGAAGCTGCCGTCGCTTTGACAAGATCTCCCAGAGAAGGTGACAAAAAACAGTGAAGATAAAGTGTCTCGATCGCCCCCTGGTGGCTGGCAGCAGTATAGTATCATAATCCCCGCCTCCTCAATCATAATAGATTGGTCATGGTAAAGGGGTTAACTCGAACCCGAACTAATATGTCGCAATACATTTTAAATTTTAAAAGAAATTGGAGTAGTTCTTATCACGTTAAGAAGTTTGTTTCCCCATTCTTATCACTTTAAGAACTACCTATTACTACTTACTTATTTCTGTGTGTTCATTTTGTGGATATGTTTCTTTTTATTTGATGCCTTGAAAACAGAGTGAAACTTCACGCATATTCAAATTCAAAATAAGGATTTTTTTAGTTCTGATCTATTTTTTAAATAAACGGTCTCTTGCACATCCCAGCACTTCATGGAGGCACAACACGAAGTTGCCGGAGTGTCCCTTTTATCTTACAGCGTTCAAGATTAACTCTTTGATGCCCTTTTTGATTTTTCACCACAGCAAACGTCACTTTGGTTTTTACTTTGGTGATTTCCCTGTGGTGGCTTCTTTAATATTCATGCCCCTCCTGTGGTACAGTTCATGAATAAATAAAGAATTTGTAGAGATGTTTAAATGTGCTTCACTTTAAAGTACTTTCAACTTAAATGTACAGCATCTATAAATCAGGGATGGTCATTGTGAAATGTGGTTTTTCTCTCTTATTTCCTCTGCCCCAAACACACTCAATCATGCAATGCATACCATAGCCCCTTACTCTAACCTGAGCCATCCAAACTAAATGCCTAACCCTAACCTAACTCCAAAACCATGTCTTTATACTGAAACAGCCGGTTAAAAGTGGGTCAGAAAGTGAGGATCGCCTCACTCTGTAGGTTGTGATCAAAACGGTCCTCACAAAGATAGCTCTGCAAGTACACACACACATACACCACTACAGCATGCCTGACATGCACTGGAGCCTCCGCATGTCTCCTCCCCTGCTGCGCTGCCGCCTTCATGGCTGATTGAGAGCAGCAGGTCTGATTGTGTAGATCTAAAGTGTCTGTTTCCCTGTCGCTTTTATCTCTCACTGCTGCGCGCTTGCAGAAATACAGGATTCGGAAGTGAAAAGTACAATTCGCAACAGGCGTCGCTTTCCCGTTTCACCGTGATCTCAGTTTGAGATCCAGAGGGAGGTCGGAGCTGTGACATGAGTGCTGGAAATGAACTCATTCTCTCCACCGAAGCTTTCATCCATTTAAATGTCATCCAATTGGTCTCTGTCTCGCTAAAGTGGTCCGGTTCTCTCTGTCTCATTTGCTGTGGGTACTCAAGCTCTGTGTGTGTGTTTGTTTGTGCATGTTCAGGTGTATTTGTTGTGAGGTAACAGCCTCGGATGCTGGGTAGATATGGTCTGCTGCTGGTTCTCTCTGTTACCATGGTGATCCCATCTGAGAGTCAATAATATTAAGTTGACAAGTGCTGGATGTAGTGAGAGAGAAGGAAATGGTTGGTTACTCTGCACTTATTGTTTTCACTGTTGTTAATGAGGTTAGATCTCTGTCTGCACAGCTTTATTTAACCAGTGCCGTGCCTGTTCTTTACATTTCAGACAGACAGATATTTCTGACTGACAGATGAAACACTCTTAATGATCTGTATTATCTCTCAATTCCATATTGTGAATAATTTGTGTGTTGTATAATTTTGAGAATCCTTGCTTCTTTGATACACTCCACAGCTCTTTCAGAATTTCTCCTTGTCATTAGTGAGTCCTCAAACAGTTCTGCAGAATACTGTCACTTGTCATTGTTTGTGTGCTGGATGTTGTGTGCAGAGCTTTCTATGACGCAGGGTTAAGTAAGAACACTCTGTGTTCATCCTACCTGGTTTATCTTAAGTGAAGATTTTACAGGCAAATTTTTTCATAAAATTTAACAGAATTAGCTTTTATTAAAGGGTCTGGTTTATGAATATGTTTGAATAATTTACTTAACTGCTGTTATTTCTTTACATTGCATGTTGACTGTTTCAGAAGTCAATCGACACAATCTTCAGACCCAAGTGCACAACTTTTCTAGTTAAAAGCTCTGTAATTCAGCGCAATACAAAACATTGCTTCAACGAAACAAGTCTTGTTTCAGCTTTGAAGACAAATTGCTTAAGAAGAAGTGATTCTATGAATGTTGATATCATGGTGGAAATCAGCAACCCCAACCTGCACTTCCCAGCTAGTTACAATAAACATGCCAAGTCTGAAGCCACATGAGGTGCATTCCATAAACACACAGACACACATTAGTGGAAGGAGTTGGTGGATTCAGCCCTCATGCAAAACAGCTCAATCTGTGCTTTGCAGTTTTTTTCTGAAAAAAATGTCTGTTTTATTAATGAATGGATGAATTTGTTTAAAAGAAAAGGCACTAGCAGAGGCATCACTCACTTGTTTCACTCTCATCTCGTCCCAGCTCTGAAACCCACTCTTGAGTCCTTCCTGCTGTTTTATTTTTTTGGTTGGCTGCCTAATCAGCGGAGGCAGAAGCCAACTTTTACTCAGCCTAACTGACAAGAAAAAAATTGTGAAAAAGAGAGAAACTGTATTTTCCCCCATCGTTCATCGCGCCGCAATGTTTTTTTCTCTTCGGTCTTTCTAGGAAGAAAAGCCACATAACATCCACGAGTGTGTGTGGAATTGTTACTTTGCTATTCCACTGTTTCATGCTTCCTCTTTTTTTCTTTTCTCTCCCCACCTTTCTGCTGTCACTCGCTGCATCTTTTTGTGCCTCTCATCTCTGCTGCACAGCAGGAGGCTTCGTCACACTCTGTGACTGTGTTCCTGTGTCGCTGTGTGAGTGCGTCTGCTGTTTGTGTGCATGTTTGTGTGTGCGTGTGTGTGCGTGTGTGTGAGTGTGTATGTGTATGTGTGATACCTCTGCAAAGTTAAAGATCTTTTAGTCACAGACGTTCACACGCAGATGCATATGTTGTAACTTGAAAAAGACCCGTGTTGCATCTGACATGTCTTACCCGCCTAACCTCAACCAAATCTCAACCGTACTCTGATCTCAGAACCAAACTTTAGCCGTCAAACGTCCCTTTGAAGAAAATGAGGACCAGAAAAAAATCACTTCAAGGCCCCAAAACTCTTTTGTGTCTGTTTCTCTTTTTCATGCCACACAAACAAACAAAACTCCCTCTACCTACCCATGTCCCCTTCCCAGATATCAAAAGATTCCTTTCCTGTCTGTTTATTCAGCAGCATCTTGGATGGCAGTCTCACACTACGACTCCGAGCAGACAAATTAAAGTGCTGTGCAACATCTCTGAGTTACAAAACAACCAACCGAGAATAATCGTATCCACAGGAAATGTGTTTTCTCTCTCACTTCCTGTGTTTCCTAGCAGAACAAATATACAAATTGGAAACCAAAAGCCTGTGTTAAAGGAGTATGTAACTTATTAATGCACCGGTGTTTGGCTGCTGCCCGGTTTTCTTTGAGAAATGTGTTTGCTGCTGCTCTAAACTCACAGAGAAGGACAGCACGTAGTGACTCACTCTTCATCTATCTTCTCACACCCGTCTTCTGTTCCCCGCACTGGTTCCATATGTCAAATCATTTATTAGTTTAAGACGTGCAAAGTCCCCCAGTAGAGCCAGACAGCTGCTAGGCCTGCTGGACAAACACACAGGTGAGCGTGTCCATCAGGAGGAACTTCAGTGACAGCTGAACACATTTCATTGTCATGAATGACAAAAGAACATGATGTGATATAATTAAACAATTATATTAGCATATAGACACATTTATGACATCAGACAGATAATAAAAAGGTGTGGAAGCCACTTCGTATAATAATAATAATAATAATAATGATAATAATAGGCCTAACTTTAAAAATCCAGCCGGGTTTACAAAGTGCATTGATAAAGCAGAGACTTAGGGCCAATCGCAAAAATGCACTCGATCTGAATAACTATTAATTATTACTAATAATGAATAAAAGCAATAAGGAGACGGCATTGTGTCAAAATAGTTAATACAAATAAAAAGAATAGGAACAATAAATAGAAGATGATAGCATAACAAAGAAGCAAAAAAAACAATAAAGGCAATAAAACATAAAAAGATTAACATCAGAATTCCCCCATGCAGGGTCTGAACACTGGTGGTGGTTGATGGTGGGAGCGATGCACTGGAGAAGATTGGAGTGGAGGCGGGTCACAGTGGATCAATGAAATGACAGCTGACCATGAGAAAGACCCTGTTAAGACCTGGTTGTAACAATCAATCAACGATCAATGTTCATTGCGTCCTAAGATCTGATCACTCAAATCCCATCGGGAGTCTGTCTGGGTCGCATGTGGTCTCATTCTTTTCACTGTGTGAACAGTAATGCATCCTGGGCCACATATGAAGGACCACCTACTAAGTGCTGATGTCTCTGACCAGCCACAATATCAACACTGATCAGAGACTTTTCCCCAATAGGTAATCTTTCTTTAGAGCCGAGCTGCATGAGATTCATTCGTCTGTCTACCTTTCTCTTGTTCACTCTTGCCAATTCACCAACACACACACACACACACACACACACATACAAACAGACAACAGATACATCTGTGAACTCAGACTGGATAAAAAAAATGTTGCAAATGATGCACATGATTATTTTCGTATAGAGCAGGTGGTCACAGGGGAAACATATTTTGATACCAGATATGAACAGATCATTTCAGATGAACATCAGGTCTGAACAGGGCCAGAGAGAAGAAATCATTTGGCAGCAACAGCATGATTGGCTGAATGAGGTTCTGGCGGAACCTGATTGGACCATTAAGAAGAACCACAGACAGCGGACTAAAAAGCAGGAACTAGGGGAGAAGGAGACGTAGCGGGGGATAGAGAGATGGAGAGAATGGAGGTGAAATACAGCAAGAACCTTGAATAATTGTCTCAGAGAAAGTCCTCCTGATTTATTATTCATGACGATGACGAGACAATGAGTTCAACCCAAAAGTGTGTTTGTGAACACAGCGTCTAAACCCAGTTCAAGTTCAATCGTTCTAGGCTGGAAGCGCTCCGTTTTCAAATACACTCAACACACACACACACACACACACACACACACACACACACACACACACACACACACACACACACACACACACACACACACACACAGAGACACACACGTGTACAGACAGGAAAAACAAATACAAGACAGCATCACATAGAACAAAGTAGAGCAGAACTTTTCCCCCTGAAAGAGGACGACGGGTGAATCTGGGGCAGACGGATGCGGAGGCTTTCCAGCACACGGATGTAAACAGCAACAGCAGTGTTGCAGATAGGAGGCAGACGATGAAGTGAGGCCTACACACTGAGACTAATGACGAGGAGAGCAGACCGAGACGACTAACAGTGGTGGGAAGTGTAACAGAAAGTACCAGATGCACTTCTCCTCCTGTCACGTCTGTGATCGCACTCGTTCTATCACACATCGACTTTCACAGTCGGCTCAGGTGATGTCACTGGTGTCAGAAGTGGCTGGAACTAAAAACTTGCAGTTTAAAAAATGACTAAAAAGTCTGAGGGAAGAAGAAACTATCTCTGTAGCCCACTGCATATCTGAGCCTGAAGCCTGCAGCTTGAGGCAGTGGCTGCTTCTACACATCTGAACATACATCCTGCAGCAATGCCCTTTAAAATAAAGATGAATTAACCTTATGGTTAAGGTTTGGTGAGGTAAAGGCATGAGAACAACTTCGGAAAAGATCTAAGATTCAATGAAATTTACTGTTTTGATAAAACCTCTCTACATACATCCGATCATTAGAGTCATTAGACCTGGCCAGATTAACATAGGTTGAAAGTGTACAGCTGAAACTCACATATATTTCTGTGAGTTGAGTTAAAAAGTATTATTTTGTTAAAGTTCGAGGACCTTCCTCATTTATGTTTACAATATCAAGCATGTGGTGAGAGTCTGGGAACAATTGAGTTCATGCTGGAAATAAAAAACGTGCGTCTTGTCGTTGGAAATTGGAAACAAACTGAAACATCATCCAGCCTGAGCCCATCATAATAACAGGGCACTGTCGCATGAATGTAAACTTGCTGAAATCCCTGGTTCTGACCGTTCTTCTAGGGAGGGCAGGTTGGACTGGAACAATGGTAGTTAAGTTGGATTGTGAATAATGTCGGCACCAGGATTTCACAAAGATAAAGAAAACGTAGATCACAGATGATATCTCTAGTTTTGCTGCTCAGAAAAGGGACTACAAGATAAAAATAGAATGAAACAAAATACAGTTATGATACCATTTTGGGTTAAGATTTTTATTATATCTTGATCAATGTGAATGTAGGTATACTATAGTTTAAATGATTTGACCAAAGGTATGCATATGTCCTTATTTTGACCTCTTACCTGAAAGACAGTTGCAGATCTCTACTGATCTGGTCCCAACCATCGCAGGTCATCCCTTCACTCATGTCATTGACTCTGCGTCTAACGTTTCTTGAGGTTTTATCGGCCAATTAGATCCGTCTCTCTAAGCTATTTACTCTGTACTCTCTTTTTAATCGACCGAGCACTCTGGCTGAACTTTGCCGTCTGATGGTACTTCCTAGTTCTTTATTTATTTGTTAGTTTTTCCATCTTCATCTTTATTGTTCTTGGAGTGATTGCGTGACTCAGCATCTGCCTCTCTCGGAGTCCACAGAAAGTCTCAGGAGGAAGCCATCAGGCGTTCGCCAACTTTGCTTAATTTCTTATGCTTTGTCCCAGACTGCACCGCTGCCGTCCAAACCAGTGACTCAGCAGAAAGCTCGGCTCAAAATTAATTTCTCTGCGTCCTCCGGGTATTTAGAAGCCATTAATGTTAATGAAGATTCATGCATCCTAATAACATGTCGGGGTGGACACGAGACTGAGAAGCGAGGGAGATGGATTCTTCTGGTGTTACCTCGCCCACAGCGGTTTCCTGAAGTTTCATGGGAGTACCTTGAACGCCGAAAAACAGGCAGGTACACGTGGTATATATCCCTGAAGTTTTCCCTAAGTCTGGCAGAGGCTGCAGTAAACCATCACTTTCTCTCCGAACTGATGAGCTGGGAGAGATGAGGGGGGGGTAATTCATTCTCATTCAAGGTGCTTAATTAGACAATGTTCCTGAAAATGCCGTCATTTTATCCTCCTGATTGGAAGGAAGTTCAGTCGGCAGAGAAAGACGCAGTGAAGAAAAAGAAGAGGAAGCATCAGAGCAGGTGTTATTATAAATGAAACGAAAGTGAGAAAGAGATGGAGGGAGAGAGAGAGAGAGAGAGAGAGAGAGAGAGAGAGGAGGGTGTGTGTTCCTCTGCTGTGCAATAATGAACATTTCTGATGGAGAGGTGTAAAGGAGCACTTTGAGCTCCGCTGGAGTTTTAGTGGCTTTTGTTCTTCAACCTGCTCATATTTCCAGGAATGACTGTGTAAGTCCTCAAACAGCAGAAGCCTGGCTCTTACTGTTGCACTCCTTTTTGTCTTTCATTGGCTGGCATCCCGCGGCTCATTTCTTCCACAGGAACTTTTCCATCGAACTTTCTTGGAGCTCATCGTGCACCTTGTTCCAGTTAAGTTTCCTGCTCGCTCATGTGGCATTACTCTCTATTGTCTCTGTATCTCTGCATTTGTTCAAGTTTGCAAAAAGACAATAGCTGCTTGTATCAATATGATGTATGAAAGTGCGTCTGACTTCCTAACTAGTCTCAAAAAGAGCACTGAGAAAGAGCACAACATAAAAATGCACTTTACTTAAGTTTTAATGAGATTATGTCTCAAAAAAAAGGAAGCAGAAAACTCCCAGTGGAGTTTTTCGTACAATGGTGGATCTATAATTAAAGGAAAAACAAACATAAGGTTTCCTTGTAAGGTGTTGGGCCATCAGCAGCTGCCAGAAAAGCTTCAATGCACTTTGACATATAAGTCTCTGAACTCTACTGCAGAGGTAAACACCATTCTTCCTCAAGACGTGGCCTCATTCGGTATTTGAACTGGTGCAGTGCCTGTTCTTAAGAGCGGCTGCTGGACTCAGGCCACAGAACTGTGAAGCTGTGTCACCCCTGCTGCACAAAGAGCTGCTCATCTGTTTATTCAAAGTTCAGCGAAGCTTGACTCATGGACTGAATCAGTTGTCGTTGCTGTTGTCACGAATGCACCTGCCAACCGCAGTATGTGAAATCTTCAAACACACCTTTTAACAAGGTCACTGACACGTCGCCGAATCTGACTAGATTTCTAACGGGCTAAATATCTAGACAAACTAGGAGACAACAACCATAGCCAATCAGTGCGCAGGATGGTGTGTTGGCTCCTAACTTTTGCTAAAAACTATAATACTATTGTTTTTATGCAGAGCACGAGCAGAGAAAGTCAGCAGAAGCTCCAGTGGCTCTCACTCTGGCCTTTGTGTTAACATACACCTCCTCTGGAGAAACAGTGAGTTCAGTTCATGTCTGAAAGCAGCTCTTGAAAGTTGTGTAGTCTGTACTTGGCATTAGGGGCCTTGCAAATTTGTCAAGAATTATTCATGTGAGCGTATTTCATTTTTTCCATAAACTTTTTCTTTGAAGACCAATGTCCGTGATTTCTGCACCAGTAACCCTCCTATATGTGCCTGTAGAATGCTTGTTCTTGCCGACAAAGTCTGATCCCATTGACATTCTCAAACATCTGAGAGAGAGTTGCTTTTCTGCTTTTCCTTTAATATCACACTTATGCTCATCAAATGTGAGCGGTTGACCACATTTTCTGGCTCGATTAACTCATGTCTTTCCCACAGATCTAAATGCCGATTTCACTTTGCTCTCTGTTAATGACACACGCTGCTCAGTGGATCTCTTGTGAGTGAACCCTCTCTGCCCTACTTGCCCCAACAATGAACCCACTTTCAAAGTCACTTAGATCTTTTCTGTCTGCAGTCTTGCTACAAACTCAGAATGCACTGTGGCTGCTCTGAACATGCCACAGCGCACGACTGGAAGCATCTGCATTCGTTATGTTTCTCCGCTCATTTATTCATTTTAACATGAATTTATCAGCCGTCTCTAGCTGACGAGTGTTTTCCCTTTTTCTGGCCACCTCTGCTTGTCACAAACTTTGGACAGTGTTAAAGCAGTAATTTACAAAAGATTAAACATTTTTTGGTCTGAATTGCCCTTTTTTTATTAATTTTTCTGGTGGAAAAACAAATGTGCCAAAAGAAAGATGACGTCCTCAGGCTCCTGACTTCCTGGTAATCTCCCTGAACAGATTTCTTTGGCCACTTGAGGATGGTTAGCAAACAGACGTCCTTTTACACATCCAGCAGACACGGAGCAGCATTAGCATTCATTTGAAGTTGTGTTACTTGCCACTAGATTAACATATGTAAAATATTCAGTCTACATTTAGCTTTAAAGAGCGAGTTTGACTCCTGAGGCTAACGTTCACCTCTGCTCACCAGCTACTTGTGCAGATGGGAATGAGCAAATAGATTAGATTGAGTTTATTAGTTGTTTTTTACTGTAAACACGTCCTTGCTTTTGTTGAAAACAAATCTGATGAGTGTCCAGAAGGAAACGATAAAGACGGGGACCGTAAAACCAAAGCAATGAGCAGAAAGCTGCTGTGAAGCAGTAAAACTTGAGAGTGGGGGGATAATTTACTGAGGATCTGTTCATGATGATGAAGATGAGGATGGCACATCTGCAATAAAGTGTGGATACCCAATCTGAGCCTCACCGGGACCAGTTGGTACCTGAAATGTTAGAGTCAGGTATCCTGGGTCAAGTTCAAATAAAACATTTTTAAATTAAATTCAGGTTTAGGCTGATTTTTTAATTTTTTCTACACTACACATGTCTGTAATCAAGGAAAACAGTCAGGGAGAGGGTAATGCAAACTCAGTGCAGCATTGTGCTCGGGTCGGGTTCGGACAGTAAAAACTGAATCTTTGTCTGGCTCATTTAGTTATCTCCTGGGCTTGCGTTATGTTCACATAACCTGTAACTTTAATGTACAGTTACCTGCATTCCCAGTCAGTTTAGAAGAATACCAAAGTGGATAAAGACAATGGACATACAGTAAGTGAACGTCCTTGACTGATATAGAATTTATAGAAAGACATCCAGTGGATCAGCTCTGAACATGCTGTACGAGTTTCTGCCTGTTTGCTGTGAAAGCCTGTGCTGCCCTCCCTTCTACCTCAGTGTCCTCCATCAGCATCAATCTGCAGAGACACGTCTGAGGTCTAATTCTGCAGAGCGAGTCTTCACACTGGCATCGGTCATCAATGTGCAGCTCTGCAGCTGTGGTGCTGTAACATCCATTACTCCTAATTGAGAGAAACGCACAATTAGGATGTTCCATTAATCAACACTGCCCTTGTAATAACCATTAATAATTCCACAGCCGTTTGAACATTCTCCTCACATCCTCACCTTTTGGCATCGTCCTCATCTCCCTCTCTCTCTATGTCTCTCCCTCTTTCTCACACTTATTTCCCCGTCTCTCTCTGGACCGCTGTCATCTGCCCGGTTGCAAATGGGACACTGAGCTGCCAGCATTCAAAGAGTCACACATGGAGGAGGCAAAATGGCAGCGCTGGCACACACACGCACACACACACACACACACACACACACACAGACACACAAATGCAAACACATGCAGTTTCATCATTCGGGGGATCTAAAAAAGCCAAGCTGCAGAAATATCACTCTGTGACGTGGATAAACGACCCAATCAGTCAGCTGGAAGTGCATGGCCTTTTATTTCCTAACCGTCGTGCTCTAAAGTCTGTGGGAATATTAATCGCTGAAACATACCCCCTACCTCTCGCTCTGCTTGACAGAGGGAGCACGGGAAAGAGAAGAGAACGACTTGAATGATGTCTAAATATTTGAAGAGGTTGATGTGATGTCGGGCTTTGAGCCTCACTGTCAGCGAGCGGGAGGAGAAATCAGCAGAGACTAGGTTGAAGATCTGAGGGGGAGAAAACATGCCTGTTTATTTTTGATCACTCCCTCTTCTTTCTTTCTCTCTATCTCTCTGTCTCTCCATTTCTCCGACTCTTTCATTTTCTTATTCTCGCCCGCTCATTTCTTTCCTCCTTCCATGTGTGTGAAGCCTGTCCACATTAATGCAGATATTTCACGAAATAAATGTTTCCCCCTGCGTTTCAGCCTCTCGTCCACATGCAAACAGTCTTTTAAGTCACTAAAAAGTGGGATTTTTACAAACGCTTTCCAAAGTGATGATTTTCAATAACTCGGGTGTATCTGCTTGCACCAGACACAACAACAACAACACTGGCAGCTACATACAGTTTCATCTACGTTTAGGTAGCACTACTCTGTCATATTACAAGTTTAAAGTTAAATCTGTCATCACTGCACCACATAACCAACATTCACAGGCATCTGCCTCGTCCCATCCTTGGATCCATAGACTGTATAAATAAAATAAATACATTTTATTTGTAAGGCACTCTTCATCCGAAAATCTCAGAGTGCCACAAGTACATAGTTAAAATCAAAGTCCTAAAACTCAACTCAAAGTAAAAACACCTTCTTGAATAAAAAGATTTTTAGGCCAGTCTTAAAAGAGTCCAGGGTCTGTGTTGCCCTCAGGTGGTCATGGAGACCTTTCCATAGGCGAGGCGCTGCTGAGCAAAAGGTCCGGTCGCCCATGGTGCGGAGCTTGGTGTTGGGAACCCGAAGGAGCGAGCTTCTTGTAGATCTGAGGGTGCGGGTGGAGGTTTGGGGAGTGATGAGTTCTTGTAGGTAGGGAGGTGCATGTCCATTTATGCATTTATGGGTGAGGAGTAGGACTTTGTAGTCAATCCGGGTTGAGACAGGGAGCCAGTGGAGTGAGTTGAGAATTGGTGTTATGTGCTCATATTTACGGACTCTCATCAGGATTCTGGCAGCGCTGTTTTGAATGAATTGCAGTTTTTGGATGTTCTTGCCAGTGATCCCAGTGAAAAGTGAATTGCAGTAGTCCAGTCTAGAGGAGATGAATGCGTGGACGAGCTTCTCTGCATCTGACAGGGTTAAAGTGGGGCGGAGTTTGGAGATGTTTTTGAGATGGTAAAAGGAGGTTTTGCACAGGTGTTTTATATGGTCATTAAAGGTCAGGTGAGGATCAAACCTAACTCCCAGATTAGTGACTGTGGAGGAGAGGGGTATGACCTGACCGTCGAAGGTGAGCTGAGTTAGGGAGGATGAGCTGAGTTATGGAGGATGACTGAACCTGTATATCTTGGTTCCCCACATTCTTCTCTGGTATTTCCTGGACCGTTGATGTAGACATTATCGACATTTGCCACATTCTGGCCCGGCATGCTTTTCTGAGCTTTTGAAGTTGTTTTCATGTTCTTGTCTGGACGGAGATATTCTGTAAAAACAAGTTCAATGGAGCTTTTTCTTTAACAAACAGGTAAAAATATCTGTTGTCAGACTTTGTAGCGTCGGCAAAGTCTGTCTTGAGGTTTTGTCTTCCTTGGATACAATGGTTTCCTTAGCAGAAATTGACCAGCACTAGCCTACACACACACTCTTGACTGATGGGCCAGAAGACACAGCAACAGAGGTTGTGCGATTTTGTAAAGGTGTGTATGTTTAATTTGTGTGTGTGTGTGTGTGTGTGTGTGTGTGTGTGTGTGTGTGTGTGTGTGTGTGTGTGTGTGTGTGTGTGTGTGTGTGTGTGTGTGTGTGAGTGTTAGTGTGTGTTTTGATCTCTCTCCCTGTGACTCCCACCCTGACTCTCCTGTCCCTGTGCCTGTAGATAACAACCCATTCTCCACCTGCATGAGCCAAAGTGGACCCACTCCTGATGTTAATACAATGAACCAGCTGTAATGCAAACACTGAGCAGGTGGCTTCCAGTCCGGATGATGGAGTGAGAGAGTAGAGTCAGCAGAGGGAATGACAGCACCAGGGAGGGATTTTGGCCCCGTACGGCCACAGATAACAGCAGCAACATTGGTCTAGCTCAGGGGTGTCCAAACTACGGCCTGCGGGCCAACTGCCATCCATAGCGCTCAAATGGCACTTACTTAAAGAATTTGTTTTGCTTTATGGGGCCAGGCTTCGTCGACAGGAGAGAGGCCGGTGCATGCTTCTGCGTTTTCAGAGACACGCAAGAAGGGGCACGCAAGAGCCCCTTGCGTGCTCCTTCTTTGGTGCTTGCGTGCGTTCACCAATTTTTGTAACTATACGACAAAGCTACGCAAGCCTCAAGCAGCCGCAAGGCTGTGATTGGTCCGCTAACTACATCCTTTCCAGAGTCATATTTCCGGTTTCATGCCCCATAATACTGGCAGAAACCAAGGAAGATTTAGAAGAACGGATATGGACCAAATAGAAGAGCACTTGGCAGAAGAGATCTGAAAGTATGACCACTTGTATAACCCGTCACTGACTAAATACAAGGACACGCAGACCTGCAATTCCTCGAAGGAGATTACATGTCATTTTTTATCTCGGCTGACGTCGGTTTGCAGGTCGACGAGTGTACGAAGCTGTGTAGAAAGATCAGGGACAAATTTGTCCTCCAGAAAAAGTAATAAACAGTCGACACGGAACGTGTCTCTAAGGTTGTCTTCCACAAAAAACGTTACTCCACCTAGTGGTCTGGCGGTGAATTGCTTTGCTGACTTGCTAGCTGTCCCTCAGAACGCCACCACGCCACGCCGCCACGCGCCCCCGCCCTGAGCGACGCGACTGTCAACAGTCCATTCCAGGGCAGGGGGGCGTGGCGGCGTGAGTGGCCCAGTCCTTGGTATTTTTTTCTGTATGTGGCCCTCGGGTCAAAAAGTTTGGACACCCCTGGTCTAGCTAATGTTAATCTGTAACTCGGTTCAGAAATATGCTCTTATAGCACATAGGAGATGTAAGGCTGTGAAATGCTGATTCAGATGCAGCTGGTCTCTCTTTGAAACTGACAGAATTTTCTAATGTATTATAGATCACACTGCAACAAAGGTCCGTTGCTGGATGACGATGTTCTGCAGCAAGAGTTGAGCCTGGTTCAAACGTTTCACAGACAAAGCTGCACTTTCACGATTTGTCCTCGTTCAAATTAATAAAGCGATTTTTTTACGCAGTCAGTCTGAAGGCAGATAAGCCTTTCCATAAATACCCAGTCCGTCGTCTTTCTTTTTAAGCTTATTTCAGTTTGTATTAATCCACAAACAGAGAACCAATCTGCAAAAATCCGTAATGGTTACCACTTTATAAGTGTCCTAGCACTAACACACATAAGGTTTGGATTGAGTGAAAGGTTATAATTAATATTTGCTAGTGATTTTTTTTCCATCTTGTAATGATATGTTTCCGTACTGTGTGGTCTCATTGAAGCTTTTACCTTCATAATCTACATGAAACTTACCCCAATCTCTGGGCTGGACTGTGGGAAGAAGCCGGAGAAAACCACGCAGACACAGGGAAAACATGGAAACTCCACACAGAGAAAGACCCCCGTCTGAACCTGGGATTCAGAACATGAACCTTTTTACTGTGATGCACAGGGGCTGGTCCAGGTGGCGCTGGCCCTAGCTGAAATCGGATAGGCCCCTTAAGTGGCCTTGCCCTGTCTTTAAAAAAGTAGTCACTTATTAACAATACCAACAAAAAATATGAAGATTTAAATGTTCTAACCACAAGGAACAATCTTCAAAATATATTCAATGACGTGACTTTGCTCAAAGCTTTAGAGATAAGAGATTAAACAAGAAATGTACGTGAGTGTGTGTCTTATAATTGGCCCCTAATTGTGGCCCTTTTTTAGCCCCTGACTCATAAAAATCCTAGATCCGCCACTGGTGAGGCGACAGTTCCAAACTGAGCATATATCTGTGGAAATTCTCAGTCATCCAGGTCATGGGAGTCACCGCTCATCTGATTTAGTTAGAAGTGAAGCAGCCTCTCGGATGAGAGGGAAAACTTAAAGACACAGCTGCGTGTGTGCACCTGAACAACTCCTAAAGATAAATTGGCCTTGGGTGTGAATGTGAGATAGAATGGTTGTTTGACTCTATATGTTGGCTCTATGATACACCAGTCACCTGTGCAGGGTGCAACCCGCCTCTCACCCAATGTCCGCTGGGATTAGCTCCAACTGACAGTGTTAACTATAATAATGTGCTAAATGGTTCTTACTCATATCCAGGCAAAGCAAAAGAGTTTGGACGAAACCTTTGTTACTAGAGTTTGAATCCAGTTCTGTCCATCCTCACTGTCCAGTGAATGAATCAGCCCACAGAAATTATACTCAAGCCCACATTTAAAAGTAGACTGGTGCTCCCACTTGGCATTGTAAAAGGAAATCTATTCTGAAATGAGGAGGACATGCACACTATGGTCCAAATGGGAAGTTTAGCCCAGACCCATTTCTGCTGTTAGGGCAACAGGGTTAACCAAAGAGCCAGTGAGCCGCCCACAGGAAGCTGAGGATGTTAAAGTGGCTAATTGGGTTTCATGTCATTAGTGCGTTTCGAGGTCATCAGAATAAATCCCCAGACCAGCAGGAGAAATTTGAGTCGGCAAAGTAATGAAGCAAGTCTCCTCTTCTGCATTTACATTTACGGTAATTGTCAGAACAACTTACATAATTTCTCAGAAGACATCATTAGACAAAGTAAGGTCAGGAGTAAGATCCAATCATTTTTAGCCGAACATCTGACCTGAAGTTCGGGCGCCGCAGTGTTTGTGTTGGTCGATCAAACTCTCTCTGTTGTACAGATAACAATGCTCATATTATTACTGCTGTTTGCTGCTAAAAACTGTGAACAAACCATGTGCATGTTAGTACATTGTATGTTAAGGACCCAACATGCGTCTGCTGATAGTAATGCTTGCATGTTCCTTCTCCTTTAGTTTGTCACTGTGTCAGATCTGGTTCCAAAAGTGTCAAATATTGTTTAAATCTGGTTTAGCCAGATGAGGGACAGGGATGTATCTTTAATGTAAGTTTGTCAGTTTTATTTTTATGTGGCTGACGTGGATTTATGTTCTCGGAATGTCCGTGGAGTGATAAACCTCATTTAGTATTCAAAGCAATGCTAAGAACTGTTTGTACCATGAGCCATGTCATGCATGAATACCTCTCTCCTCACTCCTCTTTTAATCCACTGATCTGAGTTAGCTGTTAGTCATCCTGCCAAGGTAATACGAGATAAACCCTGCCTGCTTAGCTATGACTAACACTGGATATCATTTGAAAGTAGCATTTAAGAGTTTTGGTACATTTTTACTCTCTTGGAGAAATGTTAACATGTTTTATGATTCAAATTTCGTAGTAAAATGTAAAAGGTCTAAGTCACTGTGAACTTATAAAACATGTGTGTTCTTCCACAATCTCCTCAAATAACACGCAAAACATCTTGGTATTATTTTATCATTGCCTGTGACATATTCAGGTACAGCAGAGACATTTGAAAAAACCCTGAGTGAATAGTTTTTGCTCCACGCCAAAGCTCTTTATGAAGCTCACTCCTGCAGCTGCACTGGACTCGCATCTCAGACGTGTGCCTCGTGCTGTGCGGCTGCTCTGACCTGTTAATATGAACGTGACCGTCACACACAACCAGTGTGAACCAGTGTATTGCATTTTGTGAAATGATGTCACTGCCCTGAACAACACTGAAAAGAGGAGAGCATCACAGTGTGAAAAAACTTGTTTTTCTCTCAATGCAGGATGGAGGTGTCTGGGCCTTTATTACATATTGCAGTGTAAAAGGCCTTCCTTAATGAACTCCTCGCCTCTTCCTTCCACAGCCAAAATACATCTCTCTGCATACTAAGCAGGGCCCCATACTGCCCAATTTACGCTTCAGATTTGTTGGAAGAAAAGCTTAGACCTTCCCTCCGATCTGTGCACTGTAGGGAGGGAGAGGGGCACATGAGGGGGTGAGGATGAGGGGAAGCTGAAGGTGGCTGACACATCGAGCCAGAGCCACGTCAACTGTGCATACACACATTCAAATACACACATATTTGCACACCAATCCAGCATGGAACCGAAAGCCACACACACACATCACATTTGAAATGTACAGCTCAGAGTCCCACTGCAACCCCCCAGAGAAGCGAGGGAGGGTTGATGAGACAGAGATGAAGGGAGAGAAGGACGAAGCGATGGAGGGATGGGTGGAGGGAGAGTCGCTGCAGCTACAGGACTGTGACAGGGCTTAATTACCAAGTGAACGCAGCGCACTGGAAGCAGTTTCTTAGTAGTGTTGTCATTTGAATAGATCAAAACGCCCTTTCACTGTACTAAGCTGTGTCACCACAGACTTGCCTCTGCTGTGGATTTAAAGTCCAAGTCAAATCAAAGAGAAGGAGATAAAGAAGAGAGGTAGAGATGGAGGGATGGCGACAGAGAGGAGCGTCACAGAGGGAACGCAAAGTAAAACCGTACTTAAGAAAGAAAAAGAAGACGCAGAGCCGCAGAGGGGGAATGTGTTATATTGATTTGTGGGCTGTAAGACACATGAAGGAATTTTCTTTGTGGATCCAAAAATAAATAATCCAAATGTATGTTGGTTTTCCTTTTCTTATTACAAAATCCTCTTTGTCCTTTCCTGCAAAACACCATAACTCATTTGCAGCTGCCAGCTATCGACGTGTCACGATTACAAAAGCCACATTTCTCTTCTGACATGGATTTCCCATTGACTAATCACTAGGTTTTTTAAACAATCATTCTCTTTTCCACCCCCACTTCCCTGTACTCCTGCAGACACAGAGGGCTGCGAGCACACGTGGAGGAAGTTCCACGGCCACTGCTACAGGTACTTCAGCCGCAGACACACCTGGGAGGATGCCGAGAAGGACTGCAGGGAGCACAGCGGCCACCTGGCCAGCATCCACAGCCTGGCCGAGCAGAACTTCATCAGAGGTAAGTGGAGGTTGAGGAGAATGAGAGGACGAGGACGGACTTGGCACAGATAGCAGACAGACCCTACCTAATCTGATCTGATTACACAGCAGGAAATCTTAATTTACGCAGATAAGTGAGGGCATGCAGGCTTCCTTTGGTAAAAGTCCTTTTCATTTTCTGCAGTGTTAGTTAGATTCTTCAGACATGACCTTCGGGTAAAGTCCGGGGAATTGGGTCCGGACTTTACCTGTGGTTTGCTTTACACACATGCACAACACAGCGGGAGGATCTTTGCACAAATGCAACAAATCCTCGAGCGGTTGCAAGAAGTAATATATTAATTCTGCGTCTGTCGGATGTTAGAAGACTTTCTGCTGAACTGAGACAGGGGGCCAAATGGAGAAAGTCTGCAGATAATCCGGAGGCTCCCACTCCGACATTTGCAATCACACATGCAACCTCCTCCAGAAAGTACAGAGAGTTCAGGAGTTCAGTGCATGTCTGAGAGCAGCTTTAGTGAGGAGCATTTCTCAGGTTTGATGGGGATAAAATGGCTCTGGTTAAATCATGAGCTCGTCTCAGCTATGCTTGTGGCTGTGTGGAGCTCGCATATACAGTACCTTGAGCTAAATGCTAATGCAAAGTACAGCTGGGGTGAATGTCATCAGATCGGTTTTTAAGTATTTAAACCAAAACACTGGAGATGTATTTCAATAAAAACAAATTTATGAATGATTAGTAAAGTTATTAGCATTTTTGCCCGAGGGGGACGTGGGTGTCAGCATCAGATTTCTTGGCAGGTCATCCAGGGCCACTGTTAGCCATTCGCTCAAAGAATGGGTTTGTGTTCATATTTAGTTTTTTAAATATTTGTATTTGTAAGAACAACAGAACTGTTCAAAAAGTCACAGACACACATAACTGAAGAAATGTCACAAAACTTTACAAGGCTATATATTGCACTGTAGCACCTACAAAACAGAAACACACACATACGTAAGCATTTGAAAGTGCATTCTTATTCAATAAAAGAAACCAAGCAAATATATATGTTAATTATCAATGTTGCTACGGTTGTTAAAGAATAAATAGTCCTACAAATAAGAAAAAATTAACTTTTCAATTTGTCACACACATGACTGAAGAAATGACTCAAAATTTTACAAGTTGTACTAGGTCAGTACATATTACACCATAGAAGAGGCAAAACAACACACACATACCCACACACACAGTCCCAGGGAGCCATGCACAGCTCCACTGTCAGAGTGGGCACAGCCCGGCCACAGCACCACCAAGCCCTGGGAAAAGCTCCCAGCCGCCTGTGCAGCTCTACAGGGGGCGGTGTCAGTTCCTGAGCAACATCCAAGCAACATTCTCTGACGCTCAGGCCCCACCGGCTGCATGTGGCAGTTCCAGGGAGCATGTCTGCGGCTCTGTAGCGCAGCTGCTTCTTGAGGTTCTTGAGGTGATTTTCTTGAATCTAAGTCGGGATATGTACTCATCTAAAGGCCAGGACTCTATGTGAGGAAGCCGCGCATTTTCTAGTCTTGCGATAGTAGTGTCTCTGGCTTCTAAATCACTCGCCAATTTATAATTATTACTAATTATTACCATTATGATCATAATTGTGCTGCCCCCTCCTCCACTTGACGCCCTACGCACAAAGTGTGATGCGCGTGATGGAAGCGGCGGCCATGAGTTTATTTGTTAAGATGTTTCAGTCTGGGTTTGTGTGTCAGACTATCGACCGACAGAAGATGTCAATCACGGAGCCATGTCACTCGAAAAAGTGTCGCCTGCACTATATAAGCAACTTAGTTAGAATATGAGAAAAATGCCATTGTAACATGCAGCACATTTAAATGTAAATAGAGAAGCTGTCAATAGAATACAAGCACAATCTTGAATTTCTTCCAGGGTAAGTGCATTGCTAATGCAAGAGGAGCTGAAGCTTGTTCTTTGAAACCTGGTGAAACTCTTTGCAGTTCCCTCTCACATTCTGGGTCACTGGGAGGTGAACTCAGCAGCTATGATGCTGCTTTCTGTCCCTGTTGAAATAATAAGAGGTTTTGAATTTGCTGCAGCTCTGATTCACTTCTCTAATTAGATTTCTCTCCATAGCAACAGCAGCTGAGCCGCAGCTTGGGTTTAGATGTGGTTTTCTTTCTCATGTTAATATATGATGTTTCCAAAACTGTTGTTAGATTACACAGAGGACTTCCATGTTTTTATATGTTAAAGAGAGCTAGGAATAAAACTTTGGAAAAAAATCGTAAAAGAAAATGTAATGCGATGACAATAGTTTTAAAACTAGCTGCCACTTGTACTTTACAGCTTTACAGGAGTCAGGCAGATTGGACTTACACATTCCACACATGAATTTTAACCATGTCTGTAGGCAGGAGCATTACTGTAAAAATCAGGTTAAAAATACACAACTAGATTTAAATATGTGTGTGTCTATTGGACCTACATTGTTTGAAAATGATCAGGTAATGTGTGTTTGTTAAATACCACAGGCACATCATAATAAACCTACCTGCTGAGCACAGTGAGCAGTACCTGCTCTTCCTCTCTCATCTCCATCACCTGCTTTCTCTCCTTTTCTCTCAGTCGCATCTCTTCACTTCTCAAACCTGAGCCTTGATTGAGCCAGTCTTTTCATTTTTGTCTTCAGTGACGAAAGTAAACAGATGGGTCAGATGATATTTATATGTTAATGCTGCCAGCCTCCGCAAGGATAGCCTTGTAATGAAAATACAAATGTATCGGTGTAAGTTATTATAACGTCCAATTTCAAATCTTGACACAAAATGGATTGAAAGAAAAGTATTTCAACTTTCATTCAAAGTTTCAGACATTGGCTGAAAGGAAAATAGCATAGGCTAACAAGCTAAGAAAATTATCCAAATGAAACTAGCTATCCTGCGTCTTGTTGTATAACCACTGTTTATTATAGTGCAATCTGAGCAGATGATATCTGGGGTCGAACAGCTTTGAACTACGACTTACCTCCATCATGTGCCGGCCGATTTAGCTGCATTCAGGTTTGTCGACATAATCAACAAACCCTGTGATGAGTCTAGATTTAATATCAACAACAAATAGCAGATGGAGAGAAATACAAATAAAAGAAAACAAAGGTTAACAAGATGGTGAAGCTGTCCACGGTCAAAACAGCAAGACGGCTGAAAAGAGGCAAACAGGTCCGACAATCGGAGACAAAAATCTAAATCCATGAAGAGATTCTAGTCTGGCCTTTCTTTCTAGAGAGCTAATGAGAGCATTTATCAACTGTGGTGGAACAATTTAGAGATAATTGATGGGAAATACTGTGGAGGTCTGGAGCTGGTGTCTGTCAGGCCACAGACTGGAGGAGATATGCTGGTGTTTGCCGGGCTACCGACTGGGCACCAGGAACAGATATCAGTCAGACCGCTGACTTAGAACAAGGAGCAGCTGTCCGTCAGACTGACGACTGGAGATGAGCTGGTGTTTGGATGGGAGACTCAGGGACCAGCTGGGGGCCCGGCTGGACATTGATCACGGTGATCTGCAACAGATTTAGCGATGCTGGGAAAAGCAGAGTCGGGTTCAATAGACAGCTGTGTGTCTGTGGTGCTGGACAGCTTTGGGCGTTGATGCCACCATGACCCACGCTTCTCTCTAGGAAGAGGCAGGAAGCTGGAATAAAGTCTGAGGACTATCAGGGGGAAGTAGCACCTCCTGGTACCCCCCTGCTAAAGTATGTTTTCCACTCAACATCTATTCACCTGATGGTGTAACATCAATCCTGAAACTGAGACTAAAACTGTGATACAAACATACACAGTCTCGTATGGTATCAGAGGATGATGGAGATATATTAACACTACTTCATTATTAACACTATTACACCTGCAAACAAGCTTCATTACACCTGTTTCTTCCATCTGCATGTGTCACATGACTGTATTGGTCCAACTAAAAGTTGGTCAAGATGGATAATGACTCTGAGACTGCAGAAACCCAGAGAACTCGTTCAAGTGGCTGCCATTGAAAATAAAAATAAAAAAACCCAATTCAGAAGAAATACTGAGGTGGGGACATGAAGAGGGGACAAGTGAACAAAAGGAAATCCATTTTGGATCATTCTGTTGTCAAGGTGTGGATGGAACCACCCTCCCCCCTTTGAGATTGCCTAACTCAGAAATAATCTATAGACTCTCACAGTCACCAATCACATCTAACAAAACACCAATCACTTTTAATAGTGGCCATTATTTATCTCTCAGCTCTCACTGTACTGTCTGCCCACAACCTGCTGATTTACTTCATATCTGCTCCTCTGCTTTATTACGGTCACACTCTGCGATGGCACCTCTTGTCTTACGTGTATTCCATAACTCGGTGATAAATGTCTGTCTGCTTCGGCTTTGAACCCTTGAAGGGGTTTATTACTTTTCCCCACTAAAAAAACGCCCTCAAGAGCCGAGCCTGTGCAGCCAAGTAAATGTGTGTCGCCGTTATTTTGGCAATGAAAAGCTGCTACAGGCTCTGATGTAAGTGTTTGTGACACAGCACTTAATAGACTATCACGTTGTTTCTTCCATTGTGATTTGTTGTGAAACAGGTAAGAAACGAGGGGGAGGTGTCGGCATTTGCTTCCAATCACCAGTGGCTTTAATTGATACTTGTTGTTTTTATTGTCTAAAAAAGATGTTAAACTGCCTTTTTATTTATTTATGTTTACCTTAGTCTATTTATATGTATGTTAATTTGTTTCAATTGGATGACTGTATTTATGATTTTCCAGACATTCATATTTGCAGCCTGTTCAGTGGATGAGATTTTCTTCTTCCAATATTATCCCCTGTACCCTCGGACAGATGCCAAGACAGTGCCGTCCATCTCGCACCCGTCTTTCTTCTGCACACGCACGGTTACCAAAAAGTGTGTTTAATCGCCTCGAAAATGGGCGTCTCCACCCCTGCAATAAGAGGATCAAAGCCATTAAGAAGATTAATGGGCCTGGTAACAGTGTTAATCAGATACACCATGATTGGAATTCCATTACATATACGCATGCACATACACGCGCCTGTGCCACCAACGCATACAGACTCAAAGGCCATCGTTGAGTTTTCCCTTCAGACATTAACAAAAATCTCATCATCAGGGAATCACAGGCAGAAAAGGTCTTAATTAATGCGAAGGACAGAACATGTCAGAACAGAAATCCTTCAAGTGAACATTTGGAATATAAAAGTATATGGAATTTAGTATAGCCACAGGTGGGCTAATTGAAACATTCTATTGTTCGACACTGGGAAGTTTATTTTCATCCATCTAAGCAACTAAAGATCAGGAAATTCCCCCTCTGGTTTTCACTCTGATTTGATCCTTGATTACATCTTCTTCTTTGTGAGTGTGAATATTATTAGGATATGTATCAGCACCTTTAACCCCTGCTTACCAGTCATACTTGCCTTTGTGCTGTATTCATAGAAACTCTGTTGCCCTGTAATGAGAACAGATCCACTGAATTAATCATGACATTATGTCTCTCAAGCTTCTGTCTCCACTGAGGTGTCACATCATTACATCTCTGTGGAGTGAGAGAGGGACTGGAACCTTCCATGAGACGACATATTGCATGTCCCACAGGATTTTTAAATATTGTTGGAATTTTGTCTGCTATTGTTTTGATAATACATTTTTAATACCCAATTTATTACACCTTCTTCCTTTGCACTAGTTTAACTGCAGCTAAATTGAAAATTAGCATCAACTGTTGATTTCAATTGGATCAACTGCCTACAGACACCTGATTGTCGAATCCCTGTCTGAGAGCTGTTCATTGAAAGTCAATTTAGACTTTTCCTATCTTTTTCATACTTGTGATATTTTGACTAATCATTGACCTACTTTATGCCTTTTAATGTCTGGGCACGTGTGAAGTTAATATGTACTTTTTCCTTCTCTGTAAGTGTGTATTTATGTCTCTCTGCATTACCTCTCCCGCAGGTCTGAGCCACGACAATACCTGGATCGGTTTAAATGATCGAACAGTGGAGGACGACTTTCAGTGGACCGACAAGATGGACCTGGTGAGGAAGCAGCTGTGACTGTTTTTTTTTCTGTTAATCCCAGTGGAAGTAAATACAATATTTTCTAAGAGTAACACAAAACCAGAGACGCCTATTATGGCAGCTTGAAACATCCCTAACAGCAGTTTGTTGAAAAAATAAATTCATTAGAAGAAAGCGGCTGCATTTACCTCTGCACAGAGTTGTATTCTCATTTTTTATGTTTACGTGCAACCCAAAAAGATCACAACGTTAAAAGAGAGAAAACAAAAGAGGAAATTGGGGAATGAAAATAAAAACAGAATTATTAGTATTTCTGTACAGGACATTAAAAAATGTAGACTTGCAGAAAATATGATGTGTGTGTGTGGAATGTGTAATTATAATTACAGTTCAAGATAGAGAGTAATACTGGCTTCTCAACTTTATTTCTCTAACCTTGTGTGCTTGTCTGTGTGTGTGTGTGTGTCTGTGTGTGTGTCTGTGTGTGCAGCAATATGAGAACTGGCGTGAAAACCAGCCAGACAACTTCTTCGCTGGAGGAGAGGACTGCGTGGTGATGATATCTCATGAGAATGGCAAATGGAACGACGTGCCCTGCAACTACAACCTGCCCTACGTCTGCAAGAAGGGAACAGGTGAGATGGAGCCGATGGAGGAGGAGAGAGTGACACTGTGGTACGCTGCTACTGCTGCAGGTGGTTAACATGACTCACAGAGAGGGAGAGGGAGTCGAAGGATGTAGGAAGAGGGACACTGGAAAAGAGATGGACAGACGAAGGCAGAGGGAGCATGAAGAAAAGGGAATGTGAGATGAAAGTGAAGATGAATCAGAATCCTGTAAAGAATCATGTGACAGAAAGGGGATCACACGCTCGTGAGACTTAGCAGCTGACGAGTGTTGCAGCCTCGTTTACGACGCAGCACAGAGACTGACAGCACCTTCAGGTAGTTCTGAACATAATGGGCGGTGTCATGTTTAACATTACACAGGTCTCTGCGCACTGAAAGAGACGAGGAGAGCCTCTTCCATCAGTGCAGGTACTTCAGATTCACTCTCATTATCGCTCAGCAGCTCTGCTCCTTCCATCTGTCATCATCCTCCAGCTCAACGTCTCTACACACTCCTCACATGAGGCTGCATATCGTCCTCCAAATGTTGAGGTTGAAGCGAGTCATGTGAGGCAGAAAGCGAGACACACTTTCTTTAGCGGAACAGCTTTGTTTTCATTTGGGCGACAACGTAAACGTCTAAGAGCAGTTAAACTACCTGCATGTTCACGCCTCGTTACTGTGGCAAATCATAGAGAGCTCCAGTCCCTTTTGTGACACAGAGTTATCAGTGAGAGTCATATTCAGGAGACTTGCAACTTTTTGGAGAAAGCAAGCTACTTCCTGGGGCCCGGCCCTCAAGAATGGTTGAACACGTCAGTGCATATGCAATGACAATTTTGTGGAGATAATAACAGTATTGGTGAGAAACCCCCCTGATGAGGCCCCATGCCACTAACTCTCTGCTAAAAGTTGTGTCATGTTAGAGGTTAGGTTGAAGTCGAGGATGTCCAAATGTGTGTGATGTGTCTGGGATGGTGTTGGAGGTTTGCACTTTTATGCATACCTGTGCAAAAAGGCATTTAGTTTCTAATATTGGTATTAAAACAATAGTTTGAAGTTTGTAAAAATGTGGTTTTGTATCATGTATGTGTGGGGAGGGGACTCTTTTGGCTTGGGGCCCCCAGACTTCCTTGAAACATTGCTGGTCATTATGTTTAGATTGGTCACAACTGAACCTTTCACTGTGGTTTCAGTGTCTCGGATGAAGACCAGTACTTTTCTGGCTCAATGATCATTTTCATTGATGGACATCATCCAGGTGTTGACAGAGCTGGCACACAGTTGGATGTGTAGAGGTGAATGAGAGCTGCAGCAGTTCAGTAACTATCTCCGCCTCATGTCCTCTTTTGCAGCTGCTCGCTCTCAGTGCAGGAGCGATGCCGCTTCCTGCTCCACTGAGAGCTTATTACAGCTTATTTTTGCCACACATTTGCATACAGGTCAGAGTTATGACCAATGGCACGAATACAGACGTATTTATAGCCAAGTGTAGCTGAAGCTGAAATACTGGGACACAAGAAGCCACTAGTTGCTGAATCCCCCCCAATTGTTCTGCAGCTTGTAATAGAAGCAGCTCTTGGTTTTAGGTGTAGATCAAAGCCTGTATTCACACTCCTGAAGTTTTGACTTGATAAAAGTAAAGTGTATTGTAGTGGAAGCTTCATATCACACAGCAAATTTACAGGTCAGCATTTATTTTACAATCATTGTACAAAATATCATTGATCATGATGAATAATGTATTCGATTAAACAATATAGGTTTAATTTACAATAATTTAGTTTTAGCCTCATGTTTAAATTAGATTTGAATACACTGCACCTCACCTGACAACAACCATTATGTTACCGTGACTTAAAGCCTAGAGCAAAGGAACGTGATGGTTTTCACAAATCTGTGTTTGAGTTTGACAGAAGTGACACAAATCCTATCCAAGGACCCTTCCCCCTTTCCATTGACTCACAAACCTGAGGTCACAGTTGGAAGGTTCCCACGAAGTAAAGTTACTTGGCAATTGTGTTCTTAATTAATTGAATTCCGTAATTTACGGAAATAACTTTAGTGCAGTGAATATGGGACAATTCCAAAACTTCCATCTTCATCTAGATGTTGTCGGTAGACGAGGATATTATTGTACTTGAAAACAGCTAAATTATCTCTTTCATGGGCATTTGAGCCTTTATTACGAACAGCCCAAAAATGGAAACTAGAATGACCCTCCACCAAGGCCCAACAGTTGCCTAGATTTATTCAGGGCTGCACCACATTGCACACACTCATAAATATCAGTTCTCCAAGTATGGCTGATGTTTTTTCATTTAGATCCATGAATTATTCCCTAGGAAATCAGTGTCGACTTCCCCGATCTGGATCCGCCCCAAATGCCGGTGTAAGTGGGTTGAACCTTAATTCTATAAACCGAACTAGAATATCTTCCATTATCATCCCTGAATTTTTAAAAAGCCTGAATGTTAAAGCCTCGGACTCCTGACTGATGTCATTATGTTAATTGAAAGAAATCCCTTGTGCAGAGAAGTTACTTGTGAAGCCTCAGGAGATCCTGTTCTCTTCTTACATGAAAGCAAAGGTATTTCCCTCAGATGCTCAGCGTTGCACCACCTGTGATGCAACACTGTCACGAGTCCCCAGCATCCTGCCCACCTCTAACCTTAATCAGTCACTTACAATTACCAGCATCTTTTCATCGCTCCGCCGCCCCGGCTCCCCATCAGCCTCTTTTCCAGTCACCCAATGTAATGTCCCGTCTTATCAGTGGAGTATTCTCCGACTGATTTCTATTGCTCGCGGCTCATCTGATCTGTTTGTCTGCTCATCGCTGGCCCCTGGGACTGATGGCGGGCGCTTTAATCAGTCAACCTGGGGCCAGTCTGGGCGATGTGTCACGCAGATGGTGATGATATATATATATATTATTTTCATATCACTGAAAAGAGGTGAGAATGTCATCTGATGAGACGATAGCGGGAAAGACTCATCATGCAGATTATTTGTGCAGACAAATTGCCCAGGCCCCAGAATCATCAATCACACACATATTAAACCGGCTGATTTGGCCTCAACCTTGATTATCTGGAAGGAAAAAGCTGAAATTGAAAGAAATTGCCCAAAAATCTTTTGATTGAGCGATCCTCCCAGTTAAATACCAAGTGGCAGAAGTTTCACTTTCTGTTGTACACATTTTTTCCCATCAATGAAACGGCTCTACAGACCAATCAAAGTGCAGGATTCACCCAACTTTGTAACATTTTAACTCTGAACATTTTCTAACTAAGTAAAGATGTTTCAACATTAAGACGCAGTTTTCGTTTTTGATTCAACATTGAGTAAGAAAGGAACAAAATTCTTTATAAGAAATAAGCACAGGCTGTTCACATGCAGATGATAGCGAAAAGGGAATCACACTTTTCTGCCTTTGAGCTTTTCTCGGATGTGAGGGCACTAAGCAGCGATGGAAATTGCGGGAAAAAAATTGTGAAATGATTCCACGGTTTTGATGGTTTATTATGTACAGAGAGAGGAAATCAAATTTTTGCATGACATTCTCAGCTTCCTCTCAGAGTGCTTTTGGAATTGACACGCACAAACGTGTCTATGTGTGTGTAATGTGATCACCGTGGGATACACACATATAACCCTGGCTTTTCTGAAGTGCTTTTTGACATAAAGGGGAACAGCTATTTTCATTCGGTACAAGTTACCTAACCAGCTGGAGAGCATGCTTGCAGTGTGTGTGTGTCTGTGTGTGTGTGTGTGCATAAAAATGATCCTGATTTGTTTATTAGTGCTGATGATGAGTTGAGGCTCTTTTAATGCAGCTGTGCTTGGGAGTGTGAAGAGGGGTGCTGCTCAGTAGAGATCAGGATCAATGGTAGATCATTGACCAGCGGGTCGGTAGTTTGATGCCAGGGGGTCATAGTCTGCGATCTTCTCTTTACTTTGGTTTCAACCTTTTGAAAGACTTTTGTTTTTACATAATATTTGATGTGGAGATACTTTCACATGATCCCTCATGTATGTTGTCATAGTTCCTGTTTTATTTTATCATGCACTTCACGTGCTGTTCCGCCTGTGTCTAGTTGTTGTGGTCACTTTAATTCCAACTGTCTCCACCTGTTCTAATGTGCTCCACCCTTAATCCCTGCCTCCCTTGTGTGTGTGTGTGTGCCTCTGTGCTTCATTTGTCTTTATCAGTTTGTCTGTTCACATCTCTGGATTTCTTTGTGCTTCAGTTGAAACTGGAGTTTTTTCAGTTGTTATTTCACTCTCCTGCAAGTCTAGAAACGTGCTGCATAAATTGTTCATTCTACCTGTCGAACCATGGTCTACAACAACAAGCTGTTATTGTAGACATTGATCATCAATGTTCCAGCTGAAGCCTTGTTTCATTTTAACTTTACTACCGAACCCTAAATTGCCTCTGACAATGTAGGAAAGGTGTGTGATAGTGAAAGCGCTGGGTATTGAAGTTCAGTATGAATGTGTACGTGTGAATGGGTGAGTTCAACTTGTACAATAAGGGCCGGTCACACATACATGGATGTAGCAGTGGTGAACCTTCGCCTAAAGTTCACTTCCAATCTGTGTAAGCGAGGGGGAAAATAAATATTGGCCTCTTGTGGCAAAGCAGATCCACAGTGTGGCTTCGCGTGGAGTTCATCTCTGGTGAACTTTGATCCACGATATTATCTTCACATTTGCCCTTAAGCACCTCAGTGGTCAACACGTCTGGAAGGGAGACGTATTTATCTTCTCTCATATCAAACTGCAGCTGCTTCAGCAATCAAAAACTGTTTAGCTTCCGGGTGGAACACCTCACTGGATAAAGTTTGGCTCCTATTTATAGAACTGAGCTCTGATTGGCTCCTACAATATTGTTATGTATAATAATAATAATATATAATTAAGTACTTCTCATTGTTTACTGATTTTTGGTTGATAGACCGTTCAATATACAGCAGAAGCTGTGGACACTGGAGATTATAGCTGTGGTTTATGAGACATGTTGGATTTATTTTGCTCACAATAATCTAAAGCTCCACCGTTGTCTGCCTTCCTATCCCTCGCTGTCAGCTGGTCTGAGCTGCTGTCACCGGCACCTCAGAGAACAAACCTACACAAACAACAGTGGTGGTTTGCTTTTTGGATTTTTTGTTTTTTTTAATAAACAAGACAGCGTTTGTCCTCCTCCACTGTTTCCATGAGAGAGCGACTCCCAGTAGTGGGAGACTGCACACACACGTTCATGTGCCTGATTCGCTCTAACGTGATGCCGGTAGGTGAGCAGATGCTTTGAGGCCGAGGAGAAGCGCCGAGAGGAACCAGCATCTCAGTGCCGGCAGCTGTCCCAGTGTCTCTACCTCACAGTGACTTCCTCCTGCAGACACAGGCCTTCAATGACAGCCAGCTCCTCTCCCAGTGGGTTGTTCTCAAGTGTACAGCTGCTTTATTGTATGTGACCTGCATGGAGGAGTGACTTCAAACTTTAGATAAACCTGAAGTCACTGCTGGAATTTATAGCACTTATGATATTACTCAAAGTTACATGAAGTGTTCTCATGATGATTTCGATCTGTTTTTTTACTTTTGCGCAAGAAACTCATCTTTTTCACCCTCGGCCCTTCTTTAGAATCTCTGACTCTTGTCTCCAGCTCACCCAGACGTTTGTATTTCTCCATTTCTTTTTTTAAATTGAACTTATTTCTTGTCTTGTTCTTCAAAAGCTTGGCTCCAGAAACTTTTGATGAGTGTCCTTAGGGTCGCAAATATAATATTTAAGGCCTCTCCAGCAGCTTATTACAGCGCCTAAAACTATTCTTTATTCCCAAAAATTACATATTGAAACGGTCTGTCATGAAAAATTCCCCTCATTGCCTTAAAATGTTACTCTTAGCTTCCTTCCACATTTCATGACTGAGATCTGTGAATATATTAATATGCCCCCCCACACACACACACACACACACAATATGACAGGGTAAGTTTCTTAGGTTTGTGACATCACAAACTCTGGCTGTCTGAATCCAGTTTTTAATGACTGGCATTTGTTTAATGTTGTGTTAAGGTGGAAATATTTATGGTGCTGACTGGTTATTTATCTCAAAATATGTTGTTTGATCATAAAAGGCATCAGGGGGCATGTTACAAAATTTTATTTTCATCAGAGAGGGATTTTAAATCTGATTCTGTGTGGCTGTTCGACACACTTTACACTTTAAGTCAAAGCTTAAAAGAAGGAAAAGTGGCTCTGGAGAATTTTTGCAGAGTACATTATTATGGGCTTTCTCTAGGTCCTCTCTCACAGCCGTCTACATCCTTCAGGCTTTAATCCTCCAAAGACCTTTCCTGAATTTAAGAGTCATAAAATCATGGCTCCATTTGCCTTTGCTTGAGTTTAGTGACATTTTCTTTAATCCCTTCTTCGATAGATTCCGACTTCCCTCGCTCCCGCGATGGGAAATCGTTCAACAGTGTTCACAGGTGAAGGCTAATGGAAAACTACCTCTTTAGCCTTCCATTTGCTTTGAGTCAGACGTGGTCTCAAGTGAGGGGGGAAGTGCTTATTGCCCCTCCCTTCCACAACACATTAAACTGTAAATGTGGCACTAAACCTCTCATCAGCATTAATGACACTGCTTTCCCTTATTAAGAATTTAGGAGGTATTAGGACAAGGACAAGGGAATTAAGAGGGACTGTAAACGTTCTCTGATCAGCTGGTTTCATTTTGAGGATTATTGAGTCAGGATGGTGCACTGGTCCAAATTGGCATTACTTGGGTGTAGTAGAGGCAATGTTGTTTGATTGTCATAGGCCACATTTACTCTAGGTTCCACCAAAATTAAGGCAAAGTTTCAAGAGAAACCTGAATTTTTTTAAGATTTCCTTTCCTTAAATGAAACAGGTTTAGTGGACATTTGTTGGTATTAGTCAATACAGTTGGATTTTAAAAGTGTAAATATTGGTGTTTTAATGACAGCATGATAAAATAATATTGTCGCCTTATGTAGAGACTAGTTAAACCTGAAGTTAAACCAAATCACCTTGATCTCCCCCTGGTGGCTGGTTGCAGTATAGCCATAAACTCGATCTCTTCCATGTTAACAGATAGGACATGAGCCAAATAAATTTTCATGTTGTTCTCATCACAAAAATGTTTGTTCAGTTGTGGATTTTTTAAATTTATGTAAGTTTTGTTTTAATTAGTTATTTGATGCTATAAAAATAGGGCGAAATGTCATAATTGACAGCTGAAGCTGACTCGACATTGGTCTAGCATTTGTAAAGGTGGGACCTTGATACCACGGCTTCTCACTTCTATTGCGTAGACTCCAAAATACATTAAAAGTACAAGATGGTAACGTTAGTATCTGGGATGTGTAAGCTCATAACTTACTTATAGAGAAGCTGCTAAATGCCTGACCACGGCAATCAATTAAAATATTTCTTCCCTTCCTACTTTTGCTGCTCTAACCAGTTAAACTGTCTGCTGTTAGATTACAGATCTGTGATTTTAAAACCTTTTTTTCAAGGCTTGATGTTTGCAAGGCTGTAAAGGTTCAGGTTAGCATCATTTATTCAGAAACCAGAACAACATGTAAAGTGGAAGATGGACCGACCTTCGACAGGGAGATAAGAAAACTGTGAATATTGCTCAAACAAATACAGAATAAATAAATAAAAAGAAACATATAGTTAATCTTCTTCCCGACGTTATTTCAATTGGATATATGTATATAGCCTTTTTGATTCTGGTCTCCAAAAAGATGGTGTAAAAATGATAAAACACATTCAATGTTACAACGCGACCTGCTGCTCAGTTGAGAATATCCTCAGCACTGCATTGAAAGTGGAGCTTCTTCCTCTTCCACTTATTGTTAACAGTGAGGTCAGCTGCTTCAGTGACTCATAAAAGCTCTTTGGTCCATGTCACAAATTTTCAAAAGCAGGGAAATGGACATTTATGAAGGAGTCTTAAAACTCAAAGCATTTCATAATGGTGGCCTTTAGCTGTATGATTACTATCATACTATATACTCCCATCTACTATACAATCTCCTGCTGCCTCCACTGAGGAGAGACTGGCCCCCACTGACATGAGAGTTTATATATCTGTGGGGTTCTGACTAGTCTTTGTCCAGAGTGTCAGTCCTCTCTCCATCTCCTCTCGTTTAGAGATTTCTCGGTTTCTGCTTCTTTCTGTGTCCAAAATGCTTTTTCTTTGACAGGCGCGCACTCACACTTAGACAGACACGTTGAACTGCCGATATTTAATCCACATTCTGATGTTTGTGCTGTGACTGGTTTTCTAAGGGAAGTTTCATGTGTCCTTAAAGTGTCGATACACTGAAATATTTTTAATTATGAAAAGTAATTCGAAGAATCCAGGTAAAAGTCATCGTCATGTGGGCTTTGAATCCGCCTCCTTCATTAAATGTATCCTAATCACGCTGGAGGACATGGACAGAAGTGGACAACCTGAATAATGTTCTCCATTTCTCTGCCCCTACAGTGCTTTGTGGAGCCCCTCCCCCTGTGGATAACGCCTTCCTGATTGGTCGGAAGCGTTCCCACTACGACATCCACTCCGTTGTGCGCTACCAGTGCGCCGACGGCTTCCTGCAGCGCCACGTGCCCACTGCTAAGTGCCGTGCCAATGGCAAATGGGACCGACCCAAAATCATCTGCATAAAATGTGAGTTTTACACAACGTGGGTTTTTTTGAGAAAGCAAGAGGCAGCGCAACAAGACTTGAAGCAGTATTTCCATTTGTTAGGTCATTTTCACATTTACACTTTCTTCTTATTTTTAGCGTATGCACCACCTCAGGTCCGGGAGGCCAACCTCTTACAATAACTGCCCTCGGGAGCTGCTGTCACCGGTGCATTCAGGCTTCCCATCCGTGCTCTCATTATTAATAATTGTAAGCAAAAAGATAACTGTGCTTGCAGACTAAATTAAATCCCCTGGGCTCACTTAGAAGTGGTAGAGTCTTCTTTGAAGTGATTCGTGCTTGAGGTGGAATCCTTTTTTCTGCAACGGCTTGACCGTCTGTGGAATACAAAAGCTGTGACTTAAAAACTAAAAATGTTCAACAACAGTGAAATATATATTTTTATACTCCATGTCAGTTAAGAGCTTTTGGGGCAGATGGAGTAAAATCCTGCAGAAAATATTCCCATATCCGCTCAGAGTTTTTTAAATGGAGCAAAATGATGACATTACTATGTCACTACATAAGCAACCACTTATTTTAGTGCAGTGAAGAACCTAAAATCAGCAATAACACAACTTTATTATGCAGCTGTTTTGCACGTTATCTCCTTTGAGCCTTGAACTAAACTTAAAATAAATGTTGTTTTTTTTCCAGAATGTTTTTAAACCACTCACTCTGACTATAACAGAATAGAGGTCATAACTTTTCAGCATAATTTCTTTCCTCCTCAGATATATGAGGGGTTGATGTATATAAATATTCAACAAACCGGGCCGTGTATTTCATTTCACTCCGCTCACAATGTGACAGTAATGATGAAATACTGGAATAATGTAGCCTCTGTTCAAAGTGATAAAGATTCCTTTGCTTATGACTCTTTATCTTTGGAGTTGTTTTATGGCCTGGAGTTATAGCATCATTATCATTCAACGCAGATGACGTTTCTTTGTTGGCGAAATCCGGAATGGGACAGAGCAACCTAATTTGGCAGCACACCCCAGGAACAGGCTTACGCTGCGGCTGTGAGTGGGTGGCTGGAGCTCAGTGTGCTCTTGCCAAAGGCGCCCAGTCGACTGAACGCGAGATAAAACGGATTCTTTCAGTGCGGTGGAAACAGTTAAACCATCTACAGACAACATGTGGTTTCGACCTTCTCGGCTTTTAGATCCCTCTCGTCTGTACCTAGTTTCACCTCTGTCTGACTGTCTGTCCGACTGTCTGTCTGAATGCCTCTCAGGCTTGTCAATGATTCATCTCGCTCTTGCATCAGTTTTCCACTTTCATCTCGTTCCAGCTCCGACATGTTTCTTCAGATAGATAAATAAATAAATTGTCCCTGTCTTCTTATATTATTTCACTGTCTTTTTCTTCCTCCGCTTGCTCCACCAGCCCGGCGAGCCCACCGCTACCGGCGCCACCACCACAAGGGCAGGAGGGAGCGCAGGAAGCACAAGAGGCACGGCCACAGAGAGGGGGGCCACCACGGAGGGGAGGCGGGCCAGGGCCACACCCACGTCCACTTCTGAACCAAATCATCCCCTTTTTCTCCAGTGCTGCCGACTTCAGTTTGCCTGACTCCCTCTTGTCCACATTTCACAACCTTTCAGCCCAAAACTCTCTACCCGAGCCCCACCCCAACCCCCCCAAACCCACCCCTCCTCCCTGCACCACCCTGCCCTTAGCTCCGAGTCAGCCTGTGTCATTGTCGAGTCTGAGGCCTGACAGAGCGCTGCCAGGTTTCACCAGGACTGAAAAACAACTCCCTTTATACTCTTTTTACTTTCTTTTCCCTCTTTTACTTTCCTGTCTTAACCTGTCTGTCTCTTGACCCAGTTTCTCTCCCTTTCAAGCTCAACAATGACCTGAAACATGGGGCTACGCTGACCTGTTTTTTGAAAAAAAAAAGAAAAAAAGAAATACCTTTGAGATCCACAGCGAACAATCTTCAGAGAGAAGTGGTTTAGTACAACCTGTAAATAGGGACATCGCTGAAAATGCCACATCAAAATCAGATGAGTCAAGGAAGTTTGAGCCTCATGTTGGTGACTTGAGCATTTTGTCTGTTGAACACGTTTTCTTTTTTACTGACTCTGTTTCATTTCTTGACTCTGCTGCTTTTGGTTTGCTCTTTGTAAGACGTTGTATTTGACTTTAAATGACACAGAGTTCTACTGCAACATATTTAATTGATTTTCCTCGAATAGGAGGAGCAGCTGTAATTGTTTAATTTGATTGTTAGCGTTGTATCTTATTGTCGGTGTGAGACAGTTACTTTAGATCAGATGCTAAACCCCCAGAGGAGAATGCAAAATGCATCACATCTCAATTCAGTTTCGCACATTACACATCAGTCACTGTTCAGATGTGTCGAACACTCTCAAACGTCTCTTGTTGTGTCAGACGTCCTCAGCTGTTGTCGTCGAGGGTTAATCTGAGCGATTGATGTCAGTTTGTCTGAGCTTAGCTCAGTTTTCCCATATTTACTTTGTCTTTCCTCATCGTTTGTGCTGCTGCAGGAACATGTGCTGTGAATTAATCAAGCTGATGCAGCAGGATCAAGTTCATCTCATTCATCTCATTCATCTCTCTTTCTTTTACCTTGTTTAGTCTAATGAGAAGAATTTATGCCTTCAGCTGTGTGTAGTACAGAGAAAACCTCATCATATGTCACGGGCGGCACAAGATATGACAAGTCCGATAAGAGTTGTTTTAGGCTGCGACCTAATTCAGGGACACTTCAGGGCCATGACGGCCATCATTCTATCAGTCAGGTTGAGAAATGTCTTGCATTTTTTAACATTTAAACTGTCATAAATTGTTTTATTCACATACATTCACATATTTACATATAGCGTTCAAACTTAAAATCCGTTTGCTGCAGCTACAAATAACATTACTGAGAGCAGTGAGAGAGAATCAAAATGGGTGATAAGAAAAACAATTTATTGAAGCAGCGTTAAATATTAGATTAAACTAACTTAGATAACAGTTTAACAATGTCTTTGTATGCACCTACGCTCAGTGTCCTCACTAAGATAGAAGTACAAGAATGTATGTGTGTGACTGTGTGTGATTGTGTGTGTGTGTGTGTGTGTTTATGATTGAAGATGTTGACAGTGGCTCTTCAGTGGATGATGATAGAGAGCCGCAGCGGAGATTAAGACTTCCCTATTCCTGGGGCAGAGGGAGTCTCGCCGCTCTCACACCTGTGCTTGCTCCTGCTGCGTCTCCTGCTTTAAAAAGGAGGTGGAGACGACTGCTACAGGCGCTCTGCTCTCTTTTCCCCTCCACTTTACAGCCGGGTGAAATTGCTGTTTTCTTAAACCCAGCACTTAAGGTGGGAGCTCCTGGGATTATATCCCAAACACAGACTCCGACACTTTTTATCCTCTATTATTCTCCAGCTTGTTCTGCTTTGTCCTCCTTCCACTCCTCTTTTTATTTATCGCCCTCACTAAATTTTCTTTTTACTGTCACTGTCTTTTTACAACTGAAAAATAGTGGAAGATATGCACAGTTAAATTAAATTTAACCTGCTCTTTTATTACGAAGAGAATACATGCAGTGTTTTCAGCAGTCTGTCAAACAAACTATAAAAATAACACTAAAGCAGAATTGAGTATTATAAAGCCACATGAGGTAAAAGAAGAAAAAAATCAATCCTGTGCACATTAATTCTTCTCCTTTGTTTGTCTCCTCTCACCTTGACAATGACACCAGTCTTCTGCATGGAGAGGGACAGTGATCATTTCACCTCCCTATCAGTTTAATTAATCTACCACATCACTAATTAACAAGCTGCATTATCTGCAGAACCACAGAGCAGCGATGACGGGGGGAAGGGTTAGGGTGACGGACAGGAGGTCCAGAGAACTGTCGCAGCCGTCAAACCACCGTCGTCTCACAGATGTCAGACCGCCGGGGGCCGCTTCTTTTTGGGGAAGATGGATTGACCACGCGGGAATGATGGAAAGGGGCAGACAGGAGGAATAGAAATCTGAGCCGATGCCCCGAGACTGTCAGTGTAATTAGAGAGTCATTAAAGCTCAGCACAAACTTTCTGAAAAGATGATGTGATGAAGTGATAGGGAAGTAAAATCAGGCTGGAAAACAGTAGCAGAGACAAATTGGGACAAAATGAAATGGAAGAATAGAAGACGACCTATTGAACTGTTGATGAATCTAATTTCATGTATTTGTCTTGGCTCTACAGATATTATTAGGTCTTCAACAAAAATACCACACATTTATGTAAATCCTCAACTCTCACTCAAATTGATTAAACTGATTATTGTGGTGGTTTTTGTAAAGTTTGAACTGACATCTTCCACCAAACCGTCAAAATAAAACTGTTTGCTGTGGTGACGCTGCCTTCGGGCTGTGTGGTATTTTCTGTCAGTTAGAGCTTTTCGGCTTTGTGAAGGCGTGAGGCTTTCTCACAATAAGACTTTAAGTATCGAATGCACAAAAACAAATGTTTTCATCTTCAGATTTCGAAATGTCTGTCCCTCTTTCCTTTGAACTCCTCCTTTTCTCATCTCCTCTGATCCCGCATCGCTCGCTTCCCCTCATCTCAAGTTGAAGCCCAGAAAAAGCAAACGGGCAGCAACGAAAGCATTTTGATTGTGAGTCTTAATTTCTCTCATTTAATCTCACACTGTGTCTCGGCCCAGCAGCGAGTCTCACACCTGAGGCAAGAGCTGCGGGCAGAGCACCGTGCAGCAGGTGTCTCCTCAGGCCGAGCAACAGATCCTAATTGTGACCCCGTCGTTCCCTCACAGCTGAGGACGTCTGAGTTCAGCCAGGATGAGATTGAAAAGGTAGTGGGTTCGCTCGTCTAAACAGCTGAGGCAGGAAAACAGTATTGCTATTTTTGTGGAAGAATGTGTGTTTAGTTGAATCAGTGTGACAGAAGTGTGTGAACAAGTCAGAGGATATTGACTGTGTGTGTGTGTGTGTGTGTGTGTTTGTGTGTGTGTGTGTGTGTGTGTGTGTGTGTGTGTGTTTGTGTCACAGCAGGTGGGAGCAGCAGCATTGTTTGTTTTCTTCCACAAATAAAAAGCACAACACAACCAGACACAATATACAAAAAAAAGTTGATATATGGGAGAGAAACACACTAATGGGAATATGGAGCACTCAAATTTCTTCAAGCATTTCATTGAATATAGTAAAACATAAGAAGCCAATCCGACATCCTTAAAGCATTTACCTGCATGATATACAAATTAAATATTTTTATGATACCTAAAAGCCAGATTTTCCTACAAGAAGGAGAGAGGGGAGGGGTATTTTGTTGGCTGCAATATGCAACTTCACCTCTAGAGGCCACTAAATCTAACATAGTGAGCCTTTAAATGTGCACACGATGATTACAGTCATAACATCATGCTAAAAGTCAGCTGTGTTTTCACCAGTTGATGGTCTATGGACAATATCGAAAACATGGAAACGAATAAGCCGCATTGTTCTTGTTCCTCTGTAGAGTGAGGTCACTTTGCCCTATAGAATAATTAAAGCTACTTAACATTTTGAAGGTTATGTTTGAGCAGATAAATCCATCCAGTACACTTTTCATCATGAGTATCACTCTCATTCGAGCCCATTGTTATGTGGAGAAATCCAAAGCTTGACAGACCTACTGTGCTAAGTTAACGGTTGTTAAGATCTGATTGGAGGGAGTTAGATTCTGACCCTGTATTTAAGTCCATTCACAAACTGAGTGTGACAGAAACCTAAGAATCTCTGGTTTCCTACATGAACTGTAACGACTTTCCTTTCCCTAAACCTCAGGCACTTGAACGCAGCACTCGTCGGGCAAAGACAACCTCATGGAAGTGGTAGAGGCTGTTGTCCTCAGCCGCACACAGACAGACTATTGATTTCCTGATTAGCCCGTCTGTCTTTGATTCCTATTTAGTCTGTCGATGGCATCGACGTCACAATTTCGTTGATTGACCGCTGGATATTTTCTAAACGACAGGAAAACAGACAGTCATTGTTTACTCCGCTCCTCAGTGTCATTTGACAGGTTTTACTCAACTATTGTTTATCATCATCATCTCATATTCTTGTCCTTGTCTTCAGCTCATCAGACCTTTCAAATCTCTCTCTTCTTCCTTTCATCTTGTGCTTTGCTGCATCGCCCCTTAACTTCTTATGTACAGTTGCACCCCTGCTGGTATTTGTGTGACACTGCGTCTCTGTCTGATGCCAGAGTCGAGGCGATTCATCCTTCTCAAGAGAAAGGCTGTGTTCTGGTGGGATGGATGGATGGATGAATGGACACGTATTACATTGAGCGACTGAGTCATGAAAGAGACAAACAGCAGAAATCAATAACAAACACTCCGTCTCTCCTCTGTGATGTAAATACTCTGAAGCTTCTTCTTTCGATTTGTTTTAAATCCATTTAAACTCTGAGGTGTGTTTGTTGCTTAGCCTCCCTGGACCACGTTCATACAGCCAGTTAAGATCCCAAACCTGTCATCTCCCTCTTTTTGTTCCTCCCTCACACACACACTAACACACACACACACACACACACACACACACTGCTGTTTTAAACTGCTGCATCAGAGAAACAGACGCGCTGGACTACACACGTTGCAGGAGAGCTAGAAGCAAGGTCACAGTTCACCGCACAGACCAACATTTCTCCTTTGGCTCTGGTCCCTGCACAACACTTCAGAATGTGGCTCCTGTAGCTGTGTGTTATAACTGTGAGCACAGACACACTATATCTGCAACTGAGCCCGTCTGCTGCCGTGTGAATGTGGTCCACAAGTACTTTTCCATATTTATTGATGTATGTTCTTATGAATTCCAGTCCTGTCATTGTATTATATTCTTTACAAGACAAGCGATCATTAAAGGAACATCTTGTTTGGATCTGTTATCCGGCTCAATTGTGTTTACTTTGTATGGTTTATTTAAAGCCACAGTACATGTATGTGTGTTTAAAGCAGCTGTAATGTCTCTAAAGAGGATCTAATATAATCAAAAAAAGACAACAAGAGCATAACATTTGTTATTAGTGTTTTTCTTAAAGGGGAATTGCAGTAATTTTTAACCTTAATCCCAATCTGAATAAATCTGGTTGTTTAAATGAATAGTATTCACATAATAATTTGGACTCAGCCCAGTAGATATCTTATGGAGCAACAGCGGTGGTCCACAAAATGTTTACTCAAAGTTTTTCTTTCCTACGAATGTTGGTCTTTGCCGAGAGTTTGGCAACATTACATGTCTCACTCAACGAGAGGTGTCACTCTCTTAGTCTCCTGAACTCCTCAGCTTGTTGTCTCTCTCTCTCTCTCTTGTTGTCCAGGATAATTAAGTCATAATTCAGTTTAAGACCAGTTTTGCTTAAGCATGAATACTGGAAACTCAGAAGCAGCTAGCCTAGGTCAAACCAGTTTAATCTGTCCAAAAGCGTGAAAACAAGAAAAAGGTTCAATTTGGAACCAGTTGCCAGGCAACCAGCATAGACTCGATGAAGTTTCCATTTTGTACAATATTGTTCAAGGCTACAGATCTCGTGTCTGAAACTGAGTCTCTGTGAGTGTACAACATATGTTGATTCAAAACTTGAAAGAAGAAAAACAGACCATGAACGTTTCTAAACCCATTAAATAAAAGTTTTAAACTCAATGCAGCAGCAAGGCCAAACATTTGAAATGATCAAACGTTCATTCAGCTCCACACAGACATTTGTGTAGAATGATTATATCAACCACTTTGAATTTGTTATTCCTTCCTTCCTTTACTGCATGTGAAATACATTTGTGTTCTCCACCATTCAGACCTGTTCTCTCTTTGCTGTCCTCCTGGTTCTCTGTGCACAAAATCTTCGATAACTCACTAAGCTGCTGATGTTTTGATTTTTTACCGGAGAACAATCTGCGCCTCTCTGACCTTCATGTGTTGAACAGATGCATCTGTAAATCTCTTTGGATTCAGCTGAAATATTTTTCCTCTACTGCCAAGATATCAATAACACAGATACAATTTTGCTCCCAGGTTTTTTTTTTATTTTTATGAATATATTCCAACTCTCTGGCTGCATTCAACAGAGGAGGTCGCCAAGGGCAAGTCCCCCTGCAGCATGAGCGATGGAGTAGGAGGAATAGAGGAGACGGACAAGTGAGGGGGGATCAGAGGTAACGGAAAGAAGGGAGGAGAGTGAAAGTGGAAGGAGAGAGAGACTGACAGAGGCCAGTTCTGAATACACCCACTGTTATACAGTGTAACCTGAGAGACCTTCAATTCACCTCAACTTCCTCTGATGAGATGAATGTGAGAGTCTCTCCTCTTATCACTGAAAGGTTTCATTTCCTCACAGCTCCTGTAAAAACACAACCACCTCTGTCTCTCTGTCATTCTCTCTGCCTCTCCTTTCTGATATGTGACTCGCTCGCTTCATTATTATTCAGAAACACCAGAAGAAGCCACAGTGCCGGGTTTCTGCTTTTCTTTCGACAATCAATCAGACTGAATATAGAATCTCCTTTACATCCTCTGCCGCTGTTCTGGCTGCCTCACTGATGTTTTATTTTGTGCCCCGCTCAGTCAATTCCAGGAGCAGGGCTCATTAACGCTGCTCACCGTGGAGTTTCTCTTATTCACAGCTCAAAGTGACCTTCAGCTCTCCTCTGTTGCAGAGCAGTAGAAAGAGATTTGCTACAGCCACTTAAAGAGGCTCCCCCAAACGATAAATAGCATGAGCCCTGAGATAGTTGCTCCCGAGGTCTTTGTGAAGCTTAAAGAAACATACCCCAGCATCCTAGAACTTCCTCATCATAACCAATGAAAAGATTTAAAAACATGCTATTGATAGTCCAGATTTGTCCTGGTTCTTGTTGTACAACTTGGCTCTGAGCTGAGCAGATAACTTACAGGCGTGGAAGACTGCTCATCATAACCTTGTTCCTGGGTCGATATCAGCCTCATCTGGCAGGCATGGCGAATCTCCAGTATTATCTCCTAATGACGCTGCCAAAGTTCAAGAAGATTAAAAAAAAAGCAACCGGGGATTTGCATCATCTTAGAGGCCGTGATGTCTCCGACTCAACCCCGACGCCGCTCTGCCTCCTCCTTCCACAAAACACGTCTTTATCTCTGACATAAACATAAGAGGCTGGAGGCACAAGGGCACTTTTATAAACTTTTTTTTATTCTTTTCTCCTCCTCCGCGCAAGCAAACACCAAGCTGCTTATCCGAATCAAAAAAGGATTAATATGCATCGTAACACTGTTTATCTCCATCATCTTTATTGCAGCCAGGTTGTTGAATAGCTTCACCCATGAATCTGCATCCACACACCTGCCCTAATTATGGCTGCAGATGGCGGCGCGTCAGCTCACTAACAGCTCCTTTTACAGTGAGTGTGTGTGTGTGTGTGTGTGTGCTCGTTTGTGGGTTTGTTTGTGTGTGTGTGTGTAGGCGTGTGAGTGTGTGTAAGAGGAGCAAAGCCAGCAAAAACATCAGTGTGAGCCAGGTCTTTCATACACTTTGCCTTCACACTCTGCTCTGCCAGCTGTGTAAACAGAGAGCAGTGTTTTGTTGGATGACCCTGACTGACAATATTGGAAATTCTGCTTTATCAAGCAGATCTAAGCACATCTATCCACACAGTACATTTACTGTGTGGATAGATGTGCACTTCACTTCAGTATTCCAATGTCGTGCTTCTCACTCCAACTTTGCCACATTCAAGTCAGACATTTTATATTTCTGGGGAATATTTAAAAGATGTTTAAATTGCAGTTAAGAACAGATCTTGGGTAACTCTACATTCCACTGTTTGCATGTATTACACACATTAAAGCGTCCAGCACACAAGGACTCATAAGTCACAGGAAATACAGTTGCAGTGGTGAAACATTTGTCCCCACATATATTTCTAGATGCAAACAAAAAGCCTTCCCATCCATGAACATCACTCAAGTTGAACCAGGAGAAATGATCAGAGAATGAAAACATTTGCCAAAAAACTGCATAATGATATGTGTAAATGTTTTTTTGTCCTCTGTCTCACTTAAATCATACTGCAAAAAGAGCATTCTTTATTTATTGCTTTGTAGCTAATGTAACAAACACACTAAAAATACAAGCACTTTGAACTTGTTAGATGTTTTACCTTTTATATTAAAAGTACATTTTGCTGATACAATTGAAGTTCTTTAATTAACACCTGCAAAAAACAAGTTGAGAAGACTAAATAAGAAGATAATGTTGACGCTGTGAACTTGTTAGCACTCATTAGGAAAAAAAAATTGCTTTTCTGCACAAACGATGAATGTCTATCCATTATGTAATGACTCTACCCCTGTTTATGATTTTTAAAGGGACTGTTTTTAGAACATTTAAACGACTTTTGATTTGTCTTCAGAATCTTTTTGTTAAGTTTAAAAACTCTGTGGCCTTTTTTTATATTTGGTTGTTTGGACTTTGGACTGCTTTTGGTTCCTGTAATTGGATTTATATCTCCGTTGTTTGTACTTTAAGTTTATCATTTAATTGTTCCTGTTTCACTTTGGAGTTTCCTTTTGTGTCTCTTACATTCCTTCCTCTCTTTGTCTGATTTTCTCGCTCCTGTGATTGTCTTCACCCCAATGTGTCACTTATCCTGACTCCTTTGTGTGTGGATATATCGACTCTGTGCTCCACACTGTCTTCTGCCAGTTTGGTTTGAAAACATCCTTGTGTTTTTTTACTGTCGCTTAATTGTTCTTTTGATTTCTGTTGATTTTTTAGTCTTTTTTTTAGGTTAAGACTTTTAGTTTTCTTGTTTGCTTTATTAAAGTTTAATACCGACCTATTCCTACCTTTCACGTTTGGTCTGCCACAAAAAAAATGTTGTGGCAAAAGCAATATTCTCTCTATTTAAACTCTGTTTTGGTCCCTACCAACTTCTGAGGTAAATGTCTTTCCAATATCTATTAAAGCCACTTAAAGCAAAACTTTTAATTCAGGACTATCACCTCTAACAAAGTAAATTTACTTTGTGTCGACACTTTACTTTAAAGAAGACATATTAGCTTTCAACAATTAAGTTGAATCCCATAATAGATTTAAATATCTATTTGTACTTAGTATTAATGCTTTTAGGTAAAAAGCATGTTTTCAATGTAGAAATAAGCTTGTTTGCTGCAGTTTGTGCTGTTCTGCTTTTATTACTTAAAAAATTATTATAATAAACTGAAATGTTAATGATGTATGCTAAACAGACAGTTTTAATATCCGTCAGTGAGAATCCCAGCAAATGTAAACCTGTCTGTCTGTATCGTCTTGATAATTCAGGTATTTTGATGAAAACGGAAAAGAGTAGAATCACCCGAGAGAGAAGGTTGCTGCTCTCACTCCTCTCATCTCATCTCTCCACCACTTATCTTCTTCTCTACACAGTGAGTGTCTGATGGAATATTATATATACATATATATATATACAATATTGTTGAATGATCATTGGTCGTACACTACTGTTCACGATGCATTGTGGGAAGCAATGAGGTCATTATATATATATTTATATATATATAGGTGTATAGTATATATAAAAAATATACTATACGATTGAGAGATCCCAATATATAGTGGATTTCATGGAGATTAGTGAGTGATTTCAGAGACAGTCTAAACCTTTTTTTAGGAATAATCGTGAATTAAACATGTGAATCTGAATGAGAGAATAAAGTAAGGTAAGGATCTGAGTCAGTTACTTTCTCCACAACTGAATCCCCCACAACTGGTGAGGACAGCTCCTTTATTTTTAAACTTTTCACTCCCTCTACTTTCTACTCTCTGTACTCGAGGTTATCTGAGGAGAAATAGCAGGGCAGTGTGACAGGTCCACTGATCTTATAAAATATTCAATGAGAAAGATGTGTGATATAGCTGCTAAACAGACAAAGAAAAAGCTTCACAGTTTTTTAGGGTCAGAAGTTTGGGCTCTTAACGCCGGCTTCCTTCGGGAGGTCACTTCAAATCCTTCAGAGGATGAAAGTGCACTCGGCCCGTGAAGTGAGTAGTGTGTGTTGTGGCAGCAGTTCTTGTGACTGAGGTGTGATAAGGTTCAGCGGTTCGTGTACTTTCAGGAGCCACTCAGTTCCTTCTCTTCCCTGCAGGACCACAATAGCTCAGTGACCAGCCAATTTCTGCCTGCTGGTGCAGCCCCCCCCCCCATACCCTTGAGTCTTCCTGCTTTTCTCCCTTTCCCCACCTTTACCTCTTATCTCTCCGCTTTCATTTTTATCCCTTCACCCTTTCTCCTACCTATCTCCCCTCCGCACTTCTCCTTCTCTGTGCCTGCCTTTCACTCTGTCCTTCCCTGTGACTTTGTGTTTGTGGTGAGACTGACTCCACACACACACACACACACACACACAACACACACAACACACACACACACACACACACACACACACACACACACACACACACACACACACATTGACGACTGCATTCCCACACAAATGGCTTGAACTTTTTTATCAACCTCCCACTATTCTCATTCGACCCAATCCAGGACTGTTGAAAGTGCCAAGTGAGTATACAAGTGTGATTCACTGTTGATGTGGTGAGTGTGGCAGCTTTTCACTAAAGCAAAGAACTAATGGAATGATGGAGGTTGAAGGTGATAAATCTAAAGTTCACCTTTGCTACCTCCTACGGTGGCCGAGAGAGCTCAACCCGCTGCAAATTTAGAAAACACATGCAAATAGAACATGTGCAAATTTAGAAAAAAAACTTTACAGATTTGACGACACCAGTCAGGTTCATCAGTTCATCATTTGCATGTGTTGTCAACTCGCTGAAATTCTTTTCTTTTTTTTATAAAAAATAGAGCGAAAGTGCTTTCATATTCAAACGTAGTAGTTTAGATGTAGCTTTTTCTTCCAAGGCATTGATAAATCACAGGGCAAACGTGCTTGTTCATTAGCCACACTGTGCTCCGTCAGATGTTTAACACTTTCAATTATCTCAGCACTGCTGTCTGTTTAACGCTACCCACACTCTGGGGGAAAGCTCTCACAATTTGACCAATTACATATCTCCACAAATCATAATATGTATCAGCAGCAGTGTCTTTCAGCTGAATTACACACAGAATGCATAAGGCATTAAGGGAAATAGTTAAGGGAGAGAGGGTAATTCAAGAAGTTATTTCCCCTGGGTTTCTGTTAAATGGACATGGCATCTGTTTGTGTGTTCAATCATATTTATACTGAGGTCAGATGCAAAGTTAGTATTAATTCCTGTGAGCATATAATCTCCAAGCATTGCATTGTTCCCATCGTAGCCTGAAGTCTACGCCGTCAACAAATAACTTAGATGTTTGTCGAGAGGGATTCCACCAGTTTCGAGATCTTAATGAAGACATCCTTTGTTTGAATACAATGAATTAGTATAAAAGATTTGCAGTGATGTTACATGTACTTTTTTAAAATATATTTTATAGACATTTAACCACAAGAGAAACTCAAATTTTGTTCTTTTTTGGCTGTTCGGTTTGTGTGGATTCTGCACCTGGAGCATTGTGTTTTTAAACAATTTTTTTATGTCCCACTGTCTGAACAATTTTATATTTATACAATCAGTCAGTCAGAACTTAATTGCTCTTTAATTAAGTATTTTTTATACTAATTTTCTGTGGCACAAAATTGCAAACAGTCCGTCTGAAATCCACAACAAAATTACAATTTTTGTAATGTTTTTGGCAAAATCTAGACTGAAAAATGCTGTAGGGGACACTTGTAGGCACTTTACATTATAGCAAAAATGCCTAGAACTGTCCCGACCAATAGAGAATGAGCCGGACACCTCTAGGCACTTATCATTGAGGCAAAATGCCCAGAAATTTTCCTCACTTTTGGTTAGGGAAATACAATACATGGGACACTTGTAGGCACTTTACATTATTGCAAAAATGCCTAGAAATATCGCGACCAATCAGAATGAGCCGGACAAGTATAGGCACTTATCATTGAGGCAAAATGCCTAGAATTGTCCCACACTTGTGGTTAGGGATGTACAATACATCAAAGATCACAGAGGTAAACCTTTACCTGTGTCTGACATCTGTGTTTGCACTTAGGCTGCAGCCAAAAATTCATCTTAACAGCCAATGATGGTGCAAAACGATGTCAATCATTGCAAGAGTCAAATTTCAATTTACAGCTCAATTATGAGTAAACTGCTGAGTTTCTTGTATTATAAAGGGAGTATTAAAGGAGTGGTTGCATGTTATATGTTTTCTCAATAACACACTGGTGTTTGCATGTATTGTCTGATTAGACCTTTGCTCAGATTCACGTTGGGCAGAACGGCGTTGGGTTTAATGTGTGCTACATCAACACAGAGCTCTCCTTTCACAGCCGACACTTTGTCATGTTATACAATGAAAAGCACAGGTATAATTAATAACGTTAACCCTGCTGTGCCCAGGACCATGGTATTATAAATGCTGGCCTGTGACACACTTAAATGGAATATAGCCTTCATTAATCAAAATAAAATGTGAAAATGTCAGTTGTGAAAATGGTCTGGAAGGTTAAAGGCGTCATTTTTCCAACTGGTGAGAAGTTGAAAGAAAACTACAAGGAGAATCAGTGAGATGTCAGCATGTCTGTGCAAACATCTGTGAGGTGCACTAGCAGAGGTGAGGGTGCATGTTTGTGTGTGTACTTGTACACTTGTGTGACTCGTGTTAATCCTGTGTCTTTATATTTTTTGTATCCTGTGTCTTTGTATTTTCTCGTCCGCTCCTCTCTGCTTCCATCCAAGAGCTGTTCAGGGGCCCTGACCTCTGTCGCAGGCTGATGAATGAGATTCGAGTGAGAGCCGGCGTCCTTCCCATTGCTTCGGATTTATTGTGTGGCAAAATACTCTGTTGTTACAGGGTCACCTAATTTCTTGTCATCCTCAGAAGAAAAAGGCAGAGGACGGGGTGGCTTGATGAAATGAACACAGCGCTGTCATCTTCTGAGCAAACAAATTGAAAGGGCTCAATCACTTTCCTGCAGTGTGCTGTCTTTGCAACACCCTTCTCTCTGCCTTTACATCTAATGTTTATCTTGTCATGAAATGAAAGGGAACGTAAATTTCGCTTTAATCAAGGCCAGTACCCCCCTAATGTTCTGCCTCATGAGGATATTCTCCTGCCTGACCTGTTGAGCCCAGCATCTGTGGAATGTGCTGGTTTCTTTGAGCACTCAGTCGGTCCAACATCTAGCTGCTATTACCATTATTATTCCTGCTACCGAAAGCATACTGCGCACAGATCTATCGTGGTGCTTGCCAAAGCGCTGGCAGACAAACTGGAAGCCTTGGCTGCTATTTATGACCCCGCTCTTACATAAGATGGCATTGCTGCTAAATGCCATGCAAAGTGAATTTCAAATGGGTTAACATCACAATCCAGAGCACATAAAAAAACATCTGAATCACTTCAGCACTGAAATCCCAAATACATAATTCAGCATGAAAAATAAATGTCATAGTGCATCAAGCAAGACTTTGCTTATTAATTTAATGGCTGTGACTCCAAATCTGCAGCGGCACAGAGTAATGGGGTTGGTGAGTGTACCGAGCAAATCATTAAAATCATCAACTTTCATCAGCCAAGGAGGTATTTCTTTCCTCTTTGAAAATATAAAATAACAGGACAAAGCCGTCTATAGGGATGTGATTTACTTTTCACGGCTCAAGTTTGTCACTTGCAGCAATCCCTGTATTATGTTGGACTCGCCATAAACTTGACTTTAATTACATGCTGTCAGTTGCCATGACGATAACATGGCTTGTTCTGCAGCGTTGGAGTAACTCCAACTCACTCCCACTCAGAGCCGGCTCACTGCTCAGCAGCTTCTCTGCTCAGCAAACCCTGGATCATGTGAGTCAGAGCAAAGCACAAATACTCCAGATTGAAACATTCATCACTCATCATCTGTGACTTCTACTACTTACACAATAACTTTGGTCCCCAGAAGTAGCTGCAGAGTGAGCGCCCCTGCTTTCACACAGAGGTTAATCACTCCACTACTTTGAGCTGTTCCCGCTGCCTTTTTAAATGTATTGAATGACGGATTTGCATGAAATCTGGTTTAGATTTTTATGGTTCCCAGAGGAACTATCCCACTGACTTTACATTGTTACAGTGACTTCATTGAGCGCCTTCATGACACTAACATTGTGTTACTTTTCGTGAAATATCTCAACAACTATTTTATAGATTGCCATCTAATCTAATCAAATAGCTACTAAACAAATGTTATTATCATTGAACTCAGCTGCTCTTTTTGTTTAGATATATCAGATTGCGAACATGGTAAATATTACACCTGTTAAATGTCAGAATGTTGGCATAAGCTGTGTTCCAGTTCAGAAGCCGCATCTGTCGAAGAACTTGGTCTAAGGAGCTGTACCTTCATAGACCTCATAGGCCGTGAAAGCAGAACCAAAATGAGTCAGTCATGTCTATGGTGGATTTATGCGATTTATGCAATGAATCCTCAGATAGGTTATCCCGAGAAGGATTCACTTGTTGGATTCTTCATTGCTCACAAATAGAAAAATGCATCTGTCAACTGCATTTGTATGAGCCTTTGAAGGTAGCAGCCCCTGAATTGGGACAAAGCTTTTGTTACTGTGTATATGTTGGCATTTTAACTTCCAACACATTACAGGCATACTCACATTATTGCAGAAAAACCAAGAGTTTGCGTTGCATCTTCTGCATTGGTTGACTTTGTCGAATCGTGGCACAGTACATGTCGTTATCCTAGCTGCAATGTTAATGTAGCTAACAACAGACTTCTATATTTCAGCAACAGCAAAAACTCTTGAAATCTTTTCACTCCTTCGCTTGGAGACAGTCAGAGGCTTTGTCTCAGTAGACACAACAAATTGTCTATTAAAGTCAGGGTCGATTCCATGTGCCTGATGTCATGTCCTCCTGAGACACTGAACCTCAAATTGCTCCCGGTGGTGAGACATGTGCCTTGCATTCAAGCTGCCATTTGACTGACAGTGCACGTGAAGGAGACACATTGTAAAGTGCTTGGATAAGAACCTCAATATAAATGGATTTCCTGTCCAAACTCATCAGGCCACTGAGTGACCCCACATACCTTAAATGGAAGCAATGAAGCGATCATTAGATTTCTCCTCGTTCATCCTCTTTTTTTCTTTAACCCTGATGTGTGTTATATATCATGATGGACAAGAAACTGCACACAGATTGTTCAAATCAACAATTTAAAGATTTTTATTGTTTCATTTTACATTCACCTATTTTGTAGAGGCAAACATACTCTGCAATAACATTTGCAGTGCAGCTGGTGGCCCAGGTAGCTAAGAAGTGCAGTACGTGAGGTAAATATCAATTAGCATAGCTTTGTGTTTCTGCTAAATCCGCCCCAGTAGCTACTCACAGCCAAACAATACATGCTCACTAAATCTTAGCAAAGATGCTATCATAAAATAAAGTTCTATTTATTTAAAGTGCAAATATTTTAAGAGCTAGTGCAATGTTTACTACTTGGTCTGTTCAGCTCTGATGATGAGGTCGCCAAGTTTTAGTTAATGAGAAAAATGACTCGCACTGTGCCAGAGGGTTGCTAACCAAGCGTGGCTCCCGTTACAGGCAATTACACTTTGTACAATCCAAACTTCACAGGGCATCTTGGATCTTTTCCATACAGTGAGGCGGATCATCCCATCTCACCCAGTAATGAATGTTTTCACCCTGGCACTGGGATTCTGGCTCAGACTGGGGCTCAGTACTCAGGAGCCACAGCGGGGGCCAAAAATATGTTCCACACACACACACATGTAAACAAGCGTATTCATGGCAGACTCTCTGATGCGAGGAGTCTGAGTGATGATCAAGCTGCTGTTTAATCTAACAGTTTTCTGACGACAGATGTGCTAACATACTTACTTCCTAAGATGATTGACTGGCTGTGGATGAAAGGAAAATCACCCAAGTCGACAGTTGCAGTAAAATCCCAAATTGTATCCCTCCTCCTGCTCTCAAGCTTTAAATCACGCTTGTGGCATTCATGGGGATGCTGTTGCTGCTCTTCCTCCTTGTCAAACTATCTGTGCGGCTTTTTGTCATTTCAGAACCTCCTGCTTTATCGTCCTTGTTCTTGAGGAAACAGTAGACCCCGTAGAGGCGGAATTTTTTATCAGGGAAGCCCAGGTGCCGGACACCTGGCTGGGATTCTCCACAGCGAGAGCGGGGGTTGACTATGGGGTAACGAATGCTGCCATCCTCCAGCCAACCGGCTTCACAGCGGTCCAGGAGCTGGAACTTCCACGCTGCGTACAGTTGACCCACTTTGGCCGCCACAGAACCATCTCGAATGCAAGCCTTCATCGCCTCTGCATAGTTCACCTTCTTAAAGCGTTTGAGGAAGTACACTTTGCCTGGGGAGAGATATAAAGGGTGAGGAGGGGATGTTTGTTGTAAGAAATAGTGGAAGCGTGAAAGGAAACAAAGCAAGTGTATTGTTCAGAAGGGCAAAAGGAGAGAAAGAGAGGGAAGTGAGTGAGGGAGTGAAGCCACAGAGACGAGCTGAGCCTGGAGGGCAGATATTCTCAGTTTTCCTGGCCTCTCCGCCTGATTGTGTTCAGAATATCAACTCATTCAAACAACTGTCTGGGCAGCAGCGCAAAATCGAAAGCCAATACTCAGTCCGCGGACAGCACTCTAACTCCACATTACCCTAAAACGCTTCCATTTTTGCTTTCATCTCACCTCTGGGGAGACTTTTTGCCTGGCAGTAAGAAAGAACGTCAGTGGGCTGATTGGTTGAATAGTTTGAACCGAGCTGGATAACAAGGTTGTCTCTCCTAAGAAAGAAGGAGGATATAAAACATAAACTAAAAAATCTCCAAACATCTGCCATCATAAAAATCATGTCCGCAACCTCAGCTTTGATCTTGGCTCAGCTATTGATTTTGCGCTTGTTTATGTGACTGGCGGTTATTAGAGAGGCAAAATATTGTCTGATATTTCCCCAGGGGATGAGCCACAGTATCGGTCGCAACCACTGCTGAAGCTGCCCACAACAGACTGTCCACAGTAATTAACACTCAGGGGAAGCTATGAGCAGTCATTTAAGGTTTCTGTCATATACTATTTTCTTCTCGAAGGCTGTCCAAAAATGTATTTGTGATTCAAATGAATCGCATTGTCTTTTATCTGTTTAGTTTTTCAAATGCATGAGAAGTTTTTAATTCTCTTTCACACTTCAAAGTGGTGCGTGCCTGTTTGAAGTCCCGTTTTTTTTTCATACTGAATTTTTATAATTCCCTGTTGAGCAATGACGCACTCTGTTTCACTAATATGGTAAATGTTCTGAAGTTGTCTATCAAATTAGGAAGTATACTTATTTGTTTACTCGCCAGAATTTAGATGATAAGATTGATACTACAGCGAGAATCCAGAATACCACAAAAAAAGGAAAACAAGGAAAATAGCTTAGCTCTGGTAACTAGCACACAAAGCTCACTAATTAACGCAATTTGTAATATTTGATTTGTTGAACCTGTACAAAAACAACCAAGTAAAAACCAGATTAAATGGCTGATAGTATTGTGATAGCAAAACTGAAGATTTGACTGTTTTATCAATTATGTTATTGATTATGTTAATGCACTGCAGAGTTAACCTTGCAAAACACAGTGTACAGGCCATTCTCGGCAGACAGGCGGAACTGGGAAAACCATAAACTGTTAATAAATCATAGCATGGAGGGCATGATAGCTACTCAAAATTAAAGAGTAATCTAAATCACCCCGTGGTGACTCGCTGCAGTATAGGTCATAAATCTAATTTCTCCAGGTTTGCAGATTGGACATGGAGCAATCTAAAAAGCCAAATTTATTAGATAGTTTTATTCAAATAATGAATTTTTAAGTGCTCATCTTTCCAACAAATGTGGTGTTAAATCGTTATTTGATGTTATAAAGATTCCAACATTTGGATATGGGTGGGAAGTGGAGACGCGTCATTCATCTTTATATAAAGTCTATGGGACAAACACTCAACACCTGAGCTGTGAGTGTTGGAGCAGCCGACTGAAACAAGTCACACAAATCATTTTCACTCACTCACTCACTCATCATAAAATGCATAAGACAAAAATTGTGCTTTACTTTTACTCTTCTGAGCTGAACAGTGACGGCAGATTACCTTGTTCCCAAAACAATAAACTATTCCTTTAATAACCAAACTTGACCCGATCAGCCCTAACACCGCTCATACGTTTCATGCCTCTAAAGGCTAATCCAGCCTGTGACTTTCTCAAGTTTGTTTTGAGTTTATGAACCTGGAGCTGGCATGTGCGACGGAGACACTCGCAGACTCTCTGAGGGAATGTGATGTAAATCAAAGAAGCGGGAGATGAAAGGCGATGCATGTTACCCAGCGGACACTGTGGCCCGACGAGCAGCACTGAATCAACACAGCTTGATCTAAATCCAATGGCCTTAGGCCTGCAAGATCACAGGCAGAGATTAAAGACACAGGCCTCATTTCCCCACGGCCTAACGCTCATGATGCATCCCTTTTCTATAGAGGATTACTTACAATACTCCTCTGCCAGTGTCTTGTTCTCTTCCAGTCACAGATGTGGGATATTGGAATGGATGTTTGTTTCGAGGTGTATGATCATGTACAAAGTCTTTCTGATCATCACATACGCAGACGCATGTGCACACACCTTTGGCCGCCAATCTACAGGGCCCTATCTCTTTGGTTCTCACCATTCAGCTTGGAAGTGAAACAGAAAGCATCGTAGCGCTCATCCTCCTTATGCCTGTAGCCATAGTTACGAACACCAGCGGGGGTGTCCTTGCGGCCGCACTCGTCTCTGGGATGAGAGATAGGGTACTGGACTGAGCCATCCTCCAGCCATCCAGCATTACACCAGTCCAGTCCCTCGAGCCAGGCCTGTAGAGGGAGATAATGTAGGTGAGTGGGACGTACTGGAGGATTAAAGATATTAGTGGAGAAAGAATGTGGTTTATCTCTTCTGACATAACTCCATTACTCTGTTCTTCAGTGTGTAGGGATTTCTAAAATAGGAGGTATTGACCTGTGGTATAATTTCTGATCTGATCATATTCATATTCTTGATATCAGACTCACTGCTACTGTCTGAGCTTCAGGGATGTTTGACTTTACCTTGTGAAGTTGAGAGTGGGAGGCCAGGATGGCGTCTTGCTGTTTGCAGGCATCCTCAGCCTGGAGGTAGTTGAGCCTATAGCGCCCCTCACGGGGGTAGTAGGGAAACACCACTCCTACAGTTGACAGAGGCAAGTTTAGTGTTGAGTATTCAGGCTGTGACATTGTTAAAAGAATTGAAAGAAATTGTTAATTGTTGAAGCCCCATATCCCTGACCCTCTAGGTCTAGGTTGACAAATCCTGTGTCATCTTCCATGTCGTTGGTGACTTCACACTCGTAGCGTCCATAGTCATCCAGGGTGACGTTTTGGATGATGACTGAGGCGTCGCCTGGTCCCGCCTGCTCCAGAAACACACGGCCTTGGTACACCCCAAACACACGCTGCTGCCTGGAGACATGTCACACAAGGGCACGTTTCTTTAGAAATTCTTGCCAGGGCAATGACCAGTAAATTGATAAATTGATTGATAAAAAAAACATCAAAAGAATATGATTTGTGATCAACCCCTCACATAGAAGCAAAGGGAAACCATTCAGTTTAATCAACATCCAGTATCGTTGGTTAGACTGATCTAGAACAGATGCAGAATTCACCTCCCGAGTGCCACAAAGACGTCCTCAAACTGCAGAGCGTCTGTCACTTTGGTCCATTTAATCCGGATGCGATCCGGGTCGCTGTTCTCCGGCTCGTGATGGAATCTGCAGGGCAGAGTGATGGAGCCACCGCGATGTGTCACCACTTTACCCGGAGCTGTCTGCACAATGACCGCTCCGGTGTCGTCCTCTGTGGGAGGGAAGACAACGGAAACAAAGGCTGAAAAATTAAGATTATCCATTTGCTCAATCTTCCCTTCCTGTTTCCTATACTTTTGAATTTTTCATTTGCTTATTTATTTTGCAAGTGGGTTTTAATCAACGTATTTTTATGTTTTATATTGATACATTCGTTTCATTGCCAAAGATCTATATTTTCAGTCCTTTCAATGCTGCTTCCAATCCCCCTCAACTTTGCCAATAATTGAAATTCATATTCTAATCGTCAAATTCCATCTTTGATTCTCTTTGTGAGGGATGTCACAGCCCGACGCTTGCAAAATTAAATCTGCATCAGTTAACAAAAGCCTGAGCTGTCACATCCAGGCCTCATTGGTTCAGCACATCAATATTGGAGGAGTTTTTTTCATCCAAGGTTCCATTTTGGGTGGTTCAAATCCCAGTCAGGGCAATCCTCCCGGAAAAAAGACCCCCAGGCTCACATCCTTAATGCTTCCGCCTCTCATCCAACATCATCTTGGATTGGCCAAAGCGCTGCCATGACCCTTAAAGCATTAGTGGTATAGATTGGGGATTGTACTATTCTGCAGTTCAGGCTCTCCTCTGTGTAGATCTGCCAAAAAACTACCAACTCCAAAATTCTTATATGATCTCAGTGTGCAAATTAGCAATAACAAGACTTTGTGTACCCTTTTTGCGATTTGCTGTTTGTCTGTGTGGGTGTTGTGTGTGCACGCCGAAGCAACCAAAGAGTTTGCACATGACCAAGTGTCGTGTCAACTTTTAAAAACATTTAATGAGGGGCTGCACAAGGTTTTCTGATATGTTGTGACCAGATAAAGGCACCTACAATTATTCCTGCCAGCCGGCAATTAGTCCTGTCACTGCTCAGCGCTCTGCACGAAGTTGTTTATCACCAGCAGCCACGGATGCATCGAGCAGTGTTTGATCAAAACTGTGAGCACATTATTTCCCAAAACTGAGAGCTGTGCTGCAACATGATGTCACTGTTTCATTTACAGACAACCACGGTGGTGGGACGCCTGTTAATACCTTAATACCCGGGGGTGTTTGCAGATAGGGAGGGTTTTCTGTCCCTTTTCAGTGCACTAGTGAGTCTTACTGCTAGTCAGGGTGCCTGGGTGAAGGGATGTAGGTCATTGTACTCTCCTGGTAAAACTAAAGGCTGAAAAAAGCAGTTGCTTATCAGAGGAGTTCGGTAAATCCCACTGTATGTTGTCAGCTCAGCTAAACAAAGTTACCACCCAAAGTAACACAGAGAAAAAGAGATAAATATTTGACGGCTGGCTCCAAACTCGACTGCAGCGGGAAGATGTTGCTGCTCTGAACCTGCTCATGTTTAAAACTGCGATGTGTATTTGCCCGCCTGCCGGATTCAAGTCCAAACAAATGGGCGGTTGTATATAACAAGGAGAGGACGCCTGCACCACACGTGTAAAACACACACAGTTACTGCTTCATCATCCTCTCATGTTGAACTGAGGGCAGACCGAACACTACTGTCACTCACTTTTGCCTCTTAAGGTGCAAATTGGTTTTACAAGAAGTGACAGGTCCGAGCTTGCATGTTAGCATGCTTACGTCAGTATAAAGGTCTCTGTCCTCTCCAAAATAAAGGCCAAAAAAGCCCCAAAATGTTTGTAATAGTAATAAATGGTTTTACTTTGACGTATTGCTGCTTAAGTAAAGTAAAGAATGTACATACTGTATGTTTAGTAAAAATAATTTGACTTGTGAGGAGTTTTGTTTGGATATACTTGGCAGATAGGCGGAGGAATTAAAGTATTTTAGAAAATCTGCTTAAACAGGAGCAACTCTACTCAACAACTGCTTATAGGACAATTGTCAACAATGCATAGAGTTTATGTGTCTTACATAAATATGGGCACATCTCAGTGATGCTGGCCCCTTTGTCAATAGAAACCATGAAAGAGTAAAATGTCCTTACCGAGAACATGCACCACTTTTCTCCTCCCCTTCTCTACGTCAGCGGGTAGTGAAGTCACTGAGAGGGCAAAGGTCAGGATGAAAACCACAAAGAACATTGTCCCACAGGCCAGAGGCTGGGACCACTTTGGGAACTGCAGGAATGGACAGAGCACAGAAACCAGAACATCATTATAACATTATAGCATAGTAACATTACAGTGATACAATAAAGACCTATTAGAGTTAGGCTAGATAATAGTTCAGTAATGTGGAAACCTCCAAACATCATCCCAGAGAACTGCAGTGGTTCTTGGTGGTTTGCAGCTGGTTGCCAAGACGCACACAACTGATCACTTCAAATTTCTCAAAACAAGAAAACAAAGTTACTGTGTTTGAGAGTCGTGCTTTAAAATAGCTTAGCAGTCTGCTACACTCATCACTCCAGGTCACAATATGAAAGGAAAGGATATTCCTACCAGGATTATTCAAGACTTTAAGCTTGTTTGGCTCTTTTTATCCTCAGTGCCAAGTGGAGGAGGAACATGAAGAATACAGAACATTTGGAATATACAGCAGACTTGATTTGACAGTAAATTAAAAATGGTTACTGAAAAAACAAGAGTGCGTACCTTCCACCAAGGCCCAACAGTCCCCTTAAATTCAATGAAGCTGCACCAAATTTAATGGATGCTTCCCTGACGCATAACACATCCTTTCACCAAGTTTCAATGGAATTAGTTCTCTAGTTTTTGCACAATCTTGCTCACAAATAAACAAAACAACCAACATAGCCTCCTTGGCAGCAGTTATTAATCTAGTGTCTGTTGTGTTTTCTGTTTATTAGACCAAACTCTTTTATTTTCATTCAGCATATTAACACTCCTCTCTGGCGGTGAACGATGATGGATCACCTGGCTGAAAAACACAGCTCCTCCTGGAAGTTAGTGCTGCTTATTCTGGTCAAGTGCTCATTATCTCAGCCTGGGTTGTGGGTGAATGTGAAGCGAACGCACGCAGCCCTACAGAGTGTGGCTCATGAGCATCAGTAATGATGTCAAAAGAGGATAACACAGATTCTAAACAAAAGAGTCAAGCGTTTTGTCTTCTTGTGTATGCACTGCTTGTTTTCTGCTTTATCAGTGTCAACCATGAATAATTGCCTCCTATAAACCAGCACTGTGCTGCAGCATAAACATGTGAATATGACGACAGGCCCCAGTGAAGCAGAGTTACTAAAGCAGCTACTTCACATGCACGTTGCACACAATAAAAAGCCATCCCCTGCTGCATTATTTTTTTCTCAAGGTTAGTCCAGTGATCACTCCTGCAGGTCTCAGGCAGCACAGAGAGCTGCAGTCGCACTATTCAAGCACAGAAGTGAACTTACCATGTCTATCCCAGCAGTAGTAATGTGTAGATGGAGCAGATGTGCCGCTGTGAGCCGTTTAACTCCTCGGCCGGGCTAAATGTTGTTCTGCAGCAGCTCTCACCTCTCTTCCTCTTCCTCTCCCTCCCTCCCTCTCTCTCCGTTTCCAGTCCCATCGCTGATCTGTCGGCACTGCAGGGGGAAACCACTGTTGTCTGTGGGTCCCGCAGTACTGCCGATGACGCAGCACACACTTCCACTGTGCAGAGCTGTGTGTAAAAGTCAATCAGGGCAATGACCTCTCACTGATTTAATGTTGTCGAATATCTTTCTGCGTGTGATCCGAGTCCATTAGAGTGACTGTCATTGGCTCGAGAGTCGCACTTTGTTTCAGTTAATGCAGTGAAACCTCATTTACATTCAGGCAGATCACTGTTGCTATTAAAAGGCCGCTGCCAATGACGAAGGCTGTTTGTGTTGCAGGTTGAGCCTGATTGTTCTATTCGAAACAGATTGAATTCTCCTAAACGACTTATGGCTCCAAGATGAAGAGGGAGGTGACAAATGATTTTCTTCATAAGTATGTTTCAATAATGGTGAAGTAGTTAATATAATAATACCACTGGTGCAATTTGAGGTAATATGGCCACGTAATTAAGGGAAGCACGGTGGCTGGCAATGTGGCCAAGAGGGTTGTTGGTTTGAATACTCTTCAGCTGGATTTGGCTCCAGTTCCTCCGCGACTCTCAAAGGATAACGAGTTAGATATTGGATAGATGGACTAAATTAGGCCCACGCTTTTAATTTAACAGCTCAGAGTGATATAGAAGTGTACTGCAAAATGTGAGTACTCTTACTTATGATACTCTCAGGGTGTGCAGTTAATCCAACTGTGCTCTTTTACTTAAGTTAAACCCCTGTGCCCCAGGACTCCACTGCCTTCCCCTCTGCTGAGCCATGTCCACCCACGCCACCTCAGCTCATTCTCCAGTGATTCCACCGCTCAGTCAGAACGCCACAAGCCGGTCTACACACCCCAGTCATTAGCCTGTCTGTCCCATTGTCCTCCTCCCCGACCCATTCATCCTACACTTAATCATTCACCACCTTATTGTAAACATCCCTATGAAACTGTTTCTGACATTACCAGTAAATACCAGGTATACGACTAAACCTGAATTATTAATGTTATCATATCACTACCATATCATGACAAATGTAATGCTTACTACAAAGATGTTAATGTATAAACTTGATACCTAATAAATAATCATACACCTTCAATTATCTATAATCAGTCGGGTATCGGTTCGAAACTCTGCTCATGTACTCGTAATCATAATCATAAAACTATTCTGATACAACCGCACCCGATACCAATTTACGGCAACTTGATGTTAACCTCTCAGTTGAGCAGGTGGGCGGAGGAGGTGCAATGTCAGCTGTTTGGAGATATTTTAGGATAAGCGATGATGACAAAAGTAGAGCAGACTGCAAACTATGCTCTGCTAAAATGTCAAAGGGGGGGGGGGTGTGTGGTACTGAGATCCACTGCATGTGCTAAAAGGTCACGTAAAGTGCAATGTGTGGCAGTGCCATGTTTTTTCAGGAAATACAAAGGTGAATGTTAGAATTTCAGTAACAGGATCATGTCGTTGTATATTACAGTTGTTACAAGTCAGAACATCTGATGAAAATAAAGTATGTTGTCAAAGTCATCAGAATTGTAATGGTATTATTTAGTTTAGGTATCGGTACTCTGTATCGGCCCAAATGTAAATACTTGTACTTGGGCTAGGTCTGACAAAAAGTGATACCTGTGTATACCTAATTACAATAAAGGCAAAACTAGAAAGGACAACAGATTTAATTATAGAGCAAATTACCAGATATTCTTTGGATTTACTGGCTTCGGCAGATTAACCATTAAGGCTCGAGAAATAATGAGTTGTGCTAAAAGTGACCCAGTTCAGGCCAGTGGTGGAGGAAGTAAAGGGACACAAATTTACTCAGGTAAAAGTATCATATTAACTATTCTGCTTGAGTAAAACAAAGTTAGTACTCACTTTTAAATACACTTGAATTATTAAAAGTAAAAGTACTTAAAAGAGTGTACCCTATTCCGTCATGCAACAATGTGCAGTGCTTTCAGCTGAGGGAGCATGTGATGGTTGAGTCTGTTCTGATTCCATTTCAGGTGTCTCTCCACCAGTGATGCAGCTGCTGCAGGATGCATGGTCTATTGTAACCTGCCTGCTCTGATTGGATCAGTCAAACAGTTCCCCTCTCTTTGTTGATGGCTATTTCTAAAGATGCAACACAATGCATTGGAAAAATGTAGTGGAGTAGAAAGTACTTCTTAAGCGAAGTACAGGTACATGTAACATGTACTTAAGCACAGTGAAAGTACTTTGTTACATTCCACAACTGGTTCAGGTCTCTCGGTTGTAATATACGTCTGCAGCTACATGTAAACAATATGTCAGGAAATGGTCGACAAGCTCACATGAAAGTAAATATTTTTGCTTTTGTCGTCCATTCAACGATTTCTGAAGCTGTGAATGTTGTTGAAACCAGCTGGAAGGAGATACGTCTGATCAGGAGTTCGTGCAGCCCTACAAGCTTTCAGCTCTTCACCCACTCACCAGTTTGTTTAAGAACAGCTTCACAGACATGTCAGACACTGAAGTCTCTCTTATGGGAAAGTTGCGTAGGCTCAACGAGAGCTTTCCATGAGAATGACTGGTAAATAAGAGAGGCTCTCCAGATCATAGCAGGTAACGATGAAAAGAGACAGGATGCTCGGCAGGAGGCAGCGACACTTTGTGTTTGAAAGGAATGTAGCTGCGCCGATGTAGCAACACCTTTGCATTCTCGCTGTTGATCACAGAGCAAGAAAGTGGACCTGTCAACTACAGTGAAGGTGACAGAGTGACTGCAGACATGTTCCCAGGTGGAGCATCACACCCACCAGCATGAGATGTCAGCTTGGTGTATTAAACTTCAGTCTTAGTTATGGTTACAGCGAAATAACCACAATATTCTCTGGCCTGATTTAGAAAAGGCCTCTGAAGTAGAGTGTCTCCAGTGTAGTGGCCCCACAGCAGAGCAGGGAGATTATCCTTCTACAAATCTATTACAAGTTAAGAAATGAACTGCAGGGAACTTTTCTCCGACAGTGTTATTGCACTAAGGGATTTTTAAGATTACCTGTTATCTGGGAGGGAGGTGATTTAATGAAATCCATGAAATGTCTCAGCAGAGTTTCAGCAAACTGGATTCCACGGTTTCGAAAGACCAGTGTGTGACAATGAAATGAACAAAGTAGCCTATGGATAAAGAAACAATTAGTATTGCTTGTGCATCGGAGCATAAAAAGTGTCCTGCATTATAGTTGCATTAGAGTTTCTCTTGGGATGCGTGGATGTGCAGAGTTTCAAAATATTAATTAATTCAGTAATTCGGTGTTAAACAGTTAAGAAAATGAGACTATCATACGGAGGAGGTGCTTTATGCCTTGTATTTATACTTTAATTAAGTCGGTGTCTTCTTTGATTTATTAACACATTTCTTATATTCCTCATAAAAATGTAAGCCTACATCAAACCCTAGTGTGAAATGTTTGGTTGTCTTTTTCACAGCCACAGCGCCACAGCTCCACAGCTCTCTGGGGGCCGCCTGAACTGCAGAGCAGAGAGATCTGCACCAGGGTTCTCCTGCGACTCCCATCATGGGATTACAGAGCTGTGTGCAGCAGCAGCATTTGATGTAAAGCCTCTGTCAAACTCACAGAATGCACATCTAGTGCAAGCTGGGGCAACGTCACACTTTAGCCTGAAAAAGCTGCTGAGGGAGGTGAATTAAATGAGTCTGCCTCTGTGTGTGTGTGTGTGTGTGTGTGTGTGTGTGTGTGTGTGTGTGTGTGTGTGTGTGTGTGTGTGTGTGTGTGTGTGTTTGTGTGTGTGTGTGTGTGTGTGTCTGTGGGTCTGTGTGTGTGTGTGTGTGTGTGTGTGTGTGTGTGTGTGTGTGTGTGTGTGTGTGTGTGTGTGTGTGTGTGTGTGTTGCTCAGCAAAGCACAAGGGATAATTACTTCTGAGTGGGTTACTGTTATTGATGGAGTGGGTATGGAGAGAAGGGTCACACAGCTGTTTGAAAAAAGCTTTATCTAACATCATAAATACCCCCCTTCATCTTTTTGTCAAGAAAAAACTGTTTGTTCATTTTAATGGCCGAACTGCATTGAATAACATCTTAACTAAACGATTTAAGCAGATGGATTCAGTATTTGTCAATTGCGTTGCGTGGTTTTATATTTCATACCAACAATGGTTTTCACAGTGTTGACATTTAATTCAAATTAAAACCCTGTTATGAGTCACTGTCTCAATAGTCAGAGATGGGACTCAACAGCATGACTCAAATGTTAGGCTGAAGCAAAATAAAGATAGAATGGCCCAATAATGGTTTTTTTTTTCATTAAGATCCATGAACGATTCCCTTGGAAATCTGTGGAAATGTCAAATGACGCCCTGTCTCGCAATATTAAACATGTATTCCTTGATTCGGCCCCTTGATCTGGAACCGTACCAACATGTTAATGGTTCTCTCTTGGACCATGTCTCATCCTCCCGCCAAGTTCTGTCAATTCGTTTCGGTTGTTTTTGTGTAATCTTGCCTACTAACAATCAAACAAACACAACCTCCTTGGCAGAGGTAAAAACAATGAGCAAGGTCAAAAACTAAATCAGATTTAAAATATCAGAGCACTAGAAAAGTAATGCACATAGCACAAAAAGGATGGGGAGCGGGGGAACCAGGTGAGTGGGCTGGAGGAGCCGATCAGGTGCAGAAAGGCAGGTGGGAGCTGGAGGGTCTGAAATTACCGAAGAATTCAAATGTGCACTAACACTAACTTTGACTAAATGGAAGAAAAGTTGATTGAGCAGCAACTGAAAACCATGACAGGCGCCTCAAGTGTTTATTGAGGCTAACAAAAACAGAGGCTGCCGATTTGACGTCTTTGTAAAAGCCAATGATGGGAGCCGCGACACCGGGCCTCCCACACAGAGAGAGAACACACAGCAGCATCCCTCAGCAGAAGAGAATTACAGAGGATGAATGGGTGTTAGAGGAGTTGAGGAAATGCCTGTGATTTTCTTATCTTGTTTTCCTACTTGGACCACGAAAGACAAGCTGTCTCTTTAAGATGGAGATAGGCTGACAGCAGACAGCAGCTGTGTGTGTTGACCAGAGCCAAGTTCCCTTCTGCAGCACATGTTGGCACATCCTCACCACTCTGCTCTGGGGGCTGATCTGTGGTGGCTCTGGTTTGGGTCGTGTAACAAATGGCAAGAATATTGTGGATTTATCAATACCACACTCACACACACACACACACACACACACACACACACACACACACACACACACACACACACACACACACACACACACACACACACACACACCTACCTCTAACCTAAAAAGAGATATATTATTTTCATATTCAGGTTCTTTATTTAAATTTGTGTTATACTTGGAAAGGCTTACAGGCTCTGATTTCAGAAAACATCACTTTCCTCGTATACTGCAGCTCCTCTTTTCAGTCTCTGTCTGAAACGTTTGGTTTTAGCTCCTGCCTCTTTAAGGAGCCCCTCCAAACAAAGTCTGCTCTGATTGGCCATCTGGCCTCCTTTGTTGTGATTGGTCAACCGCTTCCAGGGTGTGTAGGAAATATATGCATCCCCTCTCACTTTACCGGGTTTTGTTGGGTGCGTTTTGAGGGTGTGGGGCATTGTGGCACTACTGTGACATGATTGTGACAACGTGACAACGTGATACCCCAGGAAGAACAACGGCTGAAGCTTCAGCATCAGTGTTTTCTATGGGAGAGGAGGAGCTTCCTTCACCTTCGACATTAACGTTTCAGAACTTTAACATATACAAAAAAACATTCATATGTCTCCTTTACACCTTCACAATGTTTTTTCTACATGTGAGTGGGCTGACGTGGACATTCCCAAATACTGCATTATTAAGCTTTAAATATCATCCAAGACAAAATGTTATCACTTGTTATATGTATTATATATTATATATTATATACTATATATTATATATCATATATTATATATTATATATTGTGCTATATATATGTCAAATAATTGGAAGAACAATGCAGCCAACTTTGCCAGCCAGTCGATGAATCAGCTCTGCATCACTCTTTATTTACATTGTTGGTATACGGTAGAGTTCTTTTTATTAATGAATCAACATGCTGGCGTGTTTCCTGTAGAATTCATTATTTTATAGAAAACATATTGAACCACTGTAATGCAGCGGTAGCTTTGGCCGGACTTGGTGTTGCAAAACTTTTTACAGGTTTCGTCTCTTCTCTGAAAACAAACTGAAAACAGGGGCCTCGTTACGCCGTTCACTGGGTCGTTTGAAGCAGTTCACAGCATACAGGTTCATCTCTGCTTTCTCAAATTTAGTCATGCTCTATCTGCGTTCAAGAACCTCGGCAAAGAAAACTGCCGTGCAATTTCTTCTGGGTTGAGTGCGCAGAAGATGCTTTGCAACATTTTCATCAACCTCCTTTCATCAGCTGCTGCTGCCTGGCAGAAGTGCAAACTCAATCATGTGCATCTGTTTTCATATTGCATCTCGAGGAAGAGAATAGAGCCACAGAGATGTGTGAGCAAGTGTGAACAGGAAAAGTTGGCATGGGTTTACAGCATCTCAGAATATAAATCATGAATTAAAATGCTTCCTATGTCAGGTTTTTAAATATGTATAATCTAACAACTGTATTACTTGCAAATAGTAAGAAAAGAGAGGCATCTGATTTGTATGTGGAGCAGAGTGGTTGTTGTGTAATACTCAGAGAGAACATTGAGCACTAATCTTCAGTTTACTGACTGGAAACATAATTGCTTTTATATTCGTATGTCCTTATTATTTGTCTCCTGCTCTGTGTGCACTCTCATTGATTTGTGCACATTATAGGCTACTGTAGATATTTTTAGTGATCTCCTGCTGTCCTAATGTTTTTCTCTCATGATGCATCTGCCCACTTCTGTGTGTCCCATCCAACCCAAAATAGAACCTTGGCATCATGTTGTTTCAGCAATCAACAGGCTGTTTCCTCGAGTCCTTGAGGCACACATTGATGGAAAGGTTTAAAAATGTAATATGTATTTATATGAATTCAACCCTATTTTTCTGATGGATTGGCTGAAGGGAGCAGTAAACAGGATTTGTATAAAAACAAGAATCTGCCGCTCGATGACAGAATTCTTATGCAAAGTAGTTATTTGAGCTAACTGCTAACAGCAGCGTGCTAACATGTTCACCATCTCACTTTCAATTATTTATCATTGAATAGGAAGTGCACCTGAGGCCATTGTGAGCGTTATAACCTTTGAGGGTATTTGTGCATAAACTAAAGTTTATGTTATAAACATCACCGTTGCTGATTAACCAAAGTCAACATCTGGGAACCATGAATGTTACCAAATTTTGTGCAGATTTATCCATCCCTGAGTTACCATCATCTGCGTCCTAGAACCCTGCTGGGGGCATGATAATATTGTTATGCAAACTTGGACTGTATAAAAAATGGACGAAGAATCAGAACTAGAAAGTGAAGCTAATGCTGAAGTATCTGAAATCTGCATTCTCTCAAATAACCCAAATACGTTATTTATGAGTAAACGACAGTCCTTCTCACTTGATTTAAACATCAGCACACATTTTTATAGAGTTTACGGTCTGAATTGCTAGTGTTCACTTTGTATATGATGGTCCCATTTATAGTAAAATGGATGATAATGCTGGGTATACATTAGCACATGGATACTGTATAATTGTCAGCTCTGTCCAATGAGTCCAGGTCGCAGGTGTAGATGAGTCAGACAGGCTCCTCTCCCCGCTAATCCAAACATGGTTCAAAACAGCAGCTCACAAACCCATGGGTGACTTCACTGAGCAGTCTGCTGTTTCATTGTTTATACAAGGTATCACGAACACAAGGGATGAAAGCAAACAATTAAAAAACCTCTAAATGCAAAAATGTTGAGCAAAATAATCTTGTATTTTGGCATTTCGAAACATGGCATTTAAAATACATCAGCTCTTCACGAATCATCAGATGAGTGATTATACTCCAAAGGTCAATGAAGATTAAGAATGATTATTTGTCTTTGTACTTGGTGTCTTTCTCCTCACTGTTTGGCAAACCTGTTTGCCCGGGAAAGGGGCTGATCTTGAGGAAGAAATAGGGATTACTCTGAACACGCAAGGTCACCAGGATGGGAGTGACCATGTAGAGCAGGTTAGCTGCCAGCACACACCAGAAAACATCGTGAGGGGTATGAAATGGAGCTGTGGTACGAGGATGGAGGGACCCTCCAATGTGGGCCCACTGGCACTAGAAGGAAACACACAGCACAAGATTAGTGGGTGTATTGTCATTCATGTAAACTGCATAATGTGCCTATCACCAGTGATACATCTGCTGCTGTCAGTTTTATTCTATATTAAAATTGATTTCAGGTCATTTCATGCTCTAATGGTTTGTACAAACTTCCCAGAAGACTAACTTGGAAGGTAATCATTTTCTTGAGTATCTTGTTTAAAATATAGAGAACAGGATATTTAACGGAGGTGATAAACAAATGATGTACAGACTTCAAAACCTGGCAATTTTTCAAATAGAGAGCACAGAGCCTGCAACCATTTGTAAACACCAAAACAAGACTTTAATCAGCACAATGTTACTGTGAGATATGGAGAGATCACCACCAGCTTGTTTATTAACAGAAAATATGCTTTAGGGGATAAATGTGATCCAGGTAATTATTAAAAAGCTGAGAGCTCATGACCAGGAGTTTAACTGCAGTCCCACGTGTCCTCCTTGTCTTGAAGATGATGATGAAAGTCAGTTATTATCCCTGATGATTTAATGCAACGCAACACACTGTCAGTGCAATACACTTTCAGATTACAGCCCCCTGTAATCCAGCTCCGTATCCACAGCCAGATTCATTTGGTTTTTACCTGAATCATGGCTCCAGCGCAGAACACTGTCCAGTCTGACATCCACGTGCAGCCGGGCTTCAGGAGACCGTAAACAAATGAACCAAACAGAGGGAGTCCATAGAAGAAAAAGTGCAGCATCTGTTCAAAAAGAAAATTGGGACTGAGAATTTGTATCATGTTTTTTTTCCGCCCACATTTTGACTTGAATCAGTATTTTGCAACAGGCATTATTGTTGTTGACACAGGTGAGTTGTTGATGCAGATATTATGATTCATATTCCAGTGAAAAATGCAGCAAGGCTTTCCATTGCGGTCAGGTTGTTGTTGGACCCTGACCAGCGTTCCAACTGACAATTCCTTCGACCACCACAGCCCTGTCGTTCTACAGCCAACTATCAGAGCGTCATTTATCATAAAAATCAAACCCTTTTGAATTTTATTCCGCAATGTAACCAGTAACTGCAGCCATTAGATAAATATAGCAGAATAACAAAGTACAACCCTCTCCTATGAAATGGAAATTAAGTAAAATTAGTCATTACAAAATGGAAATATTCAAACACTTCACAGTTTTCAAATTGTTCTAAAGTGCAGTACAGTAGTATTTCTCTCCTCTCCAGCTCCAACACAAATGTGCAGCCTCAGCACAAATTATAACTTCCACACCAGAGTCCTTACAGAGAGCGTCGTGACCTTCAACTTAAAATATTTGGTGCATGAAAAGCCAGTTTCCCACTTTGTAAAACCCTAAAATTATACCACTGAGCGGTTTCTTTTCATTCGCAGTCTGAGGTCCAGATTACTTCTAATGAGTTCAGCTCGGGGCCTGAAAGCCAATCGTAAATGCCCTTCAGTCTTCTGTTTAAAATGCCTTTTTAGTGCTGCCATAGAAAACTGTCACGTATCGTTCATCATCATCAATGAAGAAAGAGGTCATTAATTGCAGAAACAGTGTAGCGGTGTGCAAAATACCAACACACACACACACACACACTTATTTGCAAAGGCAACCAAGACATACTTCCACATGCAGCCCACACAGCCTCCTCCTTCCTCCCACCCAGTGAGATGCTGATGGGGGCTTTGGGCGAAGGATTAGCTTATCAAGTTCTCAGCATGCGGTTTGTCTCTCTGATCAATGGCTCGCAATTGTGCCTCGACTGCCGCCTGACAAGGTCTTTGGATAACCTATTGACGAAGCTGTGTACACCGACAAAAACGCGACAACACCCACAGCCGTGCGGGGTCAGAGGCAGAAAATAAAGCAGGCACAGCACCAACCACAATAATTATCTGTTATCTATCTTAAGCAAATGTAGAGAGACACAAAGATGTGCTGGCCTCTCATCCCATGCTGTAATGATGAAAAATGACTGTAATCATCTGCGAGCTCAGCGATAAGGGCAAAGCTTCCTGCCCGCTCTCAGTGATCTCCATGCAGAGGTCCATTATGTGGCTGCTTATTTGAAGCAGGTTGGAGAACAGCTGTCAGCTGCTGCCGGTGGAGACAGAGAGGATGAGTGTGGAGACAGAGAGAGAAAGAGATAAGGCTCCCACCATGACTCTGGGGAAGCCCACGGGATCTTTCAGGTAGGGTTCGTAGTGCTTCAGGTAGACAGAACAGGCCTCGAGGGGAGAGTCCAGGGCCACCTACAGGGGGTGGACAAAATAACAGAAACACTTCATGATATAGTGAAGTTCAATATAACAACTACCCTGCCAATGATCACAGAACTCAACATTTACCTGAAATTAAAAAGTGAAGGAAAGAAAGAAGTATAATCACCAATTAGAATAAAATAAACTTCATGTGGCTTAAGAGATTACTTTCTCAAAATTGGACAGGAAGATTGATACCACTCTTTAATTTGTCCGGTAAATATGAAGCAGCATGCAGCCACTTTTGTGCTAAACTAACCAGCAGCTGGAGGGAGCTTCATTTACCACACAGACATTCAACTCAATTAATTGTTATTTTTATTGTGCCAAATCATAACATAACATATTAGAGAGTGATGGAGAAGAGAGTAGGGGTGGTGGACAAGAGGGGAGAGAGGAGAAGACCAGAAAAAGTTATGTTACTGTCATGTGAAAATAGTAATAGTGATATCCATAGATGTTATGATGTGTTAATGAGAGCTGCACCTGACCGGTGGGAGGTTTCCATTTGTTATATTGTTTTACTTTGATTTAATTAGCTTCAGTTTCCCATTGTAATTTACTACGTTTATCTTCACATGCAATGTACTTTGTAGAGTTTGTAGAGTTCAGCTCCTGTATTCACTAACTTTTTTTAATAAAGTGCATAGAAATAAAGAATTCTGTTTCTTGTTTGATCCTGTGAGCAACTTCTTTTTTTTCTTCTTCTATTGTTTAATGCCGTCTCAACTTCTTCCAATTAATTTGAAAGTCCAAAAATGCTCAAACTGCATCAATTTGATCCGGAGGGAGACCAACACTTTTGGTCAAATACAATTTTGGTCTGTAAGTTCGGGCTAAACTTAAAAGTCCAAAGTTCCGGACGAAACAAGGAGAGTGTGAAAGTTCCTTTTGAAACATGATGATTTTCTTAGTAGAATTGGTAATTAGAGATCCTGAATATGCTGAAGTTTGACGAACAGATCGATGACACTGACACAAACTTTGTTTACAGATGTGAGAGGTATCAATCTTCTCATACAACTCTTTTTAAGAAACCAAATGATTGACCGATTTCCAACATGTCAAACTATTCTCTTAAATGTCCTGTTAGAATATGAAACAGCAGCATGTTGAAGATCCAGATCCTTCTTATGAACATTCCCATGAGGTCAATTAGTGGAACGCATCGCTTGGAAATCTCAAAGTAAAACCCAAGTGTGGGAAAATCCTTGACCCTCCATGGACAGACCGCTCTACATGAGTAGCATCGCAGGCTGCATGACTTTTACATCAACCATTACAGCCCCACCCTCAACTTTGTGCATGTCATGACTGTGACGTTCACTCACCAAACCTCTGAGCACAGTGAAGGCCATGGCAGCCAACAGAAGCAGAACCAGGATCAGGTCCACGGGACGCCAAATCAGTTTCATGCTCTGAGCGTGCTGCGCCTGTGGGGAGATGTCAAGTTAATGTACAGAATAGTGCTGCTTCGTCACAGGCATGCCTTCATACTCTAACTTTAATGAGACCTGTTTATATGACAGAGTGTGCAACTGAGTCTTTGTCTCTGTTTACATTATAATAATTGAACCTGCATTAATTGTTGTTTACCCCCAAAGATGAAGCAGAAACCATATATAAATCACATAAATTGAAAAGTGGAGGTTGGATGGAGCAACTTTTCTATCCATTTGTAGCTGGGTTTGTGTCCCCTTGCAGTCCCCCTTTGAGAAACTTCTGTGAAAGTTGTTCCACCATACTCACCAGCTAGTTGCTAACTTTGTGTGTCTCACATTTGGTGCTGGAAAGATCACACAACATCTGGGGACCCTAAGCCAGGATAAGATTGTGGGCCCTTCCTCACAATGGATGCTTTTATTTATCCTTAGTCTATTATTTTAAATCAATGCTTTAATAATTATTATTACACAATACATAATTAATTTGATTGAACCTAGTAATTGCACATACATTCATTTTAGATTATGTTGAATTTTTCATCTATACATTTTTTTTATATGAGTCTTATTAGAAAACAAAGATTTTGGTCACTAGATAAATATAAGTTAACCATACATTTGCACTGTCTGACCCGCACTAAAAGAGGGGGACCTGCCTCCCAGCCACACACTGCTTTACATACATATATCATTGTTGGCAATGGATAGAAAGATAGATTGGGTTGGTGGTTTGATCCCTGGCTCTTCCAGTCCACATGCTGAAGTGTCCTTGGGCAAGATGCTCAACCCCCAAATTGTCCATGAGGGCTATACATTAATTATTTGTGATAGTAAAAGCACTGTTAATAGAAGCCCTGTGTGAATGTGTGTGAATGGGTCAATATGACTTATAGTTTAAAGCACTTTGAGAGGTCAATAAAACAATAGATTTACCAGTTGCTTTGCTTAATGTCTTTGTCTGGTTTCCTGCTTTTGTGATTGTCTGCTCCGCCCAGATGTGTTTGACCTGTATCCACTATCTCAGTTTCATTTTGTCCAGTTGGCCTCGGTTCAGTTCTGTCTTGGCTCCTGTTTTGTTCCTTCTTGTTCCCGGGTGTTTCCTGTGTGATGTTTCCTGAGGTTTAGCTTATGTTTTATTGCTTACACTTTCAGTTTCAGTTTTAGTTTTTAGTTTTAGTAACTTTTCTTCGTTCCTGCCAACCTACTCACAGAATGTGGGTGTTCCTTTGAACATTCTGTCTACACCACCTGCCTTACCTACATTTTGGGGCCTGTATGAAACTACTCCTAACATACAGTAATTTTATTTCAGCTATTTTTGCTGGAAAAAAAGAGACCTGCTGCAAATGAAAGCAACAGTGAGGACAACTGTGAGAATGAGCCAACACTGTAAAGTAAGGGACCACAAAACCAAAACAATGAGCTAAATTTTGTTTAAAAAAAATGCTCCTGTGAGCTGGGAACTGCAGAGCTGGGTGTTAGGTCTCTGTACGATTGTCACTACTTGTGACTCCTTTCATATAAAGGCTGATATCTGATTATATGGTTATAAATTAAAAAAGATATTGTGTTTGTACCAGCTCTAAGTCTTATAGACTGAAGGACAAGCTCACTCTTATTTCAACCAGAACCATGATGGGTTCAGGCTAAATTAAAAAACTTTTATGATTGACACTCTTCAAATTTACATTAAGAACTGTCGGTCGAGAAAGATTTTTCCTATAAAATCTGCCCCATGTACTAGTGTAAGATCATTTTAGAAAATAGGAAAATGGTATTTTTGTATTTGTTCCCCTCTGCACCTTTAAGATTGACTCAATCATTGGAGAATGTAATTAAAAAAAGGAAATAAAAGACTGAACAAATATATACAGAAATTTGGCAGATCTCCACTTGCAGACAAACTGTAAAGATCTTCTTTCACAATAAAATAAGCACACCTCAAATGTTACTGTCTCATCAACTGGAAACTACAGCAAGTCCTAAATGTAAATGCTTTACTGCAGTACATTGTCCCCTTTCATGGTCTGAATCTCTGGAATGTACGTGTATGTTGAACAGAATAAACACATTCGGCAAACACCACTTTTTAAGCCTTTCCACATTCACATCAAGGTCTAACCATCCATGCGTTGGACGTACATTGTATCCGCCGGTTAGCGGCCTGTCCTTGGGCCTTGTGAACAGCGTGACAGCTCCCCACACAGGCATCAATAGGAAGAGGAAGTTAAGCCAGAAAACCGGACGGGTCTCTGAGCCGTATTTACCTGCCAGAGAGAAGAGCTGTCCATTAGTTTGTACCATCAACGATACATGGTAAAAGTCTCAATGTAATTCAGTAATTAAGCTCCCTTTTCAAAGCTCTACTGCACTTCAGGCTAAGACACGCTGTACGGTACAGCCTGTCTATGATAACACAACAGAGAAAACATGTTTCCTGCAGACAAGTTTGATCCTGTGACACTTTTGTATCCAGTTTGAAAAGCCAACAACAGATGCCGTGAGTCTGTTTTCTGCTTTGTTCGCTGGGTTGTGACGGCAGGCGAGGCGCGGGCCATGTGGGTGTTTTGTTGGCAGACTGAACTGTGTGACACTGATGGTACATGGCAGTGCAGATGTTCTCCTGATTAAAGCTCATCATCACAGGACGGGTAGACGGGGAATAGAAGATGAGGCTCACCTGCCACTATCCCGGCAATGAACACGCTCATGTTGGCGCACAAAGAGCCGGCCCAGAGCAAGCCGAGGTTACGGTACGCTTTCCTGTGACAAAAACAAAAAACAAGAGGGATTATGGTTTTGTAGAGATTGCTGGGTAGATAGAAAGTAATACCATGAACCCCAGGGTTGCATCCATGAGCTTCTTACACATATATCATCCATGATTTGTGTAATACAATGATTAACACAGTTTCTCTCACTATAATGAAAAGGCTGACATGGTTGAACAGAATATTTCATTTCCATGTTAGCCCTCAGAGATGGTTGGATGCTTTATCTTATTTTTTCTGGTGAACTCTAAAGCTAGAGTTGGAATAGAAAAGCTAGCAAAAACAGGCTTGACTTTGAAAATATGCAACCGACACATCCCACCCCCTCCCATCAGCCCTTTCTTCAAAGCTATATGCTCTCTGCCTGTCAACTGCTGGAAACCAACTTTAAGTGACTTGCTCACTAACTTCTGGCTATTGTCTCTGCTTCAATGGTGTATTTCTCTCTAGGTGAAGATATGTGCGGTGGTAGTGTGCTGCGTTTGTGTTTATTTCTTGATGAGGCAAAAAGAGGATTTCAAGTAATAAGATAAGAATTGTTTCAGAAATAATTTCCTAACCCTACCTTTAAGCTTAAACATTAAAAACATGAAAGAGACATATTACTCTCATATCCACACTCATAACTTTAATTTGGGTCATTACTTGAAAGGTTTACACGCTCTAATGTTCAGAAAACACATCACCTTCCTCATACTGTCCACTGCTTTAGCTCCTCTTTTCAGCCTCTGTCTGTAATACTTGGTTTTAGCTCCTTTAAGGACCCTCCTTTAAGGACCCTCCCAGTAAAGCCCAGTCGGCTCTGATTGGCCAGCTGGTCTACTGTGTTCTGATTCGTCAGGGTGAAAAAAACATTCACCTCCGCTCTTTACCAGGCTTTGTTAGGGGGCGTGTCAGTCTAGCCACTTAGCGGGAATCATGCAAATGTGGGGCATTGTAATGTCACATGATCAAGAAGGCGGGGCTGCCCCCTTTACAGCGAAGTGTGGGCTTTTTATCTTTGCAGAGCTTTCACATGTACACAAAAACCTGTAACACGCTAGAGGAAAGAAAAGCTGAAAAAAGTATAGAATGTCTCCTTTAACGAAAAAGTGTAAATATTACCCACAACCATAGCAAGGTTAGAGTCAGCGCATAGAGTCCAGACAGTTTCAAATCATTTAAATTTCTGTGTTTCGATATACTCTTAACATGCAGGAGCTCCACATGTGAGCAAAACTCTTGTCTTTCCATTTTACAAGGATGTAAATTACTCTCCAAAGTCAGGCTGCCAGCTCATTCATCTACATTCCAATAGAAGGTACGTCCAGATTCTTCCACAATAGTGTAATTATCCCTCTGGCTTGTAAAAGTCCAAATTCAATTAGCAACAAATGTAGCAGAGTTGCAGCAGAGTCTTAGGGGTATATTTCCAGTAAACATAATTTGGCTTGTAAAGGAATTTCCTTTTCTAATTATAAGGCTTATACATTCAAACACACTCTTTGTAGCGTTGTGCACCCCCATAAACAATGAATTAATGGAGCTTTGTCCTCTTTTCTCTTCCCATAAATATCTGGAACATAGGGCACATTTGACTTCAGCTCTTAGATGTAAAAGAGGTTCACATTATTCACTTTTATTCTAATAATTTAATGTTTTTGGAGTGTGGACCAATCAGCTTCACAAATATCTTGATTTATGACAATCCTCATGACCTATAGGTTTTTAAAAGATGACTCTTTTAAATATGTTGTTACCCTTAAAACTGAACTCTATGTTACTCAGTTTTAAACAGACTAAGCTAAAATATATGAAAATATTACTGTTACTTCTTAGAGACTTACAAACATACAACTTCCACAGCTTCCTACATAGTTTTTGCTCAGGTAGGTACAGGTAGATAATATATGTTTATTCTCTTCACAGTATTTTGAGGCCAGCATTTTGTTGAGGGACATGAATGAGCGTGACCTAACTTAACCTTCACCCACCTTTCTGTTATCCTGCTGATCATCACCAGGTACATGATAAAGTGGGCTATTCCATCCCAGTAGCACATCATGATGGCATAGGCTGTTCCAAGATAGGGTTCTCCCTGAAGCACATAACATGAATACATATTGCACAGCGCTAACAACAGGTGTTAAGTCAAAAGGGATGTGTGTATTTGTAAGAAACCTACTGTCTTTTGGTAGAAATTCATAAATCCAGATAAAATTCCGTCATATTCCAAGGCACTCGTCAGGTCAATGACACAAGTAAATGAAAATACAGCAAAAACTGCAAAGGAAAAATCAGAAAGAAAACATGTGACAGTGGACACACAAACATGCTACAGTACTATTTTAATATCAGCTTCAGATCTTACAAACTAAAAGGAGTTAGGACACCTTGAAGTATAAAGAAGCTTTCATGTAATTGCTCAATCTGCTTTGTCTATTCAGAAAAATACAGTGAATTAGTAAAGAAGGCCAAAGCTGTAAGAGCAGAGAATGATGTGTTTTCACAGAAAAACGAATCATTCATAACGCTTGTGAATTTGATCTCGTTTTTTAAAAGGGGCTGATTTGAGCTTCATCACGGTCAGTGGTGTTTTTTCTGTTTTCTGACTCATCAGTCTGAAGCACAGCAGAATAATATAAAATATATATTGTATAACAGCATGGACTCACAAAAGCTCTTTCTGATATTTCCATGGTTGACTGCTTAATGATCTATTAGGGGATAACATGTCCAATATAACTGCTAATGATTGGAAGAATTTTACTCAGATTGACTAATCCTGTTATGAGCTGCACAATCATGATGGCAGACTTAGGGTAAACAACATAGAACCCACATGTCTGATAACAATATTACCCACTGGTTCACCAACTCCATAAATGCCTGTCCACAGATGCCATGATACAATCTAATGTATCTTGACCTTGGGGCCAGGCCTCTTCGGGGGACATGGAGCTACTGCAGCAGGGGCTGCTTCCCCTTGCAGAAAATAGCTGTTGAGGGTTAAGTCTGGCTTTTAGATAAAAGGGCTGATAGGTTCAGCCATTTATTTGTGATGGTTAATGTTTGGGTATAGGGGCAAGGGAATGCATTATGCCTATGAGCGTCCTCACGATGTAAGCAGAAGGTTGGACAGCCACTGCTCTAATTTGACAGGATTTGAATGAACAGAAAGTGAGAATCTACAAATATGAATGTATCTATAAGAAAGTTGGACAGAACACCATGTGTGCATCAGTGATTTACCATGGAAAACGCTTTATAGGGCACAGGTATAAAAAACATTTCAGTGATTAGCTACCTGAAAACTGCAGAATGTCGTTATAGACAGAAACGCTCTGTGTTTGTGACATGGTCGTTTCTCTACAGACGCCACAGCTTAAACCATGGGGGTTTATCACATTGCTCCTATCTGTCCTTCACACGTAGACACACACGCAAACACACTTTTTTTCTCTCCTGCCTACCGGCGTCTCTGTAATCCCTTCGAACAAGCAGGTTTATCTCTGACATCTCACAGGTGAGATAGCAGAGGGGATTACGGCTCTCTGTCATGGAGAAGAGGCTGACACTGCTTCGCCCTCATTGTTATGGTCCTCCGATACATAACAGGAGCTTCGCCTTGGGCACAAGTACCAATATATCACGGTTCCAATAGCACAGCCCCTGGCTTCAGCTGCAAGGGAAGTGTGTGCATGGGGTCATAATGGGGAATGCAGTTTGACCAATAGCTGCACACGTATGAGACAGATCCCACAGAAATGTTCAATTAAAGCTGTGTGAAAAGTGGTCACACAAACAAACTGAATACAGGCCTTCGTATGCTCAGTGGAGTCTGGGTAGTATTATACAGGAGCAGTTATTTTGGTCCTGTATTAGTATTTTCAAATAGTTGCCTTTGTGCCCTTTGTCAGGAACAAACAAGTACTCTGTTGCAAAAGAATAGCTAAAAGGTTAAGTAAGTATAAGCAGCGTGAAGGTCCTCAGCCTGCAGAGCCTCACAAAGGTCTAAGCTTCAAGAGCGCGATCGGCCTAAGCAGCTTTCCACATATCAGGTGAAATCTGGCTGAATAGAATACAATGCAATTCATGCTTTCATTCTAAACCTCTGAGTGAACCTTCTGGAAATCCTTTTGTTAAACTCCAACATTTGGAAATACATTGCAAGTAAGTTGGTAATGCAAGTAAGTTGGTAATGCAAGTAATGCGCATATTTGAGTTGATTACCAAAGAATAAAGGGTCTTTAGGTGGGTTGCGACGAGTGATGAGGTAGTAGAACAGGAATACAACCACCAACACAGCAACACCAGTCCACAGGATCACGTACGGACTGTGGAAGCAGAGAAAAAGCAAATAACAGCACCTTGTCCATGGGTTCCAGTCCGATCTCACTGCAGACACTCTGCCCTTTCAGACAGCAATCTCCCTTTTTCTGCATCGTTCGCTTTACTAATTAGGTTTCTTTTTTTCACGTGGAAGTCGTGCCAGTCTTCTCTGCAGTGCTGAATTAGTAAATGATGATGAATGGGAAGTCGGACAGAATGATAATCACACGCAAACACCAAGAGTTGGCATCAGTAGATATAGTGCAGGAGTGTGAGGGGAAGTGTGTGTGAAAGATCTGCTGAGTCCAGCGAGAGAAGGTTTGTGTGTGATGGTTCCCGGTGGTGTCACATTGAATTTAAACCTCCTGATTACCCACAATCTCAGGTCACATTTTACTAATAATGATGATTTAAATAAAGAACAGAGTGCAAGTAGTAGGTTTATATTTAATCTTAGAGATTTTAGAATTGTATCATTGAGTTTGAAGCAACACTGGTTCATGACATCTAGAGAGGAAATGTTGAAGTGTTCCTGCAGAAGTCTGGGAAAACTCCTATCAAAATAAGAGTGTGTCTTTTTTATTGTAATATATATATTGACCGATTGTTTTGCAATGAAAAATGCAATGAAAATTTTTTCTATTTACTGTCTGATCCGTGTATCCAGTTTTGTCAAAGAAAAGGTCACAGAGTGATGGTTTTAATAATATTGTATACGTAGTTCGACTAGCATTACATGAAGAATATTAATTTGATTTAAATCTCAATTGATTTGTATCACGATGAATTTCACATTATTATTATTTTGATTATTCATTTATTATATTTATTATTATTATATCCTTTAAGATTAGAGACCGATTTTTGCTCTTGAATGAAGGTTGTGGTTTTAAACTCTTCTTTATGGACAGATAATTACACTTGATACCTGGCAAAACATTTTGCAAATCTAATGTGGATCAATAATGTTTTACACTTCCTCACTGTGCTTAGACAATGCATAAGCATTACATTGATATACAGCACATTGGACCTTTGTTATATTGCCATTGATGAAAATTATATTGTGATAACTATTGATGTTGTTTTATTGCCCGGCCGCTATTTGTAGTTCGCATCTCAACAACATTTCATTGTTTTTGCATAATTTGACTCATGCTGCTGTGCTGGTGAGCTTATACCAGTGGTGCAAAAGCACAGCTTTACAAAGGCCTAATCCATCACAGGCAAGGGTGGGAGAGGCAAGCAAGGTAAGGCCATGGTAGTTCAGCGCTGCCCTCCATGTTTACTGGTCAAAAGTACCACTGACTCACACTGGAAAAGATTAATGTGCCCAATGTATCTAGTGCCCAATGTAACCCAGTGAACAATATTACCTCCTCGGAAAGCTCACAGTGTGTCCTCGCAGAAAGAAAACAAATGCTGCCAGAGCAAAGGGAAGCTCCCTCGCTGCCTCTCCAATTCAACACTACAGGAAGATTTATGCACACGACGCAGTTTGTTTGCAGAGTGGAAGAGCGTGAGCCATATTGTATGTCAAGAGCAATTTATCACACTCTTCTGTGTGGTTTGTATTGATTGTCAGGGTCCACACATTCAAAAAAGGAACCAGCACCAGGTGTTTACACAGTAGGAGCATAAAGGTCTCTCAAAAATGAGGAATATCTTGTGATGAAAAAAAAACTAAAAAGAAGTCAGGGCAGAGTGGAACATGCATTTCACCACTGGCTCTGTTTATCCAGCCTGTAGTATGTAATCATCAATAGACAATGCTCTGAAGTCAAATTTCCAATAAACAGGGAAAACAAATAGGATTTAAATTAGAAAATGTTCCCTTGGAGCAAAGGTTATTAGTGACTTATCCGATTATTTCCTCTCATTTAGTTATTTTTGCTCCCTACTCTTTTTTCTGTGTGCCTCCAATGAACAACACGACACGGTCAATCATTTGAAGATGTTACAAAAGTGGCAAATAGACCTTAAAAATTGAAGCCATTGAATTAGCAGCAAGGATTTATGAGGTAGTTACAGTCAAACAGACAGAAAAATCACTTTAGTTTTAAGCTAACACTGTCCTCTAGTGGTGGTAATACTGTCTGTCAGCCCACGATACAGTGAAGATCACCTGCACTATCACCTATCCATATTCTTGCAATTATAGGCTAATAGTACGATTATTGATTGTATATTAGTATGTGCTATTTTATGTGTTTTGAGTGTATTTATGTCTAAAACTATTACTATACCTTTATTAGAATAATTTACAGCTTTCTCCCGAGAAAAACAAGAGTGGACTTATACAACTGTATACATAGAAACTGTGCAATAAGAAATCAATGCTTGACTTACTCTTGAAGCTCTGGAATGGTGTTCATGGCATAAAGAATGCCGAGGGCAGATAATGAAAATAAAAACACTGAAGTCTCCATCTCTTCAAAAGCAGTTCAACCGTCCTCCCTAGAGAAAAGCTGAAATAGACCAAAATAACAAGCTGTGACAGCAATAAGAACTGTAAATGATTATATCAAGTTGATATTCAAACTTTGCCAGACATCAATATATTCATCAAAACTGAAATAGACTCAATGAATCTCAACCCTAACCTGTAATTAAAATGACATGAATAGTATTTAAAAAATCCAAATGAAATCGACAATATATAACAACATGGAAAAGGAGCAGAGTGGGCTCTTACCGTCAGGCTACACTCTCAGTGGATTAATGGAATTACAGCCGGCCTGAGGCAGACATGGCCTTCACCGAGGAAATAATGAAGCGGAGACAAAGAAGCTTTTGGGTGGAAAGTTGCGCAATTTGGTTTCGTCAGAGATTTACATAAGTCGCATTAGAAAATAGGTCGACATTCCACTTAATCCAGCAATGCACTTTCAAGTTCTACTGATCTGGTTCTTTGGTGCAGTCAGTGTTGTGTTTTATGAAATGGGCAGTGTACATAATGCTCATAAAACCCTATAACTAAGAGAGGAACATACTGACCACTCTGAACTTCAATACTCAATCAGAATTCAAATCAACTCTTCTCCAACATACCACAGTTCTCCAGGCATCTTCAGCTGGCTTGGCTTCCTGTGATACAGGATGTGGAATGTTGTGGTTCAATGTATTTATGTGACGTTTCACTGACATCTTTAGAGGGATTGAGATCTAAAGTAAATGTTTGTTTCGTATTAGTCTGTTTATTCCTTTTTAGCTCTAATTATTCCATCGACCAAACGTTGTAGACAACTTTTGACACCTAAAATATCTTAAATGATAATGTTGATATCAAAAGACTTTTTTACATTTTAATGGGTCCAAAAAGTCCAGCAAATGTAGTTAGATTCATTTCCTGTACCTGAAATTGACCTTAAGCTGAGCTTGAGTTTTGTCTACAAAGATGGAATTCAACCTGAGGAGGTGTCTTAGGCAGGTCTTTTATACACTAGATCAAGAAGGTTAAATCAACTAACTTTCTCAAAAAGTAGGTTCACAGCATCTGAATAGACAAAACACGTTTCTGTCAGATACATAGTTTTAGTAGACCATTTTACCTGCGTCACAGCTCGCAGTAAACTGGTCGAATAATAATAATAAAACTGTTATGCTATGACAAGCAAAAAGATGACTGGAGAAGAGGAGAGGAGGAGAAAAGATGAAGAAACCGGTTTGCTCGACATTTTGCTAAAATAACTGTACTTGTCTTAAAAAATATTACAATGAAATATCTGACTTTGTAGGCCCTAATGTCTTATCTCTCTTTGGCTAATGTATACGTGCTAATTTAAAGATATTCATGTATAATTTATATAATTTTAATTACTTATGTAATTTCCTTTTTAAAACTATAAAAATGAATTCAAAAGTTATATAAAATACACATAAACATGTTTATATTACCAAGCAAACATTAGACTTACAATACAGCATTAAACATTGTTTTAAATAACAAAATACATTAAAAATGTATCTTGTATGTTAATAATGAGTTGTGAGATTTTGGTCCCCCCAGTGTTCACTTCATGACTACGGCCTTGCTTCAGTTTCTTTGTTTAAATAGCCATTTCTCCAATTACAGTTGAGTAAAAAAACAATGCGGAATCATTACAGCAGGGGGCGCCACATTAAAACTAAAAGAGCGCGCACCATACTACAACGAAAAACAGATCTTTTTTTTCCTTTGAGTTGAAACATAAGTTTCTATTAGAAAGTTTAAAATATGATCAGAACTGTCTCCTTGTTTTAATCACAAGATCCTGTTGATGTTGTGGTCAGAAAATCCTGGTACAGTGAGGTCACTGAGGATGCCGAGCATTGCTAATCTCAAAAATGTCCTGAATGATGAGCTTTGACATTGTGCAACTAAGATGTGTCGTGATGCATTTAATCAACATCCTATACCATCAACTACCACATTACTGACGTCAGACAATGTAACACAATCAGACTGGGAAAACAAAGCACAACACTGCCGGTAGCCCATCTCTCATGAGTGCCACCTTGAAATAAAAACAAACACACACACACAAACACATGCTGTACACATACACACTAAGACACACAGACACACAGACACACAGACACACACACACACACACACACACACACACACACACACACACACACACACACACACACCGCCCTTTCTTCCCACAACCCTGCTTTGTTGGGAAAAGGGGACTGTTATACCAGGAAAGCTGTAGCAGTGTGTGTTTGCTGGAAACAACTGGAGCTCTTCCAGCTCGAGCGTTCAATAACATAGAGTCGACGGATGCCAAAATGAGACAGCGAGCTGCAGGAGGAAGATGCACATGTATTTTTTTTACCTCAAAAATCAAATATGCTTTTATACAATAATTGTCTTCAAATTATCATTCAGCCAAAAAGTACAGAGGCTATGCATACAATATGAAAATCCAAACATATATTTTTTTTAATTATTATTTTCCTTTCTCTTTGTTTAATAACTTATTTTATACTTTTATACCATTTATACTCAGTACCATCAGATGTATTTCCCATGTGCTATTTAATGCAGCTGTGCAATGCTTTTTCTGTCAAGCCAGCTCTGATTTTGTGGGCTTAATCTAGGCCAATGGCCTCCTAAAAGGAAAACAAATGCTAAACCTGATGAAATATCTGTATGATAATTTAGGTTTTTTTTAGTTGGAAATTATTAGATCCTTTTCCTTGAGAATTGTTTTACCATGAATCGTTGATTTCAACTATGGGAATGTGAGGGTATTTTAAAGATTTATAATTATCATTGCCAGCACATTTTCTGACCAAAATAATAAAATAATCCTAAATAGACGTAATTCACTCCTGGTATAAACAAGAGGCACTATAACATGGCTTTCAAATTAAAATATCAAAATACAAGTGAGGGTTACAGCTGTGTATGCTCTATACACATTTACAAATATGTAAAGTATACATAAACAGTATTTTATGTCTCATCGGGCGACATCTATCTGAATCTCAAAATGTCAATCCTCAGATGATCCATACTGAGTTAGATCAATCATCTGTGTCATGTTCACTTATACAATGTTGAATAATATTTTGTAAATATTACATACTAATGACTTTAACACCCCGTCCTGGACTTGCACCTAAGTAAATGTCACATCTTCTGACACCATATGTGCACAGTCGTAACCTGAGGTCCTCAGCACAGTCCCGGCTGAGAAGCCAAGGTGAGCAGGCCTTTCCTGTCAGGAACCCCACTCTTTGGAACATAATGATCATCTTTTAACTCTCTTAAAGACATTGAAGGTGTGCCTTCTCTTAGTTGTGACCTATTTACATCATTTTATAATGTTTTATTTTCCTCTTGTTTAGACTCTTATCTCAACTGCTCTTACTTTTAACCCTTTCTTTATTTGTTTCCTATTATTTGCTCTTTTTTTGACAGTTTCTTATCGTTTGCCTTCAATTTTTTCATTTTTAACTTGCCAGCACATTGTAACTAAAGGTGCTGTGTAATGTGTTAAGGATACACTCAGTTTGTTTATCAATCTCAGAGTATAAGTTACATAATAGTTGTCATAAATGGTTTACAAAATAGAAGCTAATAAGTACATTAACTATATTGTACCAAACTCTTCATGAATGTTATATCTAATAGGGCCCATTCCTTACTTGTAGTTATTATCCGTCTATTATCATTAATGGGTTGTAGGGTCAGTACGTGATCAATAGGGGTTAAATTCTTCTCTGACCTCCCATCATGTGTGTGTATTATATATGCGTGTGTATTATATCCCGGTGCTGAGGTGAAGTGGAGGCTCAGGTGTTAACTCAATGAACTATTTATGGCCCGAGCTGTTTTCTGCTAGCGATCAACAAGCGGCGCTGCGCGTCACCACAGCGGCGGAAGCGTTTTTTCGCATTCAAAATGGCACCGTCTCAATCAGGAAGTGGAGAAAACAACTAAGAAGAATAAGTTGGATAAAATCCCCAGTTTCCGTTTCTTCGAGGCGACTCCTCGTCGAGCATCGGGTCGCGCGGCCGGGGATTGGACTTCGAATCAGATCCCGACTGAACGGTGAGTGCAGCGTCGAGGAGATTGTTGGAAAAAGGCGAGCGACACATCGGCAGTCGCCGATTAACAAGATGCGTCCTGGGCAGCCTCTCCTAGGCGCGCACGTTTTTTACGACGGGCTACGCCGCTTCTCCGGCGGCTGCTCTCGAGTCCGGCGTTATCGGGAGGACACGTTATCTGTAAACTCAGAAAGCCTTGAAACCCAGCGAAGTGAGGGGCAGGGGAAACCCATTAAAAAGACCCTCGGTGTTGATGTCTCAGAATCACCGGGCTAGCCTTAAGAAAAGCCAGCGGCTAACTACGCTAGCTAGTTACTTGGTAATAAGCAGCTGCTTTGATGTTAGCTCACCAGCAAGTAATCTGCCTTTTAAACAATACACGCTACTGTAACTTACACAATATAAACTCACTCCTCGGTATCTTAGCCACCGCGATGAGTATTCCCATGGCGGGGTCTAACGCTTTTAGGTGTCCTATTTTCCTGAGATAACTACATAGTAATGCCATCATATTAACCTTCGCAGACAATGTACAAAACGAACATACCCAGTCGGGAATCGCTATGAGCTATGCTAACCTAGCTAGCACAGTTAGCTACCAGAAGTACGCCTGGTTTTATCGAACTAATTGGGGATATGCTCAATTGTGCCGTCGTCGATTACTACTTAAAACACGGGACTGGATGAGGTGGAAGTGCTTTGTGGCCGGTGGGAGCTCGCTGGCCACGGCTCGTTCGGTGTTTTGTTGGTCGCTCGGGAAGCTAGCTGTGGTGGCAGCTGCTCGGTAGCGTCGAGCTGTGGCTGCTTTCCTTTGTGCTGTGGAGACCAGGGAAGCTCCGGACCTCAGAAAGAGACACATTCACACCGCGGTGCTGTTTGTGTGAAAACACAACATTAAGTCCACGAAGACACACTTGTGCTTTTAATTCACGGACAAGCATACATGAGAAGATGTTAGCTAATGCTAGCTGGGTAGAAGTAAATAGACTGTAACGTGATCTCAAGGTACAGGGAGTTGGAACATGCTCCGGTTTCTGCCTCTTTTGTCGCTATTACACGACTAAACGAGACAGTGAAAACAAACACAAATCAAAATCAAGGTTGTAGATTTTTCTCATATTAAAGTTTGGTGATCTGTGCGGTCAGTGGTGTAACTGGGTGTTTTGTTTAATGCATGAATGCATCTCCATATCATTTCGAACTATAGAGAGTTGGATATGCCTCAGTGGTGGATCAGAATGAAGTGCTCCCCAAGGAATAATTGGCTGTTGTGTTTATATTGAAATCTACACTGCACTACCCCCATGCACCACCATGCTGTTATAAGAAAAAATATTTCACTGGTGTTCTCCTGAATTTCCTAGCTTCTGTATTTTTAATATAAAAGTAAATATGGATGGATGTTTTACTTCTTGTGTGACAGAAACCAAACGCACTGGAATATTTGTCAGTGCTTCAGAAAACTATGAGCGACGATGTAGAAATGAAAACAGCTCTCACAAGGCTGTCCCCTCTAGTTCTTTTTTATTAAACCGTTCCTGCAATTTTCACTCTTTGGTTTTCAGTGTGTCTGTTGCCTGCAGCCAAAGGTTGTCGAGCTCCACACAAGCCTTGACATAGTAGGTTGCCATGGTGGCTGGCTATTTTTCTAATTATGTAATTTCCCCTCTTGTTGATGGAAACTATTTGGTGACTGTGAATGACAAGCTAGGTCCCGTCACGGTTTTAGCCGGGTGCCCTTAACCCCGGTGATGTGGTCCGTGGCCTTGGTGTTATTTGCTGTCAAATTCCTCTTGCACCAGTGTAGACTTTAATGGCAACAGACTGGTTGTTTAAATTGGATTGTGAAGTAGAGATACAGGGGAAAAAACACAACTCCTTTTTAGTTTTAATTATCCACAACCTAGAGCACGGAAACTTGATAATTAAACTTTCGTTCTCAGAGACAATCATACAGATAAATTGTATCATCATATGGCATTCCTTTTCTTTTGTCCTGTGAATCACTGTAGCTAAGATAATAGCCCACCCCCCGAAAAAAATTGACATATAATACTGTCTACTTTTGGGGAAATTAAATAGTATGACCTGTAATATTTTGGGAATATTTGTAAATGCCTGCCTCTGTCAATTAATTTCATACCAGTGAAGGTAATCTCTGAACAGTGCTCGTGTGTTAGAGCTAAATTGTATGTTTGAGCTGCACCCCCCCTCTCATTTCTCTTACCGTGTCAGACAGTTGATGGCTGCCTGCCCTGCAGGGACTCAGAGGGTTGCAAAACACACTGGATCTGTTGATAGTGTGTTTAGAGCCTACAGGAGCTGTAAGAATGATACATAAGGAGCATGGAGGTATTTCACAAAGCAGGACAAGCAAGTTTGTTAGATAAATGTTGTAATGCATCCTGACATAACATGGTAAATTCCCATTAATGTAATGTTCAGGTTGTGGTTCTTTTGCGTTCAGATGACTATTATAATTACCAGGAAATATTTGTAATGGTTTTTTTTGTTGGTCGAGTGATCTCAAACAGCAGTGATACATGGCTCACCCAATCGCTCATGCCCCCTGCTCTATGCTCCCTGGCCTCCATTCTCCCTCTCCCCTCGTCTTTACTAGCCCTTTTTTCTCCCCTCTCCAATTGGTGCCAGTTGTAAATCTCATTTATGGCCTGTGGGCTGATTAGAGTGAGAGTGAAAAATGTGGAGTGGAGGAGGGGACCCGGGCCTAGGTAATACATTTGATTCAGTTCCTGCTTTCCTGGAATCTGGCATTCATTTAATAATAGTTTATGTATTAAACACAACATGGATGTTTGTTCAGAAGAGGGAGATAGAACAAGTGGCGATTGTTTGGAATATGTGGCTGTAGTGTTCACCTCCACGCTGTGACAAGAAACAAACCAGTCCTTTATGAGTATCCTATGTCCCAGCCAGTGTCCAGACCTGGAGGCAATGTGGATCTGTCCCAAGCCACATAAGAGCTTTGTAAGAGATGAGTGAAATGGAGGGGAGCATGCCACTTTGCCCTATGGATTTCTGTGGAAAAACTGTGTCAACATCCCTCTGAGAAAAGCAAGCACTGTTTTCAAAATGGGACTTATGGGAAATATGATAAGAATATCCGTGTACACATTGATGGGTGACTGAATACTGTGTGTCATTATTTCAGTTAGGAGCTTGCACAGAGAAGGACAATATAAACTATTATTTGAAGGCTGACTTACAGCTTGTGCTGTTAAGCTTTTGGAGTTGAGTTGTAGAGTGGTCAGATATGACTTATTGTACACCTATAGACGTGGTTTCATTGACACAAAGTCAGTGGTCCTGTCTACGTCAGACTCTTTTAGCTGACCCTAGGATCCTTGGTCCTCTTGTGTTAGGTATTTTACACAAGATGAGAATTCATCAATTGTGTGTTGACGTTATATAACGGGTTAAACGTAAAGGGTTGACCCTCGTCTCAATGTGCAATGTTAGTGTAGTTTACGGGAAATGAGACTGTTTTCTCATGATGTTCAGCCTGTGTCGAATTTAGATGTATTAAAGGTATTTGCATGTATGACAGTGACTCTATTGTTTATTTTCTAATTAAATGTTCTGTCTCATCACTCCTGAATCCCTTAAGCAATTATTGTAGTAAGTGCATTAGTTAATTTTTTATGTTGGGGTTAAATCTGTTATGCAATTCATAACCTGACTGAAGAACTTTTTTGCCAAATCTGTGTGATCGCAGTGGAACAAAACCAAAGTGAGTTCTTCGTAATGTTGGTTGTTCAGAACTAGAGAAAGCTGAATGTGGTAAGCCTTTTTAAAACTGTGCTTTCTCTGCAGCCCACTGCTTAACCACACATGTTGAGCGAATCCCTTTACTGTAACAACAGTTAAATCAATGGGGGGGGGGACGTAGAGTGAAACCTTAACATCACTGTCCACTGTCATAGTCCCTGCCTACAGGCTCCAGTGTCAGCAGATATGGTCCATGCACTTCACATCATGGACAAGGCCGGCTTCTATTCTGGGAAAATTAGCATTTGCCAATTGATTTTCGAAGCTTGAATCCTTAACATGGCAGAAAGGCAGGTAGATTGCTGGATTTTTTGTGTCCATTTAGCAGGCGTATTTGCAATGCTATATGTGGTTCTGAATTGTCATTTTACAAACTTGGTACAGGATACTCTCACCTCTGTGGTTTGGTGAAGTTTTTATCGGTAGTAAATTTGAGTAAAATTTCTGTTTGCCATTCCTGTTTGCTAGTGGATTGATCCCCATGGTGGTTTTATATGTGTCCTTCAGGGATAGAGGACATCTTGTTTATCACAAAAAGGAACAGTCTGTCTGTATTGGTCAGCCTATTCTAATGCTGCTGCTATGAGCTGCTCTTAGTCAGTCAGATCTTGTTTCGTCCAGCCGTATTTGTAATACTAGCAGTACAATATCTTAACTTACTTTTGTCTTTGAAGAATGGTTTTATTAATCTAACAGGTCCTGCTGCTTGGATTTATGTGTGTTTATGCAAACGTGGCAACAGTTTTTTAGTTAGTTATTTTACCTTGTCCTCATGGAGACCTTGTTGGAGGTGGGATTTGTGAAAAGAAGCATTGCCCTCTTCTACTACAGTGGTACAATGCAATAATACACTGTAATTTAGATTAACTTGCATTTGCAGTACTGATCCGGAAATATGAGAGCTTAGAAATAACATTATGTCCGCTGATATTAATGTATTTAAAGGATCAGTGTTTAAGATTTAGGTAATGGAATCTAGTGGCAGAAATTGAACATAAATAATCCTAGTGTGTTTCATCTAAAGTGTATGAATTGTTGTTTTCTTTACCCTAGAATGGGCCCTCTATATTGAGATCCTTTATATGTACATTTGGAGCGGGTCTACCACCTGATCACTTTTTCAGACGTCAGTCTGAAAAATGTTCTGTGTAGTTTCTTATAACTCGCAGTGGAGCCATTGTTCCAGAGGTATCAGCATTAGTTGATCCTGTCAGTCAGCCAGCCCAGCTAGCTGAAGCCTACTGATGAACTTAACTGAACTTAGCATAGCCAAGTGGCCCAGACAGACATTGACAGGCTCCCTGACGCTGTGCATGTGGTGCAATATTCTCACGCCTGCCAGAGAAGTGAGGTCAGTCTGAGAGGAATAGAGTACTGTCTAGATTTGAACAGCAGAAGGGCAGAGTTCACAAAACTGAACCTCTACTGGCAACTCACCTAAATTAATATCACTGTCCTGTGTATTGTTTCCAGCATAGGACAATATTGGTATTATTGATAATGTAATGTTTTAATTTGTGTAAGAATTAACGGTTATTTTGAATTGTTCGCTCCAATCTACATTTCAGAATTAGCTTGAGCAGGTGTTCAAGCCTGCCCTCTGTTGGGATATGTACTATACACCATTATATTTGGTCAACTGGACTCACAGTTTCCATTCATAAGGTCACAACAGACATTACACCACTGTGATGCATATTTAAAACCTGTCTTGTGTCACACACTCCAGTTCAGTTGTCCAGGTTTTGCTTCCCAGTGCTCCATTGGTAGCTTGTGAAATGTGCATGTGATAGCTTTTGCCTGGTGTTATGACTGAATCTGAATAACCACAACTGACAGGGGTGTATACAGGGGGTGGAGATCAGATCCAGGGAACCAGCTGCCCCCAATCAGCAGCAGACTACATCCACGGGTCAGACCGGGTGAGGGGTAACAGCCTATCCCACCATCCTGCTCTGGAGAGAGCGAGGAAGGAAAATACATGCAAGGAACACAGGGACATGGAAAGATATAGTGAAGAGAGAGGGATTGTGATGGAAATAGGGAAACAGCTGGGCATTACAACACAAGGAAACAAAGAGAGATAGTAATGGAAATGGGGAAGTAAGCTATATCACTGAGAGAATATAGGGCTAGTGATGGAGACATTGAGAATATAGAGTGGGAGGGTGACAGAAATGCAGAGGATGGATCATATATCTAGAGAACATTCACAAAACAATGTTAGTAGAAATCAAACGTCAATTAAGGCATTAGGGATATTCAGTAGGTTGTGTGTTTGATTATTATAGCTCCTAATTATTTTTTGTGGGTTCTCAAAAAATTTGAAATTAACTAAATATGGATCTATTTTCTCAATAAACACAATGCTACTTTTAAAATATACAATAATCACTCAAGAAACAACTTAGCTCCTCTTCTTCTTGTGGTAGAGTTTGCTTTATCTCTCTGCAACAGATACTTCCCACCTTAATAATGTAGTTCCCTTATATCACCCTTCTATAGATATTTGATATATCCAGTAGCTTGCACAGTAATTTTGTGCAAAAACAATACACTTCTTTGAATACTACAGATATTTGTATTCTTGTCGTGTGTTAGAAATGTCTCCTTTCTAATTCTCACTCATGAATTGTCTCACAGGCTAGCTTGGACTTGTTTCCAGATATTCTACTAGTGGACAGGCAGGAAAAGTTCCAGAAAATGACATTTCTTTTCTCACATACAGCCCCTCCTCCGTAAAATGTGTAGAACATGTGCGGACCTCTGTGCATGTCTCAAAGCAGCTTTGTTGAAACAGACTAACAGGGCTGCTCCCTGTTAGCATGTGTCATCATCCTTCTTTTCTGTGGAAATTAGATGACTGACGAAAAACGGGGCAAAGAGGCAGCTAAGTGGATCGTTGTCTCTTTCATCTAGTCAGTCTTTGATCTATTTCTGGTGGGTGCCGCTGGTGGCAGGAGAAGTAGAGGGATTTGCTCCCTAAATAAGTGTCATCAAGGCACCGTAAACCATGGTTTGTGATCTGCTCTTTACGTCACTCTGCTGTCACCTTTACCCCCTTTGCTCCTTCACCCCCCCCCCCGCGACGTTTCCTTTACAACAACAAAAATCGTCCGCTGAGCCATGAGAGCTCAATTAGCTTCACCCTTTATGAACAAATTACTTTAATGTCTCGTTCAGCTGGTGTTTATGGGCAAGAAGATGCTCAAAATGGTGCTGAATAGCCACTTGGAGAGAGATGATGTTAATCTAATTGAGATTAAAACGTTATTCCTTTATTTGTACCTACAGCGTTGAACTCTGCCTTTCAGTTAGACTAAATTGGTCAAATGAGTCTATGTCTTCCTCTGTGCTTCAGTTTATAGAGTCTCTATGATAAATATTTGAGTGGGCAAAATGCAATAGTAATAGGCTCTTTGAGCTGAATTTGTTTCCATTTATTGTTTCTTGATAATACAACAGATTTGGTTATACAGTCATTTAATCATTATTCTCTATTCAGTGTCATATCAGGTTTACTGGGCTGTTATTTCTGTAATGTTGAATGGAATTTCTTTCGTGGGGATGAGAACAAGAAGAGATAGGAAGCTAATGTCTTTCCATATATGTGCTTAAGGGGTTTGCATCATGCATGCGTGTGTCTGTTTGTGCATGTATACACAGAGGCAAGTATAGGCTTTTTGTTTAGAAAAAGGTGCTGATTAATAATGTAGACTGTTTTGAATGACAGAGTGTTGTGTTTCCCTGGGAAGTAACTTGTTCCTTTTATGAATATTTCATCACGGTAACTAATGAATCCAGCCAGTCTAGGCAATCATAACCAACTAATGGCCCCTTTGCTGCTGTGGTGTAAAGCAGCTGAACCCTAATCATTTCTAACCTGATTACTGGTGATGCTGATGGACTAAGAGTGGTGGTGAGTGAGTTTTGTGCTTTGGATGTAGTGATTGACGTGAGCCAGTTTGTTACGGGCGAAGACAGATGCATACTACAACAGGAGAGTGGCACATGCCAACAGACATGTGGATGCTTGCAACATTATAGTTTGTGATGGATTCAAGTGTGGAAGTGTAATGATAGTGCTGCTGTTATTTTCGTGGATGGGGTTCCGGGGCCCTGACCCCAAAGAATTGCAAAATGACCACATTGAAACTTGAGACAACCCCAAAGAGACGTTTTATCCCAAAGAGACCAAGAATGGGAACAGAGGCATGCAAGACAACCTCAAAGAGGAAGATTTCATGTTAGAGCACGTTTGACTGGTATATCATTTATTGAAACAAATTCAAACATTTATGGTCCCTTATCTATTAATCCCTGGTTACTTTGTACTTCATACTGTATCTCACACCCATCCTCTTTGTCTTTCACTTCATTTTTCCATGACATTTCTCTCTTAGACTTGTTCACACCGACACAGAAAGAAAAGCAAAACAAGTTGTGTCTGCACTGGACCGGTTCAGCCAGTATTGCTGTGCATGTGACCACCAGAGCATTTAACAACACAAAGATATAACCACACCATAAAGCTCCTGTACATTGACACGGTTTCAACCAGTATCACGCACAGTAACTTTCAACCCTCATATGGCCATGGTAAATCACTACATTGGATTGATTAAAATGGAATTTAAGTTCCTCTGTTGTGGACACGCCACATGTTTCAATTTTCCCTTTACCTCAAGAAGGATTTAGTATAATGCTAAAGAAAAGAAATAAGATAAAGTTGTCCACAGGACAGGGGATTACTTAGTTTTTTCTGATGTAGGACAGAATAGGTTTGTGTTAGGGTTATACATTTATAAAGGTGTTATGTGGGTTAATAAGGATCATCTGGAGAAGATCCATGTCTGTGAGGTCTTGTACTCCAACCTCCAGAAGAATTTCATCTGCATCCCGAGGGATTTTGGGGCACATGGGATCCAAAAGGTCCATTCAGAGCCTCCTTTGCCAGGAGACAAAGTTTTCCTTTTATCAGGCCATCTATGTTCCCACCCTTACCCAGGCCATGTTAGTTTGTAGGGAATGAAAGATTGTAAGCATGGATACATCAAGCTGAAATAGCTTACTCCATAGGTTGGTTGAGCTCAGTCTAATAGTTAGGGTAAGAAGATTTGAAATCTGGAGAAGAGCTATTGTTCTTATGCATTAAAAAGAGCCTGTTGGTTCAATACAGTTGGTTCAATACAAGCCAGGTGGTTCAATACTCTGATTAGGATGCCTCCTATGTGCATTTGATTTTAAGTTTTTGTGGCACGCCCAACTGGGACCCCAGGGTAGGTCAGGAGGACCTGTTGGCGGGATTGCATATCCCATCTGACTTGGGAACGCCTCAAAATCCCCTAGGAGGAGCTTGGATAAGGATGCCTGAAATACACTGCTTAGCCTACTGCCACCACCACCTGACCTCAGATGAGTGGAAGAAAATTGATGGATGGAACAGAATATGCTTGTCTCCCAGACAGTTATCCGAATGGTGGGGACACAAAAAGAATCAGAATCAGAAATGCTTTATTGATACCAGGGGGAAATTGTGGTTGTTACAAAGTAACAAGTGGGAAGTGGGATCAAATGATGTTTCTGTCTAAACCGTAGCAAAATTCTGCATTTTCTCCCTGTCATACATTCATTTGAGCACTCCATTTGAAGCCACACATATGCATGCATTCCTCTTTTCTATTTTCAATAGATGCATTTGTTTTACTACCAAGTGACAGCCTCATTCCATTCTATTACACAAATATCTGCGTGTGGAGCAATAATTCTACGTTAGCACTCCACATGAGCATTTGTGAGTGAGATGGCACACACGCGAGGCCGGCTGGTGGTTCTCCTCGTGAGCGTTAATCGTGATTTAGCAGCTTAAGGAAGTCACACTTCCCTGGATGATCCCCATGTGCTCTGGCAGCCACTGATAGTCAGCAAAGGCCACCAGCACACAACCAGGGAGCCCTTGCTACCGCAGACTAAATTTTCGCTCCCATCTAATGTACTTGCGAGCACATGTTGGGTGCTGTTGTTATCAACACACACAGTGAACGCACATCTTGAGTTTTTTGAAGTGACAGAGCTGTGCTGCCTATTAACCTCTGTCTGGCTGACAGGCACATGGTGACTCACACAGCCAAGGGGAACCAACGGCCTAGAATGAAGCCACATCGCTGGAAAAATCTGTTTTTAACTGAACTAAATCTCCATGGTTGCATGTCCAGTCCTTTTTGTGGAATTTAACACACAGTGAGTGCATTTTGGCTTATTCGGTGTATAGTGAATGGGCTTCTTTCTTCATAAGCATTGTACAATTGCTGCACATGAAATGGCCTAATCTTCCTGCATGTAGCTGTGTTGGCCACCCAGAGAGGGGGGGGGGGGGGGGGAGAGGTGGAGAGAGGGAGAAACACATGGTAGGAGACTGCACAAAAACCAGCAACCTTGTGAGGTAATTAATAGATTTAACAGATTACACTACAAAAGACTGTCTCTCACCCCCCTCTCTCTATCTGTCTTCTACCTCTCTCTCATACACACTTTGCCTGGCCATCTTGATACAGGCTATAAATTCAAATATTGACAAAGTTTACAAATTATGTTATATAGCCATGATAGTTACCAATATGCTTGATGTGTGTGCCGAATTTAATTGAATGAACTCCTTGTCTCTGATGTACAGCTGTGGATGTGTTTCTTTCTTTATCTTTTGTTATCTTTCTGCCAGAACTCAAAGCCTCTGATAGCTTTCTTCATCACCTCCCTCTTCCTCTCTGCGGAGGTTAGGAGTAGCAGGGGGTTTTGCTGATTTCCGGCAATGAGAGGCCTGACAGGAAGGCCATATCTGGGACCACTCTTGCAATGATCAGTATCGATTATCTTCAGAGGCTTGCTGGAGGAATGGGGGGTTAGGGAACAGGGGACAGCAAAAGACAGATATTTTTTCTTTCTGTTGCTAAGAGACAGTAACTGGCAAGGATATGGAGGCTGTGGGTGGTAGGGTGAATGACAGAGAGGGCATTATGGGAAAATGCTGGAATTAAAAGGTTCTTGTCAAGTATTCTATTAAACATAAAGCAATTCTTTAATTTGAAGAAATGTGCGAAGGTAATGTAAGTGATAAGTGGGGGTGAAGAGGGTGAAGTGAGTGACGGAATGATGGCGCATCTTGACTAAGGCTTATCAGGAAAACAATGTTTTTTATCAGCTGTCACACTTCAATCACAATCATTTCTCATTCTCTACTGTAGAGTGCAAACTACTATTACTACTGGCAAAGGATGTGTTTTGACTTTCATATACACTTGCATGGCATATGAGTAAATTCATCATTCTAAAAATCTGTCATACCAAGAACTAATGTCTGACGTCCTACTACGTATGTATTCAGACAGCTGTCACATAACAATAGCTGGATGTCTTTGTTCAGGCACTCGAGAGTACAACTTTAGTTTCATAAGCATCACTGAAACCACAGCATTCGGTCGAATTTTACAATTCTATAAATAGAGCTAGAGTAACAAAGTTAAGTTTCCGTTTAGTTTCTTTCACCTATTTGAATGCTTGTTTTCTATTTGCTCTTTATTTTATTGTGTTTATATTGTAAACTAAAAATGTCACACCTACAACAAGGCCAAACAGTTCCCTTATAAAACCACAATTAAATTTACCAGATCTGGATTTTTATTCATAAATATCAGTACCCAAACATTTTCATCAAGATCCATGAATTTGTTCTTTCACCAAGTTTTGTGGTAATCCATCCATTATTTCCAACAAACAGATGTGAAAACACACATGTCTAGGTTGAGAAGTGTTAGAACCAGGTAAACTTGGGCTAATCTAGAATTATCAACCCAGGTTGAATACTGTTCATCATATTAGCTACAGTAATGCATTAACTCTGGGTTACTGTTAGCCTGCGTCTTGGACTGAAATGGGTAAAAGAATACCACATTAGATTTGATGCCTATTTCACCTTTGTCCTAAATTGAACTGGAATTAAAGAACTGCTGACGGATCCCAGCCTGTAGTGTCCTAGGCTGTTGCATTCAAGTACACACTCACTGTTAAAATATCTAATATCCTTTTGCTTAAGACCTCCTGCCGAGGACATTTGCCACTTGGTTCTTTGCATTGGGTTTCCCCACATTTGCTTCTCCCTTATCTGGACAGTATCACACTGGCAGCCTGAGGGTAAAATGGCCTCCCTTTTGTGTGTATTGGCTGTGTCCGTGATGAATTTCAGGTCTCTCATGCTCTCTCTCTCTCTCGCATACACACTCACACACATGCACATTCTTAGACACACAACGGCCCTCTTATTTAGACCCATGTGTACTCTATTAGGGTTTTTTACCTCAGCTTTATCCCCAGTGAACATGTCTGGCCCATGTTCAACACTGGTGGCAAACTGGAGGGGGGCCTGAAGGAAGGAAGGTAACAGTTTGAGTAGTTTGGGGCAAGGGAGCGTTACCAACATTACACAGGTGAACATTGTGGAGTGTTGAAAGACTGAACTGATTCAGTTTTCGAACCAGGGGGATTTGTGTGATACTTATTAACCTTTTAAATCTTGAAGTAACAGAATTACATTTCGTTTTTATTTTATATTTAGCAAATCTATTGTTCGAGTGCACGTACTGATGGCGAGCAAAAGCTGACTTACACATTCCAATTTGTATTTTCATCAGACCCTAGCAGTAGGCAGCAGCAGTACACACTGCAGCCTTTTCACTCAGGGCTATTTGGTCTCTGTGTGAAACCATATCAGGACAAAGTAGGTCATTGTGGTCAGTTTCCCAATTATAGGCGAGCATGTGTAATTTACTGAGGCAGATTAAATGGGGAAATCTGATGTAAATGTAAACAAAAGGATAACCTTTTTGTGTGTATTGGTTTCTAAGGTTTATGAGCATATATTTTTATTTTTTTCTGTGTGTGTGTGTGTCTGTGTAAAAGAGGACTGGGGTTGGGACCTTGTTAGCATTGCAGGCAGCCTTCAGCCTTCAGCCTCAGACAGTCTGGTCTAGCCACTCAAACTTGTCATTATATTGGACACCCACTGCTTGAGCCGTAAAACCCATACACACAGAAAGGGGCTTATGAGTGCGTCGCATGCCAACGACCTGATTACGCTTTACGGTTCTGAAAATGTACTATACTGTGCTTAAGTGCATCGCCATTTAGTCTAGGTTTCCAACATATCTGCGTCCCATATGGTTCAAGCTGTTGTGGCCCTCCTGTGGTGATTTTAATTGGTTCTCCCAGCAAATGTGGAACCTTGTTGTCAGATGACAGCTAACGATGGCTGTCAATCAACAAAAACATAAACCCACACTCTGCATCATGAACAAGAGCTGGATTCAGGTTTTGTGGTGACAGAGACCGCAAGAATTAGTCTTGACTTGGACGATCAATTTTTAGTCTAATTTGCTGTCACAGATGAATGTAATTTATAACTTCAAAACCTGTATTGTTTTTTAAGTTATATTTCATTCTTTAAAATTAAAGTTTTTTCGGTTTTATATTTAACTACTTTTCCAACATGCCTCTGTATGCTTCCACTATATTGATTTGATGGTGATAATCTTTACTCATCTTTACACCATCATCTCCACTGTCTTCCTCAGGTCATGGAGAGCGTTTACCCCTGCTAGAAGTACTACCTAGGACAAAGCCGGCACGTGGGTGGGGGTCAGAGGGTGCATTGCCTAAGTCAGCTGGTGGTCATGTGTGAAGCTGTGGTCTGATGCCAACCCTCCCCTCAGCGCTGGCCATGGACGGGGAGAACTACCTGCATCCAGAGGGCCCTCAGCTGGACAGCAACCTGTTCTCCGGTGGCTCCTCTAACATGGAGGTAAATTATTGCATTTAGTTGCAACTTTATGATTACTCACTTAAATTTTAAATATTTTGATGACTCCATCTAATATGAATCTGATTTTTGAGGTGATATGTAATATTTATTACATGCTTAAAGTATGTTTTGACTGTGTTGGGTACAGAACACTGTTAAATGACAGAGTTAAACAAGGATGAACATACTGACCTTTTCTTTTCACTGCGCACTATCTCATATCCTGCATCTTGTGTCAATATACTACAGATGTACCCAGACCTACAGTCACTACACATCAAATAGACATCACAGACATTTCTGTGGTCAAACAGTCATGTAAAGACGTGGGAAACAAAGTTACACTAGTCATGATATTACTTGTTGGGCACGTCTGGTTATTGCTTATTGTTGAAGAGAGAAAATATTAATGGGTCGTGTCACTAACATTTTCTGTGCCAAGGTTGAAGTTATCTGACATCAGACATTACAGCAACTTCCTTATTTTAAATAGATTGTTATGGTCTTAACATTACTGAAAAAGTACATTTGGATTAAGGTTTATTCTAAAATCTCTTAATCAATGACATAGTCCTCAAAGATATAGTCCTCATAGTGACCCAGACTCTGGAGAAACCTCTTAGGTGGCTGAAGTGACCATTTAAGGGATGATATGAAACCACTTAAAACAAACAAAGTCAGCATTCTTCCTGACATCAGTTACACTGGTGCAGTAGCATCAAGCTGGAGCGTGACCTTTGATGATGTCACTGGTGACAGGGTTCGACAGATGCTCCTCCCCATCCAATTGACTTCAAACTTGGTGGGTGGTTTGCAGTGTTGACTGTTAAGTGTAATGGATAAGCCCTTGAACAAATGACTGAGAGAAAGAAATGTTCATAGATTTTCAATTTTTTCCGTTTGTCAAAAGGTGTGCATAGTGACGCATAGAGTCTATGTTCTCGTGTTTTAAAAATATATGCAAGTCATGTTACACATACTCATTATTATATTTGTATTCTTTTTACAAAGTTTAAAATACTTGAATTTTCTGTGTTTCAGAGTTCAATATACGGGTCCCCTGGATCGTGGGGATCTTTTTCTCAGCAGGCTGAATACAGCATACACTGCCCTATGCAATCTGGAAACCAGTAAGTATTTACAATCTCACACGTATTACAATACCTTTTAATACCATAAGAAAAGAATGATGGTTGTGTCAGCTGAAAACATGACAAGCAAATTTTCTTTGTGCATACATAGCAGCTGAGAGACTTCAAGAGATTTTTTGTAGCAAATACCATGCTCAGTACTCACAACTGGTCAAATACTTTACATTGAGGACTGTTAATTGTTGGGCTTGAGCAATAATTACCCAATGGACGTTCATGGAAAGCTACCAATTTGTACCAAGCAAGCAATGTGTTGTGGGTGTCTTGTGTTGTTAATCTATTGTTCTGCTATTGGCGTACATTGGACTATTGTATTATTGTTTTTGACTGATACAACGGCATGACAAACAAACATCCGTCCTCTTTATTTGTAGAACTTCTATAGAACACAGTTATAAAAATAAAATGTACTCAAAACATTAAAAGAAACACATACTGTTATAGTAACTATGGTAATATGTTACAGGCCCCAAACCATAAATTCACAAGTGTATATCTTGCAACAGATATTAGTTACCAATGGACTGGCATACGATATTAAATGTATAAGAACATTTCTGATGATTAAAACTGTTTTACTGTAGGTTAGTGATTGAACTTGAAAGTGATTTATGCTGCTTCACTTTTGTAAAGCACAAGGATATGTTTGTGGTCAATTAATCACTTAATGTGACGCTTTTGAATAAGAATGTAGTCTGTGAACTATGTGTGGTACCAGCCTGCATTAACATAAAAGTTCACTTCTGTGAATAAGAAACATGAAATTTACCACTGTCTCAGCCGGGCCCAAATGTTTCACACTTCTTTTTCAAATCTAGCTTTGACTAAATGTTGAGTCTATCTGTTCCCAGCATTGCATTGTTGACACCTCGAGTGACGAAATATCATCAGACCTTTACATCAGTTCTTAAGCTAAAACCAAATCACCAGCTCTGTTCATTGGGGGTGGTCTCTTTCATCTGCCCTTGTTCATTTCCTGTACTGGGTGGTCCGGCGTCAGCTTTACTCAGGAAGAGGTTGATCTTAACATCTTGCAACTCAGCTCTGTTTTTATGACTAACAGTAGTAAGCAGCTTGTCAACCAGGCAGAAGCAGCTACAGTCGTCGTCTGTACGGCATCCATTTACGCAGAAATCACACCCGATTCACAGTTTGTGTAGTTGTACAATGCAGTAGCTGTTCAGCACATTTTCCTTGTAGCACGTCTGACCTTTGCTCAGCCTTCGTGACCAGGGATTTCTAACATGAATGACAAGAAGTACAATAACAGGCCCTACTTAGATAATATGTGGATTACATTTGCGATTTGGTTCGGTTTGATATATACATAACTCCTCCGCAGTGAAGGGATTTATTTGATCTGAAACTAAATTGTTCATGTTTTTAGAAGCAAAACCTCTAAAAGGAACCGTGTGTTGTAGCAGTGGGGATTTGCATTGTTACTGTTGTGTGTTCACCTGAAGTTTAAGATGACGCGAGATCAGTCTGTGGTTTTCAGGTTCACTCAAAGTGCAATTGTCTTATCTCACTTTTCATGGTGCATTGTTCAAATATGATGTGACTGAATACCATCTACTTCTTGGCTATTGTGTTAAAAATAACCTTATTTAGAAAGTACAATGTCTTGTTGTTTGAAAAAGTGGCAGTTTTCTTTTAATCTATTAATTTCTGTAGTAGATGTTTGGTCCAAGAGTGACCTTGCAGAAATGTTCTGAGTAAATAAGAGCCATTACTCTGTCACAAGGTCACTCTTTGTAATTTATTGCTGTAGCATTGCTCTGGATTAGATTAAATTGAAAGTAAACAGGGCTGAGGTCCCAAAACATCCATTTCTGCATCCCTTCTTGTCCTCTATCTACATATCTACCTGTTTTCTTCAATCAGGCTGTTGTTAAAATGTAAAAAACAAAGTCCTACCCAATCACTTTTCCTCGACCTTGCTGGAAATCGTCATGACGTCTGGTGCTATATCTTCATGTAGATAGATTGTGCCTGCCTCAGTCTCCCTTTTCCATCGTAAGCCGCTTTTATCATATTTTTTCTTCTGTCCTAACGCGTCAGTCAGTGATTTATGTTTTTGTTTTAGGACCTTGTGAGATATAACTGAGTAAGGTTGTACTGACCTGAGTGAATCTCTCTTTGCCTGTTCTTTCTGTGTATTGCCTAAAGACATATCTGACCGTATATCCGAACCACTGCCACACCATTGATGTCAAGACCTTTATTGGCACCAGCTCCTCATCCCCCATGCAGCTAGGTCCTGTTCAAATGGCCCTTAATGAAAGTGACCCAATATTAGAGACACATGATATAGTTTGACCAATCACCGAAGCCTCATTCGTTTGGTTTGTAAATGTAGCATTGATTCACTTTATGAGGGGAAATCTTTGTGATAAGCTTGAAAATTTGATTTGGACGTTTTCAAGATGGAGCTTGTTACAAAAGATCGCCCACGATAACCTCCCCTGCGCTTGCCCGGTGTCTTGGTGGCTGGGTGTGTGCTCTACAGCAGAGTGTGTGACGTTGCCAACCAAGCACTGAGACAAACTTTTCACTTTCAACTTCATCCTGCTGATCATACAGCTACAGACAACTTTACCTAAGCCAATGTTGCTTGTTAGTTGGCAGGATTATTCAAAAAAACTACGTGGCCTTTTTCCATGAGACCGTGTGTAGATTGATTAAAGCCGTTTCAGAAATAACCTGCGGGTAAAGTCCGGAGAATTGGGTTCGGGGTTTACCCATAGTTTGCCTGTCACACATACACACTGCAGTGGGAGATTCTTAACACAGACACGTTCACAAAAGCATCAAATCCATATTAATTCTAGTGCTGAGTTTAGGTCATTTTCTTTATAACACACAGATACTAGTGCCAGCTCTTATGTCCACAAACTCTCTAGACATCTTTGTCCGTGTCTTCAACAAGTGTGTCACGGCTTTTTCACCGGGCGGTATCTTCGCCTGCTGGGTTCTCACAACTCCTTTGAGAAAACAGCGAAATAGATATTGATGAAAAATAGCAGGCATGTATATATAGACTGATATTTATGAGTGTGGCATTTTGGTGCAGATCCAAATCCAAAAATCTGAATCCAGTGAATTTAAATATGGTTTTATAGGGGGACATTTAGGCCTTTGCATTTATATACACTCTACAAAGTGTCATTCTAGTTTCAATTATGGCATTAAAGCCAGATAACTTCCTTGCTTGATTACAGAGCCAGAACAATGCAACATATAAAAATGCCACTATCTACTAGTTACAGGTTGCACTGTACATGTTGAATGATGCAAAAAAATACAGTTTAAGGCCATAAAAACCCTGATAGTGCTCAATATGATATTGAACTTTCTAAAATACACTGGGTTTTACTCCTGTTTTTTTCCACAAACAATGTCAATAGGGAAAATAAGCAAACAACAGTGGCAGATTGTTTGAGTGTGTGTTTACGTCTGTCCCTCACAGCTGAGTCTGGTCGATGTTTACAGCAAAATCCAAAACATTCCTCCGATTTCATTTCTATTATATCTCTGATTGTCAGTGACATATTGTAAAGTTATCAGTCTTGAAAGCTCAGATTGTTTGCAGTTGTTAACATGGCTCTGTGAATGGGACCACGCAACAGACCATATTTCACAGACTTTCTGTAGACAAGTCAGAGCTGAGCTTCTTAATATCCCTTCTCCAAAGTTTAGTTGGACCTGCTGCCTGCCATTGTTGAGTTATTCTGTGTTGATACTGCCTGCAGCCCCAAATGAGATGTTTCCCAGTGCTGTGACTTCAAGTTAATTTACTGCTGGAAGTGTCAGAGTCACATTTATGGGTGTACTGACTGTAAGCAGGAGTTCATCTAAGGAATTTCAGCAGTTGGTTATTATCTGGTGTCACTGTTCTAACAATACAATCTTGGGTTGTTCAGGAGACTGTTTGATAAACACCTTCCTCTTTCTGTGGAAGTAGCATTATGCTGTTGACGATCGATGAGGTGGAAGATGGACGATGATCCACTTCCTCGTTTCACCCCATTTTTATAGCATCAAGTAACTAAAACCAAACCCACCTTATCAGTGGGATAAGAACTACCTCAAATGACAGAAGCCATCTTTGACAAAAATGTATTTAGATGTTTTAGTTTTGTCCATGTCCTATCTGTTAGCTTGGAGGAGGCAGTGTTTATAACGTAATTTGAGCTTAGAATTATATATATTTACCTTTGTGTAGGTGTTATATAGTATATGTATTAGCTGAAATGAATTGAGAAGAAGTACTCACAATGATCTGCAACGTTGAATTTGATAATGATTGAACAACATTTTAGTGTTTAAAATATCCAGCGGTTCTGACACTTTAAGCCCCTAATTATGGTCATTACTAGGAAATGTCATTCAGAGACATTTGTTGATAAACATCATTCTAGCCAGTTGACCGATGATATTCAGGTATCTTTGTAAATGTCCACTGATAGAAGCCAAATGTCCAAACACAGCATTGGTACGTGCCTGGCCAGCATGTTTGTAACCTCAAAAGATTGTGCAACCAAAATATGGTTCATTTGATGATCAGTCCACAACTACAGACTGACAGTAATGGAAGGCTACATATACACACACAGTAAGTCAATCAGTATCTTTGGACAAAAGCCCCTAACCAGCTTTGTGTTGTTGGAAAGGAGCTGATGCGGGTCTGCCAAGACTACTGCTATAATAATATCACTGTCATATCACTGTTGACCAAAATTCCACCAAGGGGATTTCCACTGTGAATGATCGTATTATTCAATAGTAACTCATGACAATATTTCTAGTTTATATTCATCACTCATCATTAGAAAAGTTTCGCAATGTGTTTCTACGGACATGGTGGCAGAAATCACTGATTATTAATATATATATATATTGTGTCGCAGCCCAGAGATGTTTCTGATAATCCAAAAGATGACTTAGGAATTTGTTTAAGCTGACACTCACTAATAATACTTGAACATGAAGATCAGTATTTTTAGAATTTTGCTGCATGTTGTTGTTCTTGCTGTTCAAAAAGCACAGGGTCCATGTTTTCACAGACTTCTATACATTAGCCTGGGGCTGCCCTTTCATCCTCTTGGTGTGTTTTGAACTTAAATCAATCAGTCTCACGGATCCCTGGCCTGTGGTCGAGAATATGGGCCAAATTCAAATGACTCGCTTTGGCCAAGCTCATTCCCTCTGAGCCTGAGCCCTTGCACATGATTGGATGAGAGGAACATGGGATGTTACGGTTAAAGTCCCACGTTGATAAAGGTTTAGTTTTGCTTTCATTTTGAGAGTGGATCAGCTACTGCATGTAGTGGCGTTATGATGACTAGTAGTCAGTTAGAAACTGAAAACGTCTCACAGTGGTGATTGTTGGTCTGTAGACATACATCTGCTGTTATAGTACTGGGCTAGAAGAATGATTGGTTTTAACAAAAGGTGGACGTTGGATCTTCAGAGCAGGTTGGAGCAGATTTGTATTTAGGGCCCGAGCAACGAATGGTGAGAGGCCGTATTGAAACTGTAAGGATTATTATCTCTATCTGTATCTCTTCGCGTATATTCTCTTCTACCTTTATGTGACTGTTCTTTGCCTTTTCTTTATTTAAATTTTTTTTTTAACAAATGTCTAACTCTTTCATGTTGAACCTAAGTGAATATGAATTTCTGTTATCATTCTTTTATCTTTGACTGTTGAAGACTTTTATTTGCAGTTTAGTGTGACATTTACCACAGTAAATGTGTATCTTCAAGCTGGTAGGTTGGGCTAGCATTAAAAACTAGGGGTTGAAGTAGAAAATGACAGTGTCCATTTAATTTCTAACTTGTTTGATTTAAAGGAGTTTTACAAAATCTTGAGCAGAATATGTAAGGACACAAGATGTGACCCCTGGCCTAGAAGCTGGTGGATGTTGTAAATGTGTATTTTTAGGCTGGCAGGTTGTGCTACCATTAAAAACCAGAGCTTCTGAAAGTATAAACTGATATAAACTGAACGTTTGTTCAACTGTTAAGCCTGTGTGCTGTGTTGGAATTGCTTAAAACAGGATTTAATTATGTATTATAGTGTTGATCACCATATTTGTGGTATACAATCACTGGATCACATCCTTGTACTGTTTTGACTGGCATTTGATCACATGTTTTTAAGTGTCCCTTTCTTTTCTCTACTGGAGCTGCTTTTTGCACAGTAGTATAAAGCTGTGTTTTAACTTGGCAGTTGTACATTTATACAACTGTGAAGAAAACCGTACGTGCCAGTTTTACTCAGATATGTGGCAGGTAAACACACTAAACCTCTTCTTTCCCATACAGGCAATACCACTTTAACAGCAGCACTACCACCACCACACCGGATGTGCACATGGACGTGTACTCGGGATTCCCTGAAGTGGACTTTTCCAGCCTCAACCTCCCTAGAAATGGAGATTTCCCACAGGTAAGTTTCAAATATCTGCTGCTCATATTTATATTTGTACCAGAGTACCACACACACACACACATTGTATTGGCACTCAATTCACCGTCTCAAACATCGGTTACCACTCCTCCCACCCTCCTCTTTCATCTTGTCCCCCATAAGTATTCAGCTCAGATTAATTTACCATCGAGCAGTTTGATTAAAGCCTAGCGTTGTCTAGACGACTGCAGCGGTACCTGCCCCGTTCCTGTCAAGGCATGTCATTAATAAGACCCTGCAGTTTTACTTTCTTCTACCGCTTCACAGCGCATCTTCAGAAGTCAGTGTTATTTTCAGTCACGCTTGGATTGAGTCCACAAAGTGAGATATGTTTCAGGAGCCAGTTGAAGATGTAAGACTGTGTCTTGAAGCTCTTTTGAATAATTTGGTGTCTTTAGGATTAACTCTGTTTAGGGAATACAACTGTAAGAAAAGAACATTTATTCCAGGATGTGAATTGTTTGATATCAGCAGTGAAATAAAAGTGCAGCCTTCTCCTCTTTCAAATAATTACCCCCCTCCCCCCAGCTGGTTTATATCCATCATTTGCATTTTCTATATGTGTGCACTTTTGTGTCCATACAGCCAATTTCTTATAGTTAGCACTGTATGAATAGCAGCAAATTGTAATGACACAGACCAGTGACTTTCTAATCTGAGGCATATTTGGGCTGAGTTGATGAGCGCCATTATGGAAGCATATAAAACACAATATGCTATGATAATGAGTTTTAAAGAGGAGCAGTCATGGGTTACAAGGCAGAGCGGCAGTATCCCCCTCATGATTATCCTGTCTGACAGGAGAAAAGGCAAAGCAATCAGGGGCTGGTTCAATACAAGGCCAAAGCAGTAAATAATAAGAGAAGGGTAGCAAGAGAAAGGGCATTTATTACCTTAAATATGCATTTTTATGGCTTTTCACTGAATAATAAAAAAATTTCCCTATTCTATCGCTTTAAACTGCTGTTGACCTGGATTTTATGTCCCCACAAATTATTACAAAATATTGTGTAAAGTTTATTTCTTGTTCACAGAGCAGATGTGAGGTCACATTTAACACTAATTGTAGCTTGAATAAAAAGTATTAAGGTTCAAAATATCCTCGACATTGTATCTTAGAATACAGATTCCTGTGAAGTTATTTGTTTGTGCTTTTAGGACAACAGAATCAGTTCCATTCACGTCAGATCAGCACCCCTCGGAAAATACATCTGAAAACCCCAGCAAATAAAAGTGAAACCACTGAAATCTCTATGACTAGATACCACTTGGTAAAAAGATACTTAGCTCAGTTTAGCCCATTGAAATAGAAACTGAAAGATCATTCTACAGGATTACATCACACACTTATATAGAACTGTTATATAGTCAAATTTCAGTCATAAAACTGATAAAACAACTTATTAACATGAGGCAATTTCACATAAAGGGAGTTTCCTTCAGCTTGTGACAGAGCTTTTTATGCCTCTTTGATAACTATGGCCAGATGCCTTATGCTGTCTGGTTGTCTATTTGTCTGTCCTATGCTGATTAAAGCAATATCTTAGGAACACCTAGAAGAAATTTGGTACAAACAATTACTTGGACTAAAAGATGAACTGATGTCAAGTTCGCGGTGAACTCACAAAACACATTTGCGGTCATAACTTGTGAACTATGACAAAATACATTGATTAGCTTTTGTATCCAAGAGATCAACTTCACTGTGACATATTGTTGCACATAAAGACATTTCAAACACATAATTCAGAAACAGATGGAGGAGTCTTTGCACGACCATCCATATGATCCATATTAAGAACATTCCTGAGCCTTAACTGTGTGTAGATGAGTGTGACACACATAGATGTAAACTGAAACTTGACTGGGTGGCAGAGGCATTAAAATTGAGGCAGTAATTCTACTTTCTCTCTTGCAGCCTAAGAGTTTGGTAAAAGCTCAAAATCTAAATTGTGGAATTTATTAAACTTGATGTTAAGCAATATTTTGCCAAGTTATGTCCTTAAAGGTATGCAAGAAGAAGTGTTGATTCTGGACCGAATTGTAAACTTATTCTCACACCCATTTAAGCTAAAAATCATTGGACATTATCAGGTGCTGCTTGTCCTTTATTTACTTTTGACGTCCATTTTGAAGCTTTATCAAACATATTTGTTCATCCAGAGTTTGCTGCTTAGGCAAATGTCCAACCGTTTCTATTATCATGTGATGTAGTTAATAATCACAACAGTTTAAAGGGAAGCACAAGTAGACACAAGAGTGTTTTGCTTCCTGTTTGTGTCCACGTGTGGATGAATGCTATATTTCTGTGGAGAAAAAAAAAGAGGAGGGATAGAAGTGATATGAAAAGGGTTTTACAAGCTGCTCGAGAGGTTTCAAGAACAAAGGCTACACATGATGGCTTCGTACACAAGGAAGTGATGTCATCACGTGTGTGGGCGTGAATTCTCTGATTCACGTGGGATTTCCCTAGTTTTCCATCTGCCTGTCTTGGCACACCTGGGTATCGTCCCTACAGGTAATTACAGGGATTCATGATTATGTGATACATGCTGGACGTTATCATCTCCGTACATATTCAGAAAGGTTTTATGGGACAGTTTAAATTTATGCTTGGTTTGGTTTTAAGTAGGTCCTTCATTATTGGAGCATTCATGAGCAGCAAGTTTGGTTTCATGGTACTGGAGACGTGCAATTTGATTTTGTCTGGTGTGAGTGAGTGTGAGAGAGAAAGAAGTTGTTGTGCTTGTGTTGCGCTTTCTCAGCTGTTCTTTCTGGATTTGGTCACTCCCTGCCATGTGAGGCATGCAGAGAAAATGTAAGTCACGGGGTCATCGTGACTAATCCACTGCCTCAAACTCAGCCCCCTATTTCCTTCTACATTTTCCCCATCACATCACATCACATGGCGACCCTGCCTTACTGCCACTTAACATATCCATGATCAGAAAGCAGGATTTCTTGTCTTGTTTTTAGCGTTGAACCATGACAGAAGACATTTGGCCGAGTGTGACTGGGTAGAATTTTTGATGTGATTATTTTTGCGATTATTTGTCCCATGACTGCCATGTTTACTTCAGCTGTAGAGTCACTTTAGTTTCGCACGGCCTCCCGACTTTGTTTATGCATTTCAACTGAGCTCTGTTGGAATATGCTCATATTGTAAGGAAACCCGCCGCTGCCGCCTGTGGACAGGATGCCCTTTTCTAGATTGCCGGTAACTTGAAAATAAGAGCCAAATGTTGTTTGTGTTAGATTTAATAAACTTCCCTTTGAGACTCCATATGCAAAAGACTATGAGTCAATTACAATATATTATTAGGTTACAACTGGAATAGAATACATGGCCACTATACAAGGATATGGATGACATTAATGCCATGACATGAATGTGCCAGTTACATCCTAATAGAAATGTCCATAGAAAGGTTTTTGTCCTTATGAGGTGTCACAGTTGCAAGTAATTGATACATGTTATAAGATATTCATTCATATTCATCATGTCAAGTGACTTAACTTTTATAGATGTTTGTATTTTATTTATTTTCAATTGTATTGATCAGTCATTCCCAAAGTGAAGCCACTGCAGTTGGGCCGTGAAAGGTCATCAGAAAATTAATAGATAAAAAAGTTTCAGATTTGTAAGCAAGCGTTGATTACAACCAAACATTTATGATTGATATCACAGGTAATGAAACAAAGACATGAGATTTAAATTCCACGTTCTTCTTTATCTGACCTGTATAGCAGGTGACGTTGTATTTGCTGACCGTTATATTAACACTTGAAAGCATCCTCAGCGGGGGAATCATAGGGGAGGGAGAACTTTTTTTTGTGCTGGGTCGAGCAAGAGGGAGCAGAGGAAAGCTGCTATTGACGAAGGGGAATCCGAAAGTCCAACTGAATCATTCAAAACAAAAAAGAGGACTCGCAGAAAGGACTCAAGTGAGTTCCTGTCGCTGGCCCAGAGGACACCCCCCAAGCCTGTGTGTGTGCTGTGCGCTGAGATGCTAGTTAACAAGACCCCGGGACAATGTTAACTGCGCCGCCGCCATTTAGAAACTAAACATGGGCAATATTTATCCAAGCCTCGAGCATCTTTTAAAAATACGGAGAGAGAGCATCGAAACAACATCACCCCTCTCATCGGGGGAGTTACAGGTGACACAATGTCACTTTACGCGACGTGTGATTCAAATCAAATATATCGAGATAAACTGCTTGAAGTGTCAAACTAGAGGAATTCCAGTGTTAATGTCAGTTTCTGGTCGTGATAGCGAGCGTTTTTTTTGGGGGGGGGGGGCTTAAACGCCTTAAGTATATTTGGTTACGCCTCAAGTGTGTTTTTCTTCTCTCGGATAGTCTTGTTGTGCTCTGTTAAACAAACAGTAAGAATATATTTTTAACAATACCCTATTTGCACTTCATGTTTTTTTTACATTGGTTGCTTTGCAAATTGTTACGCTTAAATGTGGATGTTATTGGATTTGCACTGTATATGCCTGCGTTTACATACATTATTTTTCCTATAAAATTAATAATATTTATGATTCTAGTCCTGTGTGTGGATCATATGGTTATGATTAAAGGTGTGGGTGGGCCACTCACACTTTTACAGTTTTCAAATCTTAAGTTTGGGAATGGCTGGTATAGATAATTAGAAAATGGCTCTACAAATTACTGACAAAGTAATTGATCAGGGATATGTCAGAATCAGATTGCGTGATCCTCTTTAGGATAGCCCATTAAATAAATCGCCTCTAAACACTTGGCCAAGATCAATGGAAACTTTGACAAAACGAAACTGTGGCTTCATCATATTTGCAGATCTTGGTGCGTTCATAGTCTTGGTGCGTTTACACCAAACTTGACAGGAATCTTCGCAGTGTTCTAAACGTGAGATCATTTGTGTTTATTCAGGTTAATTGAGCATAACATGAAGAGATCGAGTTGCTGTGGTGTTAAAATGTCCACTAATCACACTCGTGACAACTAAAATGTTGACAAGTTATACATTAGGGGTCCAAAATTTCAGTCACACTAGTGGTGCTAAATGCAAATCAGAAGGCAGGAAGGGGACATAAATTGAGGCTTCCTATTGGTTGTCCAGAAAGAAATCCACCCGGGTCAAATTTACTGTGTTAACTGCTGGCTCTGCATTCACTGTCATAAATGAATCATACATTAAGAGTTATACAGGAGAAACAAAACTATGGAAACTTGCCAATCACAATCCTTACCCCGCCTAAATCATTTGCATGGAGTCCACCAGTTAAACCAGTGATGCGGTTTTTGACGTTACTAGTGTACCTAGTGAGGCTAACAACGTCCAAAAGTTACACTAGTGCCGTGTTTGGCCATACCAGTTGACCTCTGTATGTTTTCTTGACGCACAAAAAATTCAAGTCATGTTAGACGTGAACTCCCCAATTCTATTGACATAAACATACTCACCTTTGCCTCAATTATGCTAGTCTTCTTCTTTGGAATTAGAACCGCTCCATTAGCTAAATACTGTACATAATCATCAAAACTGAATTTGTCTTCAGCCTTTAACCAAGCTGGAGATTAAAGTTTAACCAAGCTGGAGATTAAAGTTCAATGTCTTTATCAAAGGTGAATGCATTGCCATATCCACAAAAGATTGTTCATGTTGGTAAAGGGGGTGAGATTCCCTGAGCACCCATGTCGTCAAGAAAACATACATCTCTACATGGAAAAACTAACCCTAACCCTAACCCTTTAATCACAGTGTATGGTAAATGCTGAAGTTCACTGATTCCAGTAATGCATGCATTTACCAATACCTTTGCAGTTACACAGACTATAGCTCACCCATCGTCATCATAACCGTATTGTGCAGACAACCAAAGTTGAATTCATTCAGAATCCAATGTCCAATGATTCACTATATGTATCATACTGGATTTACATGGAAATCTTAAAAGAAAATGCAAATTATATCGAGAAATGTCCAGTTGATTCATAGACAAAATAATTTTTTTTAAAGTTGAAGGTATCTGAAAGAAACTTGTTTCTCTGGGTGTTCCAGCACTGACTATTATGTTGTTTTTCTTGATTTATTTCATACCGCAAGCAAATCATAAAAACAATCAGTTACTTCCTTGTAAGACACCAGCAGTAATTTGAATTGCCCAGTTTACAAGGGGAAGTTAAAGGTTAATTTGAAGAGATGTCAATGGGTGCACTGTTTTCTGTAAGGGTGTGTGCTCCACCTGACCTAATCTAAGTTCAGTTTAGCTTTGGATAGTTAAGCTTCTATATATCCTTTATCTAATAAGAACTGCCCTATTATTTACTTTGCCAGTTGATATTTGCAATTTTGAGATATGGGTAAATCAGGAGAATTGGCTTCAGATTTTACCCACAGTTTGCCTTTCACACATGCACAGCACAGCGGGAGGTTCTCTGCATTATTCAGGCGAGAGGTGGAGCAGCCGGGTGCAGCAGACAGAGGCAGGAAGTGACGTTTTAACGCCACTGCAGAGACCACATGCTTTTCTTTACAACACAGACACCGGCTCTTATCACCACAAACTCTCTAGACATCTTCATCTGTGTCTTCTGTGTGTGCCAGCACCTTTTAACCGGGAGATTTCTACATCTTTATACTAATAGGCCAGGGGGATAAAGTTCACAGAAGGTGTGGAGCGTCTCACCTCAGGTTTTTGCAAAGCAACAGGAGAACATACCGAATGTGCCCCGTACAACAAGGCTGCTGTAATGCATTATCTCTGTTGGTGTGAAGTCATGGTGTGAAGGGTGGGTTCTTCTTACTTTGGGCTGTGATGCAATAAGGTGCGTGTCTGTGTGTTTGTATGTTTGTATTCTAAAGAAGCTCATCAATAATTCATCCCTCCTCAATGACCTGCTATGTCCCACTAACACACACACACACACCCACAAATGCACACATACACACATTATTCAGAGGATTCCCACTCACATGATGACACCATGGTCAGGCGCCACTCCGTCTCTGGCAGTCTCCAGCAGAGATGGACCTTACAGTACCTCAACATGCCAGCTTGATATCATTATTCCTGGAAGCTGACTGTGCAAATGGACCCCTCCATCTAATCCACCCACGGGGGAAATAAATCTCATTATTTCTGTTTTTAAATTCAACAAATTTCCTCATTTATCTCAGTCTCCTAAACAGTTAACATTCTTTTAATATAAGAAAAACTGACGTTACATCATTGTCTTAGATCAACATCTTGGATTTGTTGAAAGAACCCATTTGCCATCAGGTTCCCAGAATATTATATTTTTTCAACAACGGCGTCCCGAGTTCCAGTAAGCGGGAATGTCAATCTGCGATGAGGTATTTCGGTATACTTATGCACAGACACAAGTACTGGCTGACGCCCGAGATCCCCTTTGAATTGGTACATTTGCTGCTAGCACTTGACCTGGTAATCCCTTTCTGAACACTTCAGCTGTCTTCTTGTTATTTTCAGCTGTCTCTAAAGTTGGAGGAGAACCACTACTGGCCAACTCTGTGAAAACTATACATTTTGCATGTTAAATTTATTTCGGTGCCAATCAACACAACAGAGCTGAATTAATTTGATAATGTTTGGACAGGTGAATAGACACCTCACAATAACACATTCAAATTCAAGTGACAAATTTCCTGGATTATTCAGATTACTTTCTTTGTTGTGTTCTGATCAGCTATTCCACCTCTAATCTATAGATCATAATATTTATTAGTAATTGTTGTTGGAGCAGAAGTCCTGCAATTGACACTGCACAGAAAGACATGAGGCAGAGTATGAAGTAAGACAGACAGCCACGTAGGGAGTCAATCTCTAAATACAATAATCATTAAATAGTGGCCCAAGCCTATTAAACATAGCAGTAAGCAGGGGGGGGGTGAGGAGCGGCCAGGTCCAGAGCACAAAACTGTTTACACTACAAATGCGGTTGAGTTACACCATGTACAGTAAAAAGGGCCCGACTGCCAGTAACTCTAGTCACTTACCAACAAAAGCATCATTTCCTGAAAGCTCCTCCCCTCCTCCCTCCCTCTTCTCCCCACCTCTCCCCTCCCCTCCCCTCCCCTCCCCTCCCCTCCCCTCCCCTCCCCTCCCCTCCCCTCCCCTCCCCTCCCCTGCGCTCTCACTCACTCCCCAACCACCTTTCTCTGCTCGGAGGAACTAGTCCTCAAACACTATGACTAAGCCCGCTATGCAAACGCCCGACTGTCCTACAGAAGCAGGAAGCATGTTTTAGACTTGCCCGTGTCTCTGCTTTGTGACAGCAACAGAGCTGGGTCTGATGTGTGTGAGCTCATTGCCCAGAGAGCGTTCACCTGCGGCAGAGAGGCAGATGTGTGTTTTAAACCAGAGAGGAACTGTGAAAGGGCGAGTGAGGCTCCACTGTTGGGCTGGAGTGTAACAGCTGTAGGGTGAATGCCAAGACTTTGACCAACACATGGAAGAGGCTCTTGCATTCAGGGATTCAAGGTGAAGAGGGAGAGTATATGCGTTTGTGTGTGTGTGTGTGTTTTACCCCCCCACACACACTGCAGCGTTTGGACCCATGTCTCTCATGCAGTTCTGGACTAAATTGTATTCACAGCTGGGACGACCACTTCCCAAGGTACTGGTATCAATTGCTTCTTTTTGTCAAGTATTACGCTGCTGTTTTGTTATGGCTTGCTGTTATTTACGCAAGAGCTGTGTTTTTGTCCTTATTGAGGGAGCTCTAGACAAGGCTATTCAGTAATTATTACCACTTTTTTAATAATTCTTTTCCACTTATTTCTTGACTGGGATTTTAGTTTGAACATTTATGAATGCATTTTTGATTTACTGTTTATTTTTTGCCTGAAGCCTTGCCTGCATTGGAATTGATGTTATTTAAATCCAGTTTATGGGAAAGTTAATGGTATTTTTTTCTTTTTCAAATTAGATGTGTAAGATCAAGTGTCCTAGCTTGATACATGGTCAATTTTCTTGCCACTGTGTCAGCCAATAACCTGGTGCACTATTGAGGCTTTTCGCAGCCAGGAACTATGACAAATGATTGTCTGCCTCATTCCTCGCTGTCTTCCAGTAAGTGCTAGAACCTGATATCTTGTTTTGCTAAATAGGGCTCTTGTCTGTTTTTTGGTGTGCTATTGTGAACACCCATTGTTGTATGGCACTGTGCCTAGACCTGCAGATTTTTTCTTTTATTAAGTAAATCATTTAACAGACTACATAGTGTTGGTAGAATTGTAACTCATCATCATCATCATGATGACTTTATTAGTGTGAAACTTGCTGAGCCTAGTTCCACTGAAAGAGCTGATCAAGCTGATAAACTAATCTCAACATTTGTCAGTATTTCTCACCTCATAGATATGACGCATACCACAATCACTGGTTCCAATTTAAACGATATATTTGTAATATAACATAAAAGTGAAGAGCAGATCTGAAGATGAACCTTTGTTGTGTAGTTCTGGATGTTATTTGAGTGCTAAATGTAAAGTCATGTTTTCTTTAATCATTAGAAAGTAAAAGTTTCTCACTGCCAGTGAAATATACTGCTCGACATTAGCCTAGACGACAAATTATCCTGTAGTCCTGGCCCATTTGCTTCTGTGTATTTCTCTTTGGCTGACTGGGTTGTCTCTGTCCACAACTTTCAGTACTTTCACTATTCAGTATGCAAACATGACTATCATTATCATTGTGTGTCTAACATCTTATAAGACTAAATGTGAGCTACATACAGTACCTGAGGATAGGTTTACAAATTTTCAAATGTGACTTAAAGAAATAAACAGGTGATCATATAAACTATTCAAGAGATTTTCTTGCTGTGACTAGAGAACCATTTGTAATGTTTTCGCAGATTGACAAAATTCACAGTTGTCACTCCATGCAACAATATTTTTAGATTATCTGAAGCTGTTAGACAGATAATGTGGCTTTCTTGCGAAGATGGTCTTGTTTATGTGTAAATACAAATGCTTGTTTGAAACATTGCGAACCTCTTCTTTAAGGTCGACAGTGCTGCAGGGCTGTCTCAGTGGGCACATGTTGTCAGTTTCCTGGTATTACATTAAACCTCAACCATGACCTAGGCGTGCTACTTACGGGAAGTGAATAAACAATGAATGCGAGGATGAGTGAGTGCAAAGGGGGATGATGATGATGAGTGGTGGAGTGGAAGGAGAAGAGAGGTTACTTATGCTACAAAGGATGGAAGGAGGAAAAACGTCCTTGCATATCTTCACTAAGTAAACCTATCTCAAGAGTGTTGCTTTAAATGAATCTTGTCAGTGCCAACATTAATTGTAGCTGTGGAATAACTCCAGGGTGGTGTGAGGTAAAAACACAACCAAACAGAGTGATGTTCTAAGTAATTATTGTTGGCCTTGAAAAACAGTTCATGCTGCCAAGATGCAGGATACGTGCAGTAAATCTGTCCGCTCTGACAGTTGACAGTAGGCAGGACAGGCTTTGCAGCAGAATGAAGATGACACAGTGTCAGTGTGTGTTACATTAGACTGTATATAAAGGTGTTATAGATCATCTGGTTTTCCTGTTAGCTCATATATGTCAGTGGTCACTTGTAGAGATGACAAAACGGAAGGATTCTACTTTTCTTGTAAATTGTTTGCACTGTTGTTGTCGTCTTTTCTTTGAAATTCAAAACGGCTATATGATCAAATAAGATATTGTGTGATCTACCATATTAATTAGTGCTTCGATAGATTGTAGTGCAATCTATGTATACGGCCTTTCATTCAAGGCCGTATACACTTTATCACAAGGAAAACCTTGAAAACCAGTCTTCAAAGTTATCATAAATTTAAATTAACACATTAGTTGTACATTCTCAAATTAAATAAAGACAAAGAGACGAATAAAATTAATTCTGAGAAGCTTTGTGTATCATTAGGGTTGTGTTAGATTATTGGTGGCCGAGCAGCTCTGTGTTTAGTAGCGTCGTCTGGCCGCACCAGCCTTCTGTGTTCGACTCAGCCGACCAGCTGGAGCCTTTCTGTTGCGCGTTTGCACATTCTCATCATGTCTGCATGCGGGTGTCAGGAGCTCTTTGGTTTCTTCCCCAAGTCCAAACACATGCAGGTTTCTCTAAAATGAGCTTGTAGGTTTGGATGTATAAGTCGAATTAAGTGTTTGTGCTGTAATATACGAGCAACCTGTCTAGAATATACACCATGTCTTGCTCAATGTTTGCATGATTCCATTTAAGCATGCATATTTTAGTCACAGTTGAGATGTTGCTCTTTTGTAAGATTTTTCAAAAAAGCTGAAATGTTGTGCCGTCATTTCAGGGTTTAACGCTCATCACGGTCATCTATAAATACAAAGACAGACATAGTTCTCAATATTGTTTTGTTAAGAACAAGGCATCTGAAGAGCACATCAAATACTGTTTAGTTGTTCTTCTCCTGGATAACTGCTTGCTTAAAATGGTGCAAAAAGGTTGTATCATGATAATGGTGACCAAAATTATCGTGATTATCAATATTGTTTGAGGATTGTTAAAATGTGTTGTCAAATTTGTAAATTGCTGATACACAAAATATAGCAATTTCTACAATTATTATATTGACAAAATACATATGATCAATAAAAGTGATAATAGTATTTCCATTATTTATAGAGTGCAGACATTGACCCCAAATGTCAGAGTCAGGGAAAAATATCAGTGTTTGTTCAACACATGTTGGCGACAGTGGTTGTTAGCATTTGTTAGCTATTACCAGAGATTACGAAGAGTTCTCCTGTTGTTACAGCCCCCACCTGCCTGCTGCTCCTTCTCCCATATTTTTATAACACACAACACAACACCTGCTTGTACTTCGAAACATTGTGAGGACCTTCATCGGCATAATGTGTTCCATAGCCCCTGACATCTAACCTTAACCGTCACAACTAAATGCCCAACCATAACTGTTAACCTAATCCAAAATGTCCTCAATCTGTTTGGTCTTTACTCTGCTTTTTACTCTGCCATGTTTTTACAACACACAACAAATGTGTGCTCGCTTGCTGCGCTTGCATCTTTGAGACTTGCTGACTTTGGCTAAAGCTGGACAGAATCAACCATTTCATCACAGTAATTATGGTTATTAAAGATTACAGTACAAATAACTGTGGAGATTTTGACCACAGTGTAACGTGAATTTTGGTTGATAATATTTTTTTAGGTAGTTCTACGAACAAGTAGAATAAAAGTCAGCATGCAGCCTTCATTAACTTATCGTTATAGTCAAAGTCCGCTTAGCCAATGGTTGTAAAAGAGTTAATATCTGCATCAGTTACCAGGCTTGGCTAAGAACCAAGTCAACAACTGACGGGCAACAAGCCCACCATCCTGACCCACAGCATGATAGAGGTGTGTGAATGTGCGGTTGTGTGTCATGACAAGAGGAGCCCAAATTGTTTCAGATAATGAGAAGATGTGAATATAGACCTAAGATGTTTCTACAAACACATAATGAAATTGAAAATGGGATATGATCATACAGTATAGTCCCTGATGACAGACACAGAAGCTTTACTTTTAATTTAATTTTAGATTATACTTCCTGATTTTTTTTTTTTTTTTGCTCTCTAAATATATAATATTAACTGTGGGGCTACTGCCATATTCTGAAACTTATGGCTCAGTTGCATCGTTTGATTCATACATTCAGTAACATTTTCAGTTATCCTCTAGACCTCATCGCTGACTGTTTGAAACGACAGCGTTCACCCATTTAGCAAGTATTGTGCAGTAGGCTGTGTTCAAATTTCTGCATAATAAGACGTCATCTTGCGTCAGCACACTCCATCCCAGCCGCTTCTCTAAACACTATGGATGCAGACTCACACAGGCAATTTGTTTCCCACACATAAACACATGTAAACAAACACGTAGTTACTGTTAGTGTGAGTCTAGTTTCATGTGCTTTATGTTTCTTTTGTTCATGTCTAATTATCACAAATACATTTCAGAATAATTGTGTTTTTTGGAAACATATATTTTCTTTTACTTCCCGAAATGCAGGTTTAAACTATTATGACATACTTCTGTTAATGCCAACACATCCTCAAGGGCACCCATTTGTGAGTGACTTCCTCTTGGCACCAAATACACAGTGGACCGAATTTCCCTCATTGCTTTGGAATCTTTTTTTTGTCCTGTTTTTTCTATTGTGTTGCCTGACACATTTAACTCTGCTCGTCCTTTCTGCTGGAGAAAGAATCTGAATTTGTCAGGTAGATTATATGCTGGCAGCACCATGTGCATGGAAAAGTCGTGTTCCTCTTATTAGCCAAAAGCAGTCAGTTCAATGTAAGCTTCAATCTGTTCCACACACATAACTTGCAAGTGTGTTCTTTGAAGCAGCTCCATGTATTCAGCTGCTTGTCGGGACACTTGACATCGGATCTTTTTATTTCCCAGAAAATCTGAAAACACTGGAAAATTCCGGTAGCTGTGTAAGCAGCAAGTTCACCCTGTCTTGTTTTACTCAGACTTGGCACCACAAGGCCTGCCTGTCAGGAGGTGGTTGGAATGGGTATACCTCTTTGATTGGGCTCGAACAGTTGGGCTGGGAGCTGCTATAATCATCTGTCTTTAGGGTAAACAAGGATGAAAAAATACTTTTAACTTGACCCAACAGCTATAAACGGGCAATTGGAATGAAAATAAAACAAATTTTTGTTTCTTAGATGTAACAATTGGAAAATTAATTTCAGCTCAGTTTTCAAGCAAGGTCAATCTGCTTCTTAGAAATATAAAATACAAAATAACATTTAAAATGTCAATGTTATTACCATTCATGGCTTGGCAGCAGTAAAAAATGAAGCTCTTTGTGGTCAGTGTAACAATTCTCTATCCCTGAGATATTCAGCTGTCTGCTACAGACCTTTAAACGTATTTGAATGTATGTTTTGTCTGGAGTTTGTGTTACTCAGTACGCAAAACACTTTGCTTTTAAGCATCGCAACAAATCAATTTACCACTTAAAGCAAAAAAGTCTCCTCAATAGCAAGTTAATTAAATAGTCTGCAAGAAGGTGAGGGAAGAGGTAAAGCTCAGAGTTGTGCTATAAAAGTCTCAGCCCAGCAGATAAGCCTGTGATGTCGGACACGCAGACTGCTTGACATAACATAATACACACAGAGACCAAGACACCATTGGTGGCTTTTCATTGCCTGGCCCCAGACCCATCTCATGAAAACATACACACACACACAGGTCATCAATCAGGGTCTGTTGACTGCAACAAGGTCAACAGCTGACCCCTTGCCTGGGGTGGGGGCTGTTTCAGCCAGCTGAACATGGAGTGGGGCGGGTGATTTAATAATTCTCAGTCCCACCGTCCCATCGACAAACACAGATGCTGACAGCTTTCAGTGCACCTTCTCGACTCAGTGACACTGTTATGTTTGGTTACACTGATATTTTACAAAATATTCAGCATCAGAATAAAGAGAGAGAATTGAATTGGGCCCAGTTGCTGCTCTGACAAACCACAGCCATTTATATTTGTTCCGCAACAAGGCTATTGAATTTTTGTTGACTTCAGTCAACATACAGTGCAGTGTAAAATGATATTCTCAGATTATTTCTTTGTAATTTAAATGTATTGTTTGGTACATAATAGTGTTTGTAATGCAATGCCATCTATGACCTCATTTAACTGTGTGGCAGATGATTATATCTCCCAAAAAGATATTGAGCAGCAGGGAAATAAATATCAGTCAGTGTCAGGTTAAGATGATCCTCTTAATGCTGCAGAAATCATTGAGAAAACAAAACTAGGATTGTGGCTGAAAGGCCAGATTGGGGGAGGGGGAACTAGGGGGATGTAGTTTAAAAGAACTGTGAGAGAATAAACGAGAGTTGACAAAAATGTACTGGGTGAGGTCATTTGAGGTGTGTGTTTGTTTGTACATGTGGGTGTATGGGGTAGGGGGGCGGCCGGCTTGACTTCTTTCGTGGCCTTGGAAAAGCAGCCAAGCTGGCAGTGTGTAGGAGGGGGAAGCCCTGGGCCTGGCCTGCCTGTCTGGGGCCTCAACAGGTTATTGAGTTTAACAGGATGTGGTTGTTTAACTATACACAGATGAACACACCTGAAGTTTGCTTTTTGGTACAGACACACATTTTAGCCTCTGATGTGTAGCAGTTACATGAATTATAGGCAGATAAACAAGCTTTTTGTCATGTTTGTTCACGGATTTTTTAGTCTTTGTCTTGTTCATGAAGTTGATCAGGAAGACACACAACATATTGACAGTTTCTTTCCTTATAATTCGTTACTTTAAAGCTAGGGTTGGTAATCCTGAGAATGCTAGGAAGAGCAGGCTACACTTTGGGGAAAAAAGACCCATCCAACCCCCGCCCATCAACCCTCTTGTTAAAGCTATGCCCCAAAAATACATGAACACACAATGTCTGACAACTGAAGCTTACTTTTCTGTGACCCGATGGAGTTAACAGTGACAAGGACTACATCACAGAGGATTTGACCGCAATAAAGTGAGGGGATTCCAAAAATTCAGTTATGTTAGAGGCCACAAGTGTAACACTATAGAGCCTTTTAGGGAATAGAGGCCAACAACATAAAAAGGTTCCTATCTGATAAAACCTACTTATATTACAGTCCCATCAAAGTGGACTCTGACAGACAATGAGGAGTCCACAGGCCGTATGAAATGATTGTTTATAAATGAAAAGATAGAGCTGCTTGACTTCCATGTATGGCAGCGCCTGATTTTATCAGCTGCATCATAACCGTGTCATTTTAATCCTTAAATCAGAAACTGCTGTTCCTCATTTCTCTTCAGGCAACTGCTGCATAAGTAGCACAGATAAATGTTTTTTTTGATTGTCTTGAAAGAGTGTTACATGTTTCAGATCGTTCATCACACTGCAAACACATCAAGCCGATTGTGGACGGTTTGTGTTTAGAAGTCTATTATTCTCGTTCAGATTTTAAAAGCTGATAAGCACCATCTTCAACCTCAACCATCTAGCAGCAGCTCTGCGTGCGCCATGTTATACGGACATGTTGCAGCCATGTTTTTCACTTCAGTCTTTCTTCATTAATCATCTGTAGGCAGACAACTGTCATCAACCAGGCCCTGAAATACAATTTACTCTTTCTGTGGATACAAGATGTGGCCTACCGTACGTGTATATATGTGCTTTTAGCTATACAGCAAGTCAATTTGAGCAAAAGGTTGTGTTGTGTTATAGATGAGTGATCAGATGGTTGCCGCTTTTTATCAGTGGTTTCATGGTCATTATGATGTTTAATGCTGTTGTAGCAGCGGAGCAAGGAAAGTAGATGAAGAACATGTGAAAATAAAAGAAACAGGGGGACGTACAAATGACAGGCAATTAAAACGTGCACACATGCAATTTTTTGAAGAAACACTTGTAAACAGAGGAACAAACACATGCACACACATTACACACAGATATTCTTATTGTCCAGCAGAGAGAGAGAGAGGGCAGGAGAGAGAGGGAAGGAGGCAAGATTAGTAGTTTTATGGTTTTGGCTGTGGAAGCAGCCAGATTACCATCAAGAGTTGTTGGAATTCAGGCCTTATCTCTGCTTGGCAGGGCCCTGTCTAGGGAACAGCAGACGTACTAGCCATTGGTACACTACGGGCCAAACAGGGTGCAAAAACCACCTCTGTTACGCTCTAATTAACATCTCGATTAGCAGGGTCCTGGGGTTGGCCATGTACCGGTTAGAGTCAACCAAGACTCGGCCAAGTTTTGTCAGATTTTTCTGGATCAGGACCGTTGTTTCTCACGGCATTAGCACAGTAGGCTCCCTGAACACAGATTTACATGATGTAGAAAGCGTAGAAGTCATATTGTTACGTAACATGGAGCAATAACTCAACTTGTATAAAAAGTCAACTTTTAGCGCAGATAAGGAAAGTTATTGTAATGGCTCATAACTTTAATCCAGAAAATTCTGTATTTTCATACCAGATTTTTTTAGGTAGAATTTAATTATTAGAATTATTTTGTATCAAATGATGGTTATCTCTCTGCTTGAAACAAAAGCTTTTGACTGACCCCGCTCACTGAGTGTTGGTTATTTCACTCTGCAGTTTCCATCCTGAAATATGTGTGTGTGAGCTTATCTTTGTTTTTCCACAATTTGGTATCTGTGGAATGATGCCTCTGGTGACCCTGTTGTTTGTTCATCTTTCCACTGTCAGAATAGCCAAGAAAGGAGGGAGTACAGAAGACACACAGCTGACAGGTTAAGCAAACAAAAAAGGGACAGTGGTGACAGGTTGTGTGTTTGGGAGTGGTAGTAGTATTTTACAGTGACCCTACACATCTGCGCCCTCCCCCCTTTCACCAAGGAAAAGGCAGTTGTTCCACTCAGCTGTCTGCAGGGCTAGAACAACTTTGGAGAGGCTGCTTTCAGAGCTCATGCCTGATCTTGCCCCCAGGAAGCACAGTGACACACAAACACGCACAGGGAGAAAAGGAGAGAGAGAAAGGTAGGGCGAGGGAGTTGAAGAGAGAAATACAGATAGGCTGCGTGCTGTACCCTTGGAAAAGCTCAACACACAAACATCGACATGTTATGATAAGTGAGTTGTTTCTCTTAACGTCAGAGGGCAAAAATATACACGTGTATCTCTGAACACACACAGGACCGAGTCTGTGTTTGTCTGCCTGCTGTTTACCACCCTCACCGAGCCCCATTCCCACATGATGTAGTCATGTTAACATTAGAGTTGTGCGTCTTGTTCCAATGCCTGCGAGATATTTTCAGGTGAACTGTGAGTAATGGTTAACAGGCAGCTATGACAGGAGTCTGAGTGTTAATCAACAGCAGTCAGTTGTTGAGATTGAGTCAGCATCACAACTGATCATTTATCTCTCTTTTTGGACAGTTTTCTACTTTGGGCTTTCAGAAATCCATTGTACTTCCTCTAACTGTCGTCTTTAGTCATAATACCATATTGTGCTGCAAGCCCACTCATCACTACTTGTGGCTAAATGCTATATTTCATCTTAAAAATGTGTAGCTTTGCAAGCACTGTAAGAAAGATATGTCAGCATGTTTAAATACATGACAGATGCAGAGATGTTTAACTGTATAAAACTGTATAAATACAGTTTTTTCTTACATTGTCAGGGCCTGAGCACGTTTCGTTGGAATATTCAGGCTAATTATTCGCATTTTTGACAGCTAGAACATATTCAAAATCTCACCTAACTTCGCGGGCACGTCAGGCCTGATGAAAATGTATGTATTTTTGAGTAATATGGGTGTGGCAAAATGGCTCAACAGCGCCCCCTATAAAGCAGCAATTCCGCTGGTTTAACCGATCTTCGCGAAATTTGGTACTAACGTCTATCATGACCGGACGTCAAATTTTCACCAATCACCATCAGAGCACGAGTTTGTTGTATCTCGGACAACCATTGTCAAATCGTCTCCAAACTGGACATGTATGACAAGAGTCCCGGCCTGATGTCATCTACACAGAAATCATGACTTAAAATCAAAGTGACCCCTCGTGGCATTAGGAAATATTTAGATTTTTGCACATCTTAAACTTATATGTACTCCTACATGTTCATTGACGACAACCATGTCAAACTTTGTCAGAAGGGTCTCAAGACATTGGTGATGAAGTCTTATAGAAAATGTGAGTTTTTGTCGAACACCGAAATCGTGGCGCGTTGTCAAATTTCAACATTTCGCCATGACACACGAAATTGCTTTAATTTCAGTGTACACTGTTCAATCTCACTCAAACTATACAAAAGTCCCCCACCAGAAGACATTCTAATGGTTTTAAGGAATGGGCAGCCCTAGCACCACGATTGACCGACATTACTCTGAATATGTTAATCCTTTGATGCACAAGCTATGCAAACCCCTTTTATTGTACAACATGGGTCAAAAATGACCCGTACTCATTTCTTGTGTTATCAATGCATGGCTGACTGTTTCTATGCTTTATTCTCTTATAGTTTATTCTTCATTTTTTGTTTAGAAAATGGCTCCTTTGATAACTTAGAAGATGTGTCATCTATGTCATCAAAGGAGCCTTCTGTCTTGAAATCCACCTCTCCTAAATGATCAAGGGAACTTTCTTCGTTTAAGAGCGCTGGATCCAAGACACTAACCACTACTTCAGCTTGATCCTCTAGTAGAGCATAGTCTAGGTCCTCAGCATCAGCGATTTCAGAGTCAGAATCAAGTCCAAGAATTGCATTCTCATTTTCCTCATCGTGTTTTGCATGCATCTTTATCACCATGTCAAATGTAAGTCTGAAATAATAACTGAGCTGGGTCCCTTTTGACCCATGTTGTGTATCAAAGGCTTAAGCTGGAAGAATATAACCTGTTTGTGACTTACTAATTAACTCCAACCAGGCTTTATATAACAGAAAAACTCAATTATTCATTAAGCAAAGAATTCCTTGTCAGTTTGCATAAATGTCACAGTGTCGGTGGTCATAGATTTTCTTGATACTTTGTTTGGACAGAGCAAAGCTAGCCCTTCCTCCCTGTCTCCGGTATTAAGTTAAAGTAACCAGTGACCTGTTGTTGTGTCATATGGACCCAACAGACGTGAGAGGTGTATCGGTCTTTTTATCTAGCTCTCAGAAAAAATGAAATAAAGACTTATTCAACAAAATTAAACTTCTTTTCCGGAGTTCATGTCTAAAAACAGCTTTAGTTTTGCACAAAGACAGAGGAAAGTATTTACTTGCCCTTCTCATCTAATTCCATCAAATGTGGAAGTATCCCTTTAAAGGGAAGTAAACAGTGACATGAATTGCTGAATGAACGAAGTGAATGTATGAAGTGAATGAAGTCGCGCCCTCAAGGTTGTGCTTAAGGCAGCTTCATAGTATGCAGGGGGAATAGTTTAATTTACATAGAGGCATTAACCGGAACATGGGAGTTTGGAAATCTCCACACATGGCCCACAGATTTAAAATATACATGCATTAAGTCACGCAGACAACCAATAAATGAAGAGCTACATACTTTCAGATACATAAACCGTCTCTATCCGGCGCGCCTTGTCATGTTCTCCTTTTTTCCCTGCTGCCCATCACTCAAGTCCTATCTCCCCACATCCATGTTTATAAGTCCCATGAGGCCCAAGGGTGCCAGTGAGAGGCTTGTTAAAGAATATGACATGCTAATGGTTCAGAAAGGATATGGATAGAAAGGTGGCTGGAAGGCAGCCATGTCTGAAATCTCATGCACACACACACACACTCTCATTATGCTTGCTTTCTATTTAACATGTTCACCCTCACACATCTGTGTATGATTAGATTTGTTTAGGCTACTGGTGTTACTGCCAAAAGAGTGCAGTACTGGCTGGAATCCAGAATGAATGTGCCACCATTATGGTCTGGTTCACTATATACATATGTATATATTGTGTGTTTTGTTTTGATTGAGGTATCTATGTGTTCCTTTCACAATATTAAACTCTATTTAAGTGGAGGAAAATCAATACGACTCTCCGCTCTGCTCTGTATATTGTCATGTTTCTGAGGCTGAAGTATTTAACACCTCTCTTTCCTCTGCCTTCAGGACCTGTCCTGCATTGATGACCTCTCCACAAACTCTTTGTTCTCCTCACCGGCCGACTCGCTGTCGGAGTATGCTGATGCCCAGTCCTTCATCAGCACAGATAACCTGGACACGGTGCCCACCCTCTGGGACGTCAGCACTAGTACCACCACCACACCAGCACAAAGCCAGCTAGAGGTCAGCAGCAAACACGCGTCATTACCACAAACACTCAGGAACATGCCCAAACCTCAACCTATGACTCTTCTGTAGCTTAACATTTTTAAAATAAGCTAGCTAGCAGGAATCAGTCAGATTGTTCTTCTTACTGAAAATGAATGCTGATCTTGCACGTTGCTATATGTTTCACATTCACTTGGGATATTCAATTTGAATCTGTGCTTATGTAGACAAACATAATCAACACTACAACTGTTGTTTTGACCAAGGCTTGAGTGCAATCTACTCTCAATACTATTGTTTGCTTTTATGAATATTTAATTTGATAGCAGGCAGAGCAGGACAAACATGTGGCACCAGGGTTGAACAAGGGATTTTCCCTGAGTTAGACACCCATTTTATTGTGTAAATGACTTATGTTGACCGACCACCTCCTAAGGAATTCAAGTCTCATCAAAAAGCTAAAATGGTTGAAAACGAATCAAATACGTTCCTGTGTGTTAAGTGTTTCAAATTTAACATAAATGAAGATAGATGCACTGTGAACATTAGATGAGTTTGTAGCCAATGTCTTCACACACACTTTACCGAAAAAAGCTGCCTTGCAAATGCAAATACATTTCAATTATTCATTATTCTCATAACGTACTCAATGTGAATTGAACTGTCTTGACATTGCTGCCAAAGAACATCAGGCCTCTATCGTACCAGTTGTTTTGTACACCGTTGTCACGGTGGAGCACAAAGAGTCAAAATTACTGAGACATGCACAAGACGCTCTCAATAATGAATATGTCTTTTTATGTAGCATCCCTTCAAAGACTCTCGTGCAACTGTACTAAATCACAGTTTCTACGCTGGTTATCTGAAGCGAGCTACTTCATTCTGTTGTTCTTCCATCACTGCTCACCGTACAGGCCTCTTTGAATCAGAAGGCTCCAAGGAAATCTTTTTGATATAAATCAGAGTACATTTATTTCTCCAAACCTCTGAAAGCCTTTTATGTTTTCCTTTTCATTGTGTCCTCATTTCATCCATTATGTTTCCCAGACGCAGACAGCTTTATCTGCCTTTTGTTGTTGTTGTTGCCTGCTTTTCATCGCCAGAGAACAAATTGCATTTTGTTGAGTGCTGCTCCATCAGACATCCCTGAAGTTCCCACATGCTCTCATGCTCATACAGAGAAACACGTGCACATACACAATGATTACTCGTGCTTTTTTGTTTACATTTTTTGTGCATTTGGCATAGTGTTTATTTGAGTTTATATTTCTTCGTTTTATGTTCTTTTGACAGCAGAATGGCAGCAGCAGGTTTCATGGCTTGGCCAGTTTGGATGATATAACTGCTATTATCAGCACCCCACCTTTAGGAGGATTCCAGGTAGCCACATCAACCTCTCTGATCTTATGTTCAAATGAAAACAAGCTCTTTGAATAGATGAGCCTGCAGTTCTCAGTAATGCAGAGATGTTTATCTTGCATCATATGTTGAAACTGCAGTTGTGTGTTTGCAATACAAGATAGGCTTCAGACTGTTTTACAAAGAAACACAACATGCCACTAATCTAAGAGTGAGGATCACTTATTGACAGATCAATGCATAAAGAAAGTGATGAGTGAAACTAGGGCTGGGCAATAAACAAATATCAATAATCTTTTCATCAATAGCAATATAACAAAATTCCAAGATATATTGATATATTCCTTATGCATCGTGTTAGTACAGTGAGTACAGATACATGTTTTACTGTCTATCAAGTGTTTATCATTCTCTGCTCATAAACATAGATTTTTAAAACCACAACTTATACTCAGGAGATAAAATCTGTTTTCAAATCTAAAAGAAATAATGATAAGTACCTTTTTATCTTGATATAATATTTGGTTGTATCCCTCAGCCCTAAGTTAAGCTGTAATGTTGTGCCTTCTTCGACGAGTCTCCATTTACACATATGATGAAAGCATTGCTGCAAGTTGCATATTTTGGGCACTCTGCAAAAGCACATTGCACAAGGATTAAATAAGAAAATATGCTGCGAAAGGAATAGAAACAGTTTTGTATTGACTTCTCTGTCAAAACTGGAACACTCCTCATTTCCAGTTTCTCAGATAACATTCACCTAAACATGTGAAGTCCATTTCTCTGTCAGCACATTTTCATTCTGCTGTATTACTTGGTTAATGCACCTTCTCAATTAATTTGTCGTTTCAATCTTTCATCTGCTAATATTCTTGATATGGAATTCTTCATGTGCTCTGCTAACATCTTACTAACTGCTCACCCACTTCTTACTTTCAGCTACCCTCTCTTTCTAAAACCATCTTCACCTAGGCTGGAAACAAAACTCCCATAAGCAGCTATTGTTGAATTACACTCATAAAAAAAACGTTTTTCCAGGCTAAGAGAACTCAGACTCCGCCAGAGGAGGAAGAGGATGCTGAGGATGAGGAGACGGAGGAACTGGGACATGTAGACACATATGCTGAGTACAAGCCTTCGAAATGTAGGTCGCTAGACTAAATGTCAACATCCACATCGACTTTTCTACATTTTTCTTTTGTAATATGACATTCATTTACATGTCTTTATTTTTTCTTCTCTTTTCAGCGACCATAGGAATCTCTCATCCTGACATAGTGGTGGAGACCAACACACTATCCAGTGTCCCTCCTCCTGACATCACATACACTCTCTCTATCCCTGAGTCGACTATTAACTGCGGCTTGCTATCCGCTCTGCAGCTAGAGGCCATCATCTATGCCTGCCAGGTAAACACACAATGTGCACTTATATTTCCTGTTGATTCTGTGAATGAGTCATGCTTTGGTTATATAGGTGCCTTTTGTTCATGTGTTTTTGCTCTCCTTGTGCCCCCAGCAACACGAGGTGATCCTTCAGAACAACCAGAGAGCCGGCTTCCTGATTGGAGATGGGGCAGGGGTCGGAAAAGGTCGCACTGTGGCAGGAATCATCCTGGAGAATTACCTTAAGGGAAGAAAGAAAGCACTGTGGTAAGAGAGATCTACTTCTCCGGTTGACCTCATCCAGGAGACATAAGATAAGCCTGAAAGCTAAATAACAGCTGTATTCTCATTTGTTTAGGATTGTGCTTTGCGTGCAATTGTATGCCAGGTTTACCGAGCATGTTTGCGCAGTAACCAAATTAATGACTCTCCTGTTCCTGCCCTCAGGTTTAGCATATCCAATGATCTGAAATTTGATGCAGAGAGAGATTTCAAAGACATAGATGCACCGCTTATTCCTGTGCATGCCTTAAACAAGGTGAGTCCAGGTGGATTTGGTTTGACAACCTGTGAACATAATTGTTTTCCTCTGCGACAGCTTACGTAATACAAGTGCATGAGAAGAGAAGATGAAACAAAAGCAAGCCGTTTTCTCCAGTGTAAAATGTTTGATTTATTTTTCTAGATTAAGTATGGAGACACAGCTACCTCAGAAGGAGTCCTGTTCGCAACCTACTCTGCGCTGATAGGAGAGAGCCAAGCAGGAGGGCAGCGGCGGACGAGAATTAAACAGATCCTGGACTGGTGCAAGCCAGACTTTGATGGAGTTGTATCCTTTCATTTTAGTTGCCATCAAATGCTCATCTGTCCAGCACGGACTGACACTATGTAACAATTTTTGGACATGAATTCTGGAGATTGTCCGCACATCTGGGTCCGGACTATCTTCAGATATGAAGACGGCAGCAGTAGATTCTCCGCTCCGACACGTTCACAACCACACAGAAATCTCAGTGTTCAAGTTTCAGGGTAACGCTTGTTGTGAATCCTCTGGGTAATCTCCTGCTGTTTTCTCACTTTGGCTCATTCAGACATTATGAATAGTCTTTATTAGGGGGCTGGCAGGAGAGACACTTGAACACACTTACATCAAACAGTGGTTTCAGGCATTGCACCATATTGTTGTTTGTCCTTAACCTTTCACCATTACAGATTATTTTTGATGAATGCCACAAAGCCAAGAATGCCACATCCACAAAGATGGGCAAGGCAGTGCTTGACCTGCAAAACAAGCTGCCACGGGCCAGAGTGGTGTATGCCAGTGCCACAGGTAGACCGACAAACGCATAAAACACACTTTTTACACCTCTTTCAACACAGCTGAACATTTTAAAGTATTAATTTTGGTCATCTCCGCCACAGGTGCCTCTGAGCCAAAGAACATGATCTATATGAGCCGCCTGGGAATCTGGGGTGAGGGCACGCCCTTCAGAGCATTCGATGACTTCCTGCACACCATCGAGAAAAGGTCAGTAGCATTAGGTGCTGAGTTTTCATTTCAATCATGAGAATACATGTGTTCATACCACTGCGCTTACTGGGAATCAGTCTGCAGGTATGGCTGCTTAACCTGTGATTGAATTATGTTAAACAATGTGTATGCTGTTTGTATACAGAGGTGTCGGGGCCATGGAGATTGTTGCCATGGACATGAAAGTGAGCGGTATGTACATTGCCAGGCAGCTGAGCTTCTCAGGGGTATCTTTCCGCGTTGAGGAGATCAAACTAGACAGTGACTTCAAACTGGTCTATAACAAAGCTGCCAAACTGGTAAGCATCAAGCCTCTCACAAACAGTTTTCTAATATGTGTGGGGTAAAATACATGTTACCTTGAACTAAACATGAACATGGAATCTGTGTCCAGTGGGCAGAGGCATTGCAAGTTTTCTTGCGTGCGGCAGATGAGCTGGGCCTGGTGAGCAGGAAGTCTCTGTGGGGGCAGTTCTGGTCGTCTCACCAACGCTTCTTCAAATACCTCTGCATCGCTGCCAAGGTCCGCTGCCTGGTGGAGCTGGCCCAAAAGGATCTGCTGGCCGGAAAGGTCAGTGCAACACACTCTGTAACACTGAGTCACACAGTATTTGTGTATAATCTTGGGAAAGATCTTTTTAGATTTACTGATGCTGCATAAGTAGAGAATGACTTCAAGTGTAGGAAATATTTAGTGTTATATAGGGTTGTCAATACTTTACTTTGTCCACAGTAACAACAGGGTCTTGATTGTTATTTATTTCATCTTTTCTACACCCTGGCATGGGTTCCAAAGGATTTGGGAACTTTAGTATGTTGATGTTGTGAATGTGACAAAAACTCCAATAAGGAGCTATAATGTGATTAGGATGAAATACATGTCTCCACATGTGTTAGTTTGATTATTTCTGATTCCGAGTTTGACTATATTTGGGGTAAGATAATCAGAAAATCTTTATCAGACTATAGGCTATATCAGTATTACATTTTCTTCCACCACAGTGCATCGTTATTGGCCTTCAGTCGACCGGAGAGTCTCGCACCAGAGAAGTCCTGGATGAGAATGATGGACAGCTGGACAGATTTGTCTCTGCAGCAGAGTGAGTACAATATGAAGGAGTTGTCTGTTTGTTTCTATGTTGATACATGAATCAAAAAGGTCATTCCCTAAAGATGACAGCATTAACGTTTTGCAGAAAACAGGAAAGTGCAGCAGTTTCCCATTGATACCTTCTGACACTTTTGACCCTGTTTTGAGGAGCTATTATTGTCTGTTTGCTAAAAGCCATGTCAGTCATGTTTGATTATGTTGCTTCATCCCTCTGCCAAATGATTTCCCAAGCCTAAGATCCTCACCACTTACATTCTATAAATGATAAGTATTCAAGTCATGCGGTTTCAGTCCGCACCATTTATCCTCAATGAGGCCAGGCATTATTAGCAGCTATTTAATTATCAAACTTCTCATCCAAGAAAAGGGAAGAGGTGCTAAGTGCTCTGAACTTGTTTGACACCAAGCCTCTCACAGCAGACATGCCTCAGTGTCTGAGTAGAATAGATCTCATACGCACATACACACACAATGTGTTCATCTGCCTGTCAGCACCTGACACTTAATAATGATAACGTATCAGGAATGTACGGAGTCTAACTGCCACAACTGCCCTGGGTTGTCCCGATCACTTTCCAGACAAAATAAGTTTCTAACTCTTCTCCTCTTTCTTTTTGCTTTAGGGGAGTATTCCAGTCTCTGGTATCGAAACATTTCCCTTCAGAGAAACAGAGGAGAGAGAAGGCACCAGGCAATAAGAGAAAACGTAAGTGAATAGAAGTTCTTTGTCACCATTGCTGCTTTTAGTCCATGCACTGGAGTCCGCATATCCTCTGTGTTTTTTCTGGAGGACGTGCATGTCTGAACGCAAATGCCTGAGTGAGACGCCTCGCAGCTTCTACGGACTTCATCCTCCTGTCCTCGTATAAAGTCTGAAGAGATCAAGCAGAAATCCAGCTGGGTTCGCCGCGAGTGGGGGGCACCGACGAATATGTCTAGAGAGTTTGTGGTGATAAGAGCTGACGACAGTGTCGCGGTGCTGTAAACAGAATCACGTGATCTAAACAGCAGAGGTAATGCGTCACTTCCTGACTCTGTCTGCTACATCCGGCTGCTCCAACTCTCGCCTGATAACTCAGGATTTGATGCTGTTGTGAACGCGTTAGTGCAGAGAACCTCCTGCTGTGTTGTTCATGTGTGAAATGCAAACTCTGGGTAACCTCTAGACATTTGCAATAAAGTAAAACATTTAACAGTTAACCAAGCGTTGGTTGCACATATATATTTGTGTTTATCTGGTTGTTTGTGGCATATTTGCCACTTTTCTTGACACTCCTTCTACATAAATGTCTTAACCTGTAACAAAAGAGATTGCAAATGTTTTGTTGTTTCATTTCTATCTTTAATGTCATGTACAATCAGGGAAGCCTAGAGGGCGCCACCACAAGGTAGCCAAGCACACAGTGGACAGCGGCGGTGTGATCAACATCACTGATGACAGCAGTAGTGACTCCGACGGCATGGACACAGACTCCAACTCCTCACCCGACTCCCTGCTGGACAACGATGATGTGATCTTTGTGAACCACACTAGCTTCCAGACAGGTAGGGAACTGCTCGTTTTGCTGTTTTTGGTTTGTGTTGTCGGGAGGATTAATGTGTGAGAAGATCAACTCAAAGACCCTGTCCTGCTGTTAAATATGTAAGACTGTAGAGCAGGGGTGCCCAATACGTCGAGTCGATCGCGAAGGCAGTGTGGGTCGATCGCGACTGGACAAGAGGCAGTCACGTGGACGCTCCGGCGCACGTACCCACTTTTTTTTTTTTTGCTGTCGCCGCCACCGCCACGCCCCCAGCCCTGGACGATGTTGCGAACGTCAACGCGGCGGACTGCTCGTCACGCCGGGTTCAAACCGGATGCGGAAGCGCCGCCGAAGCGCGCCGCGCTAATCCCTAGAGCGCCGGCGCTTTGCTGTTCACACCGGACGCTGAAGCGCCGCGCTAATAATATCACATACTTTTGCTGTTATCAGCCTGCAGTAAAAACGGCATTTAATCATTTTTTTCAAGCATATACTTACTTGTTGCTCCAACATTAACTGCAACACAGCCCAACATGTGTCTTCTTTGTCTCATATGTGCTGAGGATCATACAGCTCACTGTACTTCTCCACTTAAATTATTAATTTAATATCATCCATCTTCAAGAACTTCTCCGCTGTTTGCTATGTCGGGTGTGGAGGGTAAATTACGTATTCTCCACTCAAACCTATGTGGAGAATACGTAGCCCCCCCCCCCTCTCTCTCTTTTTATCTATATGACTGCTTGTGGCTGGGCAGAGGGGGACATTTAATAATGTGATTGGTAAAATTGGTCAAATTAAATCTCCAGAACAACAGAAGGGGAATATAAACTATGGGATGCATATTTAATCATTGATGTCATACAAAATATGTTATCAATATCGTTTAAAATCATTTTTCAGTGTGTTTCCTGGCGCAAGAAAAAAGAGGGGGTACGTGCGCGGGGGGGGGGGTAGATCTTGTTGAGCTGGTCATTTCAAGAGTAGCTCACAAGCCTATAAAGTGTGGGCACCCCTGCTGTAGAGCAACCTTCCACTCATTAGCTGACACATTAAAACGACTCCACCCAGGTGTTTATTGTGTGGATTGTGTATTTACATTATCCAAAATCATTTTGGTTGCCTTTAAATTACATGTTAGATGTTTAAGCTTCTGTTATTTTATTGGCTCTCAACTGTTTGAGTTATAAAGTTAATGTCCACTTTGCATTGTGTTCACAGCGAGGATAGAGGAGATGAAGCAGAGCCTCCTCAGCAAAATAGCCGTGCTGGGAAAAGAACTACCTCTCAACACCTTGGATGAGCTCATAGATAAGTTTGGCGGACCAGATAAAGTCTCAGAGGTACCAGCCCTACACTCAACGAGAAACTCTCAAGCTGTTTTTTTTCCTGAGGGCATGCAAACAAAGAATTATTTTGTGTGCAGATGACCGGTCGTAAGGGTCGCGTGGTTCGGCGTCCTGATGGCAGCGTCCGTTATGAGTCACGGGCTGAGCAGGGTCTCACCATCGACCACATCAACTTAAAGGAAAAAGACCGCTTCATGAATGGAGAAAAGGTCAGTGCATCAATAAATCTCTCATTTAAAAACCTCTTCAAGTAATGTGCTGCTTTCTAAACATTGCTTGTGAAAGATTCCCCCCAATAATCCAAACCTGTTTCTTATTTCCAGTGTGTTGCTATCATCTCAGAGGCAGCCAGCTCTGGGATTTCCCTGCAGGCGGACAAGCGAATTAAAAACCAGAGGCGCAGGGTCCACATGACCCTGGAGCTGCCATGGAGCGCAGACAGAGCTATTCAGCAGTTTGGTGAGTCAAGTAATTGAAGCTTTCAAATTTAAACGGTCCGTAAAAGCTTCGGAATAAAGCGAAAAAGGAAATTTTTCTTCTCCCAAATTAAAAGTAACTGCATTCAAAGAGGAATCAAGAAACTCATTACATATCATGCCACGTGAAACAATACGTGACTTGAGCATAATTCTTTTTATCAGTGATGCGAGTTTTGTCTGTTGCACTTGTACAGGAAGAAACCTGGACAAGGCTTTCCGGTTCTTTCATCTTCTACTTCCTATGTATATGTTTGTAATAAGCAGCAACCTTAGGGTCAAAGGGTATCAGGAATGTTAAGAGAGAAATCTGTTGAAGAATAGTTCCTCCTTTAATGTCAGAAACGGTTCGTCACAGTGAAACTCTGCTGGTTATGAGAGGTTGTAGTTGCTCTCAGCTATTTCATATGGAAACATCAAACTGTTCCAGCTAATATAATACTTTACTGACGATCAGTCCTGCTCTGATGTAAGTGACAAAGATGTAGAAAAACACATCCTGTCTCTGCATCTTTTACACACACACCCACACATACACACACACTATCACAGAGTTGTTTACGGCAAGTTCCAAACTTGCAGTAAGGTTTCAGTAGCTTAATTTTTGTTTGGCAGGTTGGTGCTCACACACACACACAGACATTGCAGAAACACACACACAGTTATTGTGATTTCCTCATACGAGGGGGGAAAAAACAATGTTGTTTTTCTGTGGAAATAAAAAGACTTTTTTTTTTTGTACTTGGTGAATAACACCCTCTTCAAATGAAGGATGTTCTCCCAGAAGTTTAAAGATCAGCAGCTGTGCAACTTTCTGAGAAAACACTCCTTACCTTGTCTAAAAGGAAGGATTAGGAAACTTCTCAGAAGAACTCTGAGCAAGGAAGAAACTGATATTTTAAACTAAGGGAGGAAGTGTGGTTGACTGTGTTGCGAGCTTTGAAAAAATGGTGAAATGAATATTCCTAGTGACAGACTTTTGTCTTTGTATTAAGATATGGCAGAATATGTACAGCCTGTTTAAAAGCAATACTTTTAATCTATTTGATAGTATTCAGGACTGCAGAGTTTGACCATTTCGGTCGCACAACTAAACTATAACTAAAGGATTTCTTGAATAACTTGATAACCCAATTTTATCCTCTGCTTAACAAACTCTTCCTCTTAAAACTCCTCTGCCAAACAGTCTTCAGCTGAAGAGTCCCTTACAGGCCAAGATGCTTTATGAATAACTTTTATCTTTACCAAGAACAAGTATGATGAAGCTTTATGAACATTGCCCCCAGGTTTACTAATCCAGTCCACTTTTTATCCTGTCATTCGGACAGTTTTCCTCCTCAGGAGTTCTCTTGAAAAATGTTCTCAGCATTTCATGGGAGCAGCTCTTTGTTCAAGGAAGCTTCTTTGATACAGCCACAGATTTCTTATTATTCGATGTCACAGATCTGTTTCAGATTATTTATCTGTTTTGGATGATCGATTTTTTTATCTCATCATCATGTTCTCCTTTTCTCCTCAGGCCGCACCCATCGGTCCAATCAGGTGACGGCCCCAGAGTACATCTTCCTCATCTCAGAGTTGGCAGGGGAGAGACGCTTTGCCTCCATTGTGGCAAAGAGACTAGAGAGCCTGGTAAATAAAATTGCCTTGTGAATATAGTTGTTTGCATGTTGCATATATTATATTTTTTCCCCAACATGTTTCCTTTATTTTATCCCTTTAATGGTTGAAATCTGACACATTTTAAAATGATCCTTTTCATCTTGTTGATTGGGGTGTGAGAAGAATAGTTCTATTGTAAACACAGATCTGTATTTTATGTTTATTGATTGTTGCCATCGACTCTTATACTTGCATCCTTGCCCTTTCCTCAGCCTCTGTCCTTCCTGTTTTGTGGGGTATTCCCTACTCTAAATGCTCTCTATTGAATCTTTTGTTATTGTTGCTGCGCTTGAGGGATACATCCATTTTTCTCCACAAACCTCAAGAGATTTTTGGGTCTTTCCCCTGATTCTGCTCCATAATGGAAAACTGAATAAGCAGAAAAAAAGGGCCGTGGAGCTTGTCTGGATAATTTATTAGTCTTTGGTTATTTTCCACAATTATCAATGCATCTCAGCACAAGCAGTCATTTATTTCCATGGTGACACAGCATGACAGTTCTTTTTGGGAAGAGGGCGAGGAGGGTTCGAGGGGATGGCAGTTCCAGGAAGTCGTTTCTGTGTCTGCCAGCCCCGTTCGGTAAATCTGCATCACGAAAAGGTCACATCTCGTCCACTTGCCGGCCTGAACCCAATATACCACAAATACACCAACACACACCCACACACGCAGAGTCCCTTCAGCTAGACGGCTGAATACCTTTGTAACAGGCTAACTCCAGATCAGCAGTTAAGTCATATTTGGCTTAGACATCTCTTTGTTATGGAATCTCAAAGCATTTTTCTGTGTGGGTAGAGACAACAGCTGGCTACAAGACTGGTCTGCTGCTGACTACTTTGTGTAACATTTGTTGTTAACCTCCCTCGTAGCTCAGTTAAAATCTGTTAATCACTGAAAACCCTCATAAAGCAGCCTCAGAACTTACATATACTTAGCAGTTAATTTGAAGGAAAGGTGAGATTTATGTCACTACGATGTAAAATCAACCTTTGTCTGTCAATTTACAAAATGTTGCTTTGGATCCTATTTAGGCACAAAGTCATGTCAGGAGTCAGTTAAAGAAAATGTTTCCACCTCACACCTCAACCTCATTGGCTTCCTCTCATACACTGCCACAAACCAGGCGGGGTAGTCACACTAGTGTGTGTGCGTGTGTGTTTGTGTGATAACTTTCCCATGCTGCTGCAGAGCAAATGTATCTGCATTTAACAGAGTTCAAATAAGACTTGTGTCGAAAGTTTAGGTCCAGATTTTTTGTAGATCCACACAAATCACTAATAAATCACAGAGTTATAAAAAAAAATAATATAAATATATTTCAAAAACGTATATCTGCAGTTTGACTGATTATAAATAAAGCTTTTCATTGAAGTTTTAAGTGAGAGTGTTTGTTTAAGTGCTGACAGCGGAGAGTGCACTCCACTACAATCTTCAAACCATGTGGTGCAGTTTTAAAAGATTCCCCCAAATTTTAAAAAGTTAATGCAACATCATAACATCCATATTACAATCATGGAATCAGTATAAGTAACTATGATGGAGACGAACAGAGCTAATCATTTTCATGACAATTTTATTGTAGTTTTATAGGAATTGAATAGTGACCATATATCCATCTGTTTGTGAGTTGTTAGCTGTTAAAGTTATTCCCTCTCATGCCTAATCTGAGCATTGAGGTCAGGTTGTATTATGGGAGCTTAACAGCGAACACAGGTTCTCATCGCTTTATTTTCTGTGTTAATATTATCATGCTCTGTAGTGACCTTTACTGCTACTAATAATAATAATAATAATCCACTTTGCAGGGGGCTTTAACACATGGAGACAGAAGAGCCACTGAATCCAGAGACCTGAGCAAGTACAATTTTGAAAACAAGGTGAGGAAATTTAAGAACTTCAGAACCTTACCTTCAAAGTGCTTATTTTTTATCTAAACAATTTAGATCTATCTCTCCTTCAGCAGTGCACAGGATCTCTCATTTAAACTGTTAATTTGTGTTGCTAAATTGCTTAATGCTACGTCTGAAAGACTTGGACCAAACTTATTGTGTTTCCTTCTCCCCTGCAGTACGGTACCAAGGCTTTGGATAAGATCACCAAAGCAATCCTAGGCCACATAGAGAACAAAGTGCCCCCTCCCAAAGGTTATCCAGGGGGTGAGGCCATCTTCTTCAGAGGTATGTCAGCATCTGGTAAAAAAGAAACGACTAAATCAGAGTCAAACTGTGATTTTTCAGTGAAACAACTATGTTTTTCTTTATTTCAGAAATGAAACTTGGAATGATGGATGTAGGAATCTTTTGTAAGGAGCCGCGCTTTGGGATCAATACAGAGAAAGGTAGAGTACTCAAAGACAAAAATACACCTCATCCACGTTGTGGGATCATCCGTCAACCGACAATTAGTTGTAATAACTGTTTTGTGTTGTGTTTATATTTCAGACTGCAGCATCACCAAGTTCCTCAATCGTATCCTTGGCCTGGAGGTCCACAAGCAGAACTATCTCTTCCAGTACTTCACTGATAACTTTGATTATCTAATCGAGAAGGACAAGAAGGAGGGCAAATACGATATGGGAATCCTAGGTAGGAAAGAGTTACTTAGAAATACAATGTTTTAGGGTTAATTTAAGTAATGAAACAGTAATTCTAATGAGATTCAAAAAAACAAAAAGAAAACAAATTAATGGAATCTGCTTTAACTCTAAATTGCATTGACATGCCTTTTTACTCGTACTAGACAACAACTAAAGTATGAATTAATTATATTGGTATTATTTGTAGAGCACAGACATCATTGTTTCTCTCATCAGTGTTGTCTGTCAACATGCAGAACGTTCAGACTGGACTGTAATTGGATCCTGAAGATTGATTTTTAAAACCTCTAATTGTTTTATGTGTGTAATTATTTTTGGTTCACATGTGATGTTGTGTCTCTGACAGACCTGGCCCCGGGTAATGACGAGATCTATGAGGAGAAGCAGGAATCTTTCCTGACAGTTGGAAACCCTCAGGATGGACAGGTTGTTCTCTATAAGGTAGGCATCCCATAACCACGTATCAGGTGGATAACTGGTCTCCTCTATGTTGTGAGACAATGGTCATATCCTGGGTTATCTTGTCCACTGCTGTCTACCTCAATGAGAGGTTCCCAAACCAAACCTTGAGCCCATGACCCCCAAAGAAACCGCGGCAAAGACTTGCGACCTCTGTTAAACAAAATGACTATATTAGATTTCTGTAAATCATCTTGGATACTCCATCTGTGACTCGCAATTCTCCAGGGGGTCCTGACCCCTAGTTTGGCAACCACTGATGCAGATATCAGCCTGGGCAGGGGCAGCAGGTAGTCTGATCAGCACAGACATAATGCAGTAATGCAATCCAGGACCAGTCTTTATTTAAATGCTGGTAAGGCTTGCCCTTTGCATCATGTTCAATGTTACAAACACACAAACTGCTGAGATGCTCTCTCTGCTCGCTGTCTTTCTAAACCTGCGCGTTCACCCAGGTGAAAAGTTACTGTTACTGCCAATAAGAGCTGGAACTGTTGAAATTCTGTTTAATGCAGAGTCATTTGACCTGGGAGAGAATTCCGATTTGTATCTATTCAAATTGCAGACAAAAGCCACATGTTAGCAGGTGTTAGTGGACGTGACTGTTTTTATCTTGACAAAAATGACTACTACTTTGTTGCACCTGCATAGAAAGCCTGAGCATTGTGGATCCCACGTACATGACTTATACCAGTGACTATTTATTAAGATTTGTAATGACACAGTTTTTGCATGGCTAGATATAACAATGCAATCTGATCACTCTCACATGTAACTAGAGTAGAAACATCTGCAGTTGAATAAGGTTTGATAACACTTTGCTTGCAGTTCAAATGTGATCATACAGGATTAGCCCGGGGCTGAGGAACCTATGTAGACAATAGTCGTAGGTGGGAACAGGATGATTACTAGTATATCCTGCTTTTAGCTGTCGGCTGCAGCCTAACCTGCATTTGACATTTCAAAGTTGGCAGCAGAGCAGAATGCTGCACAGCCAGGACCAGTTTAGCAAGTTGGGAACATGCCTGGGTTTGTATAACTTTATGTTTAGAATAATACATTCAACTTTTATGCAAGAGTCGGTCTCACTTCAGGAAAGCAGTTTATGGTTGTTTGGCAGCTTAGCTCATGCTTTAGTCTTTTTTTTTTGCCCCTGCAGATCAGTGTGGACAGAGGTTTGACCTGGGATGAGGCCTTCAACAGGTCTCAGAAGCTCAACAGCGCCGATGAGGGATTCTATCTGTCCCAGAAGGTGAGTCCCTCTTATTGATTGAATCCATACGTCACAGAATAACAGTGTGATGTCATAGTGGATGCTCGCTGATCTGGATTTTCTTCCAACAAAAATTCACTGTCTATGCCGCCTCTCCACAGCTGCGAGGAAACCACCCATGTGTGCTGCTGGCTGAGCAAGGAAGAGGCAAGAACTTTGTTGTCTTCAAGCCTAATATCGGCAAGCAGAGCCACCCCGAGAGCCTGGACAACCTACACCAGCGTTACCGGAAGGTAATGACCCAATTTTCTGTTGATAAACCAGCCAACATCAGTGACAGTATGAAGTCTCCATTTGTTTGCGAAAACGGTTTCCTTGCGGGAAAGGATAGATATTAAACGGAGGCTGCGCATTTTCATGGGCGATTCCTCATGTCTCTTGAGGTTATTTGATTTGCAGTCCATTTGGATTATTTAGAATATGGAGTCTGCTGCCCCCCTGTGGCAATGCAGGAGCACTGGAACAGGCAATGCTCAAGGCATATAAATTTGACAGCGGGGAAGTAGAAGTTCCTTTTCATTCATGTTTCTCATTAAAGCTGTTCCTGTTTCCCCTCCTCCCCACCATAATAATACTTTCGATTAGATGATAAAGACGCCTCATTATTACCAAAGTTCATGTGTTGTGAAAGAAATCTTTGTTAAATTCTGCATGTGCCTCTTTCTGCAGGTGACTCCGGAGGAAGCTAGAGACATTTGGGAGAACCAGTTCACCTTCTCCTTCAAGAAGTGTAGCCATGCCAACTGGTAAGCAGGAATATACCACACTGTCCCTTGGGATTAATGGCTCACCACATGCAATCAGCCTGGTACTTATTAGGATTCAGTCAGGGTGCTTTAGAGGTCAGATGCCCTTCCAGAGGATTTGCAGATCACCTGAGAACTCATGAAACAATAACTTGCAAGTTACACGTGTGCCGTCTTTGTCAGCTGATGCTAGTACAGAGTCAGTTCCTCAACCTGGCATACATAAACATTTGGATAATAAATATATAGGCTCTTTTAGTGTATGTATGACGTTTTTTTTCTTCTCTTACTTTTCCATAGGAATGGGAAGTGTAAGAAAATTGAGGAAGGCCAGGAGTGTCTGCAGGGCATGCGCCTGCGTCAGTACCACATGTTGTGTGGTGCTCTCCTGCGCGTGTGGAAGCGTGTGTCCGACGTGGTGTCTGACATCACCAGCTCCAGCATCTTGCAGATTGTCCGTCTTAGAACTAAGGATCACAACAAGCAAGTCGGTAAGTACATCACCCTGCCGAAGGGACAAGTATCTCACCAACATGGTGACTAGTTGTACTCGCTTTCTAAATATCGCTCAGATTTCACACCTGTAGTGTAAACCGTAAAATCCAACCCAGATTTCCAGACGAGTTGTTTTGATGGTAGCATGGGATGTTATCAAAGTGCTGACACATTCTTATGACAAATTAAAATTACTTTATTTGACTCGATGAGCACTGCATTTATACTAACCAGCTTGAGGAGCTATTAGCCCAAAAATAAAGAAGGTGTTTTCTTTTTCAATTCAGTATTCAGCCACATCCATGATAATACGAAAGTGTAAGGACACCTTACACCATAAAAAAAAGTACTAGATATGTATTATATAGGGGGGGAAAACAAGCATAGAAACATATTTACATCTTCAACAACACAACTCTGTTTACTACTGTTAATACATGTGGTAATGATTTTAACATTAATGATACTATATAATATGTTAAGTTAATAACATATTGAGAGTATTTTCCTCACAACTAACTGACCTGACCTTTTCTCTTCTATCCAAGGTATCAAGATCCCAGAGAACTGCGTGGCCCGTGTGCGGGAAGAGCTATTGCTAATGGACGAGGAGGTGAAGAGGAGGCGGAAGGAGAAGGAGCAGCAGGCCGCGGATCAGCGGCTGGCGGAGGAGCGCGTGCGTAAAATGGAGCAGGATAACAAGTACCTTCTGGCGAATCTGTTCAACCAGAAGCCCATGCTTAACCAGTCCCTCCCTCAGCCTCTCAGCCAGAGCCAGCTCCTCAAACTGAAACTGAACCAAAACTCTCTATTGAGGGCACAAACTGGGGGCTTCTCTCAGCTGCAGAGAATGCCAGGCCAGAGCAAGTCTACCTTACAGCCCCCCCCCCAGAACTTGTTGTCCTTAAAGCGAAATCCCAGCCAAACGCAGCAGCAGCAGCAACGGACCCATAACAGCTGGCCCAACAATCCCACCACAACCAACAACAACCAGGCCCCTCTGCCCAACCCCGTTAGCCTCAGCTCAAATTTCTCTCAGTTTTACCCCCAGTCTTTCCTTTCCTCTTTTCCACAGCTGAAGAACCCGTCTCTTCCACTCAATCAGGCCACGCTGTCTCAAAGCTTGTCTTCCAAGAATCCCCTGAATGAGATCTTGGACCTAACTGTCAGCTCCCCGTCGCTCTCCCCAGACACCACGGAGGCCGGGCTGGCTCTTGAAGCTCTGGCCGGACACGCAGCAGCATTCGAATACAACCTGGAGTCTCTGATTTCCCAGAGTGCATTGAATGCTCAGCACGCTGCACAAATACAGCAGCCTCTTTTGCTACAACAACAACAACAGCAGCAGCACCAGCAGCAGCAACATCTGCAGGTGACACAGCAGCAGCAGCAACAACAACAACAACAACAACATCTACAGGCGACACAGCAGCAGCAGCAGCAGCAACCACCACAGCATCTGCAGACGACGCAGCAGCAGAATCACAGCCTGCTCGCCAATAACCACCATCAGAACCTGTTAGATTTGTTTGACGTGCCCCTTTCTCCCCAGATGCCCCAGCAGAAAGTCAGCCCTTCATCCTCTGCTTCCTCCTGTTCTTCCTCCACCTCCGCCCCCTCGTCTGTGTCGAACAACCTGGTCTCTCACGTGCCCGGTGGTCTCCCGCCCGCGTCCACCCTCATCCCAACATCATCCCCCGCTTCTCTCTTCTCCAACCCGTCCTCCTCTTCTTCTCTGTTTCCCAGCCCTTCCCCCTGTTTCTCTCCCTCCTTTCTCCTCACCCAGTCGGACACTCTGTCCTTACCCAACGGCCACTGCAGTTCTGCCACTCTCGACGTCCGCGAGGCGCTGAACAGCATGCTACAGTCCGGTTCAGACCGCAAGTCTGTCATCCAGTACCTGCCACAAGACTGAGAGCTTAGTTATGTCCACAGCTCGGACTGTGTTTTTCTTAAAGTATTTTTATGTTTGAAAGCAGATTGCGTCTTGTTTGCTGCTGTCTACGATCGCACCCTCGGACCTATTCCTTTTCCCCTCAGGGCCTATAGTCACGTCACTGCCTGTCCTGCGCTCTGCTCCCCCCTCCCTCTACCCACCTGTAGCATTCACCTGCTTGAGGCTGTCGAGGTGATGGCGGGCTCGATCAATACCAGATTTCTACACCAAAGTGTGTCCTCCACAGGGAAAGGCAGCTGTTAAAAGAAAAGTGAAACAAAAACAAACCATGTGATAACTGTATTTTATTGAGCATACGAGCTGTCCAAACAAAAAGCTCATTCATCGAGGTGTGAAAATTTTAAAAATAAAACCTCCCGCTGCTGATTCTTTTGTACTAGGTATGATCAGCGAAAGTTGCTGGAAGCTCGAAATGCCTTTCCCCAGTTAACACCACATCTTTTCAACTTTGCTTTACTGTTACTTCGCTTCTCGGCCATTTGTCTTGGCTAAATCAAGGCTGTATGCAAGGCTTGGTTTAAGTGAAAACAAAAGACAGTGTTGAACTGGAAGACGAGGAGACAAAACAACAGAAACACATCAAATCTGTTAGCTGATTAGCCATGAAATGCCTCAGTTTTCATTCTCTCCTCTACGAGCTCCCTCTTGTTTCTCTCCCTGCTTGTATGAACACTAGAGTGAGGAAAACGGGAGAGGAAGAGCAGTCTGCTGTTGCAAACAGTGCCTTTGGAGAAATCTATAAATGCAGTCTAAAAATCCATGTAGCCTAATGTATAGATTTGTATTTTTGAGCATTGGTTTTGATTTTTATTTAATATGGTGTCTTTCTATTTAACTATTAGCCCCCCTTCAGTCAGTCGTTCATCGTTTGTGTTACACTATGCTGGTGGCGGCTTTCAGGAAGAAGCCTCCATCGAGCCTGTATGTGCTTGTTTGATGGTCTGTGGAGCTGTGACAATGTGCTGGGAGCTCAGTATGGCACAAACAAGTCGAGCAGCATTGATAAAGAAAATGTCTCTTTTTTTAAAGCTGACAGTAACATTTAGCGATATGACTCCTGATTTGATTTGGCTTTGAATTTCTCAGGAAGGTCTCAAGTGTTTTTGTTGAGTTGTTTCATGTGTCTTTTTTCATATATGATGACAAATTTACACAGTTTCAGTCTTGAATTACAGAGGATGACAAAGAGTTTAAATTCTCTCTAGGTTAAAAAGGAAAACCCTGTTGTTTTTGAACACTTTGACAGTAGCAACAAGTTACACTGGGTTCAGGAAGAGTTCAACATAAAACAAATAATTATGGAAACTTGTTTCAATTTCAGGCATTACTGCTCTAAATAAACTACATTTGACACGTGTAGACTTGTAATGGTCACTGTCCTTAAAATTAGGTATTCAAAACCCTGTGAGTTCTGGCCATCCACGAGTGAAATCGATGCACTGTTAATGACAAGATGTTGGGATACGTTCAAGTGATGATCAAAAAGCAATAAAACCATATTCTACATTTGAGATGGAACAGAAAAGCCTCATTACTGTTAAAGCTCAACAGGCAAAGCTTTATAGCTACGTGCGCATTGTATGAATCTTCTTTTTTCTGTTGTGCTTCAAAGTCTTTCAGTTAATCAGAGTCAACCTTTGTACAGTGAGTTTTCACGGGATGAGCGCAATGCGTTCTTGATGTTTTAGTCATCGTTATTATAAAAGTTATTGTTATTTATATTTAAGGGAAATTTAGATTTTAGATATGTTATTCTGCTTATTAGAATAGTTTAAAAAAATGTTTGGTCAGGGACGTTTGTTGTTGTCAAGATTGCTATAAAACAAATTCTATTATAACCTGCCACCAAATAAGATTGCACTGTTCTGTACTGCTGTACAGTGTCTGGATTTATTTCTACTCATTTCATTTTGCTTTTTTTGTTGTTTCCTCAAGTATAATTGTTTCTCCATCTTCTTCTGTCCTTCTGTCAGGCCTTCAGTTCACAGAGAGATACCAAAGTATTCCACGAGACACCCCTAAAGTTACTGGCTCTAAGATATCAGACCTTTTATCAATCTCAGGAAGAAAAACCTATAAGAGGTTTAACAGCGGGGCGTTAGTAGAAATATATCATTTCCCCCTAATAACAAGTGGTGAAACTAACCAATACACGTGCTGTTTTTTCTTAACTTTGTGCTGTGACTCTTGCTGTATTTATGTTTTAGACTTAATGTGATGGGTTTGTAGTTTGTCCTTGTGAAGATGTCAGTGATTTTACATGTTTATGCCTTCTTAGGGCAAAATCAAATGCTGTTTCTTTTTTAAGGAACATGATTTTTCTGTGGATGTTTTTTTTTTCTCGTTACCTTTTGCAGTCATCGGACGTTTAATTCCTGTTGAAGCTCACAGAGTTTTGAGTCTATGTGCACCCAGGTTATACTGAAACGTGCAATTGATCAGTCGCAGCCTTTTCTCTCCATCAGTTCAACAGAATTTTAGGTTCAGAGTGACTCACTCACTCACAGTATCACATATACATGCTAATGTTTTTTGTTTTTTTTAATTGCAGATTCTTGAAGTAGCACGTTTTCCTCGTACCCTTGTTAATTTTGCTTTCAATATTCCTCATCAGGCACATTCCAAGACATCAGTCTGCAAAAGATTTGCCTTCGACTCTGTGTGTTACAGTCACACAAATACAGCTTTATGCATTTGAGGGATACGGAGCATCTTTAGTAAGAAACAGCTTTTTTTTTCAAAACAAACCATGTAATAGTGTAGTCTTTTATCATGTAGGTATCATTTTTGCACTAAGAATGGCATAATCAAGTTACTGTTCTCTTGTTGGTTATGATTGAGCGTTGCAGGCTTGTTGTGTTTCTTATCTTCGATGGATTGCTCTGCATATAGTGTAACCATCTCTCCCGTTTCTCCACCATTTGCATATTATATAAATGTTATTACTCTCAAATAATTTATTGCTAACAAAAAAATGAAACAAAAAACATGCTACTGATTGTATGTATTTTTAAACAAAGCCTATTTTTTCTGTACAAAAAAGAAACTGTGTTCAGCACTTTTATTCTGGGTTGTGCTTTTGTTTTCTATATATTTATAATTTAGATCCAAATGTATATATTGTAAAATTTGTGCCTTTCGACTAATTCTTTAAAAAGGTTTTCTACTCATTAAAGGAAGGACTATATGAAATTGCAATCTTAACTTTGTAAACAAATAAAAACTTGAAGATTGCTGAAGCCGAGTCTCTTTGTTCAAAGGTTGTCCCACCAACCAGCTCCCATGAGACTGCTACAACAATATAGAAATGTGATGCACAATAGAGAAATAAACATAGCAGTGTATATAGTTATTAATAGTTCTGCTGAATTAACACTTTAAGATTGGAGTATTTTATTGTTGCTGCATTGCAACTCAGTTGAATTAGAATAGCCCTGGGTAGAACGCCATGATCCCCTAAATGTGTCAGATTTTGTAATCAAGACCCCTGAATTGTTTCCAGGAAATCTTTGAAAATGTAAAAAATAAATAAATAAATCCTATCTCACAATGTTGACAAAAGTGTGGGGGGGGGGAGATGAATAACCTCCCTGGAGGAAATAAAGAAATAAAAGACTTGAGTATAATATTTCATTACTGATAAAACAAAAAAAGGTGCAGGGTACTCTGGGCTCAATAACCAACTGTGAAATCTAAATATTGACACTAAATTAATAAAAACAAAAGTCCTACAGGTTCCAATGCGATTTAAAAAAAAATTAAATTTTTACACCCTTACAACAATATATGTTAAATCATGAATCAAATCAGAGAGATTACACAGCTGACTACACATTTCTATTTCATATGCCATGTTCTCCTTTATGGCTATAAACCTATAAACAGACTGTTTAATTCAAGGAAGTAAACTGTAATAAAATAAAGTATAATTATTATTATCTGTCCGGTTTCGGCTGCCTACTATAAATTAATTTATTTCCTGTTCTGAACATGTAAGACAAGCAGCTCAGGGCTCATTGGTTTTATTTTCTTTTGACATTTACTGGGTTGGACTCTTGGCACCAACAACCCTGGGTGGAGTACTTTGTTTACGCCTACACACTTCCTGTTGCTCGGTGACGCGGCGCTGCGTGATGACGTCGCGAAACTCACCTGTACGTCCTGCCGCGGTCGCCACGCCCCTTCACCTGTCCCCTGGAGGATTGTGGAGAAACTCCGGAAACGAGACTCCGAAGAAGAGTTTGACCCGCGGAGAGTCGCGCAGCTGCTGGACGAGTGGAGGGACAGACGAGTGGAGGGACAGCGGAGGACAGGAGACACCGAGCCCGCAGACAGCACGTCCACAGGTGGGTCTCCTCAGCTTCCGGGTGCACACAGGTGGAGCGTGGCTGTCAGTCCACATCAGCACAATGGCGAGAGGGACACGGAGCTGGAGAGAAACTTCCACTGAAGTTATTTACGAGAAAACCTGACATTTCTATGGGAAACGTGTGGCTGTAACCTCATTAAAAAATAAGATTAAGGCGAGTTAGCTAGCTCCGAGTTAGCTAACTCCGAGTTAGCCGTGAGCATGTCCTACAGCCCAGGACTAGATAGGACAGGAGTTAAAGTCTAATGGTGGCATCACTTCTTTAAGTCTTAACCGGCCTGTGTTTCAGTTCCTGTTGCTGTCATGGTGTGTGGTTTGTTATTCACTTTATTTCACAGCAGCATATTTCATTCTAGCTTAAGCAGAAGCACCTGTGTGTCGAGTGTTCTCGTTTTTATTGCCTCTGTATGACCGTTTCCGGTGACAACACAGAACATGACAGGTACAGTGGACCTCATGGTACCATGGCTCAGTCTTAATGAGGCAAAACATAATTTCTGAGATCCTGGTTTAAGTTAGGGCTGAGATTTGAATTGTGGTGAGGTTAGGGTTAGTGATGGGTATGAACTGGTCATGGTTAAGGTTAGTGATGGGTATGAACTGGTCATGGTTAAGGTTAGTGATGGGTATGAACTGGTCATGGTTAAGGTTAGTGTGTTAGGTATGAACTAGTCATGGTCAAGGTTAGGGATACGGTTTTATTTCAGCTGCCCACAACAATTTAAAGTCAGTTTAAAGTCCTAGGGTTGTCTGCTTTCATAATTTTATAAGGATGAAGTGAGACCTTTTGTGTGTGTATGTGGGGGGGTGTCCGGGTTGGTGGCTGACAGCTTCAAGCCCCACTTTCCCTCAAGCTCACCTTACTGGTTCTGCCACACATGCAAGTTTCTACCTGTTTGCCAGCAGAGAGTTGCACAATAGTTTCGACTCCACATTCCCAAACATCTGCGTGTTTCTCTCCCTCCGCTCCAATCACTGTATTTAACTGATGCAATGTCTGATTGAGGAACGACCCGGTGCTGCGAGTATGGGGGTCATGTATCTGTTTGCTGATCTGCAGACTCCTGTGACGGGTCATTTCTGGCCCGAGCTGGGTCCGTGTGTATTTTATATAATGACATCCTGAATCAAATGAAGGGTATTGATCAGCGTGAAAGACTTCTGTCAGGAAGATCACTTCATTATTAGATGATGTATAGTGTTGCAATGTTGGATGGAATACCCTCATATGTTTGTCTGATACAGCTTTTCCTGCAAATCTTTATCTGTGAACATCTGTTATTTCTATACAGCATTTCTTCCCATTTATTAGCACCATTTGCCGCTGTGGTCAAGTGCAATGTTTTCATCAACTAGAAGGGCATCCAGGAGAGCAGATATCTCTGCTAATCCCCAACAGCGTCTTTACGAAGTCACAATTAAATCTGTTGGATCCTGATTTTCAGATATCAGTCCTCTAAATATGTCATATGTTTCCCTTAAAATCCATGCATTTATTGCTATCTTCATGCTCTCGCAATGTTAAAGAAAAACATTCAGAATCCGCTAACCCTTTATTCCGATCCACCCAAAAATGAAATGGGTTCCTTTATCTGTGTTATCTTGCTGAAACAAACAATATGCACCGAGATGAAAACATAACCTTGGTGGAGGTAACAAAACAGACATTTGCTCACTGAACGGTGAAGGTTACTTGGTCTTAACAACTCTTAATGTAGTTTATTGTTAATCATAATACCCTTGTTATTGTCTAGTTTTCCATTTCTCAGTTCAGTTCAGCTTTACCAACACCAAATGCACATTTGCATATATCTGATCTTTTTGTTTTTAATTTTATATTTATTCATAGTGATCTTTCTAAATAGACATCTTGGGGACTGAAGCAGAATTGTTGACATGAGTTAATCAGTTTTCCCTAGTTTGTGTGAGTATTTTCTCATAACCCATGTGAAGACGTGGGTTTCCAGGTAGATGTAAAGTGGGTGCTCACAGTACTTACACACTGTTGACAGCACATACCATGAGAACATCCATTGTTTGAGTGGAAGGTACAAAGCCCAGGCCTGTGTCATTACAGCCGCTCTGTAAACCTCTTGAGTATTTGTCTTCCGAAGCACGATGTTTACACAGAGAAGCTTTACTATTTTCCTCATTAACCACTAACACTGTGTAAGGAAGTCTCTATACTGCTCTGAGTCATTTATATTTATCAGTGGGGCTTGTTGGAATGATGCAGTAGTGGGAATTTGCTGAAGGACCTGGAGCGGAACAAGGTGGTTGGTGGTCGATGATTTGTAGTTTGCATGTTGTTATAGCAGCAGCAGCAGGAAGAGGAGTGGCCTTAATCTAACAGCAACACAGTTGTGACTCTGCTGCTGAACAGACTAAAGTCCTGAGAGAGGAATGAATGGTTATTTACCTACTAGAGGGGGCACACCTTTGCTAAGTGTTTGTTTTAGTAACAGTAGTAGTTTCTGTCCGTGCTCTATTTCTCCACAGACATATTAATAATACAGTTGTAGTAGTGCCCCCACTGACCGGTGGCTCCCTTCTCCAACCGGCTGAACCTTAGCCAAAGACTTACATCTGTTATTTTATGCCCCAACCAGTTATTTAAATTTGTTATTATACAAACATCAAACTTTGGATGAAAGATCTCTGGTTTAAGAAGTGATACGAAGATAATCTTTATTTCAGTCTCTGTTCACCCTTGATGTGCGTAACCGCTCCTCCTCCCTCCTTCCAAACAATTTGGCTACAAGTCACTGTGACTGTCGTCCTGGCCAGGCAGGGCAGGGATAATCAGAGTCAAACCAGGAGAGAAAGGGAGAGATACCAGCACGCCCACACTTTGGGGCGTGCATAAACGTTAACCATGAAGCACAGATACCGTCAAAGCTCTGTGTTGCCATGTTAATGTTTCCTGATCTTGAAAACACAGCAGGGTCTGTGTAGGAAGCCTTGAAAACTTTACTCAGAGCAAGCAGACCTATAGTGTAGCAAACACCCCATCAATTATTAACAGCCCAGTGCTCTCATTCCTCAGACGTAACCATAGCACCCAGCAGACTGAAACTCAGCCAGCAGCCCAGGACCTGCTGTAGCCTGGTGGGAAACACAACAACTTAAACCAAGTGGCTCACATACCAATGACAGTGGGAGCAAGTGGTCCTGTCTGACTTTATCAAACTGTCATTAAGGGAATAACTCGGACACAATGATGGTCACATGAGCTGTCTGGAGGCAGAAGAACATCTATTTATGCCTTTTTTTAATTTTTCTACATTTTAAATAGAATATTTTTAGCTGTCCTCTTCCTGTGGCGTCTCTGTGGATTGTATGACTTTTTGACGGTCCACATTATTCTGAGACGGTGCCTTAGTTTGTAAGCTGGTGTTGTTAACAGGAGAAAAACAACACTGTTATGATGAACCTGACGCAGCGGATAAAACTTTTGAAGCACTTTGGTTCTTTGCCCCCTGAGCCTCCACCTCCACTTCTGGTGGTGCCTGTAAGTGGATGCATGTTGATGAAGCTTTAACCACAAATTTTATTTAAGTCAAGTGTTCTTTTGTTACCAGAAGGATGATGATCAATGATCGGTCAGTGTCAGTTTGGCTTTATCATAAATACTACATGCAGGTAGTTATGGCGGATTATTACAGAGAAATAATTCTAAAATACAATTCAGATAAACTGTGGGTAACATTTTGTCATTATTTTACTTCTTATGTACTAGATCCTTATATGTATGTTATTTGGCTTATTGGCTTATTTAAAAGAAAGTAGAAACATTAGACTATTTGAAGTGGGATTTTATTAATTGTCACACAAATGTAGCATGTTTCAGTTTAGCGATTGGGAAAACCAGGAGCAGATTGTGTTGTTGTAAATGTCTTCATACTTGAGAGCAATATAAGTGATCAATAATTGATTACTTGTTCTTTCCGTGTCTAGCTGTATATTTCTACTTCAGGAGTTATGTCACAATAGTTTATCTCACTTTAGGCTGATGCAGGTCGACGCACATCTAAGTGATACCTGTTACATTTAAGATACTTCACTCCTCTGCTGTCTAATGTGCACAGCAGTGAAGCTCCACCTTAATCCATGTTGATTAAAGGGCACTGGAGAGTGACTGTGAGAGTGGGCAAAGGCTGGGTGGGGGAGGAGCGCTCCCGATGAGGTCTCTCCCCGCAGACACAGAAACACCACAGCTCGTCATATACGAGAAAAAAATAACTGCAGCAAGAGGTTTGAGACAGAGGCCGTCACCCTTGTGGATCTGATCTGAGGAACGAGTAACTGGAGTTGGATACCTGGGAACTGCTGTTGTTTGCCGTTGCCATATGGAATATAAAGAGCACGCTGTTCACTGACCTGCTGGAGGCCGCAGGTGTTTTGTTCAGCTTAGAAGTCCCAGTGGGAAATGGAAGTGAGGTTCATAGACCAAGTGGTAAGTGAGAGGGAGGAATATAAAGGATTCAGTATATCATGAGAAATGTCTGACTGTACCTGTAGCTGAACAAAGGACATGAATCATAAATGACCTGTATGAGATGTCAGCTAAAGGTGAAACCCTGAAGGTACACGTCTGCAGGTTTTGCAGCTTTAACCAGAAAACAGATGTCATATCTGTGTTGATATCTCTTACATTCTCTTTGCTAATTTCAGTTGGATCCATCAGTTGTTTACAGGAGCAAGGACTTGGCTAGTTAGACAACTTGTTAATGATTGAAGCATCGCGTTTGTTCAAACACCTGATTTGTTTGAGCTCATAGCATCCATGTGGTTTTAAGTCTTACTTTACACTCAGTTGTGGGATAACATAAAATTCACGACAGCAGCGACTATTTTTTAATCATATAACTTACATGACCTCATCCTCAGTTAAAGTTTAACTGATGGCTACAGTTATCTCTCTGAATGTAGATCCACTCAGTAGCTGAGTGTTGCAACATTATGATAGTTGTTTTACCTTGTTGTTTATCTTGTTGGCTCTTTGGTGGCACAGTTGAGAGAATGAGATCCAGATGTTCAGTGACTCTCTGCAAACATTGTGGTTGTTAGCTTTCACTGATTAGCCTATATTATAATTCATGGATATTCAATCTGACATATTCAGAGGACTGATAAACATAAGTGTCTGCAAATTGGTGCAGCTTGATTGAACACAAGTGGACTGTTGAGAGGTATATGTTTTTAAATTGACAGACTTTCATCTGTTCAAACATGAAATATTCTGACTCTCAGTTTCTGGCTTTGCTCACGATGTCCTCCACACCCTTGAAACTGTGATAAACTACAGTATCAAACAATGACATCAGCTGTCGTTTGGATTCAAATGCAGCAGGAAAACCAAAGGCCAGCTTTTATTTGAGCAATTTGTTCAGTTAATGAGTAACAGGGTCAAACAAACAGCCTACATTCACAGGTCACACTCTGTGCTCCTGCACTCCTCTTTACACCTTACACCCACCCGAGAGTTCAAAGTTGAGATTTTGACCCCTCAAAGATTAGTGGTCCCAGACACTGGTGGATGATGTACTTTTGTAAATCAGGGGCCATAAAGGGGCCACAGTTTACACAACACAAATCATATTTCAGTAAGGTGCACATATCAAGTCATTCCTCATTCATTGTAGCGCTATAGCTTTGAACAAAGCCACATGTCATTGAATATATAAAAATAAAAAATAAAATCTCCTCAAATTGTCATATTTGTCGGCAGTCTTGCCAGACTACTAACAGGACTACTTAAAGACTACTGGCAGGACTGGGCAGGGACCAATCAGTTATCAGAAGGAGCCAGTGTCCCCCGGCCCAACCCCTGACCCCAGCTCTGCCCCCTTGTGTTTTATGAAGTAAATTCACATTAAGTTTTTATATGATGCGTTTGAATGAGATCACATACTAGGCAGGTGTTTGTACACATTAACTTCCTCACCTGTCTCTATCAGTTCATTGTGCTCGTGTCACCTCCATTTTTTCTGCTCTCGAGTTTGAACAAATTCCACAAATGTTTTTTTTTTCTTTTTGTCATCTGACTATGACAGTACAACAGGGTGACGAGAGTAGCTGGCTTTTCCTGTTTTTATTTGGGCTTCCTCGCTGAAAGAAATATAGTCAAGGACCAGCCCACACTTTGTCTTGTTTGGTTTTGACAAGAGATAGAATGTGGAAAATGAGAAACACGACGGGGTGCTTTGTGGTTTGAAGTATAACACTGCCACAGAGAAAACGTACATGTTTTTGAACAGATGAGTAGAGATTCAGTCAAGGACTGCAGACTTTTGTCAGGTGATTTCATTCCAATGTGTATTTTAATTGGTGTGACTCTGATCATTTAACTCTTGTGTGAAATTCAGCAGTGAACCACCCACAAAAGTCCAAATATTAGATTTCTAAGTTTCTTTATTGATCCTTGATTCTGCGTTTATTTTGAAATATCATGGTGTTTCAGTTTCAGCATTAACAATCTTAAAAACAAACAAGCACTGAACTGAGAACTTGTCAGTCTACAAATGCTCTACAATTACACCTCCAGGGACAAGAGATTTGACAGAGTCAAACATAGAACTATGATGTGTAGAACAGGCATGATGTGTCACTCTAACAGGAAATGTAGTAATTTATATATATATTTACTTTTTACCCTTCTTTTTTATTAGTTAAATAAAATTATCTGATATATAATGAATATACTCATATGATCCATTTCTTTTTATTTAGTAAAATTGCAAAGATTTGCTGGTTGAAACTGGTAAACTGGTTTTAAACCTCTGGAGGCACCAAAAAAGGAAATTTACGATGTTGTGTTGTAATGAACTATAACTGATGTTTTTCATTACTTTTTGACCTTTTATTACCAAATGATTGTTCAATTAAAAAATTGAATAAGATAAATTGTGAGAGTATCCATTAATTACACCCTGCTTGTCTCTATACAAGGGTTTTCTATGTGTACACCTCCAGAACAATTCCCCAGTGATGTGCTGTTAGCATGAACGCACACACACACACATTCCATTTAGCCCCTCCTCCATACCAGTCAGGCAGGATTTGGACAGGTGAGAGCTGAGATCAGGCTGTGTCGTGCACACACTCTTTCTGTTCGGCTCAGGCACAACTGTCCTTCATGCAAAGACCTGGATTGTGCAGTAGGATAAATACATTATAATTTATTATTGTCGAATTTAAAATTGTATTGTACAAATATTATAGAATATTGATTGTTGTGTGTGTTTCTTTTTCTCCAGAAACCAGGCATGGAGGACTTAACAATATGGGAGCAACATACAATAACACTAAACAAGGTAAGCGGCTCTATGTTCTCTTATGCTAATGCTACATAGCTAATGGTAACACTACCAATCTAGCAGAAACATTGTGAGTTCAGCATTCAACCTTTTCTTACTAAGAGCTCTTAACTCTTGTTTTGCATCTATCTCTAATCACATCTTGGCCTCTTATTAAGTTAGCATGCTAACAGCTAGCCTCGGCCACGCCAACCCATCTTGTCACTTTGCAACAGGGAGTCACTGGAGCATACAGTCTGCTCTGTATAAGCTGGGCGGTTTAGAGGACGTATTCTAAACACTTGTCTTGTAACAATAGCTGAAGCTCTTGGCGAGCGAACCAACACCCGATTCCCGCCAAAAAAAGTACAGGGGCTGAGAACCAACAAAAAGCACCTTTTACAATCTGGGTTTATTGCCAAGTAGGTTTACACATACAAGGAATTTGCTGTGTTTAGAGCAAGCTTTAATATTAAAATATTTTTAAAAATACCAAACAATATAAAATATCTACAGTAGAGAAGGGAAAGAAAGAATATTTATATTACATTAAACGTTTGACACAAATACAAGAAGTGTAAGTAAATGTGAAGGTTTAACTTCACAATTATCTTTGGTGCGTTTGTGTTGTTTGGTCTGTGCTCAAAAGCAGAGGTGAAAGTCGAGCCTGGATGTTCGGCACAGAGGCAGTTTCACTATTGTTTCTGAGGGTATTGTGTAGGATTTGGGGGGTTTCAGCCGGACGGTGTTTCAGACCTCTCGGTTTCACAGCAGGTATTAAGAGCGACACGCCCTGCTGCACCCCACAGCACCAGCTGTTCATACGGAACACCGCTGGAATGTTCCCCTTCTCCCTCTATCGCTCTACTGTATCTCCCGCACACGCTCACACTCTCTGCCTACCTACTTTCCTGAATTCTCTCTCTTCACTCACTCATGTTACACTGTCATGTCTCGCCTTTCTTTTTGTTTCAATTTTCATTCTCTCATGATGGCAGGATCCCAAGCTGGGGTTTGGATTTGCCCTTTCAGGAGGAAAGGACAAGCCTCACCCAGATGGAGACACAGCCGTGGTGGTGTCAGACGTTCTGCCAAACGGACCGGCCATGGGACGACTCTTGTAAGTCTACAACCATCATTCCAGACATGACTGGATAAACTCAACTGTTTAACACTCGACTGTCTGATTGTACACATACCTAAGAGGTGAATGAACGCTTCAACAGAACAAGACTCACATGTGTTTGTTTCCTTGTGTCTTGCAGCACCAAAGACCACATTGTCATGGTAAATGGCACATCCATGGACAACGTCCACTCTAACTTCACCATTCAGATCCTGAAATCATGTGGCAAGACTGCGAATGTAGTGAGTAAAGAGCCTAAGCACCAACACCAAACAAAACACCTAAAATTACTTCTGTTATATCTGCTGTTACTGCTCAAGTCTCAACATCTTTGCCTCTCTCAATTTTCTCCTCTCCAGACAGTGAAACGCCCTCGCAAGATCCAGATTCCAGCCAGTACCAGGCCGTCTCGGGCCGCCTCCCACTCCAACCTGCTGGACCCGGACCCTCCTAGACGAGCACGTCGCTACTCTGACGGCAGCGACAACCGGACCAGCAATCGGTACAGAGCCCGCAGCACCTCGCCGGAACGTAACGGGTATGGAAACACGCTGCCGTTAATGTCGACGGGCTACAAGAGGCTCCCACCTCAGGATGTTCCAGAAAAGCCCCTCAGGACCACTTTGGTTAAAAAGAAAGTCACAGACGGTAAGATTTCTAGGAAAGAAACCTGAGTGTTCATGGGAGATTCTTACTCCACTACAGAACAAAAGTTCAACATAATCCACACGTCTTAACATTTCTGAAGTGCTGATGTCGGTCTGGTTCCTCTCATCTCCCTCTTTCTGCAGAGTATGGATTGAAGCTGGGTAGTCAGATCTTTATCAAGCACATGACAGAAACGGGCCTGGCTTCAAAGGAAGGCACATTGCAGGAGGGAGACCTCATTCTGAAGGTAACAAATGACTGATCCATCTGTTCATCTCCTGTATCAAGCCATGTGTAGTGTTTGAAACAACATGATCGTCACTTTGTGTTAATCGATTGGTTTTCTTTGACCAGATCAATGGCATGACGACGGAAAATCTGTCCCTGCTGGAGACCAAGCACCTGGTGGAGAAGAGCAGGGGCAAACTGACCATGACGGTGCTCAGGGACGAACGCAAGTTCCTGGTCAGCATCCCCGAAGTGGAGGACAGCGCCCCCAACAGTGAAGATGGCCGCCGCCACAACAGCAGCTCTGAACTTGAGGGTGAGGGAGGGAGCAGGGGAAAGTAAAGTGGGGTTGCAAACATGAGGATTTAAAACAAACTCTGAATTATTCTTTATTGTGTAAGAGAAGAGATAAAGAAGGATTTGGACTAGCAATTGTTCTCTTCTGTTTCCCATCAGATATTTCAGACATCGAGCAAGATATCCCTGTTCCCAGAACATCCCGTCCACCCAACCGAGAGAAACGGACACGCAGGTACACACAACACCTTCCACGCCACCTCATAACATTTAATCACCCTTCAGTAGAGGGAGTAGTTGTATAACAGGGTGAGGATTCCTTTCAGTCTTTGTGAAATAAAAACTAAAACTGGTCTTATCCCTGTCATTCAGTTTCACTTTCTAACCATCAAGCCATCTGCTGTCTGTGATTAAATAGGTTGTTCTTTGTCTTTCATATTTACCCATTTACTTAGAATACACAGCCTGCATCATCTGTCCTATTAAACAATGATGTATTGTTTGTGTAAAGCAAGCAAACAGATGGTGAGCCATAACATGATATAATTGTAATATTTAAGGCTGTAGTTAAGTGATTTTTAAATCGTCAATGTATATGTGTAGCAGTCAAACCTGAATTGGATTCCCTTTCGAAAGCCGTGAAAGATTCCTGTACCTCTGTCTTTTCCTCCAGGACGAGAGCTGAGCCTCCTCCACCCAAGTCTCGGGATTCCTCACCGATGCGCTCCACGTTGTCTCGGCCGTCTGTCGCGTCCTACGCCTCTCGCAGAGGTCAGTCCTGCACATTCACTGACTTACACCAGAACACATGTTGTTGATCACAAAACTGACAATAAAGGAATTCTCATTTCTCGTCTTCTCAAGTAGAGGTTTTTATAGCCTCAGAAAAAGCAACATTAACATGTTCTTAGATAAATACTGAGTCGAGCTGAGACTGGTTTCACGTTTCTGTAGCTGCTGGAAGTCACATTAAGCTTTAAATCCATGACACAAAGATCTAAGTACACAGTTGGGCAGAGATGGAGTTTGTTAATCTTTGTTGTTGTTTCTTCAGCTCCATCTGAGTCCGAGTCGGATCACAGCACTTCTCCTCCTCGTGTCAGAAGAGACCTGGACGTGAGGGATAAGCCCAGCAAGTACAAGTCAGTTCAAGTTCATTTGTCTTTCACAGTGACAAAATGTTCATCAAACTCTCTCTGGTTTGGGATAGTTTTTGATTTTCAACATCTTTTTATTTTGCCCTCTCTGCAGAACTCTCTCTGGTATGTCCATCCTACCCGACCCCCGGTCTTCACCTGTTGTCCCGAACTGGAACACCTCTCGGCCCTCCTCTTCTGCCTCACGGCCTCGCAAGCCTGTGTCGGAGTCGGACTCTGACCGCAGCGCTTCCCCTCCTCCAGTCAGAGGGAGCTCCCACCTAGACAAATACAAGTAAGGACCAGGCTTTATTCAACTCTAGGCTTAAATTCAAGAATTTTTAAGATTTACCTTCACAAACTGTGGAGGGAAATGTGTTTTTATTTTTTATTGTTGCCATGGCCATTTATCATTATATTTCTAATTAATAACGATTATAACAACTTAAACCTTTGTATGACAGACTCAGTCACAGCAACACTTAAAAATATAACTTTTTGATATTAGTTTTTGTCCCTGCAGATGGTTTTCTAACAGTTTTTTCTGCTTCTCTTTTTGTGTAGAGTTCTCCCTGAGCTGCCCCTCCACGGCCTAAGAGCCTCCCCCATCCCTGTTCGCCAGGAGCCACCGAGGAGGATTAACTCGCCCATCAGAGACCCAGCCCCAGGTCAGCACACACTCCTATTAACTCGTGTTGGAACACGTCCTGGACAGTCTGTCTCCCCTTTAACAATATTTGCCTTACCTTTAGTGTTTGCTGAAGAACAGGTGTCAACTGTCAAAAATGAGAAGAAAGCGACGGTTGATCTGTGCCGCGTTTTCAAACCATATGTGGAAATGATCAGTCAACTCTGTTTGATACAAGTGGTGATTCATGGCAGCATTGCTCCACATTATTTCTCTATATTAAACAAGCTGTTGCCAAGAAGATGAGTTTTTATGTGACGTCTGAGGTGGTAACTCATATTTAACAGGCAGCATAGGGGCTGATTAATCTAGAATTTGAATATTCCTTAATATATGTAAAGCTTTTCAAAAAGCTATATCTTTCAACCTTTACTTTTTGCAGATGTCAAAAAACATTTTCTTATGATGAATACAGTCACGAACCACACTTGTCACCTCATGCTGCAGCACAGTATAGACCACACTTTACTGCAGTTATACTGTATTTAATCCCCCCCGATCTCTTCCTCCACAGACTCCGGGTCCTCCTCCGAGGGCAGCTTGGCGCCTCCTCAGAGGCAGAGCACCACTTACACTCAAGACTCCCTAAGCAGATACAGGTACAGATGAAGGTCCCTCCAACCCCCACCCCCCCAACCCCCCCTTCTGAACCCCAACAAGATCTCATGGACTGGGGACTGAGCAGAATGTGAAGGCCTCTGTCATTATTAATAGCAGCTAATCATATGTTTTTATTTTTGTCTTTTTAGACATTAAATTACCTCTTTTTTTCTGACTGGAGATTTCTATTGATTTGCTCTTTTTTTGTTGTTTTTGCCTCAAAGCCTCATTTTGTAGCCTTTGATTTGCTAGGATTTGTGGTTTGGACTGTACCAAGTGTTTGTGTTTGACTTGTTTTAATCAATGAAATAAAAGTGACTTTCACTGAACATCTCCCTCTCCTGTATGTGGCTAAGTGTTGATTAAACCAAGGAAACTTATTAGTAACGACTCCAATCATATATGTGTAAATCTGCATGTTTTTAGTCAGCGTGTCAAAACATTTGTAGTGACCCCAAAAAAACAAATTAAGCAAGGAAAACTAATACTTCTAAAAGGTCAGTTTCGATCAGTGACGGTTAACCATCACAGAGAGAGCTTCCCTCAGAGATATGAAGGTGAATATTCAACATTTAAAGTTTCTTGCTCTCAGCAATAATCATCATATTAGCCACGAGCCCCCCCCCCTCTCAAGACGTGACTGAGATTTGTTGTCTTCCTCCTCCCTCACTCCCACCTCCCTCTCTTCTCTTCCAGAGTCCTGCCAACCGTTTCCTTGCAGCCTCAGGTGGAGCCGCCGCGATGGAGCACTGCCGACACCAGTCTGCCACAGAAAGGTGTGTGTGTGTGTGCATGATGTTTCAGGTGAAGTGTCTTGTGGGTTTGAGGAAAGCACTGTAACAACTTGTTGAGGGAGTTTTTGTATGAGCTTTGGATTGATTTTTTGAGAATCCTGGTAAAATCCAAAATTCCCAACCAAGTCATCTGCATATTGAGCTACTAATCAATGGATTTCTATCTAAATTCATCCCAAACAATTTAATGAAGTATGAAATATGTTACTAAAATACATTTCCTGACAATAGCCCTCCTGTATTGATCCTCATAGCTCGTTCAGAGACTGAGTCCGAGGCCAGTTATGCATCTGTCCCTCGCCGGGAGTCGACAGACAGCGAACCCTCCACTGTCGTCAAAAACAGATACAGGTGAGAGACACTTGATACTTTAATGTCATGAATCAAATGTTGACTGTCTACAGCACCAGAGCTCTCTCTCTCTCACAAGTCACCAGCATTTCACCACAGCTGAGTAACTCAAACATCCTTTCTCATAACCATGAACTATACACATGAACCAGAAAGGGATTTCTCACACTTAGATCTAACATAAACCTAAATTTATCCCCAACCAGCAGTGTTGACAGTAAACCTGATGCCTACTGAAAGTAACCTGAGCCGCTGTACTAAAGCAAAAATAAGGGCACATCACTTAATATCTAGATAGTCCGTTAAATGTTTGTTCATAGTCAACCAAACATCTTTACTAAAAGCACAATGTTGCACACCTTTATTGCCATATCAGCAGAGTTAATTGGAATTTCTCTCAATGAGCTCACTCAAATGTAGACAAGAAAAAAAAACACTCACAATACATCATAGAGTATGAAACACAGTAAAATCCCATCCCTAAAATAGAATAAAATATCCCTAAACCAATGTTAAAATGATTACAAACAACTATAAACCTCTATGTATACAATATATAGCTATGGCACAAGCACCTGTGAGATGAAAGTCAGCTGTGGTTATCAGTAGAAGTGAGCCACTAGATAAAGTACAGAGTAAAACATGCTTCTGCTTTACTGCCCTTTATTCAGAACCTACTGAGCGGCCGGTAGTGCAGGTCACACGCTTCTTCACTGTAGTGGTGTGTTAGATGATAGTGACATGGATGTGGGTTAAACTGCTTAATGCACACACACACAAAGATAAAAACATGCATTCTTGTTTAACATTAGTTGTGAGGATACTTGTTGAGATAATGCATTCCCTAGCATCTTAACCCTAACCTTAAAATCACAAAAATCCCTAACTCCATCCAGACCTCGAACCTGAATTAAAGTTTTCTCTAAACCTGCTCTCCGGCACAAATGTCCTCACAATGATAGGAAAGTGTTGTCTCATTGTAAAACACTCTGCACTGATATGACCTTTATGATCTAAAGTTACATCATCAGATGACAGGATTTCCTGAAAGCTGCAGATACACAAAAACAATCTGAGACATAGACTTGACTATCTTTTATTTCCCAATGAATTATGTACAACATATGACAACAGTTAAAAGACGTACATTATTTTTTTGTTCCTCTCTCAGAGTCCTTCCTGATTTAAAATCCACGTCAGTCGCTGTGAAGCAGGAGCCTTCTCGTCGTGCCCCGTCCCCCATCAGACCCCCTCCTGACGGTCAGTTTGCCCTCCGCTGTGTAACAATCCAATCCTCATCCTCTCTTCCTCTTTGTTGTCATCTGGAGTTTCGGAGTAAAGTCCTGACCACACTCTGTCGTCTCTGTTTCTCTACTTCACTCCTCAGATTCCTCAGAGTCAGACCAGCTGTCACATCTGAGGAGGTCGGGGAGCTCAGAGCGGGACGTGGAACACCGCAGGTACACAGTGAAACTACACACTCTGTCAAATAAACAAACACATCAGATGATAATCAGAAATAAGTGTTTTTTCCCCCTCATTGGGGCATTTCCCTTAGAGCTGTTGTAAACATAAACCTCACAGATGATGTCTTCTCCTTCTCAGTGTTCCTGGTGCTGCTAATGGAAATGCTACCATCAGGTCTGGGATCTCAGTGAAGAGCAACCCACCACCTTACTGTAAGGCACAGCCCTGACTGTGATGGGAAATGAAGCTCCAGGTTTCATAACTGTTGAATAGTTTCAGTAATGGATTACAGTTGATATTATTGATCAGCATCAAGTAAAGTAAAAACTTTTTCTGCCTCCTAGATCTGAGGTCACACTATCCCAAGTTTTGGGGGTGAAAATAAAAAATGACTTGTTTCCATACTATAAAATGGAACCAGGATCAATAAATAACTAAATTGAACTTAGAAATTGTAGTCTTATTTCAGAAAATATATGTCAATTAAATAGTTAGTAAAGTGATCATCTAATTTATTATTTACAATTAATACAGTCATTTCCTATCTCTTCCAGCCAAGACTGAAGAAGAGCCCATTTACTCTTTACCCCCAGATTCTTACCCATCATCTAATCCAGGGTGAGTATTGTTAATTCATCTGGATCAACGTTTTTCTTTATGTTCATTCACCAGGGAACCACAATCCTAATCCCTTTGCTTGTTTCCTCTGTCTGTCTACCTCCCTCAGGTACAGCTCAGACTTGCACACAGTGGCGTTTATGAAGGACGGCAGCGTGGGCCTGAGGCTGGTGGGGGGCAACGACGTCGGCATCTTTGTAGGTGGAGTTCAGCCAAACAGCTCCGCCTACAACCAGGGAATGAAAGAGGGAGACCAGATTATGAAGGTGAGATCCTGGTTCAATACACCTCTAGGGCTTGTTCCAAACCAATCATTTTACCTTGAATCAGTGGTGTATTTCCACAAACACTTAACCCTATTTAACGGCCAACAGTAAACCCCTGTGTTTGCATTAGTCTGCCAAAAATATATGTCAGCACAATATAACTTCTGTGGAGAGGTTTCTCACCTCAAAGCAGGTGTGACCAATCGGCTCATTCTCTCCAGCACACATTCCTATTATTATGTTCTGTTCTTGGTTTGTTTCATTTTTATTTAGTTTTCGGTACTTTGAAAGGTGCAATATCTTCTCCTTTAACCATTACCTTGTACATATTATTAAGATCATATAATTTGACAGTTTTTAGTACTGTAGCATTTCAGAGATAACACATCCTTTAACGAAATGTTCTCCCTTTTTTTCTTCAGGTAAATAACGTAGATTTTGGTCATTTCACACGTGAAGAGGCAGCAAACTTCCTGCTGAACATCAAGAAAGGAGAACAAGTGGCGATTTGCACCCAGAACAAGATGGACAGTAAGTGAAGCAGCATAGAACTGATCCGAGGTCAACTTCCTTTCAGTCTCCGCTAGTGAGACAATTTTTAATCCTAAATGTATTGTCTCTTCAGTTTATAAGAAGATCATCAAGTCCAACCTGGCCGACAACTTCTACATCCGCACCCACTTCGACCACGAAGCCGAGGGCCCCATCGGTCTGAGCTTCACCAGAGGGGAGGTGTTCAGGGTGGTGGACACCATGCACCGCGGCAAACTGGGCAACTGGTTGGCCAGCCGCATGGGGAACAACCTGCACGAGATGGACAAAGGCACCATCCCCAACCAGACCAAGTCAGGAAGAGATGAAAAGACAAAGATAGAATTCTAGTTTAACCAAGGCCCATAAGTTCCTAAGTTTTTATTTTCCTCATTCATCTCCTGCAGGGCTGAGACGCTGGCCAGCATCGAGCAGTCACAGCGGGCGACTGGAGAGAAGCAGCTGACAGGACCCAGAGCAGAGTTCTGGAAACTACGGGGTCTCCGAGGGAACAAAAAGAACGAGAAGAACGTGCGTCGGAGTCGAGACGACCTGCTGCACCTCACCATTCAGGGCAAATTCCCGGCTTATGAGAGAGTCCTGCTCAGAGAAGGTTGTTTTTCACACTCACACACACACAGACGATATCGTGTAGAATCGTGTCCTAACTCGCTGACTAGTTGAACAAGTTTTAATAATCCTGGATTGTTTATGTCTGCAGCTAATTTCAAACGGCCGATTGTCATTCTGGGTCCTCTTAATGACATTGCCATGGAGAAGCTGTCCAGAGAGATGCCTGATGATTATGAAGTGGCAGGTTGGTTTCTTTTTCTCGTCACTTTCTGGCCTGATTCTCAAATTCAGAACAACAAAATTTAGATTATTCTTCATTAATTAATCTTTTTTTTTTTATGGCAGAAATGGTTCCTCGCAGTGGAGGAGGAGACGGCGGCTCCACTGTTATTAAACTGGACGCAGTTAGGAGAATAGCAGAGAAGGTGAGTCAGAGTCAAATCAACAAATAGAAACAAAATCCTGTTTTCTTTGTTTTCTTTTTTCCCCTCACACCCTCTTTCTCATGTGTTTTATATCTTCAGGACAAACACCCTCTGCTGGACATTACTCCTACTGCAGTGGAGAGACTCAACTACATCCAGTACCACCCCATGGTGCTGTTCCTGGACCCCCACAGTCGTAAGGACGTCAAGGCCATGAGGCAGAAGTACAGCCCCGACTCCAACAAGAGCTCCAGACGCCTTTACACACAGGCGCTCAAGATGAGGAAACACTGCAGCCACCTGTTTTCATGTAAGAAACCAAGTATCTCTCTGTGTCACCAGTCACACCTGGGAACTCGTTAGACTAAAAACAGTACTGCTGTTATGTAGGTTCTTTATTTATTCACTTGTTCCCGACAGTTACACGTGTAGATCTACCATTTGTATAATGTGAATGTTTCCCCTCCAGCACGTGTTGACCTGCAGCCCAACTCACACGCCTGGTATGAGAGCCTGAAGGATAAGATCCGCCACCAACAGTCCAAACCAGTCTGGGTGTCTGAAGTCACGGTATGACTCCCAGCTCCTGCTGAGACACACACACACACACACACACACACACACACACACACACACACACACATACAAACACAGTTAGGCACAAATTATATCTGCAATCAAACATTTGATTTTGATTGATTTGATTTCAGTTTTAATTTATGAATGCTTTTTTACTCTTTCACATTCAAACATCGAGGGTTATGGTGAAGTCTGTTGCTACAGTCTCATGAAAAATATTCAGGAAAGTCAACTTTCAAGATTGAGATTCTTTAGATACAGATTGTTGTTATGATCCGTTAGATCATTTCTGTCATACAGTCACACTGTTACAGAGTGCTGCTCGCCTGGTTATTCAAAATCCATTAATAGTGAACGTGTACAAATTCCACTAAAATTTACCACTGCACTTCTTTGGGCCCCCAGCTCCACACCTGTCAAGTTTGAATTATCAAAGAACATTTTTTGAGATTTTAAAGAAACCGATATCCCTCACATTATATTTTGTATTCACAGAAATTTAGTATGTATTATTTATTCATAAATTATATATTTTAATGTAGTTTTATATAGGCACAGCAAACGCTTAATTTGTTTAACTCTTTATTCATAGTGGTTTTACATACATAATAAATCTAAATCAAGTAAAGCACCTAAATGAAAATGGACATTTGACAAGTAAATGACAAAATATGTGAATGGATAAATAACTGTAACTGCATATACAATTAATAAATAAAAGGAAACATTAATGAAATACATTTAGATAGCTAATAAACAGGGAATCAAGAAAGAAATGTAAATAAAAACACTTTTGTACGACATTCAGTGTTCTACAGACTTCACTGCTCATCTAGCAAGAGGCACAAGGCAGTTGTTGGGTGAAAACAACGTTCTGGTGGTCCTTGATGTGCTGTAAACAGGGTCGTTATTATAAAAACATCTTGTGAGAAACCCTTGATAATCTCCATCATTTCCTTCAACCAGGTCGCAGAGATTTCACAGTTTCAAAACACATGTTTCGGCACAGCAGAACAAAAGTTTATTTTCAGAGAGCACATGGTTTTCTTATCCATCTTACAGTTTGTAATACATCTGTTCTTGTCCAGTGACAAACTAACATGACTTGTCTGTCTGTCCAGTTGGAGAGTGGTGGAGAGGCGGACCTGGATGCTCTGGACCAAACTCAGTCAGACTACCTCAGTGCTGCCAGTGACCTGGAAGACACTGACGGAGAGCCCTACACAGACGGAGAGGCCTACACCGACAACGAGGACCTGGAGGAGGCCTATCCCGGTCAGGAGGCCGCCCGGTCAGGAGGAACACGGCTGGCTGGAACCGCTTTAGCCCGATCGTCTGAGCCGGCTTTCGGGCACCGCAGCCCCGTGTTGGACCCCGAGCCTGACGCCTACTCACTCAGAGAGATCCCACCTCTGATGCACGTTCCTGAGCCCAGATCAACCCACCAGGACGATTACAGCCCGTCTCACAGTGCCGCTGAGGAGGACGAGCCCACTCATCGCAGCTTCACAGACTCCGACTTCGGCGCACTGGAACCCACAACACCATCAGAGGGCCCTCCAGATTTTATAGCCCCAGACCCCACCATGCAGCACGCGGTGAAAGAGCCCTGGCAAGCTGAGGTGGAGCATGAGAGCCCACATCATCCCAGCCTGTCTGTCATCGAAGACAAACTTCAGCAGGCAAATGTAATGTGGCTTTGATTAAGAGGACCATACCTGTGCTGTTTAATGTGTAACCCCATCGAATCTGGAGGTCTTCAGAGCTGAGAAGAGAGAAGAATATTGACTGTCTTCTGGATATTTTGTAGAACACCACAGGCGATTTAAATATGGAAACTCTCCCTTTAGGAAATTGCGACGAATAGTTAGCTGATTATAGAATTGATGTTAGCTGCAGCCGCTGTGCACTCTACATTAATGTGTTTGATCTGGATCCACATCTGATGACACCAGAAGTGGGAGATGGGAAAAACCTTCTAAATTGAACCCAAATGTATAGCTCATTTTAAATTATCACTGTTAAGGCCGGTTTAAAGTCTTTATTAGAGCACTTATCCTACTGAAATCAGGTACTGATGGAAAATGTATCATTGTAACAGTGACTGCTTTGGAAAATGGTCATGAGTGTTGTACGGTTTTCTTGATTTGTAGTAAATGAGCTTTAAATCCGGAATTACTATTATAGTTTTACGCCACTTACGAATCTCTTAATGAAACTAGGATTATTCAGGCTGTTAGTTTTTGCAGTGAGCTGTGTTCTTAATCATTAAAAATCAATTAGAACAATGATATGAGAAATCCTTGTTTAAAATCCTTCTGGTTTCCCCCTCAGGCTCGTTTTGCAGAGCCACAGGCAAAAGTGGAGGAGAAGAAAGCCCCTCAGTTCATTGTGTAAGTCTTCTTTTGCTCTCTGTGGGTTTTTGGCAGTAATAGAGGCTCTGTGATCGTTGTAAACGTCTCTCCTCTGCTCTTCAACAGGCTGGCACATCATCACCAAGCAGTGCAGTTCAGACGCACACAGATCCGAGGCAGCGACAGCTCGGAGGACGAAGACGAAGAAAAGGACGACATTGAATGGGGCCCTGCAACAGAACTCTAGACACGTTGAGGAGGAAAACTGGAATCCAATGATTTTTGAAAAGGACATGGAAAACAATTCACTCCTTCAAGAAACATTGATTTCTCGGATTTCTTTTTTATTTTCATCTGACAAATGTTGCTGTTTATTTAAACAGCAACATTCAGACACAATTCAAGATGCTTCCCAAAGGCATAGAATGAATTCAAACGTAAGAGCTATCTGAGGATGTTGGTGGACTGGTTCAGAGGGTCTCGTTCACGGGGGGCAACCGAAGAAACTGCTGTGTGCAAGATCACCACAGCGTTTCACTTTGAGTTTGAAAGTGTAAAAAATGTTGTGAGGTTAATGTTCCGATCAAAGTGCCTGGTTTTTCCAGATTTTTATGTAAATAGCCCTATGTGAAACAAATCAGCATTCTTTTGGTAACTGCTACTGAATGTAACATGTACGCAAACTGGAAACTAAGTGAGTCTCTTTGTTTTTTTTATGGAAATATAGCAGGGCGTTTAAGACATATTTGAATGACTCTTTCTACATTAAAGTTTTCCTCATTTCAAAAGCGGTTTTTGTTCAATCATCACAGAAAGACTTAACCTATATACGTCTCTAATGTTCATAAGTAACCACTTTTAACCCTGATCACTGCTAATCAATCAAATGAGATATGGATGCGACTGGTGTGAAAATATTTCTTCTTGATGTGGACATTGGAATTTTAAAGCGGAGCGTGACAAAGATTGAAATGGAAATGTTTGAGCTGTGAGATTTGTTCCTGAGCCTCCAGAGCTAATTCAATAAAGTAAAGTGGGCAATAATATAACTTTTTGTAAGGTAATATATAAACCTTTTAAAGCACAATATAATGTATATAGTATTTTCATATTATCCTTTAGAAAGGGAGCTTATGTTGTAGCCTACAGCCGCCCTGCAGATTTCATCACTTCAATAAATCCCTTATTGTTGTACTTGGACGATACCTATTCTTGAATCAATCCATCTGAATCAATCAAATGATCACAAAGCAACATGGGACAGGGAGGAGGAACTTTCATGTCAGTGGATATGATTTTATTGTTCAGACCTTCTCTGAAGCTAATGTCAGTATAATGAGAATGTTACTCAGAAGAACAGAAGCCTCCACCAGGGCCCAACGAAATAATGGAAGTGGTCTGATAACCAAAATGATTTTTTAATAATAATGTTTATATAGTACTTTTAACAATGGTCAAAGACCTTTTGCATAGTTTAGAAAATAGAAAGCAAATAATACAATTTAAAACGTGTCATAATCACAATCACAATATTTGCCATAATAATATAGTTAAGCAAAGTGACAATAAAATCTTGGGATAGAGCCTCAATCTGCACCTTTCCATGATCATGCATACAAACAAACAAACAAACAGATGAAAACAACCTCCTCTGTGAGATAATTTAAGAGATTTATTGTTTCAGAATAAGTTTTTAAATATTTGCATATAAATATATAGTTTAAAACCCATTCCTTTTTTTATGTGGTTTGAATTCATCATAATTATTATCATTATATAATTTTGTATCCATCTATCTACATGGCTAAATAAAATATGATCGGCGTTTTGAACACATCTACATAACCACATAATATAAAATATGTCTGTGCCGTAGATTCAGTGGTAAAGTTAAACTTCGCGTATTCAGCAGATTTAAATTGCAAAAACGTATTTAACACGTTTTTTTAACACGTGATTTTTTAATAATAATGTTTATATAGTACTTTTAACAATGGTCAAAGACCTTTTGTATAGTTTAGAAAATAGAAAGCAAATAACACAATATAAAACACGTCATAATCACAATCACAATATTTACCATGATAACAAAGTGACAAAAAAATCTTGGGATAGAGCCGTAATCTGCACCTTTCCATGATCATGCTGACAAACAAACAAACAAACAAACAAACAAACAAACAAACACAGATGAAAACAACCTCCTCTGTGAGATCATTTAAGAGGTTTATTGTTGTATCAGAATAAGTGTTTTTCCATATAAATATATAGTTTAAAACCCATTCCTTTTTTTATGTGGTTTGAATTCATCACAATTATTATCATTATATAATTTTATATCCATCTATCTACATGGCTAAATAAAATATGATCGGCGTTTTGAACACATCTACATAACCACATAATATAAACAGTGTCAAAAGTATTCACATTCATTACTCAAGAGGAAGTATAGATACTTGGGTTTAAAAATACTTTTGTAGAAGTTGAAGTATCAACTCAAGCTTTTTACTTAAGTAAAAGTGTAAAAGTACTGGTTTCAAAACTACTTTAAGTATAAAAGTAAAAGTAATGTAAGGGAAAAAGTGCACTACCCCACCTCCTCCAAAAAACACATTTTTCTAAAGGCCACTATGACTATAATGTTATATTAAAATGTTATGTTGAAAAATGTGGGATGCACTAGGCTACCCGTTTGAACTGCAAATATGCCCATTGAAAATTATAATATATATATATATTTGCGTGAAAATGTAAGAAGTAGGAGTAAAAAGTCGTCTGAAAAATAAATACTCCAGTAAAGTATAGATAGTATTTGTACTTCGTTACTTGACACCTCTGTGTGCCGTAGATTCAGTGGTGAAGTTAAACATCGCATATTCAGCAGAGATTGATGTTGCAAACACGTATTTTACACACGCACACACACGCACGCACAGACACACACACGCACAGACACACACACACACACGCACACCCTGACTCTGTATAAATGTGCAGGTGCACGCGGAGGAGGAGGACCCCCCCCCCATCAGAGCTGCAGGTCACATGGTGGAAACACACGTGCGTCAGGATGATTTGATTCCTCTTCATATGAACAAGTGTGTGTGTTGACCCTGGCGTGCAGTCCGTGTGTGTAGTTGTGTGTCACTTTCAGTTGCTGGTAAATCAAACTTTGCATAAAGGTCGCGGATCACCCCCCCCCCCCCCCCTCTGAGCAGCAGGCGCGCACACAGCGGATGCTCGGTGGCAGCGCGCACAGACAGTTTGCGGTGAGCAGGAGCTGTCTGTCTCTCTCTCTGCCTGTCTGTCTGTCTGCCTGTCTGTCTCTCTCTCTGCGTGTCAGTGAGCCTGCGCGTACTCGATGTGTGACAGCGGCAGGAGGAGCAGGAAGACGGACACACACTTCCCCCCCTGGCTGAGAGTCGGCCCGGACGGCAGCACCGAGGTCCCGCTGAACGCCGCCGGAAGCAGAGCCCCCAAGTGGCGAGTGGGGGGGTGGGTGGGGGGTCTGTACGTGAAGCTGCGGGAGGTGGGCATGGACGGGAAGGGCACGCTGAAGATGTTCGCCCGGAAGAAGCGCGAGCTCATCAAGACACCGTCCATCTCCAAGAAGAGCCGAGCCGGAAGCCCCGGGCGCACGAGCAGCGCGCAGTCCGTGAGTAGCATCGTGTGTGTGTGTGTGTGTGTGTGTGTGTGTGTGTGTGTGTGTGTGTGTGTGTGTGTGTGTGTGTGTGTGTGTGTGTGTGTGTGTGTGTGTGTGTGTGTGTGTGTGTGTGTGTGTGTGTGTGTGTGTGTGTGTGTGTGTGTGTGTGTGTGTGTGTGTGTGTGTGTGTGTGTGTGTGTGTGTGTGTGTGTGTGTGTGTGTGTGTGTGTGTGTGTGTGTGTGTGTGTGTGTGTGTGTGTGTGTGTGTGTGTGTGTGTGTGTGTGTGTGTGTGTGTGTGTGTGTGTGTGTGTGTGTGTGTGTGTGTGTGTGTGTGTGTGTGTGTGTGTGTGTGTGTGTGTGTGTGTGTGTGTGTGTGTGTGTGTGTGCGCGTGCGCGTGTGCGTGTGCGTGAGAGGACAGGGACCAGGGGTGATGTTGTGTTGTTGCAAACTTCCACCTGATATAAATACACTTTGGTGAAGTTAGTTGAGTTTGCTCTGGTGTGATTTGGTGAAGTTGGGTTTGCTTTGGTGTGATTTGGTGAAGTTAGTTGGGTTTGCTCTGGTGTGATTTGGTGAAGTTGGGTTTGCTTTGGTGTGATCAGGCTGAGAAGCTCCACTCGTCTGTGTGAAACCTTCCTGATGCTGCACAGCCCCAGTTAAACATTCAGACAATTGAGTGTGTGTGTGTGTGACTGCATATAGGAAGTCCACCTTGTGTGTGTGTGTGGGTTTTTATCATCGTGAATGCTCTTGCGAGTTCACTCTCAAGCCGCCTTGGCGAGCGAGCAGTAGTAGTGGGGAAGGGAGCATGCTGAAGCGTGGTGGCAAAAGCAGCTACAAGCCTTACTCCACGGGTCAGAGGGGTAAGAAGGCCGAGGACGGGCTGGACATCCTGCCCAACAAGCGCAGCGTGTGGCTCAAACAGGTACGTGTGTACATGTGTCCAACGGCAAACAAGGATTCTGATTCTGAGTGTTTGTAGGAGTGAGTCGTGCTCCTGGACATCGTCAGGCCCCAAAGCTGGGAGGCCTTCAATCTGACCCGACTGAGGACAAGATGCACACCCCAGGCTTTAACAAGTGACTAGTTTGTAGAGGTCAAAGTTAACACCACCTCTGAAAATGTCACTGTTCTTCATCCAAACAGCAAACGGCCTTTCTGTTAGTCCACGCTCTGCTCAGTTTGCCACACCCGACCACAGCTCGGAGCCAGGAAGTGTTGCGCAACGTAGCGCAGGATCTTGTGAAAGTGTTCGTGTGTGTGTGTGTGTGTTCACCAACAACAGCGCTGTTTGTGTGTGTGTGTGTTTTAAGGCCACCACAGCAAAGAGGGGTCACACTGGTGTCTTTGTGCCGTTCAACACGTGTGTGTTACTGGATCATGTTATCATCCTGACCTCTCTCTCTCTTCCTGTCCTCCTCCTCCCAGCTGTCGATCCTCACGGAGCAGAGCCGGAAAGATGCCGGCGACATCAGCCTCTCCTCGTTCTCCTCGGCCACGTCCTGCTCTTCGACCCTCACTGCAACCGCGGCCGGCCTGCTGGACCCATCGGGGTCGTGCCCGGGGACTCCGAGCCCTCAGCACTGTAAGCTGATGGCGATGCAAGGGATGGGCTGCCCGTCCCCGGTGTCCACGCTGAAGAGGCCCACGGCTCTGAGCCGACACGCCAGCGCCGCAGGTCTGGTTGCAACATCAGTACAGCACAAACCTCCTCCAAGGCCCAACAGTCTTTCACTTAATCCAGCTGCACTCGTAGATAAATGTCCCTTTTCATCAAGATCCATGAATTGTTCCCTGGGTCAAACAGTGATAATAAACACTGATGCTGATCTTGCATTTAATGTGATTGTCCCTGACCCGTACCTGCAACCACCAAGTTCTGTGGAAATCTGTTCTGCAGTTTTTGTTTAATGTTACAAACAAAGCAACAAACGAGAGGCCAGGGGTGAAAATATAACCTGTTTGGCAATTTCTAATTATCTAAAATTTAGCAAGAAAATGCTTTGTTACCTTTTTTTGATTCCACGTTCATATAAACACTAAACAGTTATATATATATTTTTTTTTTTTCAGTTAATGGTTTTGTCCCAAAAATGTCCAAACAGTGAAAAATGCTCATCCCAACATGGCGACATCTTCAGACAGGTTGATTTATATTAGCCACACAATGAAATTTAAAGACATTTGATTTATGTGGATATAAAACCATAAGAAACGCCAATTTAAATTGTATTAAAGTAAATAGTTAAAACACATTTGTGAAGAGTTGGATGAGAGCATGGATCCCACTGTGATGCCTGTCTGTTAAATGTCAACCAGCTGGGTGCTAGCTTAGCTTAGCATAAAGACTGGAAACAAAGGAAAACCTTTAGCCTGGCTCTAATTCAACCCGGTTTGTTTGTTCAATCCTCACAAATACCAGAGCATAAAACTATTGGTTTTAAGATGTTGCCCCCTGGTGTGCTGCGTGTCTCCTCAGGGTTCCCACTGCAGTCGTGGGTGTTCACGAAGGGCCACGGGAAAGGGGCCTTGACCCCGACTGCTCCGTCCGAGAGTCCAGAGAGCACGGCCATCGAGGTGGAGGACATCCCGGCGCTGCTGAGGGACGTGGCGCGCTTCGCTGAGGCTGTGGAGAAACTGAAGGATGTGGTGCTGACTGAAGGTGAGAGGCCAAACTTCAACCAGCCACAGATCCACTAGGGATGGGGGGAAAAATCGATTCAGTTACAAATCGCGGTTCTTGTGAATGACGATTTTAAATCACCATGCTGCCTCCAAAATCGATTATTATAATATTTATTGGTTTATACGGGGGGGGATATATGGGGGGAGCAACATCACCCCAGAGCATGTTGACCAGCTCTTGTTTTTGCACAAGAATCTAAACATACCCAAGCACTACCTTTGTATCGCCTACATGCAAACAACAATAGCCTACTTTTTGTTTATTTCAAAGTTTATATTTGAAGTAAACTTTTATTCATTCTATTTAATTTACCTTTTATTTATTGTTTAAAAGTAGCCTAAGTGGCATACATTTCTTAATCTGTCAGTTTGTGTGCAGTTGACAGGGGCTATACAATAATAGGGCACATTTTTATTTATTTTCTCTATTGGCTGCCCAGCAGTCATTAAGTTAATGTTAATATTTGAAATAAAACTTGTACAGCTCTAAGTGAATTTGACTGTGTTGTATTTGAAGGTATGATTCAACATTTTTCCATGGTCCAGTATTTTAAAAAAAAATAATAACCAAAAGAAATCCCAGGAAATCGTAATATCGAATCGCAATACTTACAGAATCGCAATACATATCGTATCGCCACCTAAGTATCGTTATAGTATCGTATCGGGAGGTCCCTGCCGAGTCCCGTCCCTAAGATCCACACACACACATATTTACTGTCTTATCCGGAGACTGTAAGATACAGATGGATGATGGGACGGCTCCCTTAAAATAGTTCTCCAGTGTGGGTCATGAAACCTGCCTCCTCCCTGTTACTGGATGGGACATGGATCAAACTAAAAAGTTAGTGTACGAGAAAGCAGGAGGAAGTTGAGACGCGTCTTTGTTATAAACGGTCTATGGTCGTAGCTTTTGAGTTTGTCTCCTATTAGAAACTTGTTTTGACGAAAATTTCAGTTTGAAGACAGAACACTTCTGTCTACTTTCTCTTCCCTTTTTGACTTTACACGCTGTCGTTCATTGCGACGAGGACAAAGGAGGGTTTCTGTCAGCCTACGTCAGTCCTGTTCACTCACAGGTAAGGAGGTGGAGGAAGTCAGGCTGGGGGGGGCGTTGTCAGAGCAACCCTGCACAACCAATCGAACAAGTGCCTGAGCTTCCTCTCTCCAAACGAAGGGTTGCGTTTCTGCTGCACCCAGAGAGTAACCGCACGCTTGTCTCCAGCAGGAAGCTAGCTTCTTGTTTACTGCAGCCTCACAGTCCCTCACTCCTCTTCCCCACAGCAGGGTAGCATGGCTGTGAAGAGCAGAGCACCTGTTCTCTTCCTCCTGGAGTGACTTTGACCGAGCAATTTGAGTCATAAGGTATTTTCTCTGGTTTGTCAGAGCAGATCTCTGTGGCTCGGATCGGAAAGACAGAGCTGTGTTTCGTGTCCTTCACTGTTCTCTCATGTTCTCCGCCCAGCGGCCCACCCTCTAAACAGGAAGCCATGATGGATAGTCTCTGACAGAACGGCCTCGTCCACACTTCCTCCTCTGATAGACTCGCTGCATCACTGTGACCCAATGCCGCCTCCTCCTCCTCCTCCTCCTCCTCCTCCTCCTCCTCCTCCTCCTCCTCCTCCTCCTCCTCCTCCTCCTCCTCCTCCTCCTCCTCCTCCTCTTAATCAGCAGCACAATCAGAGCTTGGGCCTTGGCTCCTCCCGTACTGCAATCCAGAGATCTCCTTAATCTGGATCTCCGCTGTCCTTTTAGGTCCCACTTTAATTACCGAAGAGAATACGTGTATGTAAGGTGTAAAATTGTCATTGGCCGAGCAGGTGCGAAAGCAGATGTAGCAAAGAAACAGAATTGATCCCTTCTATTGCAAAACGATAGAAACAACCACATGTGGCTCTGTGTTCAGGTCAACGTGTTCTTTTTGTCTGCTGCTGCTTCTGCTCAGACATCCTGACTCGCATTTTCAGACCGACTGAGCGGCCGGCTGACCTCTGACCTCCTCTGTGAGCGAGCCGCCTCCATCAGAAGAAGGATGCACAGAGGACTAAATGAAACGTGTGCGTGTGTGAGGGAATGAGGATGCGGGCTGGAGCTGTGTCACTAGTGACATCAAAGCTGGGGAGCTGACACAGCCTCCACCCGACCCGTCTGACCCTCTGTCTCTATTGACAGCAGAAACGCTGACTTGGAGAGAGTTAAAAGAATAGATGCACATTAACGGAAATCTGTGTTTCAGCTTCCTTGCAGAGAGATAAGAATAACTCCACTCATCTGTACAATGAGTGTGTGACGCAAGAGCTAGGATCCTCTTTAAGGAAATGGAACAAAATCCTCCAAACTTCAACAATAAATATATTCTTTCTTGTTGTTTTTTTTGGTACCTGTGTAAGTCTGTAAGACTATTTCCTGCAGGCAAAGCTTTCTGGATTTTCAACTAGTTCGTTGTCCAGAAAGTGAGAACATTAGGTGAACTTTAGTTGTACTTAAAGCTGAGGTGGAATGGACCTAACTCTTTATTATTGTTTTTTTGAGACTGCTGAACTTGAACTGAATTTAAAGGCTTGAGCCCTGAAGGCACCACAAAGGAGCAATCCCTTAATGGTCCCAGTTCACAACTGCATTACAGTGCAGTTATGATTATGAATTATGGTGTGACTTTGACACAAACATCTGGACAACCACTCATGTGGCCTCGTAGTGTTATCAGGTTTGAATATCCTCCACTTGATTCTTGTTTCAACCACTCCGTCCCCTCCCTCCCTCCCTCCCTCCCTCCCAGGTAAAGAGAGTCAGCGGCCCGTGGCCCACGAGTGTTTGGGTGAGGTCCTGCGGGTGTTGCGTCAGGTTATAAACACCTACCCTCTGTTGAACACTGTGGAGATCCTCACTGCTGCCGGAAAGCTCATATCCAAGGTCAAAGGTCAGTTGGTGCAGGAAAACCCTCAAACATGAACCCTACATGAATGAAAACTGATAAACATGCATCTTTCCAGCTGTTTTTTGTAACTACACTGATGTTAGAACCCGTCTGAGTTAATATCCTGTAGTTATAATGGTGATTTCAAAACTGAAACATGAACACGTGGTTGTGACTTTTCAGGTTTCCACTATGAGGCTTGTAACGAGGCCGACAAGAAGGACTTTGAAAAGGCCATTGAAACCATCGCAGTTGCTTTTAGCAGCAAGTAAGTACCTGGACCACCTCTTTATAGTATTTCTTACTTTAGCCTTTTCATACACTTATGGTGATTACTAGACCACACACTTGTTACTGGTATTGATGCGATCTTTGCCCCAAAGTCTATACAAGAGGGCCAGTAATTTACCTCTGTGCCTCTTGTACAGACGGAACAGGTAGTTCTCTTTGTGTGTGTGCAGTAGTCTGTTGTTGGGAATGAGAGAGAAGTGCAGTGATGGTGACACATTTGCATGAGGCAGAGCAGAAAACAGGAAGTGGTTTTTCTTCTGCTGTGCGACACAAAACCAGAAGTCAAAGATGTTGTTCACCACCTGCCTGCTAAATGAACAGATTGCTGCAGACTGAGGAGATGATATTGACTGTTTGCAGGATTTAAGATGCTCAAGAGGAATCAAGACTGAAATGAATGATTTGAATCTGCAACTAAGAACCTATTAAAATCTGTGTCTACAATACAAATGTTTCTATGTGAAAAATTACAATTTTTATTTTAAATAACTTATAAGTTAAAAAGTCAACTTTGACTTTTAAAATGTATTACTCTTGTTTAATTGAAGTATATTTTGGGCGAACAGTGAATCACATGCTTATCAGTGACACTTCAGGGCTTGATATCCGTCACATGAGGAAGTGAGTTGGCAGACAGTTGAAATCTGCCTGACGTGTCTGTTTCCTCATTCTCGTCTCTGTTTTTCTGCCAATGACCTGAAAACAACAGTTTGCTTGTTTAGCGTCTTTTGTAACTGTCAACAACCAAAGATGTTACAGTTTTACTTGAGGCTGGATGAGGCATTTGAAGAAGAATAGAAGTTACTGCATGTCAGAGTAAATTTATGTATAATATGAGGAGAGAAAAAGATCAAACCCAGTGGATCAAAATCAACCTGGATGTTTTTATCACTTGTTCTTCTCAGCACCTGAATAGGGTTTTTTTGTTTAATTTTAAAACCTCTCTACACTGGTGGTCATATTTTACAAACTGCCCCAATGTACAGTGTCTCTGTGCTGATGTCCAAGTGTTGTTTTCTCCTCAGTGTGTCTGAGCTGCTGATGGGAGAGGTGGACAGCAGCACGCTGCTCTCCCTGCTGCCCACCGAGAAAAGCAGGGTGGGTGAAACTTTTTCACAAAGCAACTCACCTACCAGTCTCCGAAAGAGATTTATACTCCCAACTTTTCATGTTTGGTACAAATGAATGGTCTTTTGTGTTGTGCAGTCGATGGAGAACTTGTACAGTGCGACTGGCCAGGGAGCGGACGGTGGCCAGTTCAGGAGCGACCTGCAGGACATGGGTAGGACATCAGTCAGTCCTGTCCTCACACTGCAGCTGATCTCTGAGATACTGCTGCACATTTGTGCTTCCATTCACTCTTGATTTCTCCTTGATTTATATATATATATATATATTTCTTTTGTTATATCTAGATGTGTGTGTGTGTGCTTTGTCATTTACATTAAAAAGTAGTGATGTAACCTTGATTCAGACAGAGTTTAAAAAGGGGTAAAACAGGAACAAACAGTTATCACCAAAGTAAAATCTTAAACTAGAACACACTCACTCACTCATCACTCACTCATACATCTGAGTCACCTCAACATGTCTGATTTCTTTACATTTAAGTTAATCCTGGGAAACAAGTCAGCCTGTCTTCCAATATTAAAGAAAGTAAAAACAAAAGTCCTGGACCAGCCCCTTTGTCCAGGTCTGCGCCAAAATATAATGTTTTTTTCTGTGATCCATACCACATCCTTCCAAGTTTCATAGAAATCTGATCAGTAGTTTATCGTAATCCTGCTGACAAACCGACCAACACACAGACAGGGGTGAAAACATTTCCTCCTTTCTCCATAGATAATATAACAGCAGATGTTAAAAGATGATCACCTCAGCGACAGATCTCCTCCTCCTTCATCTGCAAATGTTCTCGCACACATCATCCTCCTCTGACTGTCGCCACAGTAACGGTTTGTGTAATGACCTGTGTTTGTGTTGTGTATTGGATGTCTAGGCCGGGGGGAGGAAGTGGATGTGATCCTCCAGCGCAGTGAGGGAGGAGTGGACTCCGCTCTGCTCTATGCTAAAACCATTTCCAAGTACATGAAGGACCTGATCAACTACGTGGAGAAGAGGATTTCACTGGGTAAGTGGGAAACTCAGAAATCATTCAATGATGTCAAGGTTATTTGTCAGAGAAAAAGTAATTTTAAACACCTGTTCGACCTATGTGGACTTGTTTTGTATTGTCAAAATTGTATTGTCCAATATTTTTAAATTAATCGCTTATTTGTTGTAGCATTTTATAATTCTGCCACTTGCAAACACGTCGCCTCAGTCACAGTTTGTGTGGTGACCTATCACTGTTAACTGTGTTCTTCTATTTACCAGAGACTGAGTTCTCCAAAGGCCTGCAGAGATTATACCAGTCCTGCAAACACAGCATAACGCATGTAAGCCACTCTCTCTCACTGATAATCTGTGATACTGAATGTTAAAAGCTGGAGTTTTACATTATTCTCATACTCTTACTTTCTGCGCTGTGTTTGCTTCCTCCAGCCCCACATGCCGCTCTTCTCCATCTACTCTCTGGCCCTGGAGCAGGATCAGGAGCAGGGTTTGGGGCTGCAGCAGGCCAACAGCACCCTGCACAACCAGACCTTCATCCAGGTAACCTGTCTGCTCCCGTTCATGACCCACTGCTGCCGCTGCGCACATGGTGTTGATCTGTCGTCCTTTGTCCTTGCAGCCTCTGCTGCAGCGGAAACAGGAGCACGAAAAGAAACGGAAGGAGATCAAGGAACACTGGATTCGAGCAAAGAGGAGACTGGTACAATCTCAAATTCTGTATATGTTAGAATGAGTAGTTCTTTTATCTCTCTAAGAAACGGAAAAGAGCCAAATGTGTGTGTCTGCGTTTAGATGGAGTGTGAGGCGAACCTGCGGAAGGCCAAGCAGGCCTACATGGCTCGCTGTGAGGAGTACGACAAGGCCAAGACCGCAGCCTGCCGAGCCGAGGAGGAGGGAGGAGGGTCGACGGCAAAGTCTGTGGAGAAGAAGAAACGAGCGGAGGAGGAGGCTCGCAATAAGGTTTTTATCAGCTACTGTAGTTTTTGTCTGCATGTGTTCTGTCACACATGATCTACATATTAGATTATTTAAAAATATTTGTTCATCTATCTGCCACATTATCATGATCAACACTTTGTGCTTTACAAAGAAAAACAGGAGATTGGAAGTAAACAGAAAATCAAAAGTGGTGTGTGTTTGCATGTGCAGTCAGACGAAGCGGAGGCCACCTACCGGACCTGTATCGCAGATGCCACGGCTCAGCAGCTGGACCTGGAGCACTCCAAGGTCACGGTGCTGAGGCAGCTGCAGGACGTCATCAAGCAGAGCGACCAGACTCTCCGCTCGGTGAGAGTCATCACACACGAACACACGTACACAACTGAACCGCCGTTGATCAGAATAATATCAACTGCTCTCTGCGACGGCTCCTCCTCCAGGCGACCATCTCCTACTACCAGCTCATGCACATGCAGACTGTGGCTCTGCCCGTCCACTACCAGACGCTGTGTGAGAGCAGTAAGCTGTACGACCCAGGACAGCAGTACGCCGCCCACGTGAGAGACCTGCTGCTACCGGAGCAGCCCAACGTCCACTACGCGTTCGAGGCCTACTCCCCGTCCAGCTCCTCGTCGCAGTAAGGGAGAGTTTAATAAGAACCACAGTTATCCAAGTTTTCAATCGCAACTTTAAAGTACTACTTTGAATGAATTGACTGTCTTGTAATTCCACATTGGTGCAGCCACGGCCACAGACTAAGGAACGACAGTTTCAACACGGAGCAGTCGAGCCACACAGACAGTCCTGCTGCCTGCGTGGACACAGCAGCTGCTGACAAAGAGGCCGAGGCTCACCGCAAGAGTGAGTGATCCCTGCTGATGTCACTGTGCCGCCGTGGTTCTAAAGATTATTATATTTATTAAAGAGTAAACAGTAGAGCCCGGCCCATTTATAGTATGGCCGATAATATCAGCTTAATATAGAATAATATTGGCTTTTACAGATATATTGGTATCTGTTTATGTTTGCCATGAGACACTCACATGTGGACTTCTTTTCTTTAAAATGTCTGTTACTTTACAATTGTTTATTATCTTAGTTCTAAATATTTGATTGTATTTGTGTTTTCTTTTAATTTAAAGTTATTTGTATCGAAGTTTATGGTGAAACTTTAAAATATCAAGCCTTAATTGCATTAATTTGGGTTTGATATTAACATCTTTGGAATCAATGTTTTTTCAGTATCGGCCCCCAAACATTTATATCAGTCGGGCTTTGGTAAACGGCAGTGAAACGATGAGCGTTGCAGAATAAATATTAAGTCAAGTTTTGATACTTTGTTGACACTTATACTTCTGCTGTCACCAGGACAAGGCCACAAGTCGTGGGGCTCGACGGTGAGCGATGACAGCGTTGGAGGAGATGGAGGTCTCGAGTCTCCCACTGCCAGCACAAGTACGCAAGAGCTGATTCACAGCAGCACACGCACATGTATCATCTCCATGTAATGATGAAGAAGAAATTGTCTCTCAAGAGAATCTTGTTGGAGGCAGCAGTATGTCTGAGAAATGTATTTAAAGTGTATGTTGATTGTAGGTGACATAAGTAAAATTGTTCGCACATCGTCCACTGGAACTATGTCATCCAATGAGGATGTAGATGAGAAAGACAGGAATGTAGCTTCATTCGAAACTCCAGGTAAGATTCTCGGATAACATTTAGATTTTTTTAATTTAACTATTTTGCTAAACTGAGAGAAAATGTGGGCTATCTTTATACATGGTGCGGATCTTTTCCTCCAGATATTAACGGCATGGATCCGGATGTGGTGGTGTCCACCAGACCTTTCCGTAACCTCGGCCTGTCCAAAGCAGCCCGGACCCACCGACTGAGGAAGCTGCGGACCCCCTCCAAGTGCCGCGAGTGCGACAGCTATGTTTACTTTCAGGGGGCTGAGTGTGAGGAGGTGAGTTCTTCATCACATCCCCAGACACTCAGATTTGTGTCCTGAGAAGAACTTCAGCATGTGATTGGAGATCTCGTATTTTAATCCCTCTTCCAAGGAGCTTATGTTTTCATCAGCATTTGTATGATAGTTTGCAGGATAATGCAAAATATACTCAACCTATTTCCAGCCTGACCCAAGAAAGAACTCCAAACCTTTTGGAGCGGATCTGGATGAATGTTCCTGGGATTACTTTTTTCAATTTCTTTAACATGGCAGATTGGGTGTGAGCCGACTGCCCTTCTAGTAAAAGTTTTGGACTTCATCTAGTCGGCGCCTTCTTCTCTGTCCTCAGTGTTTCCTGGCTTGTCACAAGCGCTGTCTGGAGACTCTGGCCATCCAGTGTGGCCACAAGAAGCTCCAGGGCCGTTTGCAGCTGTTCGGCAGGGAGTTCTCTCAGGTGGCCAGCTGTGCCAGTGACGGGATTCCCTTCATCGTCACCAAGTGCATCTCTGAGATCGAGAGACGGGCTCTCAAGATGAAGGTGAGAAACCTTTCCTCCGCCACAGAGAAGAAGTCTCATGTGTCTGGTACAAACCACTGCTTCCTCCCTGCAGGGCATCTACAGGGTGAACGGGGTGAAGACTCGAGTGGAGAAACTGTGTCAGGCCTTTGAGAACGGCAAGGAGCTGGTGGAGCTGTCCCAGTGTTCACCACACGACATCAGCAACGTGCTCAAGCTTTACCTCCGACAGGTACACACACATAAAAGTACACTCGGACATATTTTCATCTGAAATGTGGCAGAAGATGTACCTGTATCCTCTACTCGTTTAAGGTGTCCTTGTTTTATAACAATTCATTTTTTGTATCAGGAGAATCTGGCTTGGTTTTCTTTTTTTTAAAGTTAAACATTCTATTACACACTAGATGGACAAAAGTATTGGGACACACCTCTTAGTCATCGAATTCAGGTGTTTCATTCAGTCTCATTGTCATTGGTTGGACTAGGCCCCCTTGTTCCAGTGAAGGGAAATCTTAAAGCTTCAGCTTAACAATACAATTCTATGCTTCCGACTTTGTTGGAACAGTTTGGGGACGGCCCTTTTCTGTTGCAGCCCCAGTGCACAAAGCAAGGTCCATAAAGGCCGGGTTAGGTGTGGAAGATCTTGACTGGCCCGTACAAAGATTCCCACAGACACAAGGAAACTGTTCTAGCCACAAATGCCATATTTATCCCTCAGAATTAAGAATGGGATGTCATCAAAGCTCCTATAGGTGTCCCAATACCTTTCTCCATATAGTCCATCTGTCTTAACTGTAGTTCAGTGTTTTATTAATGGCGTTCATTGGACAAGTGTGATTCTTTGAAAACAACCTTTACAAATGGATAAATAAGTTGACCATAAAGTAGGCTACATTTAAAAGAAATCCAATTGGGATCAAGATGTCACAGAAGCGGTTTTGTTTTTTTTTACTCCTGAAATGAGATGCCCAATCTTTCAAACCCAAACAATATATAACTGGATCAAACTAAACAGACGGGACATATTTGCTTTCAAAGTAAAGGCTAAATGAGAGGCTCTCTGTGGACTTTGGTTGGAATATCTAATTAATTCCGCTGCACAGAGCAGAATTTGTATCTTAAGTGATTGCAAGATGCCTCTGTAGATTGTCATGGGAAATTCACAAATATTTGAAATAAAATTAAATTTATTTTGAGTGTTTATTTTGATATTTTTTGCTTAAAGCTTATCTAAACCTAAAATAATTTGAAAGTACTACATACTACCCATTTACATCATGTATACACATGATATAAATACCTGTGAACACACATAGTTTAATGTATATTCATGCCCAGCCACATACACACTATATATAAACAATCTTTTTTTTTTTCTTCCCATTAATCCTTTTACTCCTGTGAAATGTAAAGTACTTGTGTGTTTTTAAAGTTATTTCTAACTTTCTCTTGTTTCACTGTGGATAAAATGTGTGTTCACAGCAAGTTCGACCCCTAACACCCTGTCTGTTTCCTTTTGTCTTTGGCCTCCAGCTACCTGAGCCCATCATGCTGTTCCGCCTCTACAACAGCCTGATGGGTTTGGCCAAAGAGAGTCTGCAGAGTATAGGTGAGTCACCTGGAAGAGAGGAGTCTGAGCCGAGCATTGTTAACTCAGCAGGGGGTCGGGGGCCCGAGCTGGTGGATCGAGGACCTGACACTGATCCAGACATCCTGGTGCTGGTGGACAAGCTGAAAGAGCTTCTGAAGGAGCTGCCCAAGGCTAACATCGCTACACTGCGCTACATCATCCGCCACCTCAGAAGGTCTGTTATTACACCCCTTCTAGTGAAGAAAGACTTTATTTTAATTTTATTTTTTTAATGACTGATAAGAGTGATTAGGTATATAAATGTAGTTTTGATCATTCCCCTAACTTCCTACACCCAGGATTGCAGAGCTGGAGGAGGATAACAAGATGAGTCCCAGTAACCTGGGGATCGTGTTTGGCCCCTCCCTGATGCGGCCCCGGCCGACCGGCGCCACAATCTCCCTGTCGTCTCTGGTTGATTACCCCCATCAGGCCCGCATCGTAGAAGCCCTCATCGTCTTCTATTCATCCATCTTCCACTCCAAAAGCTCCCAGTCGCAAAAGAACGGTCGCTCTGACTCCACCGACCTACCTACTCCGCAGGTACACCTCTCTGTGTAATGGCGCCTGATATTAATTTAGTTTTTTTTTTAACGTATTTTAATCTGTTTTAATCCAGTGTTGAGCCTGTACCGGATGCTGAAAGCATAATAGTGTAGTTTAAAGGTAAAATCTGAATAGATAATGAATGGGCCTGCGATATACAGTATATCAGGAACGCTGGGAGGAAACTTCATTACATCATTCATTACATGGCTGCATTCGGAAAGTCCAAATATTTGTGATTCCTAATCCCTGTGACTTGACCCCGATGCAAAACGTCATGAGGTCAAGGAAAGATGTGCAGGAGAATCTGTACGCAGTTAGGAAAGGAGAACCACAGTGTGAAGACAAAATGCAACTCCACTTCCCCTCAGCATTAAACCAACTTTATTTATAACAGGAGACACTTAGACTGCACAGTACAGAGATATCAGGAGCTCAGACAAATATGTGAAGATACACATCAGTTCTGGATTGTGTCAGGAGAATATAATTGTTTCAGGTGCAACTACAAGGTTGTGTCACTTCAAATTTGCTACCTTTCATAAAGGAGATAAGTTTGGAAGAAATTAAAATTTCCTCATTTAGAGAATTTAAATGGCTCTTAGTATCTAAATTACTAAATATAGTGGACTATTCCAACGCACCTTAACTTTCACTTAGAATTTAGAGATTGATTATCAACTGTCACCACAACTTAAATGTTCACATTCTAATTCAATTTCATACAGACGTCAAAGGTTCAAACGAATTGACATTGTATATCCAAGAGGTCAAAGACAACAAACATTTATCTGGGAAGCAATTTGGCTTTTAAGGGCTTTAAGGCCTTTTTATGTAAATATATAATCTTCAGAAGAACAGTGACCTTATTTTGTCAACAATTTTATTTTTTTTTGTTTGTGACAGTTAAGAGGAAATGAGCAGTCATAAATCTTTATATTCCATTACCAAAACCTGCCATGATGGGATTTGCATTTCAACTGAAAACAAACACTTGTCTTGTTAGTGCAATCTGTTAACTGCCTCCTTTTGGATCAGCTCTCTGTTGCCGACGAGGAGATGGTGAGTCCTGCTGATGGAGAGGAGGACGGAGGCACAGAGAGTAAACCAGACTCTGACAAGACGGAGGAGGGATGTGGTAAGTTGTTATAAAGGTTAACTACACTTAATACCGTTGTAAATTAAAGCACTTCCTCTTGTAGTTCCTGCTGAGTTAAAAAAAAACATTTAGCATGTCTTGTGTTTGACCTGAGTGTTAAAAAGCAATTCCCTCTTTATCCCCATTCCTTCAGAGAGTTCTTTGGGCTCCAGTGAGCAGCTCCCCGACTCTGACTTCGAGCCGGATGAGAGCGAGCAGAGGCCGGCCCACCGTCCCTGCCTGGTGAAGCAGGAGAGCGAGGTGAGCGTGGACGACGACCAGCTGAGCTACAGGGACAGCCTGGACCTGTCCAGCCAGTCTGCAACCCACACCGACCCAGAGCAGGAAGAGGAGAAAGACCCAGAGATCCCAGCAGGTAGAGAGCCTCCTGCTCTGCCAGAGAGCGACCCCCCTGATGAAGACACCGGGGCGGAGCAGACCCTGAGCGCCTCGCTGGCCGAGCTCAATGTGAATCAATCCAACAACAACTACCCATATTCCCCTATTTTAAGCATGTCAGGGCTTAGGCTGGGGCGTCTGTGTGGAAAGAAGTTACCCTTAACTAGGAACAGGGACAGTAGCCCGGAGTTTGTCTGACAATGTACAATCTGATACGGTCAAGTGACAGGAATCTGGTTTTTATGCTTTAAAATCCAGGGAAACTTAAAACTGAGAGGATTCTTTTATAGTGAACATCAAAATTCAAATTTCATTTTAACCTGTGCAGATGTTTTTTGTAGCTGTACTGATTTATCCTCTGCACGCTTACTGCTGTTTGAAGCAATTGTTCCTGTCATTTCAAGAGTTTTGTCTCAAATGATTTTTAAATGTTTTCTATTTTTAAGTGTTATCCTCATTGCTCTAACAATACTGAGGCAAGTGAGATGAGTCATGTCAGAATGTGTACAATGCAGATTTTTTTAAAGTAAATTCTCTTTCAAGTGCTGCAGGTTCCTTTTCAGCACTAAATAAAAAATAAATAAATGTAATAGTTTCTTATAAATGTTGCCTGTATTACCTTCATGGCTGTTTGGTCTATTTTAATAAAATCTTATTTTACATTTGTCCTCGTTCAATGTTTGATATTGTTTTGACTACAGAGAAATCTTTGCCAAACATGACCATGAAGAAAAAGTACGAGTTAATAAAGAGTAACCATTACTGACACAAATTCTGACAGAATATTCACTTCCTGGTGATGGAACAGTTTACCACAGTGGGTGGGAACTCTGATCCCGGACACTAGGGAGAATATGCAGCCAGTTCCAAAAGCTTCAGCTGACAGGAGCTAAGGTATGCCTTTTAAATGGAGAAAGAAGGTAGGTCTTTAAAACCATTAGTCTGATGTAGATAGGTTTTTTTGTGATGTGTAAATAGGTGATGAGATTATGTGGAGTAAGTTATAACAATATTTCAAGTTTGAATTCTTTATTTTACAAAATCTTATCACAGGAAATATTTCAATTAAACAAAACCGGTCAAAAAAGCAGAAGGAGAATTTGTATAACTTCTTCAATTCCCTTCACGGGTCCTAAATGTTGATGCAGGAGAACACCTGAAAGAAAACAGACTGTCAAGCAACTACATGCTCGGACACAAACACTTGATTGTCTTGACTTGACTTTCAGATGCAGATGTATCTATTGACTAATATTACAAGTTGAATTTCACCGATGACCGTCTCACCCTTAGTATTACTTTATTCCATACCTGTGTGTCACTGGACCAGTCTGTATGTAATGTACCTCCCAGCTGTTTCACTCGGTCGGATGATCTTCACTACCTGAAAGAGTTAAAGGAAAACAAAGCATGATTTTAGTTTGGACTCTTAACACAATCCAAATTGAGTTGCCGTGACGACAATACACTTTGACCACAGTTTGTGAATGTTGTCTGTTTTGCATACTGGCACACGTATTCATACTATGGTAGCTTGTCCAGTTAAATGGATGTCTCACTTTCATAGCTTTAGCTGTTGTCTATATCAGTAACAATAACACTTCGAACTAGATGCAGGTCTGAAACGTTTCAGTGATCACAAGCCCTTATTCAAAAGCCATTCATCATTCAATATTGAATGACGAAGAAAAGATTAAGTACACAACATTATGCAGCCATGTGTGGGTGCTTTTTTTCATACATCATTTCAACTTAAAAAGTATCGAGATTTTTTACCTGTCCTCGTTTTAAGCCAAAGTAGCGAGCGACAGGGTCTCCAGCCTGGATCCTCGGCAACTGACTCTCTTTTAATTTGCTGAAGTAAAAATGTTAAGGAAGGACAACAAATACATAATCTCTCGAGCAGCTGAGTATTACAGGGACACTACATACATTGGTCTTTACATAACTGCGGTCTTAAAGGATACTATCTCAACAGAATGTCCGACACTTCCTCTTTTGTCATAACTATGTGCTCTGGAACAAGCTGAAAGAAAAAGACGTAATACATCAAACACAAACATGTACACATGAGCCACAGTCAAATGAGATAATATTTAAATATACTGTTGATCGGAAGATACAGTGGACTCAGCAGTGTGTTGTTTACCTCATGCTCTGTGATGTTGATAAGCAGCTCTTGTTGTAGAAACTGCTCCAAAATGTATTTGGGCGCCATGTCGACTAGAGACTGAAAGAATTCATTTCCATGTATAACTGTGCCAAACGAGCAACACAAATTGAACTCATGACACACCACAGTCACAGCATAATCCCGAGAGACTTGTTTCTGTTCATCACCCAAATGTTTTATGTCAGCAAAACTTTAAATTGTTGTTTACCTGTTTGGCTGAGGGTGTCATGCCCATCTGCACAACAATGATGGCTCGTGTGATGTTCTCTTCCTGCATCCTCTGACAGTACATCTTTATCGTCTTGATTCCCACCTTGGGCTCCTCTGAAGAAAAATGAATTCCATATTATCAAAAAGATGCACGGGACATTCAAAACAACCACAATGTCAAGTTTCAACAGTTTTACCCAGAAATTAATAATAGACTCGTCTCATCTTTGGCTAGGTGACTATTTGTGTGTTTCTATGCGGCAACATTGAGTAACTAACTAACATATGGTGTGAACCTACCAGGAAAGAAAACAAACATCTGGTCGGTGGGGTCGTCGTTGTGAGCCACCAGCACGGTGAGGTCTGTGCGTCTGGGGCGACCCTCGCTGGGTTTGTCTCCAAACTGACTCTTGAACTCATCCAGCGTCTGGTCCAACTCGTCCTGTGTCACCAGGTAGCCTCGGTCATGGCACAGCTGAGGACACGGGGGGGGGGTCATGTAGACAGTGAGTGTGGAAACAGGCACAGATCAAAGCTCCCTACAGACTCGCTTCTTTCTCCAGGGTGTAACCCATATTTAACCGTGATCAGAATGCGATATAAACTGGGCTTTTAATTCTAAATTAGGTTGATGTGAGATCTATAGATAAGGTTTCAATTCTTCATCCTGGCGAATAACATGTGTGTTGGTTCGCAGGCAGAGAGTGGAACTTCCTGAAACTAGTTGTTGTTGTTGTTGTTTTACTCTGGGTCAGTTGCTCCGAAGTCACACCCGAAAAAAATATACATAGACAAACAGCTGGTCAGGAAACAGGACGCAAACTACATAATGATGACGATCAAATAAACAAAACCCCGAATGCCCATCGTCACACAGCGGAACAGCTTTACAAGCTATGCTAAGCTAACAAGCTAACAGAAGACATTCAAACGCAACGCACCTGCATGATGGTTTTGCGGATCTTCCACAGCCTGTACGTTTCCTCTTCGTCATCCATAGCGTTACACTTATTTTATATTTGATCTAAACGTATATTTTGTTTAGTTTATCACTGAACTCCAGCGGATGAAGCGACGCACGTTCTTGTTAACGACGCAGCTTGATGACGTAGGTGGTAACTCGGAGCTGTATCATGGATGCAGTGTGATTAAAAAAGATATATATTATAACATTAACAATAATAATTATGACAACAACCTTAAATATCACAATGATAACAACACCAAAATAAATAATAATAATAATAATATAATAAATAACAACAATAATATGAACGCATTTACGTTGTCCCCGCCCACCCCGTGCTTGTGCCGCGTTCCAATACACCTCGGAGCTCGGCTCTCGGAATGACGTCAAGAGAAACACGAGTTAATTACGTTCCAGTTGCACAGTACTATGTGTATGGAAAATTGACTTACATAAGTGCTACTAAACAGTAAAAACTACAGCTCTCACTACTTGTTGATACACGAAGAAGCCATCTTAGATTTGACAGTCTGGGGTGGTGATTAGGACTCCAACTGCAACTTCCGACCCGGAGAATGGTAATTCCGAGCTCCGAGGTGTAATGAACGCGCCATCATTGCACTCAAAGGACTGGTGGGCGGAGTCTGCAGCGACAACATGGCCGTGTGTGCTATGCCGTCGATGTTGTGCAGTAAGACGAGGCCGATCCGGGTGCTGATGATCCTCGGGGCTGTGGTGAGCACCGGAGCGATCCTCGCCACGGTACTTTTCTTTGTCTTGTCCACAACGGTAACGTGCACGCAACGCTAGATTTATATTACTCATCATAACTGTATGTGCGTGTGTGTGCGTGTGTGTAACATACATTAAATCCTTGACATTGATAAAACGTCATAGGATTTACTTTTGCCTGACCACCGAGTGTTTCATAAAGACACATTTCATCAACATGTTCTGGTCTGTGGACGCACTTTAATAAACACTGTATTAACAGGTACTGCACTCTAGTTTGTACCTGAACATCACTTAAGGTTTTCCGAATATATCGCTACTTTGTGACGTTTAATGCGTGTGAGACAGTTACAGGATCCGCTTCCGGTCAGCTGTGGTCAGCTGATCAGCTTTATCTTTGAGAAACAGCCCCCCCCCCCTCTGAAATGTAGCGGAGCAGGAGAGGACAGCCGGTGCAGAAACCGCTGAAGTGACGTGCATGTCAGTACCGGACTTAATGCACTTATTTATATTCTATATACCGTTTTAATGAAAAGTCAATTATTGCCTGGACATTAATATGACGTCTTCATACCTATGCATGTCTGTCTCATGCATAAATTAACTATTTTTTACGGTTTTACTCAATATCTTCAAGTTCCAATAGCACATTTTAAATATTGATTACTTTCTCTCTCACAACGTTTTTAATTAGATTTATTTTTGACCGATTTTTAATTTGTTACACATTTGTCTGATAGCTGTATTTTGTAGCTATTGTTTTTGCTTTTGACTCGCACCATAAACGGTGTGTAAATAATAAATGATTTTTAAAATATATATATTTTTTGCATTGAGACTTGTATGTAACGATGGTTGGACGATTTGGGCAAAATTATGTCAAGGATAAGTGTAGATATTCAGTCGATTATCAAAAATGGTTGATGATTTCACAGTATTATTATTTCTTCTAAGTTTGAATGACTTTTGCTCCGGAGTTAAGGATCTGGTTTTACTTTCTTTATGAGCAGAGATCAGAACACTTGATGAACAGCGAAACATTTAACGAGTCAGAGGTAGACCGATAACATGTTAGACCTCCTAACAGTTCTTGTGCAATAATGCATAAACATTATATAGCTATACATTGGACTTTTGTCATATTGCTGTTGATGACAAATATATTACATTAATTATCGATAATGAGTTCTATGATTCGTCAAAATATGTTGAAATAATCTATTATAACCCAGATCAACGTGATGACGTCATAGTAACACTGGGTCTGCCAGTTTAACTGTTATCTGTTATTTAACAATGGGTTCTGGGACAAACTGTATTTGAAAGCTAAGCCTTTCTGAACGGTTTCAAACACTAACTCTGTTGTTTTCCCAGATTATGTTATTTGTTAGAATGAACAGAAGGTTTTGGCCCATATATCAGGGGGAGACTTAAGAGGTTACGTGTCCTGCAAGTTAATGCCAATTCACTGATTCACTGAAAAACAAAATTAACCTTTTGTTTTTCATGCTGATATTTAGCCCCTTATATAATAGGCTTGTGTATTTCCTCAGACTATTGCTCTTTTCCCCGGCCACATGGAGCCCGACCTCTTGTGGCCCAATTGCCTGGTTTTATAAGGACTTATGAGAGTGTTGTGACCTGTGGACCTGACAAGCACTTCTGACGAGGTTTATAAAGAGCTAATCAAGTCTGTTAATAATCAACCGCCCCCTTTATATGAGCACGGCGGAGCGAGTGCTCTCTTTCAGTTCTTGGATTGCGGTTGAACGGGGGGGTGTAGCTGATTGGTTTAGAGATTGGATCTGCGTCGGCCCTCACGGGACCTCACTAAGGGGCAGTCATGCGTCTGATAGGGTCCACTGTCTTTCTCTCTGTCCTGCTGCAGGTTATGGTAAGAAACATTTGGATGGAAATACTTTTTTAAAGATAATAATTGTGCCCCAATGGCTGGGACACAGAATGTCTTGTTAACGTGTGTTAATGGTGCCACATTCATTCAGAAGTAAACTCCCATCACTCACCTGTTTTTGTTGTCCCTCTTTCTTCCTGACAGTCTGCCGAGACAGGGGACTGGCAGGCGGCCACGTCTATTTACAACTTCTCAGCGACAGATATTGACGGCAATGTGGTCTCCCTGGAGAAGTACAGGTAAATCTATCCGTGATCTTTTCTCTCCATAAATTAGCTGCAGCATCGTACCACGAGTCCAACTTCACTAAAACACGATGTATAATGTGTGATTTTGTATTTTCAGGGGGGAAGTTGTCATCATCACCAACTTTGCCTCTAAATGAGGCAAAACCCCAGTAAATTACTCTCAGTTTACGCAGATGTACACCACGTATTCTGGGAGAGGTTTACGCATCCTTGCCTTCCCTTCTAACCAGTTTGGGAACCAGGTACTCAAACACATGATAACAGACTTGAATTGATGAACATTTTGCACAGTGTAAATGACATAATCATAATAGAAAATCATCTACTTTACAGCGTATGATTTACTGGTGAAGATGGAAAAGCATTTCATAATATCAAATTTTTATGGTTTTTATACTGTAGTAAATCAAAACAAATGGTGTTTTATCCACATTGGTTTAGTAGTGTCTTATTTTGAAATAGTATAATTCTAATATAATATGATGTAAAGCCACAAGAATGAATTTGCTCTAATCTCCTTTAGTAATTTGTTTTCTTCTTTGTTGTACTTTGAAGGAGCCTGGCAGTGATTCTCAGATCAAACAGTTTGCTGCATCTTACAACGCTAACTTTGACATGTTCAGTAAGATCGATGTGAACGGAGACAGCGCTCACCCTCTGTGGAAGTGGTTGAAGAATCAGCCAAATGGGGGGGGCTTCATGGGAAAGTAAGTGGTGAACATATGAGTAATAGAACAGAAAAGACACACTTATCTTATTGTGAGAAAGGTGTGACGACAAGTTACATTTGGTATAATGACATGAAACTTGCAAATATGTCTCTGAGTGGATTTAAGTGTTCACTCTGTGATTATTAACACACGTTTTTGTTTTCATTCTTGCAGTAGCATCAAGTGGAATTTCACCAAGGTAAATATTAATACAAGATATTTATTAATATGTGAAATATTAAGATATCTCCTAGGTTGATAAATAATGAACCATCTATGCAGGTTATTTTGTACACCAGAGCCCTCTCTCTACTATAGCCTCTCTACTATAGCCTACCATATTAGAGATGTATGAGATAATTTGAAATAAACCAAGAAATGCTTATAATATAATCTAATTCTAAAAATATGAATAATACATTTTTGCTTTTCCTTGTTTTCTTCCTCTCTAGTTTTTGATCAATAGAGAGGGGCAGGTGGTGAAGAGATACGGACCCCTGGATGATCCAAGTGTATGTACAAATCTTTTTTACATTAATAAAAATGTATTTATAGTTTATATTTTGATTGTTGTATATCCTTTTATATTTAGTTCCTATTTGGCCTTTTTATAATTTGCCTTCAGAGGAACACTTACATCAGAAGGAGCAAAGAGCTTTATTGTGTTAATATAAACTGCCGAAATACAGTGTAATAGTGTGTACAGATGAATGAGTTAAAAAAAAAGGGATCCATTAATAAACAAAAGCCAAGATGGTGACTGGATCTCCTTTAATTTAAAGATCTAGGTTGTAGGATTCAGGATTAACTCTCATGAAAAATTGAATACAATCGTGATTTATGTTTTCACCCAAAAATAAGAATTAGTTTTGTTGGTTTAAAATGATCCATTCATATCTACATCTGGAGCAGGTCCTCATTCACAGAGTCCGCCCTGTTGCACCACCATGTTCCTACAGTAGCTCAGAACGGACAAACCAAACACTGGCTCAAGAAAGACCGCCTTTCACATTTTTTATGTTATCTGAATGCTACAGCAGGTTCTCCCACAAACCTTGAGGAGAGATTTCAGTTGGTTGCAGTCTGCAACTTAACCACTAGATGTCACTAAATGCCCCTTAACATGGATTTGATGTTTAGTTTAAATTGTCATTATCTCGACGCCATAAGTTAACAACACAGAAGTGAAAGATGTGTCTGCTAACGGATCACACATGTGTGTTGTCATGTCTCTCATGGACATGTAATTGATGCCAACTCTTTATTGTGATTTCTTTCTAGGAGGTGGAGAAGGATCTTCCCAAATACCTTTAAACCCCTGATGAAGGGCTGATACCTCACTCACTGATACTCCATCCACTTTGTCTTTCTCTGACTCTCCAGCATCAGTGAATATAGTTCGGATCGACCCCAGACCAGTGACGGTCTGTTCACAAACCCGCTTGGCGGACAGAGCAGACCTGATGAAAAATGGTGTACAAACATTCTGGGAGAATTTCAAAGCTTATATTCATAATTTTGTCTGGAGAGAAGGATAAATCATCCCGTAATTTATCATAGTAAAGTCATATCTGACATTGTTTTCATAATAAACTGCTCAAAAATGTTGACCAAATTATATTTTGTCTGTCAGTAAATTATTTGGATTTTTTAAGTGTACATATTTATGTTTTTTTAGAATATCTGGTATTCATGTGGACAATTATTTAATTGTATATAATAGGCATAAATGTGGCTCAAAATCCAAAAGCCCAAACAGTTTACAATTTCTTTAACAGATTCAAGCATGTATTAATATGCTTCCATATTCTTTTATGAATGTGCACCATGTTTAACTAGGACAAAGTAAAAAGAAGTGCTTTAAGATTGGGTATAAAGGATGTAGAAATAAAACAATGTGAGGATTTAGTTAAAGTTCTCTTTTTTAAGAACAAATCAGTTCTTACTATACTATATGGTTTCTGGACTTGCTCAGTCAAACTAATATCAACAGTTTTATCAGCACTTTAATCACTAGAAATTAAATTTTCGTTAAGTTGAAGAGTAATTCCGTTAAAAGACAGTGTTCAATATAATCCAAAACAATACGATATGTTATATTGTATGTTGCTGAGGTTTGGGGCCGATAATGGTGACGCGGGGTGAGTGAGAAGAGGTGGGACACGCCTGTAGGAATTGTATGGGCCCCAGTGGGGTGGAGAAATAATGTGATAGTTCACCACTATGCTGATGTAGAAGTGGGTGAAGTGTTTATGCCCACAAAACCCTTTTGTAGTTTCGATGGGTAAACAGTGTTGCAGCCAAATCCAATACAATTTAACTAACCAATTCTTCAAATGTAGAATAACAACCGAAAAAAACCCCTAACAAAACAAAAACATGCTCCTGTGGTGTCATCCAAATTGTCCGTAAGCCTCTTCATTCCAATTTGACTCAAAAACTAGATAATTTACCGTTTCAATCCGATTTGAATTTCGTGGCTTACAGACACTTGGATGAGACCACAGGAGCAGAATGGAAGAATTTCATGTTTGTTTTTTTGTTTTCTTTTACATTTAAGGAAGTGGTCACCATTTATAACAATTGTATTGGATTCAGCTGCAACACTGTTTACCACTTAAACTCACCCGCCCCTCCATCAGCTTAGTGGTGAGCAGATGATGAGTGAATATTCATTTTGGGGGGAACTATCCCTTTAACATGAACTCGTTGATTCATGTGGTTGCTCTGATCAGGATTTCAGATCCGAAAGCAGCAACGTGCAGCTGACTGGTTGGTGCTCTCTGACCTCTGACTTCTGACCTTTCTGTTTCCTGTTGTCTGGAGCGGAAACACAGCGGACCCATGTGAAAAAGAGCCAGTGATTCACCACAGACACGCTCACAGACACACTCACAGACCTCTCAGACTCCATCAGCTCAGGCTCCTCTGCATGTGCTACACTGAGCATCCAGGCTGCGGTTCCCTCAGGCTCCGGCAGGGGTCGCCATGCTGTCCCCCCCACCCACCCCACCCCCCCACCCACCCCACCCACCCCACCCCCCCACCCCCAGCAGCACAAAACCAGTCAGCAGCAGCTCGGCAGCAGCAGCCAGTGTGGTGCGGTGGACCTCAGCGGAGCCGAGAGGAGCGGGCTGTGTGCGGGCTAGACATCGCACAGATGAAGGCGCCGTCTCGGAGAACCCTCACATATTCTTCCGCTTGATTATTGCTCCACACCAGACCGACACTTGCCCTCCGTCCTCCCGCCGGCAGAGCGCCCTCGCTGCGGGTCTTTCATTCGGAGGGGCCGGGCTGTTTTTCCTCCGGGAGGCTGAATGGAAGCAGCAGCAACCGAGGGAGCGGTCGGGCTGTCGGAGGCCGGGGACGGGAGCCCGCTCTCCGGGGCCGCAGCATCCGATGATGGGGACACGGTGGTCGGAGTGAGCTACGGGATGGACGCCGCCGACATGGGTAAGGTCGAGGGAGTGTGTTCCATTATCCTCGCGTCCATTGACGTGTCAGGGTCCGATGATGCCTCCGTGACCAAAAGTCCCGACTCATCTCAGCTAGCTAAGACCTTGTGAGCTAGGCTAGCAGCTAACCCGGCTGAATGGAGGGAAGCAGGTGAAGTGAGGTGTTAGATATAACGTGTATGTTACCGTGTCATGTATAACAATATGCATCAGTGCTGGTGCAGCCATGACACACAACACACCGAGGCCAGGAGATGTCTGAAGGACCGACACGAAGCCTCCTGTATCTGGAGATATTTGCTATCACCTGCCTTGACGTATAGAAAGGACCAGGGGCGTAGCTAGGATTCCCTTCATCTCCTCCTCTGTCTTTTAATTCCAATAATTGAATTATCACCACCTGCCTCCCACAGGCTGCAGAAAGACCTTATATTTCTTTGCAAAAACCATTAAAGCCTCAGCGTTGGCAGCTGCTGGAGCTGGAGAAGAGAAGGGCTCAAGCCTCAGCCGCTGTGTGACCGTGACAGGCTGAGACACCTGACAGCAGCTCGGCTTTCAAGGCTGTTTCTTCGTGTTGGACAATGAGATAAACATGAGAAGATGAGAAACAGGCCTTGTGCTTAGCTGTTTAGGTTCTGGCGTCATTTTGCGTTTGATAATGTCAAAGAGGCTCACATTTTGTAAAGTGGTATATAGTTAATCCATAAATTATATTTTGTCTGCAGAGTTTCATTAAACAGGTGTTGTTTTAATACCAGAAACACAAGTTCGCCTTTACTCTTGAAGCAATTGAAGCTTGTTTTAAATTTAAGTTTGTCAGTAGAAAGATCATTTTTAAAGGGGTGGGGAGTTTTCTTTCTCCTATTTAGGGCAATAGCCAACTAAAAAGATTGAACACATATATGGGTCTGATGTCAGATGGTAGTGATGATAATGATGCTACTTGTAACCTGTTTTAGCCCAAACACCTTGCTCAGTCAAATCCTCATGTTTGGTTGTAAAATGCATGGCTCATAGAGATGCTTATTCCTCCCTTGTATCAAACTCGGCAGTGATATGGCTCAAAATGACAAGTTGGGTGTTTTTATTGTCTCTTGTTTGAGAGAAGGAAATGTAAATTTCTTGCAGTGTGTAGCTAAGCAGCAGCAACATTGCCTCTTCACAAATTCTCTGTCTGAATCACATCTCAGCTTCTTAGCTATCAGCTTGCTCATCTCAAAACTTACCTGCATGATATTGTGTCTGCCAGAATATGATCTTGTAACTGGCGCCTAACTCCACCGAAGATCGCTAACTGAAAGCCATACAGCCGAAAGAGTCCACCCTAAAGGACATCGCTATTTTAAGTTAGTTTCTTCACACACAAAAATGCTCTCATGAATATTTTTTGTATTTATGAATGGACTTGCCCAGAGGCCAGACATTCCCCACACCTGATCTAGAGACTGTTTAAAGCAAGTTGCAGTTGTTCAGTAGCCAAGTTAATAGATGGATCATAATAATAAACGACTGACATTTTTCTAAAGAAATGTGCTGCTATGTAAATGTTACAACATTAGGTTATGTAGGTTAGTAAGTAGTGACCTAAATCTATAATGTATGTGTTTTTTTAGCTACACGTTTGTTTAACAGGTATCAGTCATTCTGCATTCACTGGTCATGCTCTCTCTACTTCAGGGTTTGAGGGTTTTCATTGTCCCTGGTGAGTAAAGTGGCTTCTTTGACAGGAGCTTGGTACTGCTACACAGAACAGGCTCATGAATCTAAGGGCTGTCTGGTGAGGGTTAGTTGTCCAGCTTCATTGGATCACAGGATGAAAGTGGAAGTGTGGAGCCTTTGGCTGCAGTCGCCATGTTTTTTCTTGCATGCTAGATGGCGCGTGTCTCACACACCTAGAGTAATTTCACAAGTGTGTGCCTGCTCAGTCATGCACCTTCACATGCAATGGAAAACACAGGCCTTTGTGGAGAAGAGGGTCACATGTGAAGCTTTAGTGTTTTTTACTTGTTCATTTTTGGTGTTCCTTGTCTTAATTTGGAGAGGCAGATAGCAAATATGAGGGATGTGTGACATGCATCAAAAGTCCCTGGTTGAAATCACACTACGGATGTTGTGGCTTTGTGGCCGGCTCTGTAGCCGGCTCACTTATTGAGTACACCTGTCCCCTGTGAAATCTATTTAGATTAATGGTTAACAGTGATTAAGCATTGCTCTATCCTATGGGACAGTGGTTGTGACAGCATTAAAATATGATGTTTTTAAAAGCAGCAGAGGACAGCTCTTGGTAGTATTTCGGGATTTGTGATCACACTGGATGAAAATACACTGTTGAGTTTTCAAGCTTCGTGTTTTTAACACAACACCATCTGTAACCGTGTTACCCCATTTAACCTCAGCTTTATTCATCGACAAATGAGCTAATGCTGCAGGTTGAGTTGCTTTAAATATTATTGAGGCAAGCAATATTCCAATTATGCCCGTGATCCATGCATCACTTACCTGATGTGCTATTAGAGCAGCATTTTATGATTGCTAAAGAAATCCAATTACAGAAAAAGCCTGTCTAGTTGAGACCTTGCAACAAGTCGTCCAGTCAAACAAGAGCTACTCAACTCCTAAAGACACTGGCTGTTTCAATGAGTAAAATAGACAATATAATCCATTACTCTATGAAGTCGTAAATCCAATCATCTGCTATAAGGTAAACAGTATTCCTATGCTGGAGCTGGGTGAATAAACAGGCTACTTCTGTAAATCTGTGTGATTTCACACGTCACATGCGCTTAGAATACAATTCCTGAACAAAGCAGCCCAAGATGTCTCTGAAATACATGACTCCTAAGGGATAAATTCAAAATGCCAAAATCTTTTTATTACACGTTGTTTAAAATGTATGACTAAAGGCAATCCGCCAATATTTTTGGTAAAAATTGGTTAATAATGCAATCAGCCCCCCAAAAATCTATATTCGTTGGTGTTTAGATTCAACCCGTTTAAACGGTTTTCTTTGTCCCTATTTAAATCAGGGAATCGGGGTTATCAAATTGTAAAAGCCCACCTGCAGCATCTTGTCATACTGTTATCAAACATATTAGCATCACATGAGCTTTAATCTAGTGATATTATCAGACTGTACTGCTCTATCATAGTTTCTATCAGCCTGTTGTTTAATCAATCTTACATCGTGTGCTGTTTAAAGAAAGATTTTTATCACAATATGATATGTTACTAAGTTGTCAATCCTATGCTTTTTATTACTAATGTTGTGTGCAACCTCTAATACAAAGCTTGATAGGTTAGGCTATTTGGTGTGATAAGCCCTGCAGCAGGGAGGGGTGTGGATCACAGCATGACTACTATGCATCATCTGTCACTGAAGGGTCTTAAAGAGAAAGTCTGCTCAAGATTAAAGGCTTTTCAGCTGAAAAATGTATAACCTAGAGATTGTGTTAATTTCTATGGCAATGACTATGTATACAAGTACACCAATAAGACAATATTAACCCCAATAAGAGAATAGTCTGAATAAAACACAGCCATGTAAACAGCATTTTCCGATCAACTTAACCTGAATAATGTCATACTCGGAATAGGCAATATTCAAATTTTACCGACTGCTTGATGACATACACCCTGGATTCCAGTGTAAACAAGATGGTTGGAGAAAGTAAGAAATATAGTTAATAAACTGTAGCTATATTTTCAGGGTAATGGCTTTGATAAAGTGTTTGGATGGATGCAAACACTTGCAATGGCGATATTTTGAAAAAAGGTCATGGGAATGATCTCCATCTGATATAGAGGATGTTTTTTAAATGTGAGGACTATGAATGTAGCATTTTATTAATAACTCATGTAAACATCATAATCAAAATAATGTCTTGTTTAAAATAAAGTAAAAAGTCAGATTTGGGTTTTCACGTCACAGTCTATGTAACACAGGGGTGTCAAACTCATTTTTTTTATGGGGCCACATACTGCCCACTTTGATCTCAAGTGGGCCAGACCAGTAAAATCATAGCATAATAGCCTCATACCCCCCCCCCCCCCCCGTTTTTTTCACCGCCGCCACAACGCCCCTCCGCCCTGGACGACGTCGCGTCCAAACCGTCTTGGAACACGGACCTAGGAGTCTATTACACGCATTGAAAGTGAAAGGTGAGGGCCGGCGCGCGCCGGCTGAGGTGGGATTCCAGCCCCCCGGGGCTCCGTGCACACCACTGCGTACCCCCTGAACCACTTTGCGTAGCCTGTACTCCAGTTTGGGAACCGATGGTCTATGGCAGGGGTCACCAACCTTTTTGAAACTGAGAACTACTTTGAAGGTACTGATTAGTACGAAGGGCTACTTGTTTGATACAAACTTCCTGAATAACAAAGTTGCAAAGTTCACATTTTAATAATAATAATAATAATATGTGAAGAGAATGTCTGATCACATCAATTTAAGTTATTTCTCACAATAATCATTAACAACGATTTCCACAACATAATGGTAGGAAACAGATATATTTAAACAGGCTTTATTTTTTTGTTAAGCTGTTTCAACTTTGCTTAAATGCAACCTTATTGAAGTACTTTTGGTGACATTTATCACTTCATTCCTCCATCAATCTGTACTTTTTCAAAAATAGAGAAACAATAAATTAAATTAGAATCACTTTGTTACAACGATGATGAAGTTCAACCAAAAATAACACATGCATGTGACTGGGGTGTAATAATAATAATAATTTTTTTTTAATTTTTTTTTTAAATTTCGAGCAAGCCTCGCATCCGGCGGGCCGAGCTGGACCCCCTGGCGGGCCGTATCCGGCCCGCGGGCCGTATGTTTGACACCCCTGATGTAACATATCACTGGTCAATAGAAATAACATCAAATGTTAATGCTGCAAAGGTCGAGCTTAGTTCTTATTGGCTCCTGGACACGCTGGATGTTCACGTAACATGTGAAGGTGCTCGAACGGGGGTTTGGTGAACGTCAGAACCCGTGTAATAAAGGCCTGCAGTGTTCAACTCAGCTGCTGTGAATGTGTTATTACACTTTTATGTGGGTGTCACAGCTGGCTGTTAAAAAGCTGTGTGAGTATTTAGTCCTATTCAGAGCTTGTCGTCCTCAGGCAGTCGTTGGTTGTCCCTATTGTCTCCTGCTGTTAGTGTGACAGCATTAATCTTACATGTTCTCTCACCTTCAACCTCTTCTGGTGTCTTTGGTTGTTTTCTCCTCTTCTCGTCTTTCCTCTCCTCTTACTCCCTGTTTGAGATCTACCTCCTCCTCTGAGTGATTCCCTCGGCTCAGCCACTCATTTGTCACTCTACATCATTCTTCCCCCTCTGGTTTTCTCTGCTCTCTGTTTACGGCATGGCCCGTCAGAATTGATGACGTAAGCCGGAATTCACCATCCATCTGTTTCCCCTGTATTATTTCTCTCTCTCTCTCTGAGTCTTATCTTGGCCAGGATCAGTTCGTATCCTGGCTTGTTTTGGAGCTTGACCCTCTGCCAGGTTTTTAGAAGTCATATTATATGACATAGATGATGACGCAGTTCAGTTACGTCTTTTCGTGCTGCTGCTTATTTCATCTGCAAGCTGGGGGAAGTGGGCCACACTTGCTATTTTAACCAACACTCGGCAGGAGCATAGCGCTTGCTGCCGTCTGCCCTTCACAGGGTTTTGTTTCATTTTCTCAGTAACACCCACTGGGAAGATCAGCGAGGGAGAGAGAAAAAAGAAGAGATGAAGACAGTGACAGGGAGGAGAGACACATAAAGAGATTAAGGCTGTAGTTTCTTCTGTTGTGGGGAATTTGTTAAAATCGTAAAGGACTTTATATATATATATCCCACTGAATGATACAGGCTCAGTGTCACACTTGCATGGCTCTAGTGTCATAATGCCCAGGGTTCAGAGGCAGAATAAGGCAAGGACCTGCTGTTTTTTAATTAAGAGACTGTTTCTGTGGCCACTGTGGAGGCTCTAATTGTTTTATATCAGCACCTGCAGCATGTGTGCAGTCAGACACGAGCACAAAGCTCTGAGCCACCCACTCAGAATTAGTGGAGAATATTTTCAATGAAGAAAGTGTTAGAGTGGTGCCGACCTGGGGCTTTATTTATTACACCTATTCTGGTACAGATGAAATTAGAAACAATGTCAGGTGGTGGCCTGGTCCCGTTGAAGCTGAATGCATGTTTTCTGTGTGCACATGTTTGTTTCCTCTTGTCCTGCTTCCATCTACAGAGCCAAAAACATGCTTTTATGTGAAGTGGAAACTCTACACTGCCCGTAGATGAGTCTGTGTTTCTCTCTATGTATTAGAACTGTACAAGACAATTGACCTGAACAGTGTAGATCAGCTTTTAGAGGAGTTATTAAAATGATTAACCAACAACTAATTTTGGAGTGAGAAGTGATAAAATAATCTCTATTCATACTACACCTGCAAATACATATCACATCACCATTCAGGTACACTGTCTATGTCGATGTGAACAGGAAGTAGATTGCCTACTCTGCAGTTGGTTGTTTTGATACAGAAAATATTACAAATGAGAAACATTGGTTAAAATTGAAAAGTGTCACTGAACGTAACTAAAAGAAAGTGTTCGATTTTAAATGTCATCGAAAGAGTGTTTACAGGTATAGTTGCCAACAGAGCGACAGTGTCACTCAATTTACTGACTACATGGAAAGAGTGTGGTATGAGTTGTGAGAGCAATAAGAGTAGGTCCAGTCAGTGTGTGTAACTATTTGCTGGATTTACTGATTCAAACATCTTACACAGAAAAATCTCTTCTTCAGGTAAGCAGGTGCAGGTTCTCACAGCCATGTTAAAAGAAGGTTTTAGAAGAGAATGGTTTGTTTCCTGTATATCAATTCTGTCCCTGGAGGTCTTCAAGGTTGTTATATCACAGTTATAAGGTTGTGTCGCTATCAGATTGTCACGTTACATTGTCATGTTATTCTCCAAAATCCCACCAGTGTGTGATTATTACTTTCTCTGCACTGTAGAAAAAAAAGACTCTGTTCCCTCCTGTCCACGGTCCCTCTGAAGACACCTTTCTTTTTCCTCCATGGTTCTATGTTCTGTGGCAGCCCAGTAAAGTGGAGTCATTTTCTGTTCGCTGTGGAGGTGGATCAGCAGCTGTGGGCTGTGTTATTTGCTGCATTGTAGTTTACAAAGGGCCAAGGCTGCTCTCTGACAGTTTGTTCAGTGGGCATTCATCTGGTCCTACAGTAGATTTCTCTTTGAAACCACAGGCAGTTCAGCCTGCACTCACAGAGGAGGCTCTAGAATGGTAAATGATATCATACACCTTGTTGATTGTATACCTGAGGCTACTAAACAGCAGTGGTACCAGATCATCTGCACAGTGTGTTTGCTTAGATGACAGCATGCAGAGCTGGTCTGTGTGATGCAGCACTGCCAGTGTTTTTAAGGAACATACTGGGAAGAATTGAGGTGGTGATTTTCAGGGGCAGTATTGTTATACAGCGATTACTCCCACATTTGATTTTATGGTTGTTTCAGCTCTGAAGTACCAATACTCTGAACATGCATGTATGCTTGATGGTGGGCATGCCAGACGATTGGTGCTGGAGCTATCATAATTATAACAACAATTACAATTTGATGCTTGGGACACACAACATAGAAGGCTTCCGTAGTAACATTCCATGCAATGCTAAAGAGAAGTACATAGAAAATAAAATGCACAACCAGATGAAAGCACACCAGGTTAGTAATTGTAGAGCAGATGACCTTCTGAGACACAGAAGATGCAGAAGATGCTGCTCTCGGCAATAACACAACATTACAGAGGAGTCAGGCTAATCACCAACCCCTCCTCTCCTCTCCTCTCCTCTCCTCTCCTCTCCTCTCCTCTCCTCTCCTCTCCTCTCCTCTCCTCTCCTCTCCTCTCCTCTCCTCTCCTCTCCTCTCCTCTCCTCTCCTCTCCTCTCCTCTCCTCTCTTCTCCTCTCCCTCAGTCCATAAAATAACCTTTTTGTCTTGGATGACAGCTTTCTCTGCATTTTGAGGATCAGCAAGGATCACTAAGCTCAGTCGTGATCTAGGAGCTCAGTAATGAAAAACTTACTGAAATTGCATAAGAGTCTCAGCGCTTGTGTGTATTTGTGTGCATGTTTTTAGCTTTGCCCAGAGAACAGGGAGCTTCTACTCAACACTATAGTCCGGAGAAGAAAAACCTCCCAGAGGGAGTATAGACCGCACGTATGATTGACATATCAATTTAATTGTATTAATGTAACGTTCCCACAAGCTGATATCCAGGAGAAAATGTTAACTGAAGGCGTGAATGCAGAAATATTAATTACTCCTCTGTTAAGGTCTTTTTGTACTGGCGAAAAAAACTAGTGTACATGTCGAGTCACAGTGTTGGAGGGCAACACATTCCCACCAACACACGGGTATATTTCTACATCCCTGACAGGGAGACTGAAAGGATGCTGTATGACTTTTGAAGGTGTGTCCGTGTGTGTGTGTGTGTCTCTGTGGTATGGTATGTGTGTAACAACAAGCTATGGCCTTGATAATATTCTCACAGGACTTCGCAGAGCAGCCACACTCCTCTGCAATAAAGACAATGCTCTCTGCATCTCCTTACTTTGAATTTCCATCTAAGGCCTTTCTTAGGAAACATGACACTTTCCTCTCCACCTGTTCCATCGGCCCATTCCACAGTAGAAGTGGTGAGATTTAGACAGGCTGTATTAGCTGCTGTCAGTCACTCCGTCGGTAACTGCAGAGCCAGTCAGTTCAGCCACTTCTCATTGTCAATTTTCGTGTATAATAAACTGAGTTGGACGGTGAAGGCCGGCGGTAGAGGCTGAATACTTGCAGTGCTTCCATTTTATTAATATCTGCAGTTTCTTTTGTCAAGCTTTTCATCAGCAGAGAAAGTTCGAGGCAACTGAATTAATTTCTGCAAACCTCAGTGAGTGTTTCTGAAACACAATAAAAACTGATTTTTTTATTAAAACAGTTGTATTAAAGGTGACGATGAACAAGCATAGCAGACACTGTATATAACAGGCAGACAAACAGACAGTCTCTTGACTTCCACCTGTCCTTGCATTGCCGCCATGTTATCCTGATAATCCAGACAGTTAGTCTGGAAGCCTGTTGGGATTGGGATTAGGGATAGTAAAGTAATAGTGACCGTGACTTGGCTGGCTTTGCATTTGGGCTGCTGCCTCTCTGTGAGAGATTTACAAAACGTCAGCACATTGCAGATTTTCTATTGATTCTTTATTACATGAGTAATGATTCAGTGGCAGTGCAAATGTTCTTACAAGAGAAAAAGAAAAAGGTCTTAAAGTTGGTTTATGGGCTCTGTAAAATGACAGATGTATGAAGTTGAGAAAAACAAGTAAAAATTATAAATATAACTTCCCACCTGCGCATATCAAACCAGATAATTGATAACAAGAAGATCTGCTCAGTTTTTGATAATCATTTCGTCCCTGGTTGCCATATCTTGGAAAATGAGAATACAGATCCCTCTAATGCTGACTGTATAAATTCATGCCTGGAATTCCACTAACTTCAAATTAACTTGTGTTTTAGTTTGTCAGTGAGACAAAACAAAGACATTTTTCTTTGCTGGATTGTCAAGAGCAGATTTCTGTTTTATTTTAAAGGACAAACAATCAATTTATTATGAAAATAATGATCAGATTAATGGATAAAGAAAATACAGTATCTGTCTCTTAAAACTCAGAATTATATCTCACTTTCCTTTAGTAGATTTATCTTTGCCAGCAGCAGTTTGTATGCAAAATCGGTTCAATACTCATCGTCCGGTTCTAAGCTAAATGTCTCAAAGGGAGCTTTTTCTGATCCGGCTGAGAGCAGGAAGCTTTTTATTATGCCTGCTTGGTTGCCTTGATGCTTTTGATCATAATGGATGACTTGGCACAGAGAAAAGCTGTCCTCTGTCCTCTCCTGCCCTCTGCACACAAAGTTTGTCTCTCTCGTTCTCTTAATGCTCTGCTCAGGTACTGACATTTTATATAGTTTGATTTAAAGTGTACTTGTTATCAAAGGAATAACTCAGTCAGTGCCCTAAAACATGTTGGGTATGGTACCCAGCCTCACTGACAGCAGAGGTCGGAGAGGCTTTCCCAAGTGCACCGCTTTGTTTAGCAAATCAGAGGAAAGCTGAAGAAGGGAACAGCTTGTGAATGTCTGCTGATACCACCATGCTGGTTAGTTAATTCATGTTAACGTATTTAGAGGTGGGTTTAACCGTACCTCCCTATTTAGTAAGTAGCTGGCATTACTAATTACTCTGCCTGTGGCTTCCTGTCTGTGCGTTTACATGCAGTAAGGATAAGCCGTAAGGATATTATTCTGCCAGAGTGCCGTGATTGCGAGCAACATTTAAGCCTCTTTGAATAGTTCAGCATTAGGAAGTTGATGACTCCTTAATCATAACTGTTGCAATTCAACTAACTGCATTAATGGTCAGGTGGGAATAGTTATTGATATACTGTATTGCACACACAGATACACCTGAGTTCACATGCACAGTAGCGGAAGTTGTTTCTTTTTTTTTGTGTTTGTGCATAGTAACATCATGTCCTAGTTACAGAAACACACAGAGGCTGGTTTGCTGGTTGGGTTGGGCTGGATTTCTCTGACAGAAACCAGGATACTGTGACATGTAAACACTTATCCATGTTTGTGATCCCTGTCCGGCCATCTGCACAGGTGCATCTGCCTCACAAGTCACATTAGAGGTGGTCATAAAAACAACAGAAGTTACTTTGAGAAAAAAAACATCATATAGGTGTTGGTCTGTTAAAAAAAGGTCTTAAAGGTCTTAATACACTGGGGGCGTTTTTTAATATAAACCATGCAGGTTCCTTCATGTGACGACAAAGCTAAATTTGTTTTTTCATCTAAATGCCAATTTTATTGAACTGCAAGTAAAGTTAATAACCAAGCACTGTACACTGCCGTAGTTAGGGTTATAAAACAAGTTAACACAGAATGACTGCCAGGCTCCAATCTGGGTCGATAGATCCCAGTATGGTCCTCTGCCTCACCAGATGTGGCACAGTAGTGTTTAACCCTGTAGCCTCACTGCAATTCAGCGATTCTGCAATGGTCTCTTGATCCCTTGGTCCTCCCACAGTCCAGAGACATGCAACATTGGGTTTATGTCAATTGGAGAGTCTAAATGACCGTAGTGAACGTGTATTTGCGCTGCGATACAGCTGGGATTGGCTCCAGCTCCCCAGCGACCCTCAAGAAAACAAGTGGTATTTATAATTGATGGATGGATTTATTTGTTTCGCCCCTGGTGTGTAAAGACCTTTAGATGTACTGGGAGGAGATTACTTACTGGTTACTTGACAGAGCCCGGCTGTCTCTCTCTGCTTTCAGTCTTTCTCAGGTAATTGTGTAGACTGAAAGTATTATTTATCTTCTTACCATCTCTTCCTATTAAAGTGAGTAAGAGAAAATAAGTTGAAATTTTATAATGACAGATAAAATATAAATATACAAACATAGATACATATGTTTTCTTCTTTCTTTAAACGCAGACACCAATATGTCTGTGAAAGGATTTATCGGTAGATAAATCAGTAAGATTTTAAAGTAAACAATAAATAACTTTGATTAATGGTTGAACTGAAAGTAAAAGTTGTTGCTTTTCCATTACTGGTGAAAAAATGAAGATAATAATTGACCAGCCGGCAATTAAAAAAGGCAATAAAAAAAAGAGGGTCCTCTTCAGCTGTTGACAGAGAGCTGCAAATCATCATGTGTACCAAGTTAAAATATGATCCAAACATATTCTTTTATTCTTTTTTCTTATTTCTTTTACTGCCTCCACTTTTTGCTCTGGCTGACTGGTGTGCACGGATGGGCAGTATTTATGATGCATATATTTGAAATACGTATTTGAAATACAAAATAGTACTTCGTTGTCTGTATTCAATAGGTTTGCTGAAAATGGATTCATATTGGGAATCAAAATACTTTAAGGGATACTTCACCCAAAAATTTAAATTCACTAATTATTTACTACCATTATGCCGAGGAGGGGTGTACAGTGTTGTAGCCAAATCTCCTGAATTTAAGTAAATGGCGACCACCAACTGCCTCCATACTGCTACTGTGCTGTCATCAAAGTTCCATAACCCCCGACATTAAAATTTTATTGGCTCTCAGCCTAAATGTTTGCTGCTGTAATCCTAGCACAGAGCCGCATTAGTTTCAGCGATCAACAAGTTCTGGCTGATCTATTTGTGTTACTTAGTGGGGGCTGTTTTGTGTTTCATGAGAATTGTTCTCAAATAACTCTATTGAACTCTATTGAACAAGACTGCGTGGGCCCGATAATTGAAAATACCCGCCTCAAGGTCGTTCTCTTTTGCTAGTCGGAACGAGATTGGAGGCGTCAATAGGCAGCAGCCTATGAGGAGGGACTTGAGTGAGAGAGAGGCATTTATTACATTTATGGTATACATTTCTCAAAAGTATAACTCAAAGTAAGACATACTGCTCTCACTGAGTTTTTATATATACATCGTTTATTTTAAAACATGGCTTGGCTGCTGTATTTTGTCTTTTATTTTATTTTGAAAAAATATATCAAATAATAAATAAAATATTTTTTTAATTTTTATGCTTGGCTGCTGTATTATTTTGATATACTTACAATAAGGCTGTTTGGTATTTTATTTTTTATAATCAATGCCCTGATAACACTGATTTAGGATCAGTTTGCCCTCCCTGAGTTCAAACAGAAACCATCACTGTTGCATAACCCTCCTGAGCAGAATGAACTAGGCTGAGGCTAACCATAAATCAACATATTCTAAAAAAAGGAGCTCCCCAAGGCTGAACTTCTGCAGCAATTCTTAACAAATGCCTATAATTTCCTCATCACACTGTTGTAATAGATTGTATTAAATCTCACAGGCAAATGACAATGAGCAAAAAACAAATCAATTTTACACTCCACTGTGTATTCAGTGCGCTACCTTGGTGTTTTAAGGTCAGTCCCACTTTGACAGAATAATCAAATGCTGCTTTATTGTGTTATAAAAAATTAACACCTAATCGATAGCGGGGGCACCATCACTTAGCCTCTGCCAGGATAACAAACAATCATCTCAGAGATGGCCTCTTACTTAGCTCATCCTCGGGGAGTCCCAGTATTGATCCCATCTAAGTCAGACATTGTTATCAGTAACACACATGAATGCAGCCCACAGTATACATTATTTATTTAAGATTAATTTTGTTACTGTATCATTGGGTTGTTAATGTATTATTGAGATAAAGTACACCATTATATCGTTTTTTTGGGGTTAATGTAGTTTTAAATCAAAGGCAAAATAATTTTGGAGAGTTTTAACTTCAGGGTCCAAAAGTTGATTCCATCACCTAATAAATTATATTAATTGGTATTGACTCATTACCATAGTGACATCAGTGATCATATAATTGAGTTGGCTCATGGTAACAATGTATTCACATGTACCACGGATACATCAGGGTTTTCCATAAGGATGTGAGGCAGCAATCTGCTGGGAAGTAGACAGAGAGAGAGAGAGAGAGAGAGAGAGAGAGAGAGAGAGAGAGAAATCTCAGTATGAAATGTTAAAACAATTTACATACATGCGCAGTCACACATTCACACTGCCTTAAACATGTTGTGTCAGGGAGCTATCACACTTCCAAGCTCCCTACTCACATACCTTGGTATGCATACTGTAAGAGCAGTCTTAATAGCTGCAGACATGTGGAAAGGAAGAGGCTGCAGTTAGGAAGGATGTCGCACACCCTTCAAATACACGACACATATGAAAGAGGAATTTGGAAATGACAGAGGAGAGATTAAAGAACCCACCAATCCCGTGCGTCTTCACAGACACAAATAAATAGCACAGCATGAGCATCCTCTGTAATTATCTACATTGAAACATTCCCTCACCCCTAAGTCTTTTTCCCCCTCAAATTTTATTCCCTATATGCTGCAGCTTGTAGGGAGCATTGGCACGTTTTGGTTCGCTCATCCCTCTGTGAGTGTGATGTGCGTGTGTGTGTGTGTGTAACAGAGGGAGCGAGATAGAGAAACACAGGAGGAGGAGGGGTGGCAAACAGGGTATTCTGTGGCTCGGTCACATGGGCATGCACGTGATGCAGGCAGAGAGAGAGAGAGAGTAGAGAGGCTGGCTATCATTTCAGCTGCAAACACAGTCAAGATGTGAAGATGCTATCCCTCTCCTCTGTGGCACTGGGTTCTACTGTGCTGTACAGGTTAGCTGCTCTCAGCTGGCGAGGGGGAGCACGGAATCATGTTGTACTGGTTATAGATTGGAGCTCTCAAAGATTACAACCAGAAAGGTATACTTTATATTCTCTCATCATTATTTAGCCTGAGTTCTTCTCTAGGGCAGAATACCAGGTTTAACTTCCTGATTGGGTTTGATTTAGAGAAAAATGTAGAATAGACACATTGCTCACTTGACATCTATGGATCCATATCTTGAGAGAGATTATCTCCAGAAATAATACTCAGATCAGTGTGCACATTTTTTATTTAGTCACTTTTCTTTCTCATCCTCTGTTAGTCATCTGTAGTCTTAAAATGAGATGACCTGAGTCCGCTAATGATCTTGATTCACCACAGTCGTGATGACTCAAGATGGCTCATGTATTCAGCAATGAAAAAAAACCTTTTGAGCAGGATGTAATAACTTGATTCCCACAACTTTTACTCATCATATTGCTGTTACTGAGCCACTTACAAGACATAATCATTGCACATACCATTAGTGCACATTTTGACATGTCGCAGATGTCATATTTCCGGGCATTGTGCATGCTGTCTCACTGGGTGTGTGTCAATCTCTTGGCAGATTGTGATTACATTTAGAAAATGATTATTAATGCATTTGACTGCATGTTCTAAATTATAGTTTCTGATGAATTCCGAAAAGACGGTTTGAAAAGTATTTGAGAGCGAATGTACTGCAGTGAGCTACAAAGTAAATCTGTTTTACCAAAAACTACTAAATGCTAAATGATAATAAACCTGTTAAATCAGGTGAAAGATTGAATTAAATGTGATCATATAAATACAAATAAATTAGTAGTTTCATCACTGAGACTCTTTAATTTACTCACAACAGTCAGGCTGTGTTGTTGCTTTTGTCAACGTATCAGCAGTTTTGTTATAAATTACACCATCTGTGTGGCTGTGTGTTATATTGGTTACAGTGATGGCAGAGAGTTTATTAATCAGCCTGAATCTTGTGCTGTCTGAAGTCGTCTCTCATCTCCTCATTCTGTCTCCTTCCTCATTCTGTGTTCTCTCTGTCCTGCCCTCCTTAATCCTCTCTGCATTATTATGCTGAGTGTTATACATCTGTAATTATGCATCTATTTCAGGCCGTTTTGGTGAAATCAGTCCTCTGATTGCCTTTCTCTTCTCCCCACATCCTGTTATTAGACAGCATAGCAGTCTTTAGCAGATTATCGCAGATTTATTTAGACCATCATATATAATGTAATCTCATGGTCCAGCATATGTCAGCCGAGATACTATTATTACTATAACCATTAAAGCCACAGTGCTAGCATGTACTGTACGCTGACTTCAACTACAAAATCATTGCAGACGGAAAGAACAGAGCTCAGTTTAAATGCAAATATTACTATCAAAGCTTCGACTTCTTCAGGTCAAGATTTATGAATGTTTATTTATTTAATCTAATTAAGTCCAACCCTTTTCATTTCACCTAAAAAGTGACCTTGTTTGGATTTCACCTTTGACCATAAACTGATATTATTTATGTTTTAATCAGGTCGACAAGTATTTTTTACTCAACTAGAATTTCTCTCAGTAGAGTACATACCTCAACAACAGCCTTATATTAAAAAACAAGTCCTATAGCTAAGGCATTTTGTTTATCAGCTGGAGGTAGTTACATGCAGGTGTCTAGAGCTATTTTCGTTACCATACAGTAGCTGAAAAAGCTCCGCCCCCAAACATCCCTCCACTGGATCCATATTGAATTTAGGTCCACAAGAAATTGCACACGATACACGATCCCAACCCCAAAAATATGTCTGAATTCACACATAATTCTCTTTAGTGGGCTCTTCCCTGGCCTACGCCTCACTCTGGCACCAACTTTTGTGGTAATATGTCCAGTGTTTATTGTGTAATCTTCCTTACAAACACACCAACAAGCGGTCAGGGGTGAAAACATAACCTCCCTCATAGAAGTAATTAATAAATCGTGTCAAAACAAAACTTGAGAGTTTCCAGCCATGCTTACAGCTCTGTACTGAGGCTGTACGGAGGCACAGCAGTGCTTCGAGCTGAAGATCAGCGTCCACATGCTAACAATCACAGTGCTAACACATTGATATTTAGCAGGGTGTAATTTGAATCATGCTCACCAACTTGTAATATATGCTCTTTAACAATAAACACATTCTATAGCAGATGTTGATCTAAACTGTCATTCATTTTGGTTCTAAACCTAAAGTTTAAAGTGAAAGAGACCTGATGGTGGCACTAGATCTAATATGAGGATTTAGTAGTGTTATTAAAATTTTTCCTGAGGGGGACATGAATGAGTCTACTGAATTCCTTGGTAATCCATCCACTAGATGTTGAGATATTTCATTAAAAGCCACAAGCATCAACCTGTCAGTGTTGCTAGAGGAAAAGTCAGGGAGTCTCAAAAGTCATTACATTTTTCCTCAGGGGATCATAAATGTCTGCACAGTGTTTCACGGCAATCCAACAAATATACATTGATATATTTTATTCCTTGCCTGAACGATGGCACGACAGACTGACATTCCTTCCGCCACACAGCACTCAATACACGTGAGCATGTTCAAATAGGACCTTGTGCTCTTGTCGCTGATGCGATTGTCTCCTGCAGTTCCTCTTGCTGACAGGCCGTTACTTGTGTTTCACACAATTACATAATGTTGGACTGCTGCGTCCACGGTTTGGGATTCACTTCTGTCACAGGGAAAACTAATGAAGCTGAGTAATGGAGCCTCTCTGTCTCAGAGCGACTAACACTGTCATCTCTCTGTGTCTCTCTCTGTCTCAGATGCTGCTGCTAAGAAGGCCTTCATCACAGAGGTAAGCTGCTATCCGTCCCTGTAATATTCTCTTTTTAGTTATTATCTCTACATCAATATCAACTGGGAATGCTGCAGACAAGTGAAACAAATTTCAGAAGAAACGTTTCAGACAAACAAACAAGAGGAAATCATAACTTCCTTGACTAGGCTGTGGTTTATTTTAAGTCTGCCATGGACATTTAATTCTACTTAAAATACCAACTTTCAGATCATAAACCTCCAGAGCAGTTTCCACCTTTGAAACTAAATCAGCTCAGTTAATCAGAAGTTATTATAGATTGATTCAGGAAGTAAAGTTTCACATATTTTGCTAAAAAATAAAAATAAAATAACGCCAAAGTTTGAAATCACTCTCCTGCATTAATGCTGTGTCAGTGCTCAGTCCTCTGATATTACAAAAACAATTTTTTTATGAACTCTCTCTGTGTCATCAGATGCCCTCGTCCTCAGGCCTGCCTGGTCAGGGAAAGAAGATGGGTCACAGAGGGGTGGATGCATCCGGAGAAACTACTTACAAGAAGGTAAACTAGCAGTTTTTTTCAAATGAAGAACATTGTAAATTGGCTTTATATTGAATGTTATTTCAGTTTTATGTCCGTTTTCTTACTGTGAGGGCTAGACTGAAACGTATCCTTCTCACCACATCTGCATCTGTCTCCCTTTCCCCATCCATGCAGACCACCTCCTCGGCCTTGAAAGGTGCCATCCAGCTGGGCATCGGTTACACGGTCGGCAACCTGAGCTCCAAGCCCGAGAGAGATGTGTTGATGCAGGATTTCTACGTGGTGGAGAGCATCTTTTTCCCCAGGTATCAACTGCCAACACGCACACATATATAAATTCATACCTCAGCAGTATATTTCCAGTGCATAAACTGAGTGAACACTATATGTTCTTAACCAACCTGTTTGATGTTTGCTGGAAAGGTGTATGACATTCATCACTGTGCTCTAATGCTCTGCCCTCTAGTGAAGGGAGCAACCTCACTCCAGCCCACCATTTCCCAGACTTCCGCTTCAAAACATACGCTCCCGTGGCCTTCCGCTACTTCAGAGAACTGTTTGGCATCAGGCCAGATGACTACCTGGTAAGTCTTTTGATTTGTCATAGCTATACCACGTCTTACCACGCAGCATATAAACTCACCAGAAAATCTATAGTCGAACTACGATCGTCACATATATGATTGTATTAGCTCAAATCAGAGGTGAAAGAAAGAGTGAGTCTCAAGGAAGTCTTATGTTACTGTGGTAAGAATCATGCCAAGTCCAGTTGAGTCCCTGCTGTTTGTCATTCACAAGTCAAGTCAGAAGAAATCCTGATGATCTAGTTTCCACATTTAAATCAGTTAAAATTTGAATTCATTCTCAGCATTATTTTCAATCAATCAAAATCATTCCAATGTGTTAATAATAATCTACCATGTCAGATAACAGCACATGACACAAATGGTCACAATTCATTGGTCATATCATTTGAGCCTGTCAGTAACAAATTTTAACAATAATAATCTTTCTCGGATCACAGAGCAACAAATTGGGATTTAAGGAGAAATGGGAGGAAAGGAAACCCAACAAATGACGACAGATAAAGTAAACAAGTGTTGAGCGTGGAAGAGAAGGAATTAGAAAAACCATGAGACAGCACAAGAGAGGGCGAAGTGGAGGAGGGAGGACGACTGAGGAGGAGGATGAAGGTTTACAGCTTGTCTCTGCACGTCAGCGTCGAGGACCTGGAGGCTACATGATTCACTGCTCTGAGCAGTCTAACAGAATATACACACACTGCTTAGTCAGTGTTTATGGATGTTCAAACGTGTACTTACCACGTGGAAGCAAAAAAAGAAAACACCAGAGTGAATTGTCAAAACAGGCACCAGGTGAACTTGTTCTCTGTGATGTCAGTAAATAACAGTGACGATAAGGTCAGGTGCACCTTTATCTGTCTGTCTGTGTCAGTAACTGAGCAGGTTAGTGTCACTCTGAGCCCGGTAGTGAATGGTAGTAAATAAAACAGACATGAGTTTCCTGGAAAAAAAACAAAAAAAGTTGGTATTTGTTCAATTGTTCCTTAAATAACGAAACAATACAGGACTTATGGAGGGGTGTCTGAACTGGGGAACATGGGCTTGTGATTATCAAACTAGACCCTGGAATTGTCCACAAACACTATATGTTTATTACTAAAATATGCTTAAAACAACTACACTTTTGTCATTTCATTTCACTGAATCCCAGTTTCTGTGTCCGTGTGTCCCTGCAGTACTCCCTGTGTAACGAGCCCCTAATTGAGCTGTCCAATCCTGGAGCCAGCGGTTCAGTCTTCTATCTCACAAAGGACGACGAGTTCATCATCAAGACTGTGATGCACAAGGAGGCTGAGTTCTTACAGAAACTGCTGCCTGGATACTACATGGTGAGCAAAGACTACGTGTGTGTGTGTGTTTGTGCATGTGTGTACACTTACTGGGTGAGTGGGAGTGTTAAAAATGTGCTCTCATCCAAAGTGAATCATGTCCATGTCTTACTTTTTTTTGAATGCAAAAGAAATCCATGTCCATCTTATTTCAATACAAAATTGCAGCCATTGATTTTTAGCTGTATTTTTATTTATTTTTTTACTCTTACTTTCAGGTTCGGTAGCTTTCCAATCTTTTCTCTTCATGGTAGGATTCACACATGCAGGATAATACATGGTGTATAACTGTTGCTCATGCGTACAAATATAATCTCATCCAAAACAATAAGACTGTCTCGATACCATCTAGTTGTCAAGGCACGTGAACATAAAGTGAACAAAGAGTCATACAAAAAAAATGTGGAGAAGCTTGGCTTTTACTACGTTTGCATGGATACTAAAATCCAATAAAAACAGATGAAGACTATAGCCTGAATAAGACGCTGGCAGGTAGACAGTTTTATGATTAATTTAACCTAAAAAAGGTCATACTAACAATAAGCAGTAATTGAACAACGGGAGTGGAGTATTACAACCTTAGTCGTATTATGTTGACAGGTTTACATCTTATTTGCATAGTAAAATCCTATTAAAGTTTTCACAGCATTTTAAGTTGGCCTATGACAGGGTGGATGTAATGATGCTCTGTAACATTTAAACAGTACTGTGAATGCAATAACCAATTCGCATCTCATGTAAAAATGATATTAGAAATAATGTCTTATCAATAAAGGGTAATGTTGTTGTCAATGTAAAAATAGACAATGTTCTGTATCTTGGTCCGAAAAGGCCACTAAACACTCAGACTTTCATTCAAATGGAAACTTGCCCTCATGTTGTTATTTTGAGGAATATTTTTTTTTCGTCTACATTTTATGTAAGAGCCCGGAAATCTCTCCTCTGAGCATGAAATTCTTTTCATATGAAGCAGCAGACATAACAACTCTGTTTTCTGACTGAAACCTCAGGCTGCTCGGTTTCATAAGAGACTGGCCGGTGTATTTCAGTAACCGGATGTACTGTACTTCAGCCTAACAGAGCATGACTTGCCCAAACAGTAACATCCCCTCCTCTCCTCCTCTCTAAAGTCTGCAGGCTTATTGTGAACGAAGTCAACCAGCAACAGCTCCATGTATGTCCATGCTACTTATCCAGCCTCTCAGGTTCACAGCCCTGGGCCTCGTGTTTATTCATGTTCCGTCAGGCATGGCCAAAGACCACTGTGGGAAATCATTTAATCATTTAGGGACATTAAAGGCTTGGCACATTTGCTGTGACCTTTTCCGTCGTTTTGGTTGGTTTTCGCTGGTGTAGTTGGTCTGAGAACGAGGCATAATGAAAGTGGAGATATTCGTGCTCATGAAGGGTGGCTGTAGCCTCAGGTCAGAGAAGGTGGACTAAGGAAATAAGACACAACACATAACATATATAGAATCACAAGCTAGTGATGTGATGAACGAAATAAAGCATGTGGAAAAACCGACAGCGTGCAGGCATACATTGGTGGGGCTCCATGTTTCTTCCACAGCTGACTAGCGGATGATGGAGGGCTGGCGGAGGAGTCTCGCTCTGGGCAGCATACAGATCACTGTGATGTAACCGACTCTTTTCCTTCTGTGTGTTTGCCCTTCTATTCTACCTCATCTTCCCATCCTCTCTCACGTTTTAACGTCTTATCACTCTCCCTCCCGCTGTGCTGCTCTTGGGGTAATTTATTTGTCTTTATCTCTCACTCTACCCCATATTTTAATCCACTCTTCCCCCCCGCTTTCCTTTCACGCTCCTCTCCATCCCTTCTCTCTGCTCTCTCCTCTCCCTCACGTGTTGGCTCGTCAACGCTCTGCCCTCTTAACATCGACAGAAGGGTCGTGTATGGCTGACGGCAGAGGATGCTCTTTCTCGCTCTCTCGCTCTCTCTCTCTCTCTCTCTTTTTTTCTCTGTATTGTTTCTGCTGCTCTCTCTCTACCAGTTTCTCTCAGCTGAAGGTCGTCCATGCTGAGCCTTTTAGCCACACTTCCACATTCACCCTTCATCTCTCCTCTATCTGTTCCTCTTTCCTTTTCCTCTTGTAGTTACTGCCAGTCCTGGATGCTGTGTGCTATCAATGTATGGACTACAGCTCTCTCTGTCTCTCTCTCTCTGTGTCTCTGTCTCATTTCTCTAATGGGACTGAACTGGCTCAGGTCCCAAGGTCAAAGCAGGTTTTCAACTGAGCACACAGCCCGATTAACCTCATTTGTGTGGATTGACAACTGAAAATCCACACAGAACCCTGTCAAATAGGAGAAGGTAGTTTTCAATGTAATAGTGATACTCTCTGTTGAAGACAAATTAGATTTTACACTTTGATCAACTGAAAACTACCTTTTGGTTTAGTAATTTCTGTAGCTTTTCTGTTGTAACATGTCAGTTTACAGTTTGATCTAGAGAGAGAAACATTGATAATCATTTTGTTCTTCACTGTTTGTTGTCTTGGAAACTAAAAGAGTATTTATTAAATGATGCAGGCTACTGATGAGACACTGGATATGCAGTTAATGACTCGCAGCATCTGAAATTGTTGTTTGGTAATCTTTAGTGGGTCAACTTGCTTAGTACATCCATTGAATGAAAACCTTGTATCACTGGGTGGGTGGATGATTACTATTGTTGTTGCTTCTTCTTGATGATGATGATGATGATGATGATGATGATGATGATGATGATGATGATGATGATGATGATGATGATGATGATGATGATGATGATGATGATGATGATGATGATGATGATGATGATGATGATGATGATTATAATATCTTTGATTTATATGGAGCCTTTTAAGTTCCCCAAGGCTGGTTCTCCGTGATTACAAAAGAAGTCTTTCCACATGTATCACTGCACCATGAGTTAAAAATCTTGATCTGTGTTCACTCTCAGTTATGTAGCTCACTGTGATGTGATCAGATGACAGATGTGACACTGTAACCCAAGTATGTGTACACAGAGATACAAAGATGTATTCTTAACAAATTAACTGTTCACACTATGTATATCACCTATCGCACTGCTCATCTATTTCTTATTCCCGAGGTCCCTTGGAATGTGTTGTTGTCTTGACTTTCTGGATATTCTGTGATAACAAACCCTCTCAGATCCCTCAGAGTGTCAAGAATAATTTATTTAGCACCTCTTGCTCACAGGTACATATTTAAAAAACAAAAATCATGTAAAATGTGATAATAGCTTGTGCCAACATTTCCCCACACAAGATGGTTCCGATGTAAAGTTCTTACTCAGCGTCCGGTCAAAGCTCAGAAACTTACACCAATTTATGAGCCTTTTTAAGATCGTCTGCTGTCTCTCTCATTCTCTCTCTCCAGAACTTGAATCAAAACCCTCGCACTTTGCTGCCCAAGTTTTTCGGTCTCTACTGCGTCCAGTCAGGCGGGAAAAACATCCGCGTGGTTGTGATGAACAACGTCCTGCCCCGTGCGGTTCGCATGCACCTCAAATTTGACCTGAAGGGCTCCACCTACAAGAGGCGAGCATCAAAGAAGGAGAGGGAGAAGGCCAGGCCAACTTTCAAAGACCTGGACTTCATGCAGGACTTGCAGGACGCATTGATGCTGGACGTGGACACTTACAACGCACTCGTTAAGACTCTACAGAGAGACTGCCTGGTAAGATAAATAGAGTTCTATAGCTTCTGTGTAAAGATTTGTTGCTTGCTGAATTTACACTTGAGATAGACATGAGAGAGCCATGGCAAGGTAGAATGAAAGTTAGTTAACGTGGTTAGTAAAAGGGGTTTTAGTAATTCTGAGGTCCATATGACATTCTTATCAAGAGTCTTTAGATATCGGGAGTAGATGCTATGCAAGGAGGTGAGGAATAGAGGGAGGGTAGAAGGAAAGAGTAAGTGATGCCAAAATGCAGTGTCCCAAAGCAAATGAGGGAAATAGAGAGACTTGGATGAACTCTGCAAAAGAAAGCAGAGAAAAAAAACAGAGATGATGCTGTTAGTGCCCTGATGCATAAAAGAGAATGACTGCTAGTAGTATGACTAGAGGAGGGAGATGGGAGAGAAGAAGGCAGAAAGAGCTTTTCATGATAGTATTTGGCATTCCCAGGTTCCTTCACTATACATTTGAGCTTTGTCATGAGTTAGACGTTTAACAAGTTGTCAGATCTGGACTCAGGCCGACCATTGACCTGTAAATCACCACCTCATGTTTACATTTACAGGGCGTGTGCATGGGAGAGAGTTTCTGCTCACACACTTGCTCTCTTATACATCGTTTATTAGTGTTTACATGCTTCAGTGTGTGCATCACTGTGTGTTGTGTGTGGCACTGTTACAGGTCTCATTCCCTTTGGTGCTGAAGCTGTTATTTTATACACCACGTGTCTGTCAATCACAGGACACTCACATGTGTCTGTATTTGCTCAGGTGTTGGAGAGCTTCAAGATCATGGACTACAGCCTGCTGCTCGGTGTTCACAACATGGACCAGGCGGAGAGGGAGAGGCAGATGGAGGGCGGCAGTGACGAGAAGAGGCCCGTGGCCCAGCAGAAGGCCCTGTACTCCACAGCCATGGAGTCCATCCAGGGAGGAGCCGCCTGCGGAGGGTCCATCGACGCTGACGAAACGTGAGTTTAGCCAGAGTGACATGGGGCTGTTGGCAGCTGAGGCCAGTGATAGATATTAATAATAATAAACTTGATAAACCTTTATTAGTTGGAACATTTTCATCTGAAGTGCTTAATCTTTAAGATAACTTCACCTGTAAATTATTAATGTTTCTAGACATTTTATTCTGTTCAGTATTTAAGTCTCAAATTTTCAGTGTGAGTATGCACAATACATTTCAGATTTCTTTTATTTTAATCTAAAAAGTGAAATCTGCCATATAATAGGAAAATTGAGAAAATATTTTAAAGGTCATACTGAAGCTGGTTCCCCAAGTTTCAAGGGACCTTGATAACAAGCTTGACAATCTTTGGGTGTTGGTTCAGTGTGGATTGAATGGTCAATAGATAATTAGAATGCTACTATCGCTTGAATAAAGGATGTTTATTTTAAAGTATATTGACTTTGATTGATTACACATTAAGAGTTCAGACACTTTGACTTCCTCTAGCATAAACTACTTTGATTTCAGTTTCCAGATGAATTGATATCATATTTTCTGTCAGCTGTTTAGAAGATACATTAGAGCACAGTATCAGCACCTTCACAGTGCAGTGAGATGCTGCTTGGTTATGGGATTTGGGATTATTTGGTCAAAGTTGAACACTGACAAGGATTAGATCAAGTATTGAACTGCAGGACCCTGTGTAGGATGTACTGGTTCCTCTTAATCAAGTCATTTAATCAGGGCTTCAACAGATCTGGTGTAGAATGAATATAACAAATTAGATGCTACAAACTCCAGAAAAGAACACCATGTGAAGTGATGTGAGTTTGTGATTTAAAATAATGTTTAAAATGTCAAACACTTCCTTTAGCTCCTTCACAATAAAAACCATAATCATCATCACCTATATTTCCTTTACTGAGATATATCTGTTGTAAGTTACTGTTAATAGCATCCACATATAGGTACTGTGGGAATCCAATTTAATCCTACAAATTAAATGCGTTTCAGTCAGGAACACTTCATCATGTTTTAACCATTGATGCACAAAGGGAAATACAGTTAAGCCTGGCAGGGATGGCTCCATTCTTTGGATGTTCCCTGGATTAGCCAAGCAGCATGCTAAAATAAAACAGGGAACACGTGCAAAACCCCCCAGTGGGTGTAGCAGGCGAGATAAATTTTGTTCCAGATGAATACCATTTACCACAACCATGTTTGGACTCAGTGCTAAAAGGTGGAGGCTGGGGCGATGAAGGCAAGTTGGCAGCAGCAGAGCATAAGTGGCACTTTAGCTGAGCAGGGATCAGTGTAGCTGTCAGTAGCTGACAGTTTATGACAGCTGAGCACATGCCTCCGTTTCCTGCATGAAGTAACGCAACGCTTCATTAAAATGGTTTTAATTCCTCTAAGATTCTGTATTTATATGATTTAGGTTAAGCCTTATCAGGCAGATAGAATATATGTTTCGTAATATGCAAACTTATTATGAAAAACATGAATTATTAGTTAATAGGTCTTTAATACCATACACAGTAAAAATTGCTGTAGGATGATAACAAAATCTGGTAAAAACCTGTGTCTGAACTCTGGTTTTGACGATTCAATTTTGACAGATCAATTATTGATTCACAGGATCTCGTATCAAATCACATCAGCTGAAAACAGTCCTGCAGTCAGATTGACAAACTCGATTGCGATGTTTTTTTTTGGCTTCTCATTTTAGGATGGGCGGTATCCCAGCTGTCAATGGAAAGGGAGAGAGACTTCTTCTTTACATCGGGCTCATCGACATCCTGCAGTCCTACAGGTGATCATCACAGAGACCATGGGATTATATGTAGTCACTCCTTCAGGTTTATATTCTCCAGTATGTCGCAGGCTTCAGATGTAGGATGAATGTCTGTGTGTAGATACTTCCTACTGCAGCAGACGTTTTTTGTGCATAAACTGATACAACATAACAGACAGCACATTTTATAGGCACGTTGCTTATATTAATTTGTGTATGACCCTTATATATAAAACATGGTTATCATCACTTTAAGTGTGCGTCTCTCTGCCTCTGCAGGCTAATCAAGAAACTGGAGCACTCGTGGAAAGCTTTGGTTCACGACGGGGTGAGTTTTTAATAGCTCTGTCCAGAGACACAGCCAATCACATGCAGGAACAGGAACTGCTGTAAATTGTACACACAAACGATCAACAAAACATCAACTCTAATGTGATGTAATGATCAGTGTGTCGTCCTCCATCCATAAGTCCCTCCCCTGACATGTACAGTCCATTGAGGGCAGCACTTCCCCCTCTACATGTGGATTATTCCATGGCAACAGAACCTGTGTGTTTTTTATATAGCCAATAATAATTTAGTTTTTTTTTATAACCAGCTTTTCTATATCATGGAGAAAACTATTCTGACTTAACCTGATTAACTGGAGCCTCAAGCTTCATTTAAAGTGACTTTGCACCTAAGGATCTGCTCTTTTATATTTTGTAAGTGCTTAGGGGACATATCATCAAAATAATTTGGACGTGAACTTTGTGAATATAAATGTATCTTTTATTAAGATATTATTCACAACAGACCAGGTCCTCCTCTGGGACAGCACACAAAGGAATCACTGTTACCTTTAGCTTGTACAAACGTGATTAACTGGAGCCTCAAGCTATTTGTTTTCAGGTCTTTGTGTGTTTGATGATTTTTATTAGCTTCAACTCTGGCAAACTTTATTGGTTTGACATGCGCTTATCTGTCGGTGTGGATTTTCATCTCTGTCAGCTCATCCCCTTCCCCATCTGTCCATCTTACTCTCACTCATCCTCTAAATCTGAGAATATGCCCATGGTACAGCTGCTACACCCTCCCTGTCTCCTCACACATTGATTTAACAGTCTCAGCGTACAGGTCTGTTTATTTATTCATGTTTATGGGTTTGTTTGTGTATGCAAGCTTATTAGATGCAGTTTAAGGCAGAACTGTGGATTGCTCAAATGTTGATTATAAGCCTATGACTAGCCACAGTTGTCTTCAATGAAGCAAATATTTTATTGTTAGTGGACACTCCATCTCCATTGTTTTCTGTCATTGTCATTAAGATAAGACATTACTGAGCTTTGTCCACAGTAAATCATATTTATGAGCAGTCAGCTTGTTACTGTGGTGAGAGAGAGAGAGAGAGAGAGAGAGAGAAAGAGAGAGAGACTGTGTAGTGTCAACCTGAATCAATGGCTCAATCTCCATCTGTCATGGATAAATAATGCATGTTTACTATTGTGCTCTTTGAGAAGTGTGTGGGAATCAAAATGCAACATGGGACATTTTAACAACAACAAACCCTGAGCACATTAATTAAGAAATATAAGTTTACTTCCATAAACAAAGCAAGACTAGTAGGGATACCGCTGTGTGGAACTTTTCCAACCAGGTAATAAAGTCGCGCCAGCACCATTGGTAGCGATTATACTGGTAAAGTGTAAGAAAAGACTGTTGGCTCAGTTTCTGTAGAGCGCTTACAGCTGCACTCTTGTGGTGCGCTTCAGGTGTGTGCAGTGTTTCCTATCAATTACCATGATCTGGCGGCCCTTTCTCATGATAGCATGAAAGTTCTCTAATTTAGTGTTTTGCGCTGGTGCTTCATTGAAGAGCTGTGTGCACTGCTGTTGCTCGCTCACGCCTTCTCTCATCTGTCTGTCAAGATGCAGAGCCACTGAAAAAGGACTGTAAATGTCCTTTTACACAAAATCCTCATTTTGATTCACTATCAGCTTACAACTGTAGCATCACACTTAATTATAAAAAAACTTGTATTTTACAAATTAGAGATATTTTATTTGATGAACGTAGGCCCTAAATCCGACACACAAAAGTTTACCAAATAGGTTTTAGTTTTCTCTCAGCGCCCACAGATCCCTTGACTCCATCACACCTCCCATCTCCTCGTACACTTGAGAATTTACTCTGTATATTGTCACTAGTCACATGCTCTCAAGAAGCAATCAGCCATTTCATTACCCCCGACCACCAATCCCAACCACCCACTCTCACTTACTCATACCACTCTCCCTCTGAGCACACTCATACGTAAGATACGAGTGGGAGAGCGACTAACCCCGTAACAGCCTCCTGTGCGTCACTGCTGAGGATGATAATGGAAACTACACTCTTCAATGTGTTACATGCAGTTGGCCGAGTTGCGTGAACGCCTTTCAAGATGTTACTCATAGTGAACTCCGACGGTATTGATGCAAAAGCCTTATAATAACTGTGTAGGAAGGCAGTGGCTTCACTTCTGTCTCCTTCATCCCTTGCTCCTTTCCTCTTTTCTGTCTAAACCAAACACCAAGTGTCATCTGTCAGACTGCTGGCAGTGGGATCTCCGTCTGCTGCAACATAAATAATGAAGAGATGTGTCTGTTAGCCTCGTCTGACCGTGTTTCTCTCTGTCATTTGTCTCTTTTTTTTGTGTATGTGTGTGGTGCAGTGGGTCGAAAGAATACTTAAATGGGACACTCAGAGACTAATAGATAATTAATCTACTTAAGGCTCTGGTTTGATCATTTTATCCGCGCACCACTTGTATCATTAAACTCTGGGTTTCTGTCTCTCCTCAGGACACTGTGTCGGTCCACCGGCCTGGCTTCTATGCAGATAGGTTCTTCAAGTTCATGAGCAACACGGTTTTCAGGAAGAGTTCCTGTGAGTTCAACTTTACGCCAAGGCACTGCCTTACATAGTCAAACAGAGTCGTGTGGGATGAACTGCTGAGTCAATGTCAGATGCCAGGCTTTTAGTCTCTTTTACTGCCAAGCTTTGACAGGACTATCAGACACAGTAGCTAACTGCCTTATTAGGTGCTGCTTCATGTCATGTGAGAGAACATCAGTTTGATGCATGTGCAGCTTTATTTTTCATCATAAGCAAAGAATTCACTGCAATAGGGTTTCAAGAAAATATGTGATCTCCTGGTTATTCTGGCATGACCTAAAAAAAACATTAGCTAGAAAGGAGGTAGTTGGATTTAAAGGCTTAATTTGATCATTAGTAACTTTGTTTTGTCTCTCAGCTCTGAAGTCGTCTCCATCTAAGAAGGGTCGAGTGTCTTTGATGGTGCCTAAGTGCACTGGTCCTGGTGCAGCCTGGTCAGCCAGCCAGCTGCCCTCTGAGAGGGATGAGAACATCTACGACCTGAGAGGAGCTCGGAGCTTCCCAACGCTGGATGACGAGGGTAAATAACACAGTCTTGTGAAAACAGTGACATAACTTGGATAATAAAAATTTGCTTTTGGTCTCTTTGAGTGAAATATTCAGAAAAAGGTGCAGCTTCTATCCACATGACATAAACATGTGTTGTCTTCTTTTCTTAACTGTAGTACTGATGATGTGTGCAGGGCATAGTCAACAACGGACTTGTAGCTTTACCATGGGAATCAAAATAGCACACAAGCATTACAGCACCTCAGAAATAAGTGCAAAACAATATAATTCACAGGATCCCGCTATCTCTATATCTATCAATGAAGCCATTCATTATCTATACTGCTTATACTTTGAGAGTCACAGCGGAGTCTGGAGCCAGTCCCAGCTTATATTGGGTCCACCCTGGATAGCTCGCCAACATATCGCTGGGTGCTTTCTCAATAGATAATTTGGAAAAATCGTTCTCTGTTTCATCCAGGCCGACCAGATCTTCTTCCATGCACTCCTCCATCATTTGAAGAAGCCACCACAGCATCAATCGCCACCACTTTGTCTTCGACCACCTCTCTGTCCATCCCTGAGAGATCCCCATCTGACACATCAGATAACGCCCGCTACAGGTACACACACACACACACACACACACACACACACACACACACACACACACACACACACACAAACACATACACACTTAAATTAAAACATTGGCATCATTCACTGAAATTTGAGCCTTTACTCCCAAAGTGCAGTTGATATTGTATTTATAAAAAATTTATTTTTAGTATTTAAAACACTATATGTATAATGTATTGATATAAAATCCTAAAAATCTAAATGAATCAGAAATAAACTCATCAGTAGTTACTCGTGAAGGTTTTAAGCATTACTCCTTATATGCCGTATGTTGGCTGAATATTCTCAGCTTGTACTGACACTGTGCTCTCTGTTTCCAGGCGACACACCCAGTCTCTCACCCATGATGGGAGGTGAGTCAGAACTATGAAAGCTACTTTCACTCCATAAACCATTTCAAACAGGATTAACTCAGCTGTTATAATGTGTTGAGGTTTGTTAGCTTTAGTTTTCACACCATTACATGTTGCTGGGTGTGGTGGGAGGTCAGAGGAGAAATGTGAGTGCAGCCTGTGGGACAGTGCGTTTATGAGTAGAGCCATTCTTCCTGTTTCTAGGATGTGGCTGGGTGTGTGTGTTTTCCAAACGTGTTTCATTTCCTCTGTGTGTGTTATTGTTTGTGTTCAGGACCCAGGAGGAGCTGCGTGTGCGTGAGGAGGATCAGCAAACCATCACAGTGGAGGTGGAGTTGAAGAGACACGACAGTGAGCCCACCATCTCTGTTCCACAACTTTCACCTCAACTCAGGTACATAAAAAAACTAGAATGACACTCAGGTATGAAGGTTTTGTTTCTACATCTGTATTTGTTTCACAAAAAAACATCCTGAATGTTTCCAGAAATTCATCATGTGTAGCTCAAAATGTTAGATCTTATTTTGAAGTTTGGAAGTCAAAATACAGTAGATAATGTCAAACACAGAAGAGAGGAGGAGCACTGTACCACAGACCTGGGTTCAGATTGAACTTAAAGCTGTAGCAGTAAAATTATGGAACATATGACACATTTAATTTTTAAACACTAGTATGTGAAACGTAAAGGGGTATGACTATTTTTCTGACAAAATATTTTCCTCTCCAACATGGTTGTGTTTAAAAATGTTATCTTTCGCAGTATAGACCAAATATTCTGTGTGTGTAATTATATTTATAAATTATAATATGCACTGAAACTTGTTTATGGTAATTTATATCTAGATTTAAAAGTAAAAAACACAATAACTGATTATTTTACACAAGTCAGTTGTCAAGTGTTCTTAACGTGCTCTTCAAGGTTTGTAGATTTTTTTCTTACACTAGAACAAATCCCAGATAAGAAAACATTGGTGAATTCAGAATCTGGTTAAACCTGGGTAAATGGGTTTTAAGAAGAGATTTCTTCTTCAGAACGGTTGGTGACTGAGGCCCAATGACACACACAGCTCTGTATCCTTTTCACCATAAACAATGAGAGGCAGAGCTCTGTCATACGCTCCCTTCAGACATGTGACCCTGATAGAGAATAAATAGGTTGCAGAGCTGCAGTGAGCCCTGAGTGACCCAAATCATCAATATGACTCAATTTGATGTGACTACATAAATAACCTCCTGGCAGGTTAATAAACCTCACCTGCATCACACACACACACAAACACACAAAGTTTTTAGCACAGAGTTGAACAGTGAAAGCAGCTTGACCCATTTATCTGTTCTAGACAGATAAATGCTGCAGGCATCTAGTTTACAGAAATTAGGGTGAGAGAGCGCACATGCATTTTGATTTGTGTGTGTGTGCATGTTTATCTTTTTAATGGGGTGACACTGCGAGGCAGACAAGGGGCTTAAGGAGCCCTGAGCCCTGACATGGGGGAACCAGCCATTAGAAGTAGGGCAGTGGGGCAGGGAGGCTGGAGGCCTGAGGCTGCTCAGGATGACCTGACACATTTTAACCTGGTTTTTAATTGATTGCTGGAGACTTAACTCAAAGATACACCGCATCATGACAACAATATGAGATGAAAACAATTCTAAACAGAGATGTAAGCACATTGCATAGACTGGCTGTGGGGCTTCCATTTATGATGGAGTTATAAGGATGAAGGATGTGGTTGCTGAGGGAAACCAACTGAATAATTGGGTCTGATGCTGGCTAGACACGTGGCCCGGGGGGGGTGGGGGTGGGGTGGTGGGGGGGAGGAGCCGGGAGGTTGGCAGTGAGAGCAGCTAAAACAAATCAAATTAAGCACCTGAAAAATGTCCGAGCAGCCTCAACTCACCTGCAGCTGTGGATCTGTTTGGATGGGAGTTAAGAGAGGCAGATGTGGAGTCTGATTCACTGCGACATGAATGTATGTGTAGAGTTTTATGACAATATATTGAATGGAAATGAGAGATGGTGTGAAAGAGACTTTCTGCAGGCCAACCATCATCCCACCCCATCATTTATTCAGCCAATCAGCTCCTTCTTTAAAATGCCAACTCAGCTTGTTTGCCTCAGTGACCAGCAGATTCTTTGGTGGAGGTTTGAGAAACACAGGAGCTGAGAAATGAATGTGTCTGTCCCTAAATCCCCCCCCAACAGTTGATCTTCTGACCAGGAGCAATGAAGAAGTGTGGCAGCACAAGGCCAGCTGGCAAATCTTTGAGATTAAGCTGCTTAACAGCACACCCACACCCACACACACAGCTGTTGAATTTTAGTCAGAGCCACTTTACTCTAATAGCTTGGACCTGTTTCTGTGGCCTGCGTGCGTACGTGTGCGTGTGTGTGTTGCTTAACTACACGGACCATTAGAATGACTTATAATATCCTAAACAGTCAAAAGATAATACACATTTTTATATTTTTATGTTTGGTATACTAATAGGATATCTCAGAATTTGCTCCAGAATCATCAGTTGTGTCAGTTGTGTCTGAGCGTCAGCCCACAGTGACTTTAAACAATCACACATCTGTTTAATTCACAGCGAGGTTCAGGAAGTAGCCGACGCCGAGGCTCCGGATGCCGCAGAGCCTTCCACCTGTTCATCGGTACCTGAAGCAGCCCCATCGTCTGCCCCAGCTGCTCCCTCCTCTCCTGGGGCAACTGAGGAAGCTGCATCCAGTCCCAAGGTGGTGGTGGAGGCGGACCGGGCGAGCCAGGTGTCTGGCTCGGGCTGCACCAGCCAGGCTTCAGTTGATGATGACGATGATGTGCCAATCACAGATATCTACTTTGTAAGTAAAACCCCTTCCACGAACACTGACCTATGTAGACAGATAGACCTTCTCTTACATGTTTTAAGAAACTATTCTAGTTAGGATAAATTAAACTCGACTTAGACAAGAACTAGCTTTTTATTTAGCCATCAAATCATCTCAGAGTCAAGGTCAGTGTTTCAATGGTTTGCACTGTCCCTGGACTGAGCCGTATGATGCTCTCCTACAGAGGCGTTGATACAAGGACCACAAAAGCAAGTGGAGAATCAGGCTGGTATGGGAAGAAGAGCATGTGAAGTTGTTGCTGTGTGTGTGCGTGTGGTGTATTCAGATAAACAACATGTTTGACAATTTGAGAAATATGCTGAAAATAGGCTCCTTGTTGAGAGATAATGAAAACATCTTTTACTTAGTTCCTGTCTTTATGCAAAGCTAGGTAATACCGACTCACCCTCATCTCTAAGACTGGTAGGGTTGTAGTCGAGATCTTGTTCTCACAGTCACTACCCAGAGTTTGTGGCCATAGGTGAGGGTCAGAATGTAGATCGACTTTGCCTTGCATCCCATCTGGAGGAGCCCCAGGGCACCCGTAGGGAGCTCGGAGTCAAGCCTCTGATCCATTACATCGAAAGGGGCCAGTTAGGATGATTCAGGCATCTAATCAGGCTCCTAAGAGCCTTCTATTAGAGGTTTAATGGGTCCACTCAACTGGAAGAAAAACCAGTGGAAGACCTCAAATAAGATAAAAAATCTCAGATAAGAAAATGGATGCATGGATGGTTAAGCTAGCCAGCTGCTGGCTGCAGCTTCATATTTACTCTCAGCATTAAAGCAAATAAACATATTTACTCAAATGTCAAACTATTCCTTTAAGCACAGTGTTTTGCAGTGTGCACTCTAGTTTGGAGTGTTTTAAGTGATAATAGCATGTGCACCATCACTTTGTCTGTTCCTGTCTTATATAATCTTCTACAGAGCTGCAGACTCATTCATCACAACTAAATAACAACTAAAGCTTCTGCAGTTTGTGTGTGTTCAGTCTCCAGCGGCTAACTGGCTCCCACCAGACAGTGTTGGGTTGGCAGGTGTCAATGTGCCCAAAAGCACGACTATAAATTAATGTATGAGTGTCAGTTGCTGCACGGAGAGCGGAGCCGCTGATCACAGTAACCGATAGAAATGTTCTCCGTACCTCCTGTGGCACCTGGCTACACTCCCACTTGGTGTCCCCTATCAGGAATCAATCACCCACTAATGACGCATGAGAAAAGGCCAACAGGTTAGTCAATGAGCTCCCTCAGTTATTTAACAGCGCTCTCAGCTGACCGCCGCTGGCCCATGCCCAAATCATGCTTCTCTGAACACAGGAGCAGGGGTGGGGTCTGTGGTGCAGCACGAGGCCAAGTAACACAAAACGTGATGAAATGTAACTACACACGCCACAGGTTGTGTGGTCACCAGTGGCCTCGACGCAGTGACCAAATATGCCGATAAGGGTGAAAGCCGTACATGCCACAGATATGGGAAGGTACATTTTCTACTTCACTCTTTAGTTTGATCATTTAGCAGCTCCATCAGCCAACTCGTCATTTGATCATCCTGTCATCATCATCATCGCTTCTCCTCCGTGACATCCCACATAAATCAAGTTTCTGCATCATCGCTCAGCTTTACCTGCTTTTTCCATTGATAAATGCTTAAAAGTGTTGATTCACAACACTCAGAGATGAGAGCAAGACGTGTTACTGCTTTTTTATTAGTGAAATACTTTTACTCGTTTCAGGAGCTTCAGCTACCAGAAGGTCTTTCTGAACAAAATCAAATCTTTATTATTACCTCAGCCAAGGAGGGTGTGTTTTCATCACAATTTGTTTGTCTGTTTGTTAGTAAGCAGGAATACACAAAAACTAGTTAACTAATTTCCATGAAAATTAGCTGGAGGGTGTAACGTGCGTGCATGTCCACCTCACAGGTTCCTCAGAGTGGCTCGTGTCTGAATTATTCAGCCACTATCAACACTTTCCACATTCACTTTTCATGATTCCTGCTCATCTCTCCTTCACCTCTGTTGTATTCCACATTTTATTGTCTTTTTTCCTTTGGCTACTCTCCATCATTTTCACCTCCCTCCTTCTGTCCTCTGTTCTCACATTTCACCCCAAACTCCTAAATAATTCTCACCTCCCTCTGTTCTATCCAGTCGTGACTATTTCCTCTCCACATCTCCCTCTCTTTCTCTAGCCGCACCTCTCCTCCTCCTCCTCTGCCTCTCTGTGGCTGTCGCCATGCGTCATAATGAAAGCGGTGCGATGGCAGCATGTTGTGTGGTAGGGGAGATGAAAACAGAGTGGCTGCCATACTTGTGAATCTATCTGTCACCACTGATTCATCCAGTGTATCTAGGTTGCACTGCTGGGTTACTCTCCACCAGAAGTGTCTTTTCCATTTTCACCTCAGCATGTTTCTTTTTTTTCACTGTTATTTTCACCTTTCCTCGTCTGTCCTTCATTTCTGTTTGTCGTGTCTCTCTTTATTTCTGTCATGTACCATGTCCCCCTGTTGTTGTCAGTTTCCTGATGGGAGGACCTGGGTGGTCTCTCCTGTGCGACAGAGGAGGAAATGCCAGTCCGGCAGGCCAGTAAGTGAGATGGTAGGAGAGATGGTTTTTGTTGTGGTGTGAGGGTAGAACAGTCCTGTGTACTTGTTTGTTACATGAAACATAAGATGACAGTGTTGAGAGAAAACAAGGTTCTCAGGAGGCGCAGGAGGCTCATACTGATGTGATATATCCACTGCTGGTGTTTTTGTGATTGTGTTGAAACTAAAAACTAACGTCTACACTCCCCATAGTGAAGACAAAGAAGTGTGGGAGGTTTGTCAACAAAGGTCTTGAGGCATCTTACTCAGTGTCTGTGTGTTACTCTTGTATTGATCTTCCTCTAAATTGGTTTCCTCATACACTGACAGCTTGCTTCATCCCTCTTAGGACCATATGTACGTGTATGTGTGTGTAGGCCTGTCACGATAACACATTTTTCTGTGCGATTAATTGCCCCAGAAATTATTGCGATAAGCGATAATATTGCCGTTTTGACACCATTTTCAACTTATATAATGATAATGGCATAATAATGCAAGTACACCCTTTCGAAGATCAATAAACTTTTATTTTTAAAGAACACTGGAACTGGACATCTGGAAGAAATTTAAGAAAGCCTTTTTTATTGCCAAATATATGAACTGTTTAAAGTAGATTATAAATATAAATAAATACAAAAACTTTTTAACTTAAAACTATGAATAATATATGAACTGTTAACAAAAGTTTACACAATACTTAAATAAATAAAAATAAATACAAAACAGACACACTCTGACTCGTGACTCTGACCCCGTGTCTCCGCGGAGACCCCTGTGTCAGACCGCTCGGAGACCCCCGTGTCTCCGCGGCTGGGGCTGTCGCTGGCAGGCTTCCGCCCGCCTTCGTCCCCCCGAACGCTTTTGTGAAACCTTTCTCGCCGTGGTCTCCGTTCCTCCCGCCCCGAGCCTTTCCAAGCCGACCCGGAGCCGTCGCGGCGCACCACGGAGGAGATGCGCCCGGCGGGGGCCAGCCAGCGCTTGGGAGAGGGCTCGCGAGGAGATCCTCCCACACCTGCACGGGAGTCCTGACGCACGCGGGGCGCGGGCAGCGCGGAGACAAGAGTCTGTCCACCGGCAGCCGCGGCCGACTGCCGGATGGGATCTGCATCGATCTCATTTTTAGCCTTATGCGAGCGGAGTTGACGGAAATCCGTCTTAGCGACGGAAAACTTTAATCCCTGAATTTATTGCAGCCCGCAAAAAATTATCGCTCATTTTAATTTATCGCGCAATTAATTGATTTATTGCATATCGCGACAGGCCTATGTGTGTGTAATATAGAGATTTATCTATACTTTTTCTTTTTAACTGCAATGATTCCAAAGATGTGTTTATCAAACTGTAAGGACAAATAATTGTAATTTAGGCTTGATATTTTACATTTCACTTCATTATAAATAGCTATAAATGAAAATGAATCACAAAACCAACCAAATATATATATACAGCTTGAATTTAGAAACTAAAGATGAATGCACATTTTTCTGTATTTTTTTATTTAGTTAAATTAAAATGTTCATAATGGTAAACATATACTCCTCATGATATTAAACATTAAAGCCTCATAACGGCCGATTTTATGGACTCACACGTATGTGTTGCATTAACACTTGTCAACGGGCATGCTGCATGCTTGGTGCTGACGCGATCGTCATGACAACATTCACAGTTTCATGCTTAGGACACACATCATAGCTGTTTTTCATGCTAACGTGCAATGCTAGCTATCAATGAAATGCTAAAGAGAAGTGCATAGGAAACGAAATCCACAACCAGATGAAGACAGACCAGGTTCTCCAGTTTTCTCTGCTGTCAATTTTGCGTGGTTTGATTGGCTAGCGTTTGCACTTCTGTTGCTGCATGAAAAGTAGAGCTCTGTCTAACTTATGCCGTACGCAGTGTGAGCAACGCAATGCAGCGGAACCACAATGAAGTTCGGGAAAGCATGATGTCAGAGCATTATTTTGGTTGATGCGACCAATGCATACATGTGAGTCCAACGTTATCGGCCAAATGATAAATCGGTCGTGCTCTGTGTGTTTGTTTGTTTGTTTCAATCATCAACACCTTCCTAGTGGCAGCTAGGTCTTAAATGCCTGGTGCCTATAGTGATAATAAACCGACCATGGCGTTCAGGGACTCTATAGAAAGAGTGATTTTGCTTGTTGGAAAAGAAAAAAGAAACATGTTCTTGTGTTTTGCTCAGACTGAGGATGCTCTCTGTGTCTTACTGGCCTGGCATCCTGGCTTTCTTCCCCTTCCAACCTCCTAATTCCTGCTCGTCATCCCCCGTTTGGCTGATGCAGCGTCTCATCCCTCGCTCTCTGCACCTCACTTTGCTTCACAGGAGCTAAATGGGGCAAAACAACCACTAATGCTTCAAACACAGACCCATCATATTTACCAGTACCGCCAGTTATTTTTGATATGTACATCTATGTTCAAGTCTGCTAACCACTGAAAGGATTAACACATCCTTTTAACATTTGCTCATATATGTTAGTTTCACACGTTCCAATGTGTCTCAGCAACATTTCCTCCTTTATGCATCCCTAATTTTCATTTCCTGTCTTGTCCTCTCTTCTCCTGTGATCTCCCGTGTCTTTCTCTCCTGCCTGCCCCTGCTGCTTGTCTCTGTACCTCTGGCCTTTCCTCTGTTCCTCTGGCTCCCTCTACTGTGGTGGGTGTGTAAAAACAGCCTCCAGAGGACAAGACCTGGGTGTACTCTCCGCTTCACTATGGCTCAGAGTCTAAGGCCCAGCCAGATGGGGATTGGGAAAGAGAGACAGTAAGTGAGAAGCATCGGACTAATGTATCCAGTACAGGCAAAATCCCTTTGACGAGTATAATCAGTGGTAGACCATGTTGTGTTTGGCGGTGATTGTATATCCAAAGATTGAGGGGATGAGTTGTAGCCGAATAAGAAGCGTCTGCAGTAACTGTGGAAAAAGCATCTCAGGTCACAAATTCTATTACTATTCTAAGAGCAGGTTTGTTGTGTGTTCAGAAACCCTCCACCACATGACGGCATTCATCTCTCATTGAAATGTGGGTGGATATGGTCACTGTTCGCCTGCCACTGCCAGTCCTCCTGTTTCCCTCCGACAACAGGAGGCTTTTACTACACCATGATTCTGCATCAGCCTGTGTGACGCCATTAAACTCATGCATCAAATCGCACCCACAGCTCACACTGCACAATGTTCGCAGTAAGACTGTGGACATTAAACCTACAGAGGAGTCACATGTTATTGAACATGTTCATCACACATTTCTCTGTCATCTCCCAATGTAGGTGAATTTTACTGAAAAAATATACAAATAATAAAACAATTTAATAAAAACAAGAAAGAAAAATCATAAAAACTGTGGACTCCACCCTACCCCCCAGATCCAGGCCACCGGTCCCTGCAGAGCATTTGCTCCATAATATATTGATTCTATGTAACTTTTAACTTTACTTTGAGAGTCAGTGGTTTATTTTAAGCGTTAAAATACAAATCAAACGTACAAGCTCTTTTTCTTCTCATACTAGACACGTGACACAAGGTTTTTACTTTCACATGTGACAAAAGATGTTGGCTATATTGAAAGTTCTCGGAGGTTTTATTAGCGTAGATTATGTCCATCCCAGTAAGATAAATGCATGATGAGATTAGATGTGGATTGGAATAACATGGCAAATATTATTCTAGATACAAATAATATGTATATTTAAATTAAGATGGCTCAGGACATCATTGTAGTACAGCATAATTTAATCTGAACATTTCCACTAAATCTATATAGGATTTTAAGGTCAATGTTAACAGACTTAATTACCTGTCAGACTTCTTCACTTTTCCTGTTTTCAGGTGCACATGGGTGTTTTGTATGTTTAAGAGGTTTCTTATTTTCTTACCTATTCTGTTTTCTTGTTTCTTCTTTTATAAATGCACTTTGATTAGCCAGCCTAGTATTTTTACCAAGTAATGCATGACAACAGATAAACTAAGTCACCATAAACTGTGATTCAAGATGGACGAGGCATCTGTCCCTACCCAAAATGAAGCCCTCTTAGTCCCATAGAGTAATATGGATAAGGCGGGGCTGATGACCTATAATGTAGTCAGCCACCAGGTGGCGCTTTGGCTTCCCTTTTTGGGAGCTGTCAATGCGTCCATCTTTAAACATAGTCTATCTTTATACTTATCAGTGTGTGTGATCTGTACGCTCATACGTTCACTCTGTGTCTCCAACAGTAAGCCCTGTTCTCCGGCAGAGAGGAGCGGACGTCTCAGTGGAGAAGACTCTTTGGTTCTTTGGTCTGAAGTCCAGAACTCAGCGGTAGCAGCAGGATCTTTTTCCCAAGCAGGATTTTAAACAGGCATACAGACAAACGAACACACCAAGAGAAAACTGACTGAATACCAGAGGGGGGAGAAAATTCTGAGAGTGATGAAACCCCTGCCTTTCACCCTTAACAAATGAAAATTATATAACTTTAATGAATATGTGTTTGTAGGACATAGTGCATATATGTTTGACATACATGGAAGACGGTTGTACTGTTTGTTATGTTCAACACTAGCACAGCCCTCCAACAGCTTCTAAACAGGCTTCTCCCACTCACTCCGCAGAGCAGCACACTGAGTTGTGATGTGAGTGGAGCCGCTGGAAACAATTTATTTTTCTCATATCTTCACTCTTACTCAACACAGAAACTTGGGTGTGTCTGTGATCACATAACCATGCTGTATGATCGAGTTGTTGCCTTTGATTTTTTCAGTATTTAAACTTTGTTTCTTAGAGATCATGTTTTTTTAACATAAATGAAACCAGATAAATACATTACAGCATGAAAAATCCATAAGAAATGCAAAAACTTCAAATTATTTTGTTGTTGCAAATCTTGACATACCCCGTAGACCCTGTCCAGACCAGAGACACGAAAACAATAGAAATCCTAATGTTGTGGTCAGTGTTGATTTTGTGGCCGCAAACAAATCAGCGTATGGTCACTGAGAAGCGTAAAAATACATTTGATTCATTGTGAAACTGAGTTACATGTCCTTCATATGTGGCCCAGGACGGATTTGAGTTCTCACTGAGAAAACAATGTGGTCTGTGTGATTGGATCTCAAGATGCATTAAGGACACATTTGGGTGCGTTCACACAGGGTTTTAGAACTTGAACATTTGTGATGGAATCACTCAGGACAAAAGTTACTACCAGGTCTAACCAGAGTCATAGTTTCTGAATTAATCCAGGACAGATCCAAAATCTGAAAATGAATTATATAATAATAGGGCTCTGATGTCTGTTTCCGTTAGCAGAGAATGAATGAAACATTTTATTTGACAATTTTCTGGTTTTATCAACATTTTCTAAGACAGATCGTAATTTGCTCTGATGATTAATCCAGGACATCTAAGCAGTAGAAGTGCTCGTCATCATTGTCAGTGAGGACAATGTGAAGCTAAGTCTTCCTGTGGCGGCTCCTCACAACCCAACTAACGCTTGTATTTATGAGACGCTTGACCAATGGGGAGGAGCCTCCATGGTGCTGCCCACGCCACCTGCAGATTTCCCTCTACGGTGAGGAGCGAGTGGTGAAGCCTGAGGTGTTGGAGGTCTGTGCTTGTGATCGTAGAGCCGGAGTCAGAATGATAACCATGGTTAGACCAATCAAAAGACACCATCTAGACGTAGTTCATCATCCTCACATTTCCAGTAGTGAAAATAAGCAGCTTAGTTTATAGCAGAGAGATTTTAAACACTTAATTTCCTATAGTGAATATACAGTGATAACAAGTTTTTGAATTCATAATGATTTATAAATTATATCACGTTATTTGCAACATTTACTGTATTATTTCTTATCATTTCTTTAGCTGTTATTACTACTGTGAACTTTATTTGTTTTATCTGTCTCTATTTTATTATGTTCTTTAAATATAAACTGTTACTGGTACTTTTTACTTTATAACACTTTCTAGGATTTTTTTTCAATTTGCATCCAAAGAAGTTACCTTTTTGTTTTTATAATCTGTTCACTGCGGCTTTTAAGCAGTTTCGGAGTTTGTTTTTACGTCACATTTTGTCGTGTAAGTTCAGTGTTAATACTTTCTTCACTGCATCTCTTGTGGAAACAGCTGAGACTTATGACTATTGCCTTCGATATAGATGGAGTTAACTACAACACTGAGGCAGCAGACTTGTCAGTCAGTACAGTGATGATCATATCATTACAGTGTCTTCCAGTGTTGCCCTATCTTTGGACAAGACGCACACACAAAAAAACGTCTTCATTTCAACAAAAAAAATGACTGAGGGTGAAGCCAACATTTGTAAGAGTAGAGTTTCACTTCTGTTTCTTTTAGAGGTGGAAGAATTATCAGTAGATGAGTGACCTTTGCTGTGTCCGATAGCGGCGCCTCCTCACAATAACAAATCCACTGACCTGGACATTTCTGATGTGTGTAGACGTAGAGCAGCAGTTGTCGTATTTGCCGTCAGTATCGTACCTGTTCTCTGTATATTACAACAAACATGGTGCGTTGCAGTGATGACTTGTTGAGACGCAGCGGTTTGTAAAAAGAAAAAAAAAAAAGGGTTGAATGTTGTTTGCACTTCTGTAGAGGAACTGAAAATGAACTAGTGATAGAGGCCAAATAAACATTACATCACGATATCACACTTTCAGTTGTTCGATAAGAGTCTCTGCTCACAAAGCCTGGTGTTCAGACAGCGTTTATTTTATTAACTGTGTGTGTGTGTGTGTGTGTGTGTGTGATGGTGAATCACAGTCATTGTAGGGTTCGTGTTTACTGTAGTCTCTCTGTGGCTGATGTCTCTCAACTGCGTTTATTGATTCTAACTTCAGAAGGTGTGTTTTTCAGTTGCTCTGTGTGTTTTAGTGTAAGGGAGGACACATCCATGTCAGACATTGTAAAAATAGAAATCAGCTCATTCTCATGATGTGCAGTGGCCACTTGTAATCACTTTGCTGTCGTTCATCAGATGGAATCCATAGCAGCAATATTTTGTACAGTCTTGCTTTTCAGTTCATTTTGATTGCCTTATTGAGAGATCTTACTTGTAGGCCTATCGTTTGTATTTGTTTTTTTTCACGTGCTGTTCTATTTATTTTCTTTCTCATAGTTGTGCTCCTGAGAATGTGTACATAAAATTATAAATACATATATAAAGATATACAAATATATTTTCCATTTGAATCGGAGAATATTATTTTTATTTGGTTTTATTTTTGCTGCTGGGCAAGAGACGATTGCAATCTACATGATTTACTGTATCATATTCCTCAGTGTGTTTATTGAGATGCAGCTGCTGTATATTTATGGTCTATAGACCACAGCTGTTTCTTTGTAAGATATCCAAACATGGAAACGATTTGTGGGGTTTTCTGTACATGCAAATCAGTAGGGATCCTTCCAACTGTTCAGCTGTGTTGTGTACGTGTTTTCAAATCGCGGTGTGCCCTCATCCAATAGGGATATACCTTTGCAGAGACATAGCATGATTTCAAAATGAATATGCATATCAGAAATGTGTATTTATGTATATCTGTGTATATTCATCTATTTATACCTGAGGATAAATAGATGGCTGTATGTGTGTGTGTGTTTGGACTCAAATCAGAATGAATACAAAATAAAGAAGTTCTATGAATATTTGTCCATGGAGATAATGACACTTATATTTATATTTTTCCCTTGTTGAAACTGGAAGCGAGTCATTTCTACCAGTGACATCAGTCAAATAGTGTTTCATCATTTTAACTTAATTTGAGAGGTTGATCAGGATCGGTTGCATTAACTTCTAGCACTGGGTTCACAAACATGCGATAATTGGTTGCCTATGTCCTTATGATTGTGATGAAATAGACAGTAAAACAAAGTATTTTAAAGGCATTAGTCATCTTTTTATTTGATGCCAAATTGCATGAGATTACCTTAATTTTTGCTCCAAATATTTTTATTTCAAAGCCCCTTAAATCCCATTTCTTCCCCATTCTGATGCTCTGTTTGAACTTCAGCAAGTCGACTTCAATCCGTCTAGATGCCTAAATGCATTGAGTTACTGCCATGTGATTGGCTGATTAGCTATTTGTGTTAACAAGCAAATGAGCAGGTGTGCCTAATAAAGTGGCCGGTGAGTGTTTATAACAATTATAGTAGGATAAAAATAGAAATTAAATGTAAACTTTAAGATCAATAATACATAACATAATGTTTGATCATCATTTGTGATAATTGTAATATTAATTCAGTGACAACAAACATCAGGTTTGCCTTTATCAATGAGCTAAATCACTTCTTCCTTCCAAGTAATGTGGAATAAAACAGATTAAAAACATTTGAACTTGATTGTTTTGTTCATGAAATGTAATGTGAATCACCAAACTGATTAGAAATCAATCATTGAAATCTGCCCTTTGCTCTCTAGGGAAATCTTGACAGTCTGGCCGATGTGTTGCCTGGAATCAACCTTCTGGACCTGCCAGTAGAGCAACTATGCAAAGTGTGGCTGTAAAAGAGAAAGTGAATCTGCTGATGCAAAACACAGAGGGGTCTGAAAGGCCATTCTTTAACTTGAAGTTATTTCTATTGAGCACAGATAGAAGACCATCAAATCTTCATTCCTACAAGATGTGAGTAAACTCAAGAACAAAACAGAAAACCAGACTAATTACCCTCATTAGTCTGGATGGTCATGTAAAAAATGTAAACAACAATAACAGAAAGAACATTAACACATGGTTATAGCCTCTTACATTGTTTGATTTCACATGGGCCTTGGAGTTCTTTGTTTGGATGTAGCTGATCTGATTTCCAAAATAATATAGAGACTGTATATACAACTGGGTGAAATATATAAAAGGTGTGGTGGTTCACAGTGAACATTGTGAAACAGCCAATAACCATATAAATCTGCTGCATGTTGCTCATTCAGCATTTAGACATGGGGCGTTACAGTCAGGAGAACAAAGGGTGCACTGCACTGCCTCACCGTGTTATCTCCCCCCCTCTCTTTCCAGAGAACACACATGATTGGTCCGTCTAGCTGTCAGTCAAGAGGATAACTTCTCCTATTGGTCGGCGTGGACGTGGCTCCCCTCACGTGCTGCCGTGCCCTGTATCTGAGGGCGGTGCCTGGAAGCAGCCGGTGCGGAGGCTTGTTGTTGATGTTCACAAAGTCCTGGAAAAGTAGAGTAAACCGTGTTTTGAGATGGGAACCAGAGATGACGAGTACGACTACTTGTTCAAAGGTGAGTTCTTCTTGAACCAGCCACGAACGACCCTGCTCTTTGCGACTGTCCGATGAGGAAGTCCGGCAAACCAGCGCTAATGCTAACGTTAGCTCTGCTAGGGGCAAAGTGGTGATCGATAGCATGCTATCTGCTGACTGTCGAGCTAACTCCAAGCTAACACTTGTTGTGACATTACCACAACTCGTGTGCAGTAGTCTACACTCGAACACGGTCCACCAGTCGACCCAGTGCTGCTAATCAACGCTAGTGAATTAGCAGGCTAGTGGTGAGTTAAACAAGCGGCTATTTAAGTAGCTAGCATGCTAACATGGAAGCTACCTTCCTGGCCTCGTTACTAACAGCCACCTGACACCACCCAACGTTAATTAAAGTGAAATCGAATGGCCGCTCTGTACATGTTGTTAGCGGATCGCCCCTGAATGTTTGTGTTGCTGTGGATCAGTAACTTCCCACCTGTCATCAGTAGGTTTTTCATAGATATAGTTCCTGTGAGAAGTGGATGTGACATGAATCATAAACAGGGAACTTAAATTAACCAAAGCTCAGACCACAATGTAAAACGGAGCAAATTGCTTTCTATTCCGAGAAAATGAACCTACACATTATGGAATATTTATAAAACAATACATTTTTTCCAATTAATAAGTTCACCCCTAAGGATTATGGGAAATGGGGGCCATCTCTTCTGTATAATATCAACTAGAATGAAAGGAAGTCTGTGAATAGGACCGACCCAAAAACTAGGACCCTCCTGTGTGTATATTTTGTTCATAGGCTGCAAAGGTTATATTTAATGACTTAAATTCTTCACAGGCTGTAATGAAACTTAGAAGCACGGTATGTTTTTGAAATTGGGGATCATATTGTTTAATTAAGAGCTGGAAAAGAGCTTCAATACGACATGAGAACTATTTCTCTGAGAATTGTATTAAAAGAGATATGGACATTTAAGGTCACATATCCTAACTATATACATTAAAACTTCGTCATCCAATATTTCCAATAATTAGTATCCAACACACAAGATTTTGATTGCATAGGTTGCTAATGTGACCAAATCAGCAATGCAATTTTCATCAAGATCTGTGAGGGTGCATCATGATCTGACTCAGAATGACCCAAATGTTGCACTTGCCAGCTAGCTCTGCCCCAACAAGATCCCCTCTCACTCATCTTATTCAATCTGTGAGACTGACCACCAAGCTGATGTGTAATATTTTTGTGGGATGTGTATTTTGGTTGTAGTCGTACTAATTGGAGACTCTGGAGTGGGGAAGAGTAACCTGCTCTCCCGGTTCACAAGAAATGAGTTCAACCTGGAGAGCAAGAGCACCATCGGGGTGGAGTTTGCCACCCGCAGCATCCAGGTGGACGGCAAGACCATAAAGGCTCAGATCTGGGACACGGCTGGACAGGAACGCTACAGAGCAATCACCTCAGCGTGAGTTTGTTTGTTGTTGTGTGTAAAGTGTTCACTGTGGAGGAAATCCTATAGAGTTGATGTACTCATCTGGTTTGATGCTGTCACCAGGTATTACCGGGGAGCAGTGGGGGCTCTTCTGGTTTACGACATCGCCAAACACCTGACGTATGAGAATGTTGAGCGCTGGCTGAAGGAGCTGAGGGACCACGCTGACAACAACATCGTCATCATGCTGGTTGGAAACAAGAGCGACCTCCGCCACCTCAGGGCTGTGCCCACTGATGAGGCCCGAGCCTTCTCAGGTAAGTGTTGCCTCTGGGTGACCAACACTGCATTTTAAATAAAGTCATGTGATTAAAGGATAATTCAGTAATCAGGAAACACTCTTCAGTTACAGAATTTGCTGTTAACTTTGAAGGTTGTTAACCAAGGTGGTAACATTTAGATTTTAAATATTTCTCTCGTTCTCATTCTCAGAAAAAAACACAGTCTCCTTCATTGAAACCTCAGCCTTGGACTCCACTAATGTAGAAGAAGCCTTCAAAAGCATCCTGACAGGTAAGAAAGGTGTTAAAGTGTTGAATATTATGTGCAGCTCGGTGTAAATCTCCAAGCTTGTGTAACTCCTCTAATCTTACTCGATATCCCTATTATCTGTCACAGAAATCTACCGTATCGTATCTCAGAAGCAAATATCGGATAGATCTGGAAATGATGATTCTCCGGGCAACAATGTAGTGGACATCAGCGTCCCCCCGACCACGGACGGGCAGAGGGGCAACAAACTCCCTTGCTGTCAAAGCCTGTGATGCTTGTATTCTCCTCTTTCTGTCAGTCCCTCCTTTCTTCGCCTGATACTGAACATGATACTCTCATTGGTTCTGATGACTCTGATCCAAGACTCTTGTAGCCGACATTCCTTTTTTGCTGGTTTCTTTGTTTGTTTTTCTTTGATTGTTTGTCTTCCTCTGATTTCAGGAGAGCCTGTGTCTATATAATGTGTTTCCTATTATGGGGCTGATCTCAGCGCTGTAGTAAACTACATTTCTTTTGAATTAACTCACCTCTATGGTCCTGTTGACCCGCTCCTGTTGCAGGAATGGTGAGGGTTTAGTTGGCGTGTTTATCAGTGCTCCGAGTCGTTTGTACTTGCCTCCTTTTCTTAACCAGAGGATACAGTCCCATGACATGATCTGCTAAAGTGGAGTCCCAGTTTTATGTCTGGTAGACCTGGCTCTGCCAATCACGCAGTATGGATGTAGAAAAGGAGATAAGGAGACTGTGATGCATCAGTACTTTGGAGTATTCATTTAAACTCTGTCTGGAGTTCCTGGTCGCCTCCTTTAGTTTTAATTTCCCCTTCCCAGCCCTGTGCCCACCGTGGCATTAAGTTGGCGCGAGCCAGGGACCAGACTGGCTGTGACTGTCAGACTTAATATGGGCGAGTGTGAAACAAACTTGAGTGTTTTTATTTGTGTGTGCATGTGTGAGTGTGAGTGTTAATCTTAGTGCACAAAGATACCAAAGGATACAGATGCAATTGATATCAGTTGGGTGTTTTCTCACGTAAGTGTGTTTGCAGCTGCTGAGATGACAGATAATCTGTATTTGGCAAAAAAAAAAAAAGGAATGCAATATAGCAAAAGTATTGTTATTAATTGTGATTGAGTGTTTATTGTAATATGATCAGCACCCAGAAGCTACGCTAAGTAGTTCCTGTAATGAGTTGGCTCAGGTCCAAATTCTTTCATCAGAATGTCAAAATGAAAATCTTTCTTGCACTTATGTCTACAAATTTCAGTGAAACAAATCACCTTATAGATTTAAATACACTTAACTTCCTTATTAAGGAAGGTCACATTTCCTATTGCTTTTGAGGGAGGGGTTGGCTGAAAAGAACACAATGCACTGTATATAATATATTATATAAGGTTAATGGTTAAAGATGATACAAACATACTTTTGAAACACTTCACTAAAGCCAGACACAGTCTTTAGCCGGGAAATGGAACTGAGAATGAGAAATGCAAATCGTTTACATGGTTGGCTGAAAGGCCGCTCCTCAACCATCTGGTAGAAATCCTGTCATGTGTGATAGATCTGATGCATCATGTCTGTTGTGATATTTTACATTTCTTTAAATCAATTTGTGTAAAATAAGCAAACCCAAGCTTGTTTGCACAGAATACTGAATCATTAATAAATATAATTTACATAGCCGTACGTGTTTTTATTTTACAAGCCTCTTTACAACCATTCCTGTAAAATGAACACCACATAGTGCATGTGACTGTATAGTAGGCAGGCTTATTTTTTGAATGCATTACTCACCCAGGGCACAACATGGTGTCTGCGACTGTTTAGCAACTCAAGTTTCAACTGGACGTGTGATTTTAATCTCTGTTTGTACACTGTGTGCTGCCTCACTTGACAGTCTGACTGACTTATCTGCACTTAGAATGACCTGCCGCCATCACAGAAAACACAACCATGTAACACTTCATTACCTCTATGCCTCAGGATAGGCCTCTTTAAAATGAGATAAGATAAGGTGAGATAGTTCCTATTTGGTCCCACAAGCAGCAAAGGCGACAGTCAATAAAGTGGTTGATTCAAGTATTGATATTTGGTTTCAAAACTCCACTCACTTTCAAATACTGTCAGTGTGATTTAAATCTACAAACTGATGGGTTAAGGTTCTTGCTGCCTGGCTTTACATGTGTTTTGCTAATAAAAAAAAACACTTTTACTTTGCAGATGTAAGACCAGCTCTGTTTAATAAAATACCATGTGAAAATAGTTTGTGTTGACTTAATATAAGCGAGGATACCCTCCTATAAACATTATTATGGTTATTATAAAATTATCTTTTGTCTTTTTAAACATAGACATCATTGGACTCTAGTATTATTACTATTATTTTTAACCAATAGACATATTGCCCCTGCTATTATAATCATTAAAATTACTATTATTTTGAACACATAGTTCCTTATGGCCTCTTCTATTATTAACATTATTAGTAGTAGTAGTAGAAGTATTCTTTTGAGCACAGACATCATATTGCCTCTGCTTCTTGTTATTATTATTATTGACCTGCCACTCTGTGAGACAGCCCCCGGTGTGTTTTGGCCCCTCCCTCTGTAAAGCTGTTGTTATTCCCAGTCACGTTTGCAGTGGTGGGCTCTGATCCTGGCTCTGTGTCAGTGTCAGTGTCAGAGTCAGAGTGTCAGTATCTGTGTGCATGTGTTCACCGCAGCAGTCAGACAGCTGATGATGAGCCTGCTGTGTATTTAAAGCTCCGGGGGGAAAGCGGAAGTGTGGCCCGCTCTGTGTTATCAGCTGAGAGCCGCTAGCTGTGTTAGCACGGAGCTGCACAGGGTTTCTACCGTCACCCAGCGGACTGGACCACCGCTGTCCAAGCCCACACAGGGACATGAGACGAGGACACAGCAAGGGGACAGCGGGGTCGTGATGTCTGTCGCCGTGAAGCAGCAGTGAGAAGACCACCCGGGTGAGTGGAGCTTTGTGTGGGTTCTTATGTCCCCAGCTAGCTAGTGGCAGCTCGGTGTAGCTAGGGGCAGCTAGCACACAGCACAGATGTGACAAGTGGACCCGCTGATATCCCGGGTGAAGAAGACAGACAACATGTTGACAGACTTGAGCTTGTATAGCTTGTGTCATGATTGTGTAAAGCTACCTCGCTGTTACGCACAGATCATTTAAGCCTGGCAGCATTTAGAGATATTGACGTGATACAACCCTCTGCGCCAGACGATAGTCTGATCCAAAGCTGCAACATCTGGCTGCTGCGCTAACAATAGCTGCTGTTAGTCGCAGTGAAAGTCTGAATGTTACTTTAATCTGTTCGCTGGGTCTGTTGTTCATGACACATGTCCCTCAGTGTATTCAAATGTTAGTCGCATTCATGTGTTTCTGTGGAATTCAGGACCAAATATATGAAAATACGAGTATTGATTGATTTGTGTATTTACATGCATGACAAGGTCTGAAAACAATGACTTGGATGTTGTTTTGTCTCAGTTTTGGGCCTCCTCCCTTTGTTAATCTGGGTCAGGGATTGTATCTGTTACTCGTGTCTCCATACAGTGATGTACAGTCTTAACACTTTAACATGTGAGCGCGGACCTGTGTAAAGTCAAGTTCAGGTTCTCAGGCTTCATAAAATCACTCAAAGTTCCAATATATCGCTTGACTGTTCAATTCAGCAACCACCTTGTGGCCAAATAGTTCAAATGACATTTTGTAATTTGTCATCAACAGTGAAAGGCCTTAAAAGGGTATTTTTAAATTGGCAGTTCAATATAGAGCCGATACACATTTTTGAGTCCATAACAATTTGTATAATTTCTCAGAAAAACTTTAAAAACTGCTTAAATTCATTATTTCACTATATTCTCATCACCCAAAAAATGGCAGGTGGCACTACCAAATATTTGTAAAGTATCCCTCAGACTCTGAGGCTTAGTGTCTACACTGATTCAACCATTATTATTCTGTTGTGTTTTGTATTTACAATAATCTTAGATGTTTGCGTTCTATTGGCCTGGCATTCAGTATCTGAAGCATCCAAATGAACATTTAAAGATGGAAAATACTAAAAATACTGAATTCAGGACAATAGCTATTTACATTAGGTTGATTAACCACATTAACTTGTTGTTTGTCGGTTTAGATGAATTTTACCTGACAATTATAAAGTCATCAAATCATTGTAGATTTGTTTTCATCAATTTAATAAGATCTGTTATTTTAACCGACACCTGTGACTAAACCATTGCTCTTAATCACAGCAAGGGTATGAGAAAAACAATTATGGAATGAAAATTCTTCTTGTCGTTGTTCATGAGGAGGTTTAACAGGCTGAAGACACAAATCCCATAAATTAGCACCAGAATTTCCGCACCATCTGCCATGTTAAAGCTCCTGTTTAAAAACACACACACACAACAGCAGTGTTGAGTACAAAGGATCATATAAAGACTGGAGTAATGCAGCAACGTGTAGTCGGAGAGTCGGGCCTAACATGAACAACAACAACAACAACAAGAACCCAGTGTTTACTCCTGACCAATGCACTGGTTTGTAAATTACCATAAAGATAATGTAACAACATCAGTGCTCAACATTTGAAAGAAATACTGACACAGGCTGTTTGTAGAATTATTATTATTCCTGCTGTGTGTAATTATTATCATTCCAATACACATTCCACTTAGAGGAAATACCCATTTGAAATTCACCTGTCACTGTACAGTGTAACCCTATTTTTGAGGAAGTTAGATGAATAAACTACAGTCTGTAGAAAATTCAGTCATCTCTTTAGTTCTCTTATCGTTAGTGAGGGAGTAGCAGAGAAGAGACAGCTGTTTATCAGTCTGCTGCACATCATGGTCTTTGGGCCGACTCCACACAGACCGCTTTCTGTTAAATGACAAAGTTATCTTCACATGTCAGCACACTATTGGTGCATTAACTCTAAGAGGAATAATTTCATAATGAAGGAATGGAAACCAAGAACTAGACTGATTTGACAATCATAATATTTTCACAATATTGTTAATATGATAACAATATGACTGCTGGTTTCCACTATCATTGCTTTCGTCTGGTATTTAACTCCATTCAGATTGAAGTCATTATATTGTCCAGTGGTGAGAATCTTTTTATTTAAGTAGCAATACCATACTGTAAAAATATGGCAGTATAATTAATAGAATGATGTACTTACAGTTCCAAAATGGCAGTACTAACAATGCATTTCATCTCAATTTATGCTGTAATTGAATTGTAATTATTGATTTATCAGTGTGTAAGGATCACTTTATTGTTGTAACTGGTGAAGGCTCATTTTAAATACTCTATATGCTGATAGCTCAACTCATGCATCATCTTTTATTTGTTGATTATTGTATTTATATTGACAACCAGAATCTATGAAGTAGCTAATAATTAAAGATGTGAAATAAGCGTATCATGAGGAAATATTCAGTCAGGCCCATTTATCCCCAGATTCTTCTTGATACTTATATTATATATTTAAACCAATATTGTTTATATGAAAAAGCTGTTGACTCACAGGCTGTTTTTTCTCTGTTTGTAGAAACTAACTTATCCAACGCTGCGGGAGAGCAGAGTTCGTACGTTCTGCCTCCTCCTTCATCCCTCTCCTCTGACCTTCACCTCCATCTGGAGGGCCAGTATCGGGACACCATTACCATGACGACAGGCGGGTGTTGCCACCTGCCAGGCTCTTTGTGTGACTGTGCCAGCAGCACGGGTCTGTGGAAGAGCGTGGAGGAGTCAGGCAGTGACGGTTGCCAGGCGCTGTACGTCACTCAGGTCACGGCCTTAGACGGACGGTTGCTGTCATCTGTGCTGAAACCCATGGCCTCACAGAGGTAAGACTCCCTGAGGATGTTTTTAGAAAATGAATAAATCTAAAACTAATAAATCGGTTCATTTAATTCATTTTGTTTACACTGTAATATCATGATGGTATTTAAACCAGCAAAATGAACTTCCTCCTTTTTAAACATTATATAGTCAAAGGAGAAGAAGACATTTCTGCGAGCTGCTTTCACTTCCTTTTCTTTGTTGTGAAATCCTTTCTCAACTTCTTTGAAATGGTTTGAATGTCTGAACTAAACAAATAAAGTTTTCACATTCCAAACCAATGATCCAGACCAGGGCCTCCTTTTTTTGTCAGACATTTTTTTTAAACTTCTAGTTTTTCTACATTTAATGCAATTTGTAATACTGTAGTGATGATAATGATATTCTAACACTACACAATGATTTTTTTTTTTGCTGTATCACACTTCCTGATCTATTAATTAGCTTGATGGGTCTAGACACAAATGGGGTTTTCGCTCTTTCTCGTTCAGAATACGCTCGAGTTAATTTCCATTAACCAATTACCTGGTGTTGAGTCAAGTTAGTGCTGTGACTCTATTTGCTTGAAAAGCTGTTTCAGATTGTTTTTTTTGTCACAGTGACGGCCCCATATGTCGTATCTGCCATGAAGGAGGCAGCAGCGAGCGTCTCCTGTCCCCCTGTGACTGCACAGGCACCCTGGGGACGGTGCACAGGAGCTGCCTGGAGAGGTGGCTGTCGTCGTCCAACACCAGCTACTGCGAGCTCTGCCACACAGAGTTCAGCATCGAGCGCCGACCTCGGCCTCTCACAGAGGTAACAAAGGTCAATGTCCTTTGCCTTGTCTGCATCAATCTTCCTTTCTTTTTATTCTCATTGGCCGAGCTGCTGTGTGTAAAGAATTGTGCTTACATGTATGTTAAATGTGAAGCAGCTTCTTTTTTTTTTTTTACATCTCATCTTTCTGCTTGCTTGCTGATTTATAATAGTAAGACTTCTCTGTTCTTGAATGACTTAAGATCTGATCCTCTTTTTTCACCCGAATACATTCTGTCTAATTCTAAATCACAGTGGCTGCGGGACCCTGGCCCTCGTAATGAGAAGAGGACGCTGTTCTGTGACATGATATGCTTCCTGTTTATCACGCCACTAGCAGCCATTTCAGGCTGGCTGTGTCTCCGGGGCGCTCAGGACCACCTTCAGCTGGGGAGCTGGCTGCAGGCGGTTGGCCTCATCGCCCTCACCATCGCCCTCTTCACCATCTACGTTCTCTGGACCCTGGTAAATGTTTTCCCATAAATCAGGCTGTAGTACTACTGCCATGCAGCCATTTTTACCTTAAAGGTTTTAAAAAACATGTCAATAACTAATGTCCCATCTTCCTCATTTTCCTTCCTGGTTGTCTGTGCAGGTGTCGTTCCGCTACCACTGTCAGCTGTACACTGAGTGGAGAAGAACAAATCAGCAAGTACAGTTGCTCATACCCGAAGCCAAGGAGTCTAACTCTTCCCAGCATTCTTTGCTCTCCAGTAAACTGATGAAGAAGCCTGCCAATGACAGTATAGTATGAGACTGAATGGGATTGGTTGATGGTAGTCTTTTGAGAGTGTGGGGGCTTATTGTCATTGCGTCATGCCTGCCACGACTTTAAACAAGCACTTGTGGGTCTTTTTTTTTTTTTTTTTTTTACTTCTCCCTTTTATTTCCTTTCCCCATCAATCCCAAGTTTTTTCCATTTCCTGTTGTTTTGATAAAATCTCTCCTTGTTTGGGTGCTGAACTGAGCACAATTAAATAGTCTGTCTTTGACAGAGCTGACGAATGGAACAGTAGAGACTTGTTCAGTGTTATCATCTGCGATGTGATTGCAATAGCTGATAATGAAAGTAAAGGAAGGGATGGACCAAACGCACTTGTATAATGGACTTTCAGATGTTGTAATGGGTTGTTTTGCTTCTTTTCAACAACCCATCAATGGTCCACAGGTGACTCCAGAGAGTCCATTCATTGTTGTGCTGCAACGATGAACGTGTGTATCCATTAGATTCCTGTCACACCTGGGCATACAAGACAAAGAAGCTGTTTCAAGAAGTTATTGAAAAGCTCAGCTCTTTGATTTACTCCCATTTTACCGTACAGATGCCAGAAATGAAACTTTTTAGCTGTCGCTCAAGCTTATGGGACGTTTCAGTGTTTTCTCTGCGTCTGTTTATCTCACCTGAGAACGGATGCTACCGCAACACTTGCAACGCCAGAGGTGGTTGTGCAATGAAAACACTGTGGACTCCGAGGTCGTCACAGTACATGAAGAGACCTCCGCCAACATGCACAGTCATGCATGCAACTACTGTTAATTATTTGGGATATTTTTTTTCTTACTGTGTATTATAAAGTCTTTTTTAAACCACGAAGAATGAACAAATTTACTATTCCTACTGAAGTGTCCTCATAGAGGTTCTTGTACTATCAGCACTTAAGAACTAGGTCTTTATATTTATATAGATTGAAAGAAAACACCCATTAAAATGGCTTTTAGAGGAGCATTCCCACGAGCTTAGTTTGGTGGCTGGTACTGTGTACTCAAACATCAGTATTAATGGCCTGTTGAAGTACTGTGATCGTTTTGTTTAGATTTTGCTTTGTTTTTTACAACAATACACATTTCTATTCGTGTGTAGTTTCCATGATCACAGCAATCAGGGATACAGATGATAAAATATTGTAATTTCGTCACATCAAGTCATGGTTAACCATAGTTTCTTATGGTGTTTAGTGCTATTGCCAATCTGACATAAACTTAACCCACCAACCATGACTGTGATTGGTGGAACCATTATGCAAGCACCACAAAGGCCAAATCTGACCAAACTTTGTTTTTTCTTTCTTTGAAGCAGGCAACTAGATGCTCACATGCTCTTCTAAGTCCATTTCATCTGGGTTTTTCCTGCTTAGAGAATTGCGAGGCAGCCGCCTCCGTCAAATTTCATGCTGCCTACACCTCCCACACACGTATGTAAACTCAGACTGGGTAGAAAGGGCTGGATTCAGTTGGCAGTGTGCAGCGCGAATGATAGACACATACAGGAGCAGTAAATTACTGACAGAGCCTGTTAGAAACGGCCTTAACAGCCCAAACATGTATGAAAAGACCCAAAACGAACATTGTAAGCAGACTTAGTGGAGCTGTGCATGGCTTCCTGGGTGTCTGCCCCGGGCTTGGAACCCCCTGGTCTGACGGCTCAATATCACCCCGCCTAATTTTTGGCCAGGAAAACCCCTGTTGATGGAAGGTCGTCTTCTTTGGGGGGATGTTACATTGTGATGTTACTGACCAGAACAGTTCGTACTGGCTGTGATTGGGACGGCAGAGAGGATTCACTTCTCTCTCTTGTATATAGTTTGGTGCATTTGTAAATCCGGTCGCTCACAGTGGCTGATAATAGACCAGTCAGAGATGATATTCTCTGATTTGAGAGGCGAAAAACCACAAACCAGAGTCAGCCTGGTTTCCAGATCTCCACGTCATAATGTGGTCGACTTTGAAAGCATTTATTTCTTCATTCCATGTCATTTGGTTTATGAGGAGATGGTTGATTAAACACACTGTGAGTCATCCACAGGGTGAGAGGAAAACTCCGTTAACATTTGTAGAATAATGTTAAAATGAACATGATTCAGTCCATGGACCTGATGAAGGCCATCGACTCTAACACATCAGCTTTAAGGATACAACACATCATCCTTTGGAGGACATATAGGTGCTAAGCTCTGAGCTCAGTATTACTGTGTATGTCTTACAAGGTTTAGTTTCATTTATAGCTGCGCAATTCTGCTGGATGCAATTTAAAAAATAAAATGCCTTATCACAGAAGGCATTGAGAGCAATGGGGCAAGCTTTAAATTTGTAATGGCTCTTATTGTTACAAGCTAAAGTTTTAATTTAATTAAAAATTATCATTTACTTTTGGTTTGCATTTTGTCTTCAGTGCAGTGGCATTTATAACTCTGTCACTTTGTCTGATTTTAATGTTTTGTTTAACATACTCTTATCATGCTTTCCCTTAATTTTCTACTATTGTAGACACAAAAGTCCAGTAGTCTGGATTTTATGCACATTTGCGTTGATAATGTCTTTAATTTAATATATTCGTGAACAATGTATTGACTTAAACTGGTATGTGGTGGCGTGAGACAGTCAGATGTTTTCAAAATGTCAAAGAGTCTTTTCAGGAGGAAACTCTGAGCATCTCCGTCACATTTTCAGAGATATCGATACCGATAATGGGGAGGAAACAAATTCCTATACTAATATATCAATAGATACATATTTTTAAAAGATTGGCAATGATTCCTAAGATGTTAATATGGTATTTAAGAGTTAAACCATAACCTTTTAATATGAATAACAATAAGGTAAAAGAAAACACAAATACAACCAAATATACAGATCTTGAAAAAAGAAACCAAATTTTTGTTACATAGAAGTTCAACATTAATACTTATCTCTGTAAAATAAAGGTTTAGTACAACAACAAACAAACAGAAGCTGATATGTTCTTGAAAGGCACATAAGGGACGGTCACCCAATAATTCAGTCTGACTCTAGTTATTTCCCTGCCCGGGCTTCACTCGACGAACATCACCCTTTGGAACATTGAGCTGTTGGTGTGGTGTCCCACATTCTGCCCCAGTTAATCTTTTGTTTGTGTTTTTAATTGATCGAAGGATTATATATTGCAATACTGCCATGCACCCGGGGGCCTCGTCTGCCTTACAAGCTTATGAGTCATTTGATCATCTACGTGTTTACTGTTTGTCATAAACAAGCTTTACTCCAGGCATTAGGGTCAACTGGGGAACTGGTTCGAAGCAAAGAGGTGATGATTCAAAATAGCTTAAAAACAAGAAGCTGGAATTTAAAGTTGAAGCAGATCAATAGTGTTTTCTGTTTTTTTTCTAAGTTACCCACCATTTATGCAGAGCTGCTCCTCGTTCTACATGTCTGTTCATGTCAGAGTTATCAGAGCTCCTCATCTCTCCAAAGAGTTTCATAACACATTTACCATGATGCAATTGATCGTTTTATATAGATTCCACCACTCAAACCCACAAAGGGATTTTAAATCAATGTTTTCTTTGTTTAATACACAAAAAAACATTTAGACGTTACTTATGTTGTGTCATATGATATTTTTGTAATCTTTTAATTCTACATGTCTTTTTTTTGGAGGTTGAATATGTTAATGTATGTATCATTTGCTGCAGTTCAGTATTCACACTTGCCAATAATATGATGTTTATGGTCTGCTGTGAAAAAAAGAAAGATGTCTTCACCAAACCCTGGTACCTGCAATCAGCCAAGAAGTATTTGCAAAGCAAATAAAAATGATGATAAATTATGAGTGAAAATTAACTTGTGCATTTTGTTTTCTAGTAGTTCTCTGCTCTGTATGTGTGTGGTTGTATTTTCATGTGAAGACCTCTGTGTGGCAGTATAGTTTATCTTTCACACTACAGTGTTCACTCTGTGTTTTGTTGTATGATGCGGCTGTTTACAGATCATCGTCTCAGCCCAGTGAGGATGAGACGTCATTAGTGTAAGTCTGTTTTTGACCACAGCTCCATGAAGCCATTAATCCTGATGGAAAAACAACTGCTGATGTCAAGTTTTGCCGGATCCGTGGAGTTACAGAATCTCCTCGCACGATCCGCTGCATTTAGCAAACATAAGCAGCTTAGTTTAGAAAAACACTATTTCATGTTGGTCTTATCACTTCAGGAAGGAAAACCTGCCAAAAATACTGGAATGTTTCCAGTGGCTGTGTTATTCAAATTAAGGATAACATCAGCCTCTCTACCTCACTAGTTTACTCTCAGATACGGAGGATACATACCGTACCATAACCTTGAACTCAGTACCCTGATGTAGATGGTGGAATTACTTGTACAGGTCCCATGTTATCCAGACAACTTGACTTATCTTATTTACTAAAATGCTGATATCAGCTTGACAGAGGTGCTACTGAGTTTTTTTTTAACTTACAGTAAGGTCACATCATAGTATACAAATTCCATGACAATAAAAAGCCCAATATTCCATATCTTAAGTTAACTTAATGAGCAAAATGTTCTTTTATAGCAAATAAAAGGAAATGAACTGCGTTTACATAGAGCTTTATCTATCAGACACCATTTACACACTGTCGCCACAATCGTCAGGGACAATTTGGGTTTAAGTGTCTTGCTAAAGGACACTTCTAAAAGTCAGACTGGAGGTGCTGTGGATCGAACCAACGACCCTCTTATTGGTGGACAATCTATCTCCCAAATCAGAAGTTTAAATAATCAAATTCTTATAACTGATGCATTAACATGCAAGCAGTGTTTTAATGTTGACATTTTCAAGCTTATCTTTCCCGATTTATACTTGCAGTATTGGTGTTTATTAATCTAACCTTGCAGCATATTATAGAAACTGATCACATTTTAAAGTGTACTGTACTAAATACTTATCTCTGAATACAATGGAATAGAAATATAAAGTTCAGCAAAACGAGAGTTGCTCCAAAAACATAAAAATACACCAAATCTGTACTCAAGTACTTTTATTGTAAATTGTTTTACAGTTCTTACACTGAAAGTAAAACTATGACAAATTAAGCCAAGTATTCTTCAATAAATACTTTGTGAGGATGTTTTTGGCATGACAACTTAAACAATGTAAGAAGAGAGTAAGAACCACTGTCAAAAGGCATAATACTGCTTCACCAGGTTGGAGTAACTGCCTATGGTTTATTTACACAGCACCATCTAGTGGTATCCATTGAAATGTGTTTCACAGCCTCCCTGTGCATGACGGTGAGTCAGTAGAGTTCAAACAACCTCAAGAATCTCTCAGAGGGCCACGAGCGCCTCTTCCCTGCACCACAGGAACCTTCACATTGATTCCACAAACAGCTCAGCTGACCAAGTGACATAAAGGCTTCTTGTTTTCTTTCATGGCAGAAGAGAAGAGCAATGGGTGAGTTCAAAAGTATGACATAAAACAGGATGAAAGGAAGAAAGAAATATACAGAGTGAGAAAGGAGTCGGCAGCGAGCAGAGCTCCGGGAAAGAAAGTGCTCAGGTGATGTGATGTCAGCGTGGATGTGGAAGAGAGGATGAGTGCCATGGGATTGTGCCATTCAGGGTCACAGGCTCTGGCAGCACTGGAGTTTGTTGCCCTTCTGCCCGTCAGTGGTCGGTGGGACGCTTATGTCCACCACATTGTTGCCTGGAGACTCATCGTGTGCAGATCTGTCTGCTATCTGCTTCTGTGACACAATGCGATAGATTTCTGCGGAGGGGAAGGCAAGGAAAAGATTCACACTACGATGAATTTCATTTCAAAATTTCAAACTTGTTAAAACTCATCCCACAAGTGAATATCCCATTAGACGTAAAATACTAAAGAGTGGCTAAACATTATATTAGGTGAACGTTAAATTAATTCTTACATTAAAAGTCAACTCTGGTAGAGTATAGAAAGTAAACAGTTTAGCTAATTTATCAAATCCACCCTTCATATATCACCACCAATAACTTACAAAATTAGTTATAAACACCAAATACTTGTTCCTTATTTCTCAACATCTTCATGAGTTTGACAAATACCTTTCATTATAATTATTCCTCTATTACCTGATGATGTTTTAAATAATTCATATGCAACACTGATCTTTAGGGATCAATCTACATGCATTACATGATATATTGCACTGCCTCTTTGCTTTTCCTACCTCCTAAAATGTTCTTGAAGGCTTCCTCTACATTTGTAGAGTCCAACGCTGATGTCTCAATGAAGGACAGAGTGTTCTTTTCTAATGTGGGAAGATAAAAAAAAATGTTCAGTTTAAACATGTAACCAAGTGGCTTCTCTTTCTTTACAACCTCAGTACTTGGTGTGATTTACCTGAGAAGGCTCGGGCCTCATCAGTGGGCACGGCCCTGAGGTGGCGGAGGTCGCTCTTGTTTCCAACCAGCATGATGACGATGTTGTTGTCAGCGTGGTCCCTCAGCTCCTTCAGCCAGCGCTCAACATTCTCATACGTCAGGTGTTTGGCGATGTCGTAAACCAGAAGAGCCCCCACTGCTCCCCGGTAATACCTGGTGACAGCATCAAACCCGATGAGTACATCAACTCTATAGGATTTCCTCCACAGTGAACACTTGTTTACACACAGCAACAAACAAACTCACGCTGAGGTGATTGCTCTGTAGCGTTCCTGTCCAGCTGTGTCCCAGATCTGAGCCTTTATGGTCTTGCCGTCCACCTGGATGCTGCGGGTGGCAAACTCCACCCCGATGGTGCTCTTGCTCTCCAGGTTGAACTCATTTCTTGTGAACCGGGAGAGCAGGTTACTCTTCCCCACTCCAGAGTCTCCTATTAGTACGACTACAACAACAACATAAAGAAAAGACATGTAAACACTTACCAGGGTTGTTAGATAGATAGATAGATAGATAGAGTACTTTATTCATCCCCGAAGGGAAATTAAGTTGTCATAGCAGCCGGTATATTTGAATACAATAAAATACAATACAATACAATAGAATAACAATAATAATTCCAGCAGTTGTGTGATTCAACTCGACCCACGTTCACCTGCAAATACCTCATCTATTACTACAGCAAATGGTGATCTCCCACTTTTTAAAACTTAATTTAAGAGTTTAACTGACATAAATGTACCAGATTTATTTATAACACTGATACCAAGAGTTACAAAAAATATATCGAACAGCTATGATGATATAATGCACAGTAGGTAGTCAGGTGGCCATTCATTCCTTGGTCAAGGTGAAAGCTCTGACTTGTGTTGCCCTCTTCTATCTTGGCAGACTTTGCCCTGTTGGGAGTCGTTCAGGGAGACGCTGCCAAAAAACACTCGCTCCGGGAAATCTGACTCAACGCTTTTTCAAGGCCTCTTGATCCTCTGCTATTGTTACTGCACAGTCCAAATCCCAGTGGCTTAGCATAAAATGACACTCGGCTGGATGTGAAAGAATCTTCTCCTGTTAACTGCAGAACTTAATATCATTAAAGTTTGTAAAACAGTGCTAAAAGGAGCGTCATCTTTTCGGATCTAACCCCTCAGAGCAGGAAAACTTCAATCAGGATTTGAGTTTGAGTCATTTGAGTTCAAAAGCAGTTGAGTGTTACAATTAAAAAGAACACAATAACAAGCAGAGCCTCAATCAGGAAACGTGCCTGACTTGACTCATGAACCTGAACTCAAGGTGTGACAGGACCATGTGAACAATGACATAGTGACAGAGATAGATTGGTGAGTAAAAGTGGAAACAGGCCCTGGGGTTGTCTGGGAAGCACCTGGTCACCTGAACAGCCACTTCTCGAGAAACTAGGAGTTTCCCTTCATATCGTGAGCTGAAGTGAGTTTCTGCCCTCAGGCGACAGCTTCACAATAGATAGATAGATAGATGGATACTTTATTAATCCCGAGGGAAATTTAGAATTTCACATCAATGAACACTAGAGAGTTATGTGTTCTTCCAGAAAATGAATAGGAGTTAATTAGACCTGCACAAAGAATGAGAGCGCCATGTTTGGACAGTGAAGTTGTTAGTGTGGTTCCAGCTGTGGGAGGACAACCCCCACCCCGCTCGATGACAAAGTTATTGTTAAAGACCCAGCTCCGCCCGTTAGATTAGCTGCTAGCATGCAGGGCTAGCTCTCCTTACGTCCTCCTCCATGTGAAACACGTGTAGCCAAACACAGAGTTAGCATCACAGTTTGAACACACGCAAATAAAAGCGACTGTGGACCTCATGTTATATTAAAAGCGGTGTCAATTGGAGAAGACGGCTCGGGAGCAGCTAGCTGGCGGCTAGCGACAGTTAGCTGTGGCTCCACCAGCTGACGTTATCGAGACCACTGACGTTGACGCAGCTAACGTTAGCATGCTAGCCCGAGCTTGGCCACTTCGCAGCCAGCTGTGATGTTAGCAGAATGTTATTCGCAAGCTCGGCCTCGTGTTTCCCACCTTTGAACAGGAAATCGTATTCATCGTCTCTGTTGCCCATGGTGAGATGTGATCAGCTCGCTGCGGCTGCGCTGAGAGAAACACTCCCCTGCCACCAGCAGCCAGCTGCACCGAGATCACAGGAGGCTGCACGTCACTCACCGGGACGCACGCTACGCAACCGCAGGTACCGGAAGTTGCAGAGGATTGTGCATCCATGGTAATAACGTGACCTGGTCATTGACATGTCTGTACAGTCTGTGGTCTGTACTTGTCTTTGTACAGATGTCATTTCCCAAAGGGTCGCATCCCTAATACTGTGTGAGAGATGATTCTTTTGATTAGTCAATTGCTGAAGATTTAGACTATAATAATAATAAAAAAGTTGTAGTTGCTTGGATTATTGTTTATCATATTAATTTCAAGTAAACATTATTATTTAAAGGCTGCTTTTTCCTTGTCAGACCCAAAATATATATGTTTTTTTTATTAGGCTTGATAGTTCAGCTCTGACCTTTGACCAAAGAATCCACGCTGCACACTGCACGATTCACCTATACGATTTTTATGAGGTGGTAATAGCGGCAGGTCCTGATTAATAAATAATCAGGACCTAGAATGAACTCTCACCATCAGCGTCTCATTTTAAAGCAAACACAGACGAAGAGTGCAAGGGATGAAGTCATAGTTTCTGGGATTCAACATAACAGATGAACACTGAACAAACTCCATCCAATGATGAAGACTTTGTGATGAGGCTGAAAGCACTAGAGAAAGTTATTCGGTGGATCTTGAGTGTGAATAGTTTAGTCAAAGTGTATATCTATTGTTTTATGATTCATAATAAAAACTATACATGTCCAGGCTCAATATCTGTAAAGAGCTGTATAATTTAATCTATCACTCACGTGGTAAATGCTGTCAGTCTCATTACACGTGTATTCTCTGTCCAACCCGTGTCTGGAATCCAGGCGCAGGTCATGATGCTGATAAATTCTGCATTACTTTGTTTTGAATGTTTACATGACTCCGTGTGTAGGAGCTGAACTTGTCATCAGTGAAATTGGATAAAAACTGACATCAAAGTATCCTAGTAAATGTTGATGGGTCAATGTGAATGAGACATGCAGATGTTAATTTAAACCGAGAAAGCCACAGGTTCCTACTCTGGCTTTAACCACATCTGGTGCTGTGGAGAGACAGATATGAACATGGCCAGGAAGCTGAAGAGGACAAATGGAGTTTAAGTCACATATGATGGCTCAGACAGACAGACAGACAGACAGACAGACAGACAGACAGACAGACAGACAGACAGACAGACAGACAGACAGACAGACAGACAGACAGACAGACAGACAGACAGACAGACAGACAGACAGACAGACAGACAGACAGACAGACAGACAGACAGACAGACAGACAGACAGACAGACAGACAGACAGACAGACAGACAGACAGACAGACAGACAGACAGACAGACAGACAGACAGACAGACAGACAGACAGACAGACAGACAGACAGACAGACAGACAGACAGACAGACAGACAGACAGACAGACAGACAGACAGACAGACAGACAGACAGACAGACAGACAGACAGACAGACAGACAGACAGACAGACAGACAGACAGACAGACAGACAGACAGACAGACAGACAGACAGACAGACAGACAGACAGACAGACAGACAGACAGACAGACAGACAGACAGACAGACAGACAGACAGACAGACAGACAGACAGACAGACAGACAGACAGACAGACAGACAGACAGACAGACAGACAGACAGACAGACAGACAGACAGACAGACAGACAGACAGACAGACAGACAGACAGACAGACAGACAGACAGACAGACAGACAGACAGACAGACAGACAGACAGACAGACAGACAGACAGACAGACAGACAGACAGACAGACAGACAGACAGACAGACAGACAGACAGACAGACAGACAGACAGACAGACAGACAGACAGACAGACAGACAGACAGACAGACAGACAGACAGACAGACAGACAGACAGACAGACAGACAGACAGACAGACAGACAGACAGACAGACAGACAGACAGACAGACAGACAGACAGACAGACAGACAGACAGACAGACAGACAGACAGACAGACAGACAGACAGACAGACAGACAGACAGACAGACAGACAGACAGACAGACAGACAGACAGACAGACAGACAGACAGACAGACAGACAGACAGACAGACAGACAGACAGACAGACAGACAGACAGACAGACAGACAGACAGACAGACAGACAGACAGACAGACAGACAGACAGACAGACAGACAGACAGACAGACAGACAGACAGACAGACAGACAGACAGACAGACAGACAGACAGACAGACAGACAGACAGACAGACAGACAGACAGACAGACAGACAGACAGACAGACAGACAGACAGACAGACAGACAGACAGACAGACAGACAGACAGACAGACAGACAGACAGACAGACAGACAGACAGACAGACAGACAGACAGACAGACAGACAGACAGACAGACAGACAGACAGACAGACAGACAGACAGACAGACAGACAGACAGACAGACAGACAGACAGACAGACAGACAGACAGACAGACAGACAGACAGACAGACAGACAGACAGACAGACAGACAGACAGACAGACAGACAGACAGACAGACAGACAGACAGACAGACAGACAGACAGACAGACAGACAGACAGACAGACAGAGATAATGAGAGTTTAACAAACATTAAGGAACCAGATGAAGTTATGTTACAAAGAATCAGAATAGCTGCTCTTCATCTCCTCATGCTATGGAAAGAGAGTTTTATTTTGCAAAATAAATGTGCAAGAAATTTGCCAGCCTCTTGTACTCTTAATAGGCACAAGTTGTTGTCTGTGCTGCCTCAAACAACAGAAGGCTAAGTACAATAAGTTATATTTTCAACTATCTTAAATAGTTTAATGAAAATCTGAACTCTACAACTAAAGGTAATAAAGCTACAATTCAGACTGTGTTAGTTTAAGTTGGTATAAACTCACAACTGAGTAGTTTTGTCTGACAACAAGTTCATTCACAGAACCAGCAGAGGGGGCCATCACACATAGCCTACCACTCACTGAAGATCCACAAAGGCCTCTCACTTATTCAGGAGCATTTGTATATTAACCTGTCCTGTTAAAATATGAAATACATCAGTTCGCTTGTAGACCATGATCCTGTAATACCCTGGTTTCCTTTATCATTTACATCTAATACAACGCCTGCCTGGAAAATTCCAGCTGTATGAAAGCAACTGATGTTTCCCCACAAGGAAGTAGCAGTATTACGTGATGTTATCAAATCTGACCTCGTAGCGATAAGCAAATTATATAAGACAGACTCAGAATCTATATGCTAATCAAATAAAATAGTGACAGTATCTATATAAGCTAATGATATAAAATAGAGCTTAAATACAAAGCTAATGTTCAATAAAAGGTAATATTTTAAAATGGACTGTGTATCTATATGATCTAATTATTTAAAGAAACTCAGGTCCTGTATAATCCTAAAATATAAAACTAATTCAGGTGCTGTATAAGCTTATAAAAGGAGTGTTAATATTCTTAACATCTATTTTCACTGCTCAGGTACAAAACAATTGCATTAGGATTAAGTGCAAAGACAGTGAATTCTTGTGTTTTTGTTGAAAACAGTTACCTCCTTCTGCGCTCTACTTAAAGAAACCAATCCAAAGGAAGTCTTGATAGTAGCTCAGTCGGTCAAAATAACACACAAGTTTCTCTGGCCAGTTTATGTTCAGTCTCAGTGTCTTCAGTTTCAGTGAGACCCAAGCACACAGTTAATTTCCATCCTCCACACAGATCCTTCCCGTCACAGGTACACTCACCTGAGGAAACTTCAAATAACTTCCACCCACTTCACGCAGTGGCCAATCAGCACTAAGGCTGTCAAAGCAGTGACACCCAGGTAACCACTTCCCTAGCTGAAGTTACTTCAGTCTAGCAGAACCTGTTGAGGTGGTAAAGGAAGAATCGAACACCCAGTCCCAGTAAACGTCTCATATACAGGCTGCAGCTCGACATGGCCAGGAGAGCAGGGCGACAGAGAGGCCAGCTGCCCACCTGTTACTATGAGGGTTACCTGGAGAAGAGGTCGTTCAAAGACAAGGTAACTGCTCAGGCAGCAGAGAAATGTTATTGTCGACTGCAGGACAGTCAGTACAGGCTGTCTTTGAATGTACCATGCAACAGCTGAATGGATTGTGAAGAGACACTTCAATTATTGGACATATTCTTGAGTCTATTTTCTGTATTTGTCTTTTTTTGTAAAAAAAAAAAAAAAAAGTAATTTAAGTTTGTATGGCTTAATGCCAATTATAAAGTGTTCTTTTAACAATCTTTAAACCTATTTTCATCGTCCAATAATTGATAAAGTGACGGATGATGCAGCGATGAACATAATAAAAAAATTAAAAATTCACTTTTAAGAAAAAGGTCAACCAAAGATTGTAAGTTGATCCTGAAATGTAAAACTAAGGGTTGTGTCGAAGATAGTGTGGTTTAATGACGGCAAGGTCTACATCCAGCAGTTGTTATTATTTCCATTATCTAATTCTGATTATAAGTTGACAGTTGCAAACGGGAGTGCGTGATGATATGTGAAATAGGACAACTGTTGTTGCGATGCTAGCTTGACTCTCTTCTCTCTTTGTCACTTCCTTTCTCTGTGTGTGTGTGTGTGTGTGTGTGTGTGTGTGTGTGTGTGTGTGTGTGTGTGTGTGTGTGTGTGTGTGTGTGTGTGTGTGTGTGTGTGTGTGTGTGTGTTTATGTTCGGCAGAACCGTGAAAGCTTGGTATCTCAACAATGTCCTGTAGACTTGCTTGGGATGTACTCAACACTTCTGTCAAGTTGAATGCTTTTTAAAAGTCAGAGCCGTTCCTCACCTGTTAGACAGATATATTGATCTATGGTGTGTATGTGTTTGAAGGCATCAATATCCTAGATTGTCGACTCCAGTTTTACTCATTTATTCACTGGCTTGTTCTCAATCTCAACATTACAGTACTTTAGTGTAACGGCATTTGTTATAGTTTACTAACCACTGAACCAGTGCAGCGGTCTACACCATGAACAGTCCTTGGTAAATGGCGGTGAAGTGTTGTTTTCTCTGGGTGGAGCATCCTGTCATTACATAATTTTTTGTAAGTTAGGTGGACTTTGACTTCTTCAGATTGTGAGGAACATTTCCGCGTCTGCGACAGGTCTGACTGCTTTTCAGCCCTCTGTGCCATGAGGATTTGTGCAGGCATGAAACTGACAGAAAAGTAAATAAACAAACTGGCATGACAGGCTTTGCAAATAGTAAATACTCTGGGTTGTTCTGCCAAGTCATTGCTGATAAGACAGTGTACACTCTCAGATGAAAGCACACGAATTTACAGGGGGGAAGGATTTATCCGGGGCACTTTGGGTGTATACCTAATGAAGGAAGGGCAGCTCAGTTACATCAGGGGATTTGTTTGTGACTAAATTGGGACCATCCTCTGTGCTAACTTATAAATACCGGACTGGAGTGTTGTTGCATTACTTGTACCACACAGCGTTGGCAGCGTTTTGCCCTGAGACAAAAAATGGTGATCTTACATTATATTTCTTGCAAATTTCACACTTACACTCCCAAAATGTATCCAGTCACACATTTATAATTACCTGCAGGTTGAACCACTTCAGGACTATTTATATCCAACACAGATTTCTAATGTGGTGACAAATTTTTGACTCATCAAGTCAAATCCAGGAACAGATTAACTGTTCTATTTATTTGCCTTGTTCTGTTTAGCTTCTTTGACATGTACCTCCATGTTTGTATTTCATCCTGTTTCCATAGACCTATCCATAATTATGTGAGCCGATGCCATTTCTGTTAATAAAAGTCTTTCCAATACAGATGAATTTGCACATACATATACTATATATATATATATATATATATATATATATATATATATTTAATTAATATTTGGCAATTATTTTTAAGATGTACTTATCAAGCAGTTTAACCATAAACCTTATTAGAAATAGCTGTACGTAAATAGTAAACACAAATACAATCAAATATATAAACATGAATCTAGAAAATAATGTTTTAAATGTTAACATAAATGCAGATCATTTCATGATGGCTTATTCTGTCAAATATAAGCTTTCATATCGGCATATACCTGCAAACATAAACACAGATGCCGACATATCTTTAAAAGGCCTATATCATTTTTATCAGCTGACCAATGTGGGGTTCTATAGTTTTCTGTATCTGATGTGCTGTATTTTCATTCAGTATCTCTCTATGTGTGTTTGTGCAGACGTCCCGTAATCTGTGGACCTGCCTGTGTGGAAACATGCTTTACTTCTTCAATGACATAAGAAACCCTGATGTAAGTTATTTGGGTTAATCAATGAAAAGCAGTATTTAAGGTTTTTCACCAGAGAATTCTGTATTGAACCAACACCTGTGTCTTTGTGTGTGTGTGTTTCATCAGTACATCGATAAACTGGATCTCACCGGACTGATCTCAGTCACGGACGACAGCAGCCAGGATCGTAACCTGGACGCAGCCAGACTCACCGTCAGGTTGCCAGATGGAAATATCAAATTCACCGTAAGGGAACATTAAGAAAATATGCTGGTCGGCACTTTTGTTTTAATTCCTGTTTATTTACAGTTTGTTACTGTCTCTACAGGCTCCTAATACAGAGGCTCGTGAGTTGTGGAAGGGCTATATCCTCTCTGTGTCTGAGGTCTGTGATGCACAACATTTAATAAACATTTTATCATCTTAAAACAAGTTTAAATGGCTGAAGTTTGAGTTGGATGAGACACTTGCAGGCACTTGAGATAGTTGTATGGTTTGTATGGTTTGAATCACGACACTAATAAGAGAAGACCTGTGTGTTTCCCTGCAGCTGTCAGTGCCCTCCTCCCTCAACCTGCTACCAGGTCAGATCCACATGCTGCAGGAAGCAGTGGAGAATGAGAGGGAGAGATTAAAATGTGTCGCTCCACCTGAAGACACCTCCAATGACTACGTCAACGATCAAGTTGAATTACCAACGTGAGTACCTGTCAGACTCCATAGTATTGACATAAGTGGTGATTTTCTAATATAATGGTGATATTATAGAGCTAATACCAGGATACAAACATGACTAAATTAATATAATATAGACTTTATGGGTCTGACATGATAATTCCTTCCCATGTGCCTCTCTTAAATTCTATAGCTTGTATTACTACAAAACATGTTAAGGGCACATATGAAGTGAAAACTCCTGAAAAACTAAATGTAAGCATGTTTGTAAAAACATTAATAATTCACTTGAACTATTTTTTGAATTCTCAGGAAAATGTTAGATTTTATTTTTTGTAGTTTTAACAAATACATATCTTTAAGTATCAGGGAATGCAGATTAAACCTTAATGGTGAAAACACATGTTCAAAGGTAACAATCTTGTGAGCGATTACAATTCCTCACATTCATGAGTTTTAATCTGTTGATAAATAAAATGGTAGCTTTATAAATGAAGATGTGGTTCCCTTTGCGTATAAGTAATGTGAAAAGTAGAGATGTCTGACTTCGAATGTCAATAGAGGGTCCTAATGTGTAAAATGTGTCGTCAGCACATTCATCTTCACATGTGAATTTTAGGTTTGTAAATGCTCTTTATGGATTTGTTTTAATTCATGTTTTAGCATCAAAATAAATCTAAACACTGAAAGTTCACCTCAGTCTTAATTACCTTAGATCTCAGACAAAACTTATGTAGGTTTTCATTCACACTCACTTCACAGAAGTCCAATCTGTGAGTTCTTGCCCTCCACGTTTTGTTGATCCCAGTTTTCTCTGTCTCGTGGCTGCAGTTGTTACCACAGAGTGTCTCGTCTGGAGGCCGAGCTGCTGCTCGAGAAAGAGTGCAAGAGTGGAAACCTGCTCATGAGGCCTGGAAGCGACGGAAACTCATACGCTATCACCACCAGACAGGACCATGCCGGGTACACACACACACACAGTTTGTAAAGTTTTTCTCAATTTGGTTTGTTTCCTCTGTTGTTTGACTCTCTCTCTCTCTCTCTCTCTCTCTCTCTCTCTCTCTCTCTCTCTCTCTCTCTCTCTCTCTCTCTCTCTCTCTCTCTCTCTCTCTCTCTCTCTCTCTCTCTCTCTCTTTCTCTCTCTCTCTCTCTCTCTCTCCATCAGTGCTATATTCAGTCACTACCGTCTGACTCCTAAACATGAAGGGGGCTTTTCTATTGATGTGAACATTCCTGTAAGTGTTTCTACCATCCCTCTCCTCTCTGCAGAGTTATTCTATCCAAACTATCAGTGATATTGACAGTTGCCCTTGAATAAAACCCAAAATAAAGTAGCAGATGAGATGTTGCTGCCACTGTCTTAGCTCACTGCTGGCATAAAGTGATGCCTGTGTATCTGTGTGTGTGTTTACTGAGAACAAACTTTCCCCCGTGCAGGTTCACTGTGACACACTTCGAGATGTGATCGATTATTTGGTGGAATCAACTGACCGAGCTCTGGTTCCGCTCATCGTCGAGGAGCAGTATGAGAAAAACATCTGTACGTACAACTACAAACTTTTACACTCACGTAACTGTGCAATCCTCATTCCTATCTGTGCAATTCAATGACTAATGCTGTATATATTATTTCAATTCCATTTATATCTTTATATTTCCTTTTGTTTATATTGCACTTAATTTTCTTAATTTTGCACATTATTACTTTTACTGATATCTGTTTTTGACTGTCCCCTTTGGCGCTGCAACACAGCACATTTCCTTATTTCCTCAATTTATAAAGGATTATCTTATTTTACCTTATCATATCTTATCTTATCTCCATTCACCAAAGACTTATGTAAGTTTTTTTTTTTTTTTTTTTACAGTTTATATTCGGTCTGACAGGGAAAATGGAGAAAAAAGTGTTCAGCCGGCTTTATCTATCATCAAGTTGCCAATGTTGCCGCCTAAACCAGGTACTGTGTCAATTTTTAAATAATAATATGAATAATACCTAGTAATACACATTAGTACGTTAAAAAACCTTAGCAACACACTCAGCCACTCAACTAATGTCAGAACTGTTTTCTGTGGTTCAGGTATTCAGATGAATTAGATCTGCAAGAGGGTTCATCTTGGACCCTTTCCAAGTCACAGCGACGCAAAATAGTATTTTAACTTTTAATAAGTTTGTAAAAATAGAAACTAACAACAAAAAAGGTGTAAAATCTTCTGTTTTACATCATAAACCCACTGCATATACCTGTACTTCAGGGGCTGTACTTAAAATAAATATTCCACTGAATCAATGCTTTCTGACAACATTGTGAAAACAGTGGAGTTATCACGTAGAGGTACAATCGCGTTGCTTGTCCACACACTCACACAATCACTCATGGAACGCAAGAACAAATTCCTCTAGAGAGTTTTTGTTCCACTTGGGACTTGATTCAAGCAAACAATAAGAACGAGATGCTTGTTTGAGACATCTCTCCACACGTTGTGCAGTGATTGCAGTGAACCAACATGGTGGATCAACAGACACACAGATATTTCCATCCCCAGAGTCACAGCACATGCATAACTAAATGTCTTCATGTTAACCTGTATTTTACTGAATATACTGTTCTCTAAATGCTCAATTTCAAAAACCACCTACAACCAGTGGACGTCAGAGCAGCCCGCTGTAGTTTAGGGTTAGGTGCTTTCACTGTGACAGCACTTGTTGTTTAACTTATTATGTTTGATGTTGACCCTATAATAATTAATTAATTATAAATAATTGTTTTGTTTTGCAGTTGCTTTAAAAGTACCGACTCCTGAACGAGCACCATCGCCAGTTGAGTGTGAGTTTAACTCTGTCAATCATCTTCTTGATTTTTCTGTCTTGCAAACATAAACTGGTATGACTCCATTTTTTCCATTGCTGTGGCTAACGCACGTCTCTGTTCAAACAGTGGAGGTGAAGGAGGATCGACCTGTTGCTCTGCCAGGTATGTCCCTTCTTCTTATCGCTCTATTTCACAATACTCCTGTTGCACGACTGTATTCGCTGCTTAGTTTTGAGTCGTGTCGGGTTTGTTTTTGTTTCCCATAGTGCTGAAGAAACTTTCCGTCTTCAAACCTCCAGTTCCTGCTCCTCGCAAATTGAACCCGAGTACGTCACCACCCTCCGTCGCCTCCACCACAAGAGAGATGAGGAGGAGAAGCCACACAGACCCTTTAGGACAGAGTGAGTCATTTACCATTTTAATTCAGATGGAGAGATACAGATACAGAGCAGATTGTTATTTTTTGCTCATATCTGTGTGTGTGTTGAAAATAACAATGCATGGAAGGATTTCCCCCAAACTTATTGGGAAATAAACAGTCTAAAGCTTATGTTGATCAGAAAATAATTCCAGGACACATCATGTTATACAAGAGACATCATGAAGAAATCACAATGAAGTAAAAAAAATGACGTCATGCATTGTTAAAAAATGTATTTGTATCGTGGGTATTTCTGCATCCTATGGACTAAAGCTTGAATGGATTGAAATATTATTCATGACAGTATGGGAATGACATCATCATGACCTCACTATGAAGTCAGAAAAATTATACATGCAAGTATTTATACGCTCTTGCAACAAGTAAAATTAGAAACACGATTTACATCTTATTTTGAAGAACCAATAATAATCATAAACTTAATGTACCTCAGGATGACATCATTATGAAATGGAATTATTACAATATAAAAAGTTTGCATTGTCTGATTGGGTAAATGCAGCAGGCACGCAGCATATGTATTTCCTTTTACTTTTCTGTTGTTTGAGGTTAAGTGTGATTTGTGAATATGAGCTTTAAAAATAAAATTTGGTTGATTTGATTGACTATTCAAGCTCATGGTCTGATATGCTCTGTTTTCTCTCGCAGCGATATCAGAGCTGAAACTCAAGTTTGAGCAGAGGGCAAAGGATTTGGAGTGAAGGTTCCTGGTGGGAGTCTCTGGAAGCCTTCACTCACATGACAAAGGAGCCACCTCCCGGTCTGTCCCTGCACGATGAACTGACTGACACAGGGGAACAGAGACCACCTGAATTTGCACATGAATGACTTCGTCCTCCTCTGCACCGTGGTTCTGCTCCTCTTCCTCCTCCTACTTCTCGCTGGCTGCCTGTCAGCAGTGAGGCCTCTCTGAAGATTAACACTTTATTGATTCACCGTTCTCTAACACGAATTAGCAAATTAATGGACTGTAAAGAGGGATGTACCTGTCACATTTTCTTCACCTTATTTTCGTAATCAGTGTTGTTTTTTGGTTAATTTTGTGAATGTCATTATCATGTACACTTTTATATTTTTACTTTTATACACTACTTTTCACATTACAACTACAGACAGGATGTTCTGTCTAGTAGGCATGTGCAGTTCTATGTAAATACATGTATAGTGTTTCTCTCGAAATGACTTTCTCTTTATATGAGTAGAGACAGATTCCCAGAGATGAGCTGCTGATACTTGCATTATGCAAGTGAATAGTTTATCAGTGAATTCAGCTCATTTTGTAGCTTTGATTGCTTCCATCACATCAAGTCCGACCGTTAAACAAGTGACTTTAAAATAATGTGTGAGGCAGAAGTTGGAAATAATCAGGCTGTTTTCAATCTCCTGTAGCTGCTCTACTTTTTCGATGCACCTCTTCTTTATAGTTTACTTTCCTCGTTTAAAAAAATGAAGTCTGTGAGCAAATGATCTCACTCCTTTATTACCTCAATGGCTGATACATTATAGTGGAAAAATTCAAACTATTTACAATAAACTGTGAATTTTTGTCCACACGTGAAATAAAGGTAACATAAATCTCAGCTGGATGCTTCTTAAAACATTGCAGGCTACAGTTATTCAGGAGATGCATTCGGGGGAACAAAGAGCAAAAGGACAAAGTGAGACTTTTCCCATGTGTTGTACGACATGGACGCTAGTCAGAGTGAACATGTAAGGATCAGTAACATCAGTTAACAATTTCAAGAGGCCACCACTTTCCCTTCTATCCCAGGTGGATCCCAAACCGTGCTAATCCTCACACCACAGTAAGTTAGCTGTAGCTACTGGAAAGCTATTTGTTATTGTGGGACGACAGACAAACCCACGACTCATTAGCTGGATCTCTCTGCAGATTAATTGGTGTTATTAGGTATAGACACATACATACTATACATACAAGCATTAGGGTGAAAGTCAGGTGATTACAATGAATACAGTACAGTCATTTCCAAATTCCTGAACCCGTGTCTGACGGCTGACTCCACTTCAAGACGTTAGAATGAGGAAAACTCCCAATGTCAGCAAAGCTCAACACCGACTCATTTGAACCTGAGCAGAAGGCTGAAGGATCCAGTTTCTTACACTCAGTGTGGGTCCTGACTACAAAATGAAATGCAGTAAATACTGATAAGTCTTCATGCCATGGCAAGAATTCAACTACAACTTCCCTATTATGTGTGTGGTTCATTTCTCAAGATCCATTAGTTGCTGGAAAAGTAGAATAAATCCTGATTGAGTGATGAACTACATTCTACTTAGCAGCTTGTTATTTGGGTTACATAGGTTGGTTGATGAATAGAGGCAGGTTCAGTAGATGATATTTACCACTAAGTTACGATAGAATATACTGACACTGACACAATACATCGTTTTAAACTGAAATAGGGAGACCAGATCTTGCAGTGAAATATTAGCATGATGATGCGGATTAGATTACCTGATCTGGCCAATCAGTTTGGAAATGACAAAGAAGGCACAGGGAGAGAGCGGACAGGACAGGGCTGGGCCCTGCACCTGCAGCTAGCTGCATGACAGTACAACTGATAGTTTTAGTGATGGAAAGAAAAACAGAAAGGAAGGAAGGAAGGAAGGAAGGGCAGCGGCCAGCGCTAAATCTTTGCTCTAGCAGCAGTGGGACAGTGCTAATTGAATATGTAGAGAGTGACAAACTAGTACGACTACACCTAATGTGCCCCAAGCAACCACAACAGCCAGAGTCACAAATATGAAGGATTATGTCACTGAGGGTGCCGATGACTAACTCGTTCCCAAAAACATTTATGTTGTCATGCATGGAATGAGAAACAGGCTAAACCATCGCACCCCAGTGATGTAACTCTTCCATGATATGGCTTTGACAGGCGTCATGGCAGAAATGATGATCTGCAGCAGGTGACAGTGATCAGATCGAGCTGGTGTAGCATCGAGCTGCCGACTGGATGGGTCTAGGTGAGGCTGGCGTTGGAGCTGCTGGTGCCGCTGTTCTTCCTCTGACCGCTTTGCACCATGCTGGGAACCTGCAGGCCCGTCACTACTGAGAAACTGCCATTCCACACCTGCAGGGGGCAGCAAAGTGACAGCCAAATTGATAACACAGAGGTCACAGGATGATGGTTTGAGAGCACAGAGGCTTCTAATGAAACATTTCTCACCATGAAGGCCGGTATAACTGGCTGTGGGAACTTGGTTTTGAAGGTGTGCATCAGCTGCTTAGTTTTGGCGTCGTAGAAAGACAGAGTACCTGGAGAGAGCGAAGAAGGCAAATCACACTCATGTACTTCAATAAACATGGACAGCGTAGAAAATTCCTTTGATTGTTGATTTACATGTCAATTATTTGTATAAAATAATCAATTAACCGTTTATTTTACTTTATTGAATGTTTATGTAAAAGGGCCTGGAGTTATGTCTTAAAATTAAAGGCCATACAAGTAGATTTTCACTGGTTTCACTCATTTTAATCTTTAACAAATTCATGCAGCAACAAAAAGACACATTATCTAATCGCTATGCATTCTGCAAACAGCTGTGGGTCTTTTTTCACTCCTTCAAAAACAAATGCCGATGTTATTACAGCAAATCAACACTGTTGTCCACTGAGGCACCAAACTCTACTCAAATGAAAAGTTCCTTAAAGGTCCTGATCAACCTCCACCCAGAATCCTAAGTATTTGAAATTAAATTTAATACGTTTTTTTTTATTTTGCATGGTCAACCTTACAAAAGAGTTTTTTTAACCTCAATGGAACTTATGTTATTAAATTTAGTTAAATATATGAATACAAAATGAAAGCTTTTTTGCTGTTGTTGCTGATTACTGATCTGTCTACAGGGATAGAACTATCTTAATAATAAAGCACAGACAAATAAATCATCTGCCCTGCAGTATTTTTAAGTGGCTTTTTAACGCAGAGTTAGAACTGAATAGCTGTAATCTGTATTTTCTTTGTTCAGCATCAGTGACTGAAATTTCTGCTCTGGAGAGATAATCACAGAAACCCCACAGTTCAATAGACCAGCAATGATTCTCTCTCTAATCAATCACCAACTATGTGAAAGTGATTATCTTACCTTCATCGTAGTTGACGTAGACTCCTATCTTGCTTGGGATCGGACAGTCCAGTGTTCGAGCCTTGTTGTTGTGCTTGGCTGTGAGGCTCTGCTGCAGCCAGTTGTTCAGATGGATGCACCAGGAGGCGTTGCTTTTCCCCAACTGGTCAAATCGGCCAAGGGTCCGCAGGGCCACCCCGACAGCAAAGGCCTTGCTCTCCTTGTCAAACCGTACTTCCCAATACTGTTGGCCGGCATCGATCATGGTGTCAGCTGTAATGAGGAAAAAGACCAGATAATACAGGTCAGGAATTACAGTATCAATATTGAGTAGATTAAGAGTTGTGCTTATGAACCTCAAGCACTGAAGAAAAAAAAATCGTACCCAGCACTGTGTAGGACTCTGCCGTGAACCGGTCTCTGCCTGGCCGGGCAGTCGGTGCTCTTTTGGGAGACATGAGTGCTGACCTGATTATAGACAAGACATCAGGGTAGAGACTCAGATTTATTCACAATGACATCATTGACATGGTTTAGGGACCTTGCAGTCATCACCCATACATACCTGGCTGGAGAATGCATGGGGGAGTTGGTTCGGTTCTTCTCTTTGCGGATTTCCTGGACCTTTCCGCCGCTGTCCCACTCCACACTCAAGTCCTCAATCTTTAGGTTCTGATGAGCCGAACCAGAGTCCAGTTTGAAGGTGAAGGCTGGAAACCGAGCAGGAAGCAAACTTTTTATTTACTTTTAAAATGAATAAAACACTCTTAAATGCTTGTGACCTGCTGTGAATGGACCTGCTGATTGTGCCCTGTATTCTCACCATGAGTTTCTAGAGTAACTGGCTCAGAGAACTCTCCTGCCACGGCCTTGTTACACGCTCTCACTCTGAACGTCATGTACCGGGTGTCAAAGCGCAGACCTGAGAATAATGAAAAACAAAACTATGACTTATAAATCAGCTTCATCAGGGTTGAAACAACAAATGACGAAGGTCTCTTCACAGCCTTGCTTGTACCCGTCAGTGTGTGCTCCAACTCTCGTATCCCCTCCACCACCATCCAGGGGTAGTCCTCCCTGATGCGTGGTGGACCCTCGTGGTTTGTCCGTCGATGTTCCAGTATGTAGTGGTCTATCTTAGTGTCAGGCTCCTGTAAGGTCCATGCTACAGTCACTCTGTTGTCACACACCTGGCACTCTGACACCTGGATCTCTGGAGTGGCAGGAACTGAATGTGGAAGAGAAGAAACACCATTTCTGTTTCAAGGGACATCCAAAATCAGTGTCTGTGAACACAACCCCGCTCATGCTAAACATTTTCAACACTTGACGACAGTAACACATTCTGTGCAAAATACATATATTAAACAGAAGATTTATCTATTATTAACTTTTTTTCTACAGGAAATTACACTACATAAATATGTACAATAAAGCAGCTAATTTTTTTAAAATATCTGTCCACTTTGGGGCAGAAAATGTAAGAACAAACTGGTAGGGATCCAGGTCAGTATATTTTCACCTTGTAAGTAGCTACATATACCATTTTAGCGGATAATGGTCTATACAGAGTCCTTTTGTGGCCAGAGCCAGTGGACAAATGTAGGTTTATTGTAACTCTTCCTTTCATTTGGTCATTGTGCCCCTAGTGGCATTGGTGCAAAATATATTATTGTGACCACAAGTTATTAAGGTTTTGGGACGAAAAAACTTACTTGTGTCCATGAGATAAATTTTGACCAGGTTTTAATATTTGTGGCCACAAAATATGAATCTGTTCTTTACTGACAACACTGGGTCCTATGTCTCTAAACGAGTGATTGCAAATGTTTCCATCACCTGGCACTGTCGGTGAATAGATTGGTATCTAGTGGCCACAGAGAAAGGATCCCCCTATTATTACCTTATCAACTTGTGACCTTTCAATAATATTTATTCCACTAATGTCCCCAGTGGGGCACCATAGGGCTTTAACAGCTTCTGAAAGAAAGAATCTGGCTCGACAAGCTTGAACTTTCCTCATCAGCTCATCGGCTTGTCGTCTGGTGCTGGAGAGGAAGCGTAGAGTTGTTTTATCTGAGCCTTTCAGCTGCTTGCAACAAGCTCGACTCCTTCAGTAAATAGGTGAGCTGTAAAACCACAGCTGCTCTCGAATGAGGTTAACAAGTATCATAGACTGCTAACCAATCTCTGTGGTTTCATCGCCCTGTGCGAAGCCTTTCATGTTACTTGTAATTTGACTCATCAGTATATACAATACTGATAAGTGGAAAATCTGAAAGACGGTCTCACAGGCGGCCTTTCCATTCTGACAGCGAATGTAACATGAAAGGAAAACAAGACCCAGACTGTGAATAATCAAGGTGATAAGAGGTTAAAACCTGTGTATACTACCACTGATTAACAGATTTATCCATAAGATCATTTTACCTGAATTTATTGACTCCTTTTTTTGACTTTCAAATATCACATATAGCCCGGCTACTACAGTAAAAGTAAAGTATTTCCAGCTGAAAGAACAGTATCAAGAGTAAAAGTACTGTAAAAAGGACAGATTTTCTTGTTTATGGATTATATAACTGGATTTTTACTGATACAATAACCTGCATTCTGACTGTATTTAAGGTAAAAAAAAATTGAGTATAAGGTGCATAGATTAATGATCATCAATTGACCATCATCAATCACAGATTAAAATGACTTGAGAAGGAAAGTTTAGCAAGAATTGTCTTCGTATAAAAATCCTAATTAGTGAACAGCCTAGTATTTGCAGCAGTTAATTAAATGTAATGGATCAAAAAATAAAAAAAATCCTTTCGAAATACTGTATTAAGTATAAAGTAGCATGAAATGGAAACACACAAGTAAAGAACAAGTAAAGAACAATACTGATGGTAATCTACTTAGGCCGTTTTCAGACATGAACTCTGTAAATTGTCCAGAAAATTGAGTTTGCCTTTAACATATGACGAACACAACCGGAGATTGTCTGGGTCAGACAACAGGAAAATGTGAGGCAATTAAGGGCTGGCGTCTGGGTAGAGCATGCAGGATGAGACATTGATTCTACTGCAGAAACCATGTGTATTTGTTTACAGCACATCGACCCGATCACCAAATGCTCTCGGATCTCACTAGTGTCTTCAACATGTAAACGTCAACAACACACTGAATTTATGTTCAGATTGTGTATTACTTTTCATCCAAACCCTGCCCTAGCACTCAAATAGCCCCTGTTTGCACTTAAATTGTATCTGCTTCTGCTCAAATTGTGTGCTTGCATTCATCGCCTGCAGGCGGTTACTCTTTGACCGGGTTAATCCACTCCCGCCCTCCACGGCTTTATTATATGGACTTCCCCTTGCTTTCTCTATTACTTTTGGAATAAAAAGAAAGTTATTGTATATTCCGAATTATACAGCTAGGGGAAGTCCATATATAAAAGCCTTGGAGGGTGGGAGTTGAGTGGAGTTGGAGTGGATCCATCATTCATTTCTTTGGTTGACCAGTGGTCAACACCTCACCTGAAAATTTTGAGAGGGTTGATCCACAAAAAAATCCCAGAGCAGAGGAGAAATGTTAGATTCACAAGCGCACAGAGAGAAGCCCGAGTGCGGAGAAGGGCTGAAGCTGGAGCGCAGGAAATCAGTGCGAGCAACAATATATCTGAGTGCAAGCACACAGTTTGAGCAGGAGCAGAGCTAATTTAAGTGCAAACAGGGGCTATTTGAGTGCAAGGGCAGGGTTTGGATGAAAAGCAATACACAATCTGAACATGAATTCAACAAGTCATGCGCTCAAACTGAAAGACCAAACTGAATAAAGATGGGGAAAGAGCTGTTTTTTTTCACATCAGCTCACTGGGACATTTTCAAGACATTTTACCCGGTCTTGGAGGAAAGGTTCCCGAAAATGTCCAGAGCAACTGACTTCTCACGTGCAGCCCCTCCAGATTTCAGTGCATGTCTGAGACTAGCTTTATTTACATCATGCTGTCTAAAAAAGATTCCATCAGCGTGTCTTTTTTGTAAACGTGGATCTGACCTGGGAGAAACTTGAGACCCTGCAACATCTCCCTCTCCTGGCTGAAATCCACCATCAGATGACTCATGTTGTCACTGGCTTTAGCCTTCAGGGAGAGGCGAAAAGCAGGAGCCATCGTCACGCTGCAGACAAAGAGACGCACAGAAAGAGATAAACACACCGGGTGGAGACAAGCACGGGGCATTATTCAACTCAATCAGAGATGGAAAAACTAACACACAAACAGGTGATTCTAGTACAGCTCACTAAGAAAAAGGCCACTAGCTACACATCTGTTACTACAACTGACCTCATCATCCTGGGCAGCACCTGCGCCCTGGTCACACTGGGTGCATGTGCAGCGCATGCTGTGTTGCTTATCTACTGCATCTCACGCACATCTGTTGTTCACACACAGAGCGTGTCTGCAGCTGCTACGTGAGGTTTTAGGTATGACTTCTGTATCTCCTCAAATAAAGTGGGTCATGTACTCAACTAAATGTCAAGACTCTACGGTATGAAGCTGTGCATCTCCAGTCCTGCCAATATTTCACAATAAAGCCACTTTAAAACAAATGAATGCCGTAGTCAATAAAAAAACGTATGTGTGCTTTACATTTTTACTTTGAAACAGGTACATGAAGAGATGCAAATATGTATGTTTGAGACTTATTCGATATTAAGACATTGAAACTGGGGTGAAAGATCATTTTCATACAATTTTAATTTTGGTGAAAATGGGTGCGACCCCGACTCTGTAGAAGAGCAGCGTGGGTCAGACATACTGGTGGCGGCTCCTACGCACTAACGCAAGACTCTGCACACGCACTGCTCAGGTATCCACTGTTGCCGGGAGTTAGGAAGCAGAACTAGAGAGGGAGCATTTATCAGGGAGAGGCTGACAGCAGATGGTACAGACTTTAGAGGACAGTGGGAAACAGAGACAAAAGAAAGCTTTTCCATGGTGCTTATTGTCTACAGAATGGGTGTGGTGGCTACACGTTTGAACGCATGCATGCTAGAGGATGAGATAGCTCATTGGTTACAGGAGGCTATGACAAAATGGAAGCAAGGGATGTCTGAGTACTATACCTATCCTTAATGTCTTTGGCCGCCTGGAGAGGAGGAGCAGAGGGAAAATGAAAGAGAGAGAAGAGATACGGAGCAAAGACAAAACTGAGTTGTAACCCATCACGTTTCATTTAACAAAAAAAAATTTGCAGGTGTTAAGTTAACATAACACCACAAGAAGCACGGATTCGATCATATATATGGACACTGAAGTTCATGGTCAATCATTCAAACATTCAGAGAGCAGGGGAACAGTGCAGCAGCACCACAGCAGCAGATCAGGCGCTCAGTTACCTGAGTGAAACCGTCCGTCTCAGAGGAGCACAGCGTCTGATTGGCCAGCTCCAGCAGCTCCTCCGAACTCTCCAGGGCTTTGGAGCAGGCGCTCAGCTGATTCTGGGCAAAAGATCACGTCACACAGTTAAACATCTGCAAACTCACAGCCGTTTCTCTGCAGTATAATGGGACTATTATGTTCCCTGCACAGGCTTTGGTGCTTGCGGCATCATTTGAGAGTCATGGCTTTGTCTTGAGACTGCAGGCTGTCGGATCCTTGCACCAGAGATCAGGACACAACTGTGAGAATATTTCAACATTACAATAATATAAAACAGCTGATTTCACGGAAGCTGAATTGACTGTTTTATGTTCAAGAAACTGAGAAAAATCTGCCCTTTAGTGATTAAGTTCTGAAATCAACAATTCCAGACATGACATGAACCTTCTCTAATTCCTAGTGTTCTTAAACTATTTTATAAATAAAAATAAATGTATTTATTTTTGGTATTATGTCCTCTGCCTTGATTCTCTTCTGTTTCAAAAAGATATGAATTCATTTCAACCCAATATTCTTTATGATTATGATTATTATTATTAGTAGTTGTTGTATCGGGTTTTAATTTAAATGTTTCTTTTTTAATGCGGAGCTCTGTTATTTTGACAGTTCAGGATTCACAGATAAAAAAATTTTTTCCTGCCATTTCAAATTTGAATAACAAATCCTTTACATTATGTTTATATTGAAGAAGAACTCACAGGTACATATCAATTTTATAATTAAAATTAGTTTGTGTAGTGTACAAAGACAAATTCTGAGCAGGGATTAGCTCCATGTTGGTCTTATTTGTAGTTTTATCATAGCGTGCTAGTATTTGTATCATTGGGAAAGATTTGAATTGTGCTTTGTTTGATTCTGCACTAAAGTTGGGGACATGTTCCTCCACAACAGCCTGATTTTCAGTTTGTGCTTTGTAACCACACTTTTGGTCACAAAACACATGATTCATTTGGTGATCACCATATGGTCAGATACGTATGATATGAGACAAAGAAGTAAAGGAATAAATTAATACAACGCAGCTTGAGTAAATTCCAAATGTCTTTCAGGTTGTTCTAAATAACTGCATCTTATAGACAGAGCGGTAAATACCTGTAGGTCGTAGGTGCGGCTGGCTCTCTCCTGTTTGATGCGTGTCAGCATGTTTTCCTTCATCTCGTCCAGGGCCGAGTGGAGGGCGGTGAACTCTGACTGCATGTCGTCCTGCACCCGGTTGGAGTTTGCCTGGGGTCACAAGACAATAAATGAAGTAGAAATGGGAAGTAGCCTTTTTTTACCTGAAAAGCCAGATGAACACATGGACAGAGGACAGCTGCCAAACTGTGACGTAAAGGGATCGAGGGTTTTCTGTGACTTTGTACCTCCAAGTTGTCGAGGTTCTGCTTGAGAGCGCCGATGAAGTTTGAAATCTCCTCGTTCTTCATGGCCAGTGTGTGGGTGATCTTAAACAGGGATTCCTGAAAAGACGACACAAAGATCACATTTGTACATTAGATATCTTGTCGAATCAAATCCTTTCAGAGCCTCAAAGTCAAAGCGTGCACAATCAAATATTCTCCTGCAGGATGGCTGCAGGTTTCTCTTTCACACTGAAGCAGATGAGCTGAGGTGCTGATCATCGAGGACACAAGCTGCTTTGGGCTCTGAGCTGCTTTAGACACAGGATCGAATGCGTGCTCTTCAGATGGGGTCAGCGGGACTAGCTTCTGAGCACAGGGAGGACACTACACGGGCGGAAGGATGTGCATTCATAATTCAATAATGCGGCTCCAGTGAACCGAACAGCCCACTGCAAGGGGACTAGATGGATTATGAGCCGAACTACACCTCTGATATATGACATCACTGATTAGATCCCCTCTGGCGCTGCTCAGTCACAGTGAAACATCATTTACACGGAAGAACTGTGTGATGTGTACTGATGCGAGAGGACCTGCACCGAGGCCCCCGGTCCGGTCCTGTCCGGTCCGCCGCCGCCGCTGCTCCGAAACGCCGGTAACAAAGTCGTCGAAGGCGCGGACATGATAAACCTCCACCCGCACAGAGTCGTATCGATGCATCGAGCCGGCTGTGGAACCCGAGCTGCTCCCTCGTCCACACTCACTCCCCCCGGGCTCCTGCAGCGGCTCCCCCCGCTTCCTTTGTAACACTACGCCCTGAAACGGGCTCTGCTTCTCCCCCCATCACAGACACCTGTTCCCCGGGCTCCCGCTCACCTTCTGGTCGCCCATCGCGCCGGCCCGATGCTCCTCCGGCCCCGCTGGAGCCGCCGCTGCTCCCGCTCCGTGCCCCGGTTCTCCTCCCGGTTCTCCCGGAGCTCTGGGTCTACTGGCGCCGCGGAGCTGGTGCTGATGCTGCCGGGGAGAGACGCCTCTCTCGGACGGACACCAACGCCTCTGGGCCGTAGTGCGTAGAGCGCATGCGGCAGAGGAGGATTCTGGGTAATGGTGTTTGTGTGGCGGAGCGATGCTGCTTTCAAGTACTGTCGGAGAGATCGTCTGAGAGTCGTTTACTCTTCGCACGATGAAAGGTTCAGTGTGTAGAATTTAGTGACATCTAGTGGTGAAGTTGCATGTCGCAGCTGAATACTCCTCACCTCACCCCCCCCTCCAAACATGGAAGAGAACCTCTGAGCCCTCAGTTGCCATAAAACTCAAAAGTTGATTAGTTTGTCCAGACTGGGCTACTGTAAAAAAAAAACAAGTTGGCCTCCATAGACCTGCTGCTGATAAATATTTAAATATAAAGGGCACATTCTAGGGTAAAGAAAACCACAAGTTGTACAATATAAATGAAACACACACACACAGTTTCTTCCAATAAATGCCTTTCACCTGAAATCTTACACTCTTCGACCTTTAAAGGAAAAACGTTTTCTAAATTAAGTTATTCAATAAGTTAAGTGAAACAAGCAGAATGAGGTAATGACGAATACAAATTGGAAGGAAATAAAATGCAAATACAACAGAGAAGAGCTTTCATTTTGTCAGGTGAATAAATTAATGAGTGAATTAGTTAATAGATAACTTTAAATAGTAATAGGAGAAAAAACATATTATAAAGCAATGTTTTATTAGGCTGATTAGAGAAAAATGACTCCAAAATTTTCTACTTAACTCATCTTAACCTCTATGGTTATACAAATCACCAACCTTTGTTACATAGAATTTTTATTGATATGGTTCATTTTGATAATAACAAACCAAAATCAAGACAAATATGAGCAACAATTTGCATATAAAATGCCCCAAAAGACGTGAAGATGCAGTATTGTAGATGTGTTACATTTCTGTCAAATCTAGGTAAACCACTGTCCTACCAAACAAAGGATTTAAGTCCTTTCTTTCATCACAGACAGTATCCACTTTCAAGATCATGAGGATTCATAAGAAATACACATCCTGTAAACACAGCTGTTTTTTTTCATCATCCCTGTTCATGAACAAACAATTCATAGTCACTTATTATCATGCTTCTTTATTTGACTGAAATGAACTTTAAGACACATTTGTGTCAGATATCATTGTAAATTAGTGGAACTGTTTTTAATACCCAACTGTAAAATGTCAGACACTAAAAAGTCACGTGTTTTCAAAGCTCTAATCATCTAGTCCTGCATGAAACTATGATTGAAGAATATACTTCTTTGTCTCTGATCCCTGTGGTCTCTCGAGCAGGTTGCAGCAGGTTGTGGTTGGAGATGGAATCGTTATGTTCCACTCACCATAGTTGTTTCTTGTCACAGGAAGCCGAGTTCTACTTTTCAAGAAAGACACAGCACCAACACTCAGAGGGGTTTCACAATCCCCCTCATATCGTCACTGGGTTTTTTTCACTCTGTCTGTATCTCACTCACTGAAAAACTGTTATGCACCACTGTGCAGAAGTTTGCAGGATGTATTTTTTAACCCACGGCAGAGCAGTAGGCCCCTCTGATGTCTTTAAATTAGGACAATATATAATAACAATAACTTAACCTTTATTTATACAGCACTTACATTTCAAATCACAGTTACAAGGTGCTTTACAAGTTAAAAATGAAAAATTTAAGGCAAACATTAAGAAACTATTTAAAAGCTATTTTAGGTTACACAGCAATATTGCACAGATGCAGACATAAACCAAATTATCAGATGAGGAAAGAGCAAAAACAAGATTTCAAAAATTTTATTACATTTTTGAAATTGATGGTAGCACAATTAGGTTGCACAACTAAAAGAAATTGTCTTTTAGAGATATTTAAAAGAGGGAAAGGAGTTTGCCAGACAGCTCTCCTCAGGGAGATTGTTCCAAAGAGTTGGAGCCCTCACCCTGACAGGAAAGGCCTCTGGTCACCTTTGGTCCTCAGCCGGGACTGTGGATTGGTGAGCAGGGCCTCCTCCACTACAAACAGTTTCCTCAGTGAAAGCAACCTTTACTCGTCATACAGTCAAAAAAAAAGAAAAAGAAAACTTCCTCCCACCCACTCACACACTCTCACAGTCAGTCTCGCTTTGACAGATGTGAAGGTAGTCAGATGGTAGCAACAGGATGACTCTGAGAAGACGATCACACCTCATGCGATAAGACGGAAATGTGGCTGAAACAGTCGACTCTGGGGCTGCTCACAGGTTAGACCATATAGACTATTTATAAAGTGACTAATGCAATGATGAAAGAATGGACTGAAATTTCACACGTGTAGAAATATTTTCCCGTTTTAGTAATTGTTACTGAGCATTCTATATTACCATATAACTTATCTATCTATGTATCTATATATCTCTCTATCTATAACAGTGGCAGCCATGGTGGTCTCAGGTGGACAAAATGTGATTCTGGATGGAGAACAGAGAAAAGTGGATGTTCCTTTTGGTTCCTCTCTGAAACTGGGCTGCCATTTGAACACGGAGGTGTGCACCAAACCAGTCAAGCAGTCTCGTCTGGATTGGTTCTTCATCCCATCTGGATCAATAGACAACGCTACAATCAACATCAATAGCAGTATGGAGTTTAACTTCACGGCTAGGTGGCAAGACCTACCAAATGTTACCCAGAACAACAGCGGATGGTACTTTTGTAAAGTCACTGTGGAGATTCCCTGCAGTAAAGATATTAAGAGCAAGGGAACACAAATAGCTATTTGTAAGTATGTGCAGTATGCAAGTGTAAAGACATTTTAAGTCTATAAATGTACAGTATTTGTCAATGTATTACTATAACATCTCCTCAACATATTTGATATCATCGGTCTCAACAGCACGCACATTAAGAAACAGTTCTACTTGCCTACAACTGTATTATAGAGGCATATAAACCATTTCTATGTGTGTGTGCTGCTAAGAAATGTTAGATATTGTCTTGCTATATAGCCTGTTTTGTCGAAACATGATATCAATTATATATTCATAAATACAGTAATTACTCTGACTAGCTATTATTGAATGAATGTTGTTAAAGCATCATTTTGTTTCCTCCATTACAGCAAAGAGCTTAATGGAAGCCACAGTGTACCCGTCACTAGTGACTAGTAAGCAAGTTATTTACTTTTTTAATTGGCTGTTTAATGGTTTAAGACTCGCTATTAGGTTAGTGTGAGGGTTAGGTGTAGTTATGGCATAGGGGAACTGAGTCTGTCTCCTATTCAAGCACATGAAAGGTGTTCCATCCTTTCCTTGGGTTAGGTTTATGGGAAGGATTAGGTTTAAATTATGTTTAGGCATTTAGTTGTGATGGTTAAGATTAGAGTAAGTGGCAAGATAATGTATTGTGAAACTGTGTGTCTCTGCTGGGACTTGCCCGGTTGTGTGCTTGCGTGAATGTAATAAATATTTCCGTTGTTGGAAAGTGTTGATTCTTAGGTTTTAAAGTAATTGGTCCATGTCTAATGGAGGATTGTTTTTCACACATGTCTTCTTTTAACAAACCCTGTGAATGTTATTTGTATTTTTTATCACCAGCTAACCCAGAAGAGCCCCAAGCCATCCCCTTGTGGATGTGGCTCCTGTTGGGGGGATTAACTTTCATCCTGATCGTCCTGCTGTTCATATGTGTGATGTTGAGAAGGAGATGCCGCAGAAGGAGGGGTACACAAAGCTCAGACTATCATCTTGACCTTTAATGACACGACAGCAAATATGTGGATAGAGGAGAGAGAGGCTGTAGGTCTGTGATGAAAGACGCTGTGAGAAAAAGTAGAGCATGAGACAAATAATATCACGGAAAACTTTGTAAGACCCAGTCAGTTAAAATCTGCTCCCCTACAAAATGTGGTTATTCAGAAAAAAAAAATCTGACAAGAGTAACAAGGAAGAGACCAATTTTATTTTTGAATGCATGTATTTCTGACCGTTAGAACAGAAGAGAGAGTGAGCATTTTTCATGTAATAGCAGGTGGTTACATCTGCACAGGCTCTGGAGGCCGAGTAAGCAAAGATGTGCAGGTTAATCATCGTGAGAAAATCTTCAAATGTCATCTTCAAATTTAGGACAGCTCTTGTTGTCTGTCATACTGTGTGGTTTAAGCAAAAATGCGAGGGGCGCCTTTGCAGACAGAGCTGAGACCAGGACTAAGAACAGAATCAGATACGTGCAGGTAGAGACAGCAACCCCGAAGAATCTAACCACATCGCAGCACCCACCACTTTTACAGCTCTGCGTGTGATAAAGAAATAAATTATAGAATATTTGCCTTATAGATTCAGTATATAATTCTCGTATGAAATTAATTTCCATGTAGAGTTTTGCTGAATCATTTGCTTTTTTAAAGGGGGGCTTATTTTATCTGAAGCCCTTAAAAGTGCATCTCACTTTTTTTAAGCCAAGAGTGAAAAATGACTATTTGACATGACTAGAAGGAAGATCTGTGAAACATTTATAGTGTAAAGAAATATGTCTTTTTTTTAAAAAAAACTAGATATAGTGACAGTAGATGATTAAATCCAAACTCTTAACATGGCAGTACCTATTTGAAACAATACATAACTATTGACTAGGAAAATTATGGGTTATTTCAATTATGGACATTGTTCTTCACAATACCAGGTTTTTAATCAATGTCTTTGAAGGAAATACATACAATTAAATTTAATCAAAAATATAATAAAAACATATCAGCAACTTTAAAAGGTCAAACTTACTCTCTTCACCAGGCTTTACCCTAAATAGATTTCATAAAATGATATGTTCAGTAAACATTTTGTTGGTTTCATCAAGCTCTAACCTCTAATATCTTTAATGAGGTGCATCTCAAAGGAACCAAGTCAAAAAACAGCATCTTAGTTAAACAGACAACATCGTAATAAAACAAAACTGTATTTACAATAGATATACAGCATTTTTGATTAATAAATTAACAAGCAACACCTAACAACTTTATGGTGCTTTTACTGTTTATCCAGCAGAAGATCAGATCTACGCAAACACTCATCCTGTGGCCAACAAGCAGCCGTCACCTCGGCCTTCTCTGCCTCTGGACAGCCTGAAGACACGTTCGTCCACTGATGACTTCTGGACCCCGAAATCCAACAGGATATACGCCAACGGCAAATGGAAGCAGAAAAATTGAGGAGGTCAAGGAGCTTTTAACTGTATATTTGTGCATTTTATGTAGATTCATTCTTTCAAGTAGCACCCATTCAGTAAAATAGCTATAATAAGCCACAAGGTGGCAGATCGTGCATTCTGTCCACTTAAAACTGTTATTTTTTCTTTTCCTATATTTTTGAATACTTGACTATGTTGCCAGTAATTTTGCATTGTAAATAAGTGCTTTATTTAGGGTTAGTTATGTAGTGATGGGACTAAAATGCGTTGTGTAAAACTATCTGCTTGTTTTTATATTAAAGTTTAAGATGTTAAACATGTAGTTTTTGTTATGTAGTTTGTAATTTTGAACGTGTAATATAGGTATATCCTCTCAGTCCTGCTATAATTTAATTCAAACACACACGAGCACGCACACACACACGCACGCACGCACACACGCACGCACACACGCACGCGCACACACACACACACACACACACACACACACACACACATCCTTACCCTTACCCTTACCCTTACCCCAACCTAACCCTTGCCTTAACCTGAAACTAATCTTAACATCTCTTCACTTTAAAATTTAGTGATTTTAGTTTATGGACTGTTTTCCCCATTAAGAAGAAAAGCCCCCATAAAGGGTATCCACATTTAGGTCCCTACAACATGAGTAACACACTCACAAACGCACACGCACGCACACAAATTATGATAATGAGAATAATTAAAAATCATTATTTCGGACATAATTTTGCGGTCTCGTCTGATTGGTTGGAAAGTGAGCGCTGGCTCTAGAGGAAAGCTCCAATCAAAAGTCACATGATCAGGCGCTGCCTACAGAGAGAGCTGCAGGATAATCTGCGCCTGCAGGAGTTGGATGAGGAGTGAACGTTACAGGTGGAGCAGGGAGCAGGAGCAGGGAGCAGGAGCAGGGAGCAGGAGCAGGGAGCAGGAGCAGGGAGCAGGAGCAGGGAGCAGGAGCAGGAGCAGGAGCAGGAGCAGGAGCAGGAGCAGGAGCAGGAGCAGGAGCAGGAGCAGGAGCAGCAGGAGCAGGGTGTTTGCTGCTGCGCACAGCGGAGACAGCTCACCTCAGCCCGGGTGAGTGAGGGACACATGAGCCGCGCCTCGGACTTTTACGCACGGGCTTGTTTGCGCGCAGGTTTGTCCCGGTGGATAGAGATTGTCTCTTATCCACGTAGGAACAGGATTGTCAGCCTGTGTGACTGAGGGGAGCGCATACAGACAAACAGCACTGTGTAACTTCTCTGTCTTATCTAAAGATTAAAGGATCCTAATCTAATAATAGCAGCTGGAAGGCAGACTAAGCAGTGGTAGGATCCAACACACTTCACCCACCTCCGCCCCAGATGGTGTCGCTGATCCAGGGCGGTGTCTGCTGGGGTCGCTGCACGGTGCAGCTTCAGGACACACACACATACACACACACTCGGGAGTGAGTGAGAGGTGAAAATCCTGCGGGAACATTTGTCTGGACCAATAACCAAACTACTTTCACTAAACAAGCCGTTGATCCATTGAAACATTGGATTATCAGACCTTTAAAGGTAAAAATGATACACAAGGGAATAAGGTCAACACTTGTGAAACTCGGCACACCTTTTAATTTGTAAACTAATCTGGAAATGCTTACATTCTTGCGTAATCAAAAAATCATTGACTTTATAAATCATTAACTGACAGCGCACGTTATGACTGAATGTAACTGGATGCTCTAAAGTTGAGGGTAGGGGCTGGGTGATAAAACAATATCAATAATTAATAATTAATATACTTTAATGAATAGTAAATATATAGAAGGCTCAATGTTTTTTTCCGATATATTCATAATGCTATGTGTAAACAAAGTGATGAAGTATATTAATGATCTGACTCAAATTTGTATTAGTGTGTCAAGTGTTTAAAACCTCAACCTTTTGTGAGTTACCGAAAATAAATAAAAATGTAACAACTATTGTGATAATCATTCATATTACGGATATGATTGATTTAAACTCTCAACAGCATCAATTGCCTTATCACACAGCCCTTGAGAGTGATAGTTCAAGTGTGGGAGAGAATCATAGCTGATGATGCATGCGTGTGACTGAGGGAGCAGCTCTTACAGAAGTGTCACCACACTTGTTCGGGGTTTGCACAGGGGGGTGGCCCAGTTTCAGCTGTCATCCTAACAGCAGAGCAGCTACACTACAAATAACCCACCAGCCCTCTGTGGTCTCACCTGGCAATGATGCACATTTCCTCTACGCTTCACTTTAACATGTTCACACACTTCATGTCCACTTTTTGACACTTGTTTGTTTGACACTGCAGAGGTGTAGATCAGACATTTGACCCAGTTGCTTGTGATCAGATGGACAGTTTGTAGGACTTGAACATTAGTCTGGAGAAACAGCAGGGGATTAGGTTATTTTGTTTTTCACATGACCGGCTCACATGGTGCTTTTAAGACTTTATAGGCAGCTGTTTAAAAGAACGGATGAAGCAGGAGGTTTGATTTGTACGTGTGAGGTAAACCTTCAGTTTTTGGCTTTTCTCTATCCATGAAACATTGTAATGGGTCACAGCAGGCCCTTGCACTGTTAACTCACCATTCTTTCACCACTACACCTGAAATAAGTGGCAGATTAGTTGATCTACAATAAGATAATCGATGCCTTTTAAATAATTGATTCATGTTTCAATGAAAGAATTGAGAAACATTTCCCTGTTCCAGCTTCTCCAATGTGAGAATGTTTATTTTTTCCTTGATTGCAAACTGAATATCTTTGTGTCGGACAAAACAAGACATTTGAAGATGTCTCGTTCAGCTTTAAGAAAAAGTTTTGGACATTTCTTTGACATTTTAAAGGCAAAGAAGTTTGTCACTTAATCAATAAACAACACAGACAATGAGTAATAATTGAAAATGATTGTTGGTTGTAGGAGTTTTGAATTAAATGAGTCTGTCTCGGTTTGATGAAAACAGTTCCCAGGTTTTCATTTTAGCTTTAAGTTCGTCGTCACATTTTGTTTTCCTGGTTGTTCCTGTCTGTCAGTGAACTTGTCACACATCAGTGGTGGAGCAGGCAGACGTGTTTGGGCTGTTCATATTTTCCTTTTGTGGCCAAACTCCTGCTGGGACTTGCCTGATTCTGTATGTGTCTATCTGTTTGTGTGTGTGTGTGTGTGTGTGTGTGTGTGTGTGTGTGTGTGTCTCCTTATTCAAGCGTACGATTCCACTAAACCAGACTTGTCTCATCAATGACAAGTAATTTGTCAGAGACGTTTTTTTAGGTTGTTGCATCTTTATTCTGTTGTTTGCTTGTCACCTTTAGTTGTGCTACATGCTTTGAGTGTTCATTTTCCATTTACTTAATGATGCACACTGAGACAGGCTTGAAAACTCCACACACGTCATGTTTTTGAAGTAAAATGTTCCGCTGATTACAACTTGCCTACTCATCAAAACGCCGGCGGGTTATTGTCATTATTCTAAAAAGAGCGGTTTGCTTTAGACCATCTGAGCTTTAAAAAATATAACCCGGCACTGAAGTGGGGTGTTTTTTCCAAAGTGAGTTTCTCAACAAGAGTTTGGCGACACAAGGAGTGTCAAAGGTGAAACACCCGCCCACAACTGGTTTCCTGTTTAGGGCCCATGTGATGGAATACTGTATCAAGGCCAGCTCACCAATCGGCCTGATGTGGAATTTCACTGAGACAGGCAGGAAGCCGATCAGCAGGCAGTCAACCAACCAACCTGCAGACCAGTTAGTCAGCTGCTCGAGTGAATCGGTTACAGCCCGTAGGAGGAGGAGGACAAATTAAGGCGTATGCTCAACTCACAAAGTCACAGTTCACTCCAGCTGTTTGTTCAGACAGCTTTTTTAGGATCTGGATTTGTTATTACTCACGGTGATGACAGCAGGGTGCCTGTCTGTGCACGCTTGGGGTTTTACTTTGTACGCTGCATGTAATTGTGGTGAGACTCCATCGCAGGGTGTTGTAGATACAGTGGAAGCTCCTGAGCAGGCTATTAATATCCCCTGTGCTTCAAGTGGTGGGAGTCTCTGGAGACGCTGCTGTAAGCCTTCTCCATCGTATTGTACCAGCTCGTGCGCAGCCTTTGAACCTTTGCATTCTGCTGCTTGTTTTCACATGCAACCAGTGCTTCAAATGTCAGGTTGAGTGTTGTTCACCTCATGCAAATACTGTTGTCTTCTACACAAACAACATCAGTCATACATATTTAATTCTCTTAATGAGGTGCGTGTTAAGGTGCTGTATAATCTCACAATGTGGTGGACATTGTGTTGCAATGTCAAGGGATACAAGGGATATTCTGCACCTTGTCCTATATGTTCTTAAATATAGAGCTGTGTTAAACGGCTCTGTGCCTAATAACTGATCTTTGAGCAGGTTTTACTGGATTTACTGGAATCAGCATAAATCCAGAGGTGAAGCGGGACTTCACTCCAGTCTCTCACAGAGTACCCTTTTTCCCAGTGTAGAGATCAGACCTACTGCAATGTGGTTTAATGGTATTTTTGTCACTAAAGTGTGAAAGAAATTATGATTTATACTTTAAGAAAGAACAGTGTTGACACCTGAGCAGCAAGTAGGGCTGGACGATATGGCTTAATATTTAAAAAAAATTCTTATCAACCAATATTGATAATTATCAAGTATTAAGTGTTCCATTATTTTTAAGTTTCAGGACAGATTTTTGATCCTGAGGGAAGGTTGTGGTTTCAAACTCTTTTTCATGAGCAGAAAATGACAAACACTTCATAAACAGCAAAACGTTTTACAAAACTTATGTACAATTATTCTGCACAACGCATTATATATATTTATATATTTTTTGCCTGCATTATATATATATTGCATCAATCTAGGCAATCCATCTACCTCCATGGCAGAGGTGATACATTATTTCTAAACCACTGTTAAAGAAGTTGTGCCAAAAACATTTAAAATTAAGATTTGTTTTTCTAATTAAAGTGCTCATACCAACTGTCAATAAACTGACAGACAGAGCACAATGGTCTGATCTGTGTACAGCAAGTGACTTGTAAAAACCTCAACTGCTCACCCACCCACCCCCACCCCCAAAATACAAACACGCACACATGCACACATGCACTCACAAATGTCAGTGTGTGAGTATGACCCTGGATAAACAACGGAAGAGAGAGCAGGGACAACTGCTGAATGCTTCTCTTGTTATTGTAGCCATACCTGCCTGTCGGCACCGTGTAGAAGTGTCTATCACACGCTGAGGGAAACACCTGCTCAGTCATTCCGTCCAGTTGTGGAGCTCAAACTACAGGCTGGTGGTGGGGGGTGCTCTGACAAAAGATGAGTCCTGTACACGTAGCGACTCGTCCTGCTGTGTCAAGTAACAACAAGGTGGGAGCGCGGCAGCCTGTTGCAAAATCCACCTTTCACACCCGAGGTTGTTCAGAGGGAACAACAAGAGGCCTCTCGAGGAAAAATGGATGCTGTCATTTTTTGGTTTGTGTTGGCAGGCTCGGACGTTTCAAAGGCTTCCATCTCCATGAGATGTGCTGTGTTTCTTTTCCTCTTCGAGCTAAAATCTGAATAACTCTCACGAAGCAGCTGTGGGAGGCTGCTGCTTTGAAGCAAAAAGATAAGAGCATAGTTTTTACCTTGTAAGACTGCTCTTAAGTGTGCTTTGTGTGTTATTCTGAGGGGAGGGAAAAAAAGGGCCTTGATGAATTTTGAATGAGGCTGCGCCGCTCAGTTAGTCAAAACAGTCAGAAACTCGCCAAAGACGCTGCGAAGTCTCAATTCAGCATGAATCCCAGGGTAGGGATGGGGCGCTAAAGCAGTGAAATACTGTGATCTGTATGCATGCCCAAACCTGATCCCCCTCTGCTGCCTGAACCCCGCTGAGCCCAGAGGAAGCAGGTTCTTATCGGGGAGGAGGGCAGGAAGAGACAGAGAGTGGAGGAGGAAGAGAGAGTGGGGGGGGGTTGGTGGGCAGCATGGCACTCTGCAGATTTTCACGAACATCAGTTGACGCTGTGAACTTGATTGTTTACTGCTCAACTTTTCACACTGTTATGTGATTTCTCTGGTGTGACAATAAAATCGTATCTGTGCCTGTCTTTCACAAACCCATTTTTAAAACTAAGGAAGTAAATACAACTTAAAGCTACTATCTCTTTCCTCACAGTTTTTAAACTCTGTTTTTGTATCTTAGAATTTACATTCATTAAATGTTGTTAATTTAGGTCTAAAATTGTTTACCTTACCAACAGTCCCCTCAAGAAACCACATTTTAACTCACTAGATCCATATTTTTATCTGCACCAGATTGCGCATACACATGAATATCAGTCCCCTTAACATGTCTCTGAGAAATCAATGATAATGTAAAAAAAAGAATGTGAAAACAAATCCTGGATGGATGATTTCTTTCTTTGTTCATGTCAAGTAGTTTTCGCGTAATCCTCCTCATTTATGAACAAAACAAGATGAAAAAATAAGCTCCTTGCTGGAGGTTAAAAAAACACTGACATGGTCTAATTGAAGACGCTCTTGAGTTGCATTATGGGACTTGTAGGATTCAGTGTTTTTGGAGTTTGATGCATTAAAGGGTCTAAAACTCAAGATATCTCAGCTTTACCATTCTATTTGTAATCATTGAGTTGAGTTCAATGCTACATTTCTCTGGTACCTTCCTTTAAAAAGCTTTTTATGGTTGTGATTATCTAAGACTATCTTTCTGTCATTCTTGCTGACTGTCACACTGTGCAGTCATATAAATACTAGATAATTAGAACAGCAACAACGATGCAGCAGCGTTGTTGAACACCTTCCCAGGACTATCACTGAAAAGAGCATTTCTATGTAGCTGCACGTTATGATAAGCCATGATTCATGGCTCAAACAGAAAAAGTGGTAAGATATAAGATGATAGAGGCTGAACAATGTGTCTCATTGAACATTTAATTGATAAATGTTTTCATATCTTCTCTAGAAAGTGGAACCATAACCATGATCACCTCCAACATCCTTCACCAGTAGCCAGAGAGAATGGCTTCTGCTCCTCCTTCCAGAGATGACACCAGCAGCTCATTAGATCTGCGCTGGAGGCTAACACCGACATAGATACACACCACGCAGGACTTCACACTGAAAGCAGGCTGAGCTGTGCTCTACAGGCCTGGTTAAACATCTGCATGAACGTCTGTGAACAAACCACTCGTGCCTGAGCGGCACATGTCCCGGGCAGCGGTGTCCCCGCAGCGTAACAGCGTCTGGACTGAGACCTTGGACCATGTTCTCTCTCTGATTAATGCTGCGGTGGCAGAGCTGGATCTTGCAGCTCTTCCACACTGAGAAAAACCTGGACTCTGAGTCATGTCTCTTCTCAAAGCTCTGAGCATCATCTGTGGATTGATGCTCCATGTTTCACTCGTTGCAAGCAACACTCACTACTGTGCCCCACGCAAGACTGTACCATATCAGAGTAAGTCACTTAGTCTCACTGCCTCTACAAGATTTAATGACATTGCTCTTATTGTGTTGAATAAGTGTCATTATATAGACCAGTAAACACCAGAATTGGTAGCAGAATATTTCAACCAAGATACATGAACAAGTGCCTCCAGATGCTTGGATTATATGCCGGCTGGGACACACTTAAATAGATTGAAATTAATTTCTGTTCTGCTTCTGCTGTGGAAGCGTTTTTTTACCAAAAATGCAGCAGGTACAAATGTGGGAGTCAAATGTAAGTGTTGATTCTTGATGTTCTCCTGTTCAGATGAGCTGAAGATGTTCAGAGAGGATGGGATCTCCAACTACTCCACTATGTTGATGAGAGATGACCTGGGCCTGCTGCTGCTGGGAGCCAGAGAGGCCATATATGCTCTGGACATCGACGACATCTCAGTGAGAAAGTCTGTGGTAAGAAAATGTCAAAGAAACCTGCTTAGGACTTAGGCCGAGTGTCGATTTCTTAGATCTTATTACAGGTTGAAACTAGAATGGCACTCAGTAAAGTTCATAGAATTTGAGAAATCAATTTATTAATAGGATGGTTTACTTTTATATTAGGGCTGTCAAAATTAACACATTAATGGGGATGATTAATTTCTGGAATTAAGAAGTTTTGGATAGATCGTTGCAGCCCTTGTCATTATGCTTAAATCAATTAATCTGTTCCCTGTGTATCTTTCTTTGTCAACCTTCAGTATTTTTTGACAAGGTGGCCGTCTGCCAGTTAACTGCAGTGTATTCTGGTCAAAGATTAGATCACAAGCTGGACATTGGATGCTCGCATTCCACAGTGTTCTCAGCTTGACCTATGTTTATTTGCAAGACAAAGTTTTTTATGAATTCTGGTCTTGTTGAACCTGCAATAGCGCTCTGTTGATTGAGCGGAAGACGGATTTGTCCCTGCTCACGAGACAAACTGATGTGCGAAGTGTAAACAGGTTGAGCGGCTGTCGTGCTGTTGCGACAATGTTCCCACGTGCTTTGACAAAACACTCTCCCTGTGTTGATGCAGGTGTACCAGCGAGTGACTGAGGAGAAACAGAGGGAGTGCACATACAAGGGAAAGCATGCTGAGGTTTGTGTACCAACTTTCAAAACACAGCTCACACACACTAACTGGAGCAAGAACACAAGCATTAAGGATGACTCCAAACTAAAAACGATTTACTCCCCCACGCAATTTATCTCTGTGCATTTGTAAATCATTTATAAGGGAGTGGGTTTTCAAGTCTTTGAAGTGCTGTAGTTCCAGCTTCGTACTGAAAGACCAAATAAAGGCATTGACCTCTTGGTCCCCAGCTCGACTCCTGGCATCCCGGGCAGTCACTATATGTTTGTGGCATGTTTGTATTTTTTGTGGCTGAACTAACAAAGCTCTGACCTTGGCATTCTCTGGGCTGGAATCTCGTTTCAGGTGGAATGCCGCAACTACATTCGAACCCTGCATAGAGTCAATGACACTGCGATGTATGTGTGCGGCACCAATGCTTTTAGCCCCACCTGTGATTATATGGTAAGTGTAGAATACATGCATAGATTAGAGGATTTTAAAAACTGACCCTGTTTATGTGAAGGGAAGAGATTATGTAAAACTCACTCAGGTTGAGTGGTTTTGCCTCTTTTAGATCTGTACAAGTTGTTTTATATGTTTATTAATCACTTCTTCTGTTTTATTGTCAACAAATGCCATGAAAAAGTAATTTACCATTTGTTCCTACTGAAGCTTTTAAGCTAAACAAATGTCTCAGAAATGTTTGTTGGGGGGATCCAGGTATTCCTCACGATGTGAGGACCTAAAACTGCTTACACAGCATTATGGGGACTTGTCTTCCTCATGGGGACAAAAAGTTCCGTAAATCGTAACGTAAACCTAAATTTACATTTTAAGGTGAAGACGTGATTCAAGGTTAGGTTTGGGTTTTGTGCTATGTTTAAGTTTAGGTTTAGGTTAGTTTTATGTTAAGGTCAGGCTATTAATAACTATGGTTAAGGGTTAAGGGTTATGGGTCAGGATTAGGGTTAGGGTTAGAGGGTTAGAGTAAGTATACATGAAATCAATGTAAGTCAATGTTAAGTCTTCGGAGCTCATGGAGACACAACTCTGTGTGTTTGAGGGGGGGGGGACTGAGATAAATGTTATGGTGTGGCTCAATAAAGTGTTTTATTGCTTTTTGTAGAACAGATGAATAGAGAGATTTGTGAAGTCCATCAGGCTACACACACTTGTACAATAACAAGTTAGTAGCATTGGTTCTTTGTTGGTTTCCTCATGTGATGTGTTGACAATATGAAACATCACCCAACTCATTCTTTAGTCATGCAGATATCTGTGGTTACATGTTGCTGTCTGTATACAAAGCTTCTGTTGTTAATTTAATGGTCAGTATGGGTTTGTTCTTTATTCAAAAATTATTTGACTAACTCACACCCTGCAACACAAACAAGTGTCACGCATTCTCTCCTTTCTTCTAGTTCTAGATCTGGTTGCGATACATTTAGTCAGTGTTTGCTTATTTATTGTCTTTGTTGGTTTTCATTGTTCGACAACACGCAGCGGCTCATGACTGCGGTTTATTTTGGCAGCGAGCTCAAACCTCAGAGGACTGAACACACTTGAAAGCTCCACCATGGAGAATTGAATGGTTCCTATGGGCAACTGCAGAAAGACAACAATGTAAATTTGAGGAAAAATAAAAGCAGACCTGAGGTTCATTGTTTTCTTAAGCAGATCTCTATAATCTGCATGGAATCATTCTGACAAAATAAAAATAAAAAAACAGGCAGGAGAAATGTTGGCTTCAGTTGAATTTTCTTAATTGTGAGTAATAGTGTAAATACAGTGAATGGGCTAAATCTAGATACGATCTGAGTCTTTTCTTTGCTCTCTCTCCCTCTTGTTTTTCGACAGACTTTTGTAAGCGGACAGCTGAAGCTGCAGGGAAAGCAGGAGGAGGGGAAGGGGAAGTGTCCTTTTGATCCCTTACAGAGATACTCCTCCCTCATGGTTGGTGAGTGTCTGAGTCACGTTTGCTGCCAAAGGGAACAGAGCACAGAATATAATGCTGAAAGCTCAAAGTGCACCAACTGAAAAAAAGAAGATAAGTTCATGATAACTGTGGGCTGACTTGAAAGGCAACAGGACCAGGCTATACAGTAAATGTAACATCTAATATCTCTGCTGCTGCTGCCTCCTCACTCAACACATGCACTGAAACAGTCGGTTCACTTCATTAGTCGCCATATAAACAAGATATTGTTCTAACTTCACGCGAATAATTGATTTCCAGGAACTTTTTCCTCAACTCTTTTTCCTGTCCAACAGGAAATGACCTGTATTCTGCTACATCTATCAACTTCTTGGGCTCTGAGCCTGTGGTCCTGCGCAGTTCAAACTTGGCCGTCCGCACTGAGTTTAAGAGCTCCTGGCTCAGTGGTGAGTTCCTCTGCAGCAAAAAATACCTTTACTTTTAAAGTTTCATATAATCAAGTGCATAGTTCAGATGGAACTGAAGGTATGTGTTGTCATTTGCCTTTTTTGCATTTATCCTTACTTTATGTTCTGTGATTTCAGAGCCTAACTTTGTCTACATGGACTTTGTTGGGGAGAGTTTTGACAGTTCAGATGGCGACGATGATAAGGTGTACCTGTTCTTCAGCGAGAACGCCATGGAGTACGACTTCTACAGCAAAGTCACAGTGTCCCGAGTGGCCCGTGTCTGCAAGGTACCAAATATCACACACCCATGAATATACGTTTCCTAACAATCAATCAATCGATCAAGATCCATGAATTATTCTGTGGGTAATTGGTGATAATACTGAAAACGCCCTATCTGGCAGAGTTAAAGAAAGTGATAAACAAAATTCCTGGCTCTGCTGCCCGATCTGGACCTGGGTCAAAATTTAATTTGTTCTTTCTTGGCCAATGTCCCATCTTTCCACCAAGGTTCATGGAAATCCATTAGGTAATTCTTGCATAATCCTGCTGACAAACAAACAAACAAACACATAGTGGCAAACACATAACCTCCACGGCGGAGGTTATATAAAGTAATTATTTGTTCAAAACCTTTATAATCTTCAGAGACCCAGGTCTGTCACAGGTCTTCTTGTAGTTATTGTTGAAGGGAATATGTGCACATGACTGAGTGCTCTGCTCTGTGTTCAGGGGGATATGGGCGGCCAGCGGACGCTGCAGAGGAAATGGACGTCGTTTCTGAAAGCTCGTCTGGATTGTTCCCTCCCTGAACCCAGCCTGCCCCCAATTGTCCAGGATGTCTTCCTGCTGAAGCACCAGGACTGGAGGAAGAGCGTCTTCTACGCTGTCTTCAAACCGCAATCGTGAGTACTCAGTCAAATCCTGTAGTCTGTATGTTCCCACCATTAGAAGAAAGTCAGTTTGGAGAAACAACAAAGGTGTCTTTACACAAAATCATGAGGTGTTGCGTTTATCTTGATTTATTTATTTGTATAAAAGGTATTTAACACCTACTATTTTTATTCATTCAAGAATAAACATTTATTATCCAGTCATACAAATATATCAGTTGTTGTAGTTCATATACATTTTTGTCACCAATGTAAAGCACTTTGTAATGTGGATTTTGTGCGCTATAAATAAAGTTTATTTTCATGTTTTTGCTTTTATACCAAATGTGTTTGAATGGGTGTTTCCAGGAGTTTGTCCCAGGTTTCTGCTGTGTGCGCGTACAGCGTTTCTGACATCAGAAATACTTTCAATGAGGGAAAGTTCAAGACACCTGTTGCCGTGGAGACCTCCCATGTGAAGTGGGTGATGTACACCGGAGAAGTGCCAGTCCCCAGACCAGGAGCGGTGGGTGTAACGACGGCTACAGCCTGAAATTATGCCAGAATAAAACACAGTCCTTAACTGGGATTATGTTTTGCAGTGCATCAATGATGTGGCTCGCAAAATGGGGATAAACCGCTCTCTGGACCTTCCTGACAAAACCCTCCAGTTCATCAGAGACCGTCCCCTCATGGACGAGGCCGTTCCTCCGCTGACAGGAGGGCCGCTGCTGGTCAAGAGGGGAGCTTTGCTGACTCGGATTGTAGTGGACAGCGTGCTGGCGCTGGACGGACAGAGATACACTGTCATGTTTATTGGGACTGGTAAAGCACATTATATAACAAAGCACAGCAACAGAGCTGATGCAGGAGTCTTCCTCAGCTTAGATTTTCTGTATGAATATTTTAGTTGATTAAACATGGAGCCCTGAAAATTTTAGTAGTTCTCTAAAACATCAAAATTTCATCAAAGTTTATCAAAGTTTGGAAAACTTTAACTCAAATATTAATTATTTAGAGTTTAAGATTTTAAATTGTCTCATCTGCTTCGCCGGATTATGCGGTTGTTGGATTGACAGTTGTGGCAACATAAAACGATGAGAAAAAGAAATCTCTGAACTTAAGTTTTCATGTAGGAGCTCATCACTCATAGTGCAGAATCTGGATGTGTTCAGGTCTTCAATGTAGGAGTTTGTAACTTTTGAAAGAAGCAAAAAAAACATCCTTTCTTATATAAATTAAAAGCTGGCTTCATAAGCAGAGAAATTATGTGTTCGTCAGATCAGACTTTGCAGCTACAGCCTGAACTTTTGTGTAGTATAACAAACATCACTACAACAGATCAGCTGTTCACTGAGTTTAGTTTTTTTCGACCTTTCTATACCTTCAAACATTATTTGATCGTTGTAGACAGCTGCTACAGGCTTTATGTTTTTTAAACAATGGTTCAATCAGTTCCTTTTTTATTCACTAGCTGAAGATGCATTGATATCATATAAATAGTGACTGGGCACATCAAAGCTGTGATCTTGGTTAAAAGGTCTTTGTTTGTAATGTCCTTTTTCTATGATGAATGTCATTGTAAATTTCTGTCTCCTGATAGAAAATGGCTTTGTTCAGAAGGCTGTTAACTACGCTGGAGAAATGTTCATCATTGAGGAGATTCAACTGTTTGAAAACCCTGAGCCGATCAGCATCCTGCGCCTCTCATCCACCAAGGTAATTTATGTCCAGTTTGCTTGAATTAAGTTTGTTACCCCATTAAAAGTTTTTTCATGGCAAAAACTACATAATCAGAGTTTATGTACATTTGAATATGTCTTCACTTAATGACACTTATAGGATGTAGAGAGGCTTCGATTGTTCCGACATTTCAAGTCAGAAAAACAATGATTTCTCAGTAAAAACCGAACGCTGAAATGGTCTATCAGAGCACCTCTGGCAATAATCTGAAGCACCTTCATGATTTCTTTATATAATGCTCTGTGAAGGTGTCTCCTTATAGAACCTACCATTGTTTAATGTATGAATGGTTTAATGGTTACAACCTGAATCTACAAGGCAATTTCATTAGGCTCAATGTATACTAAAATGTGCTTGTCTGTTTTGGTTCCATCTTCATATCAAGACAAGCAACACCCCTTTTTCAATCAATCAAATCAGATATTTTTCGTATAGCCCATATTCACAAATCACAATGGGACTCAAAAGACTTAACAAGGTGCGACATCCGCCATCCTTAATCCTCGACTAGAGTGAGAAAAACGACCTAAAAAACATTTTAACGGTACGAAAATGCAGAAACCTCATATAGAGTCTTAAATGAAGGAAACATCTCCCAAGACAGACAAAATGCAATAGATGTTGCACATACATAACAATATACAAGGTAATATAATGTAAATGCAGAGGTTTATCTATGTTTCTATAGTATCTATATAAAGAAAATATCTGATAGAGATTAAGGGAGCAGTAATGACAGTTAAAATGATAGAAGTATTGTTATTTAAAGTAGTAAATATGAGTTAGTATGAGCATATTTTATCTAAACAATCCAGTTGTAATCATAATCCACAATCAGCTGCCAGCCTGCCACCAATCAATATAATTTCAAATTACATTTTCATAAAGATTACACACTATACATTAAACAAGTGTGTGCGTGTGTTTGTGTGTGTTTAGGGTCTGCTGTACGCAGGTTCAGATTTCGGTGCTGTTCAGATGCCAGTCAGCAACTGCAGCCGCTACGACACGTGTGTGGACTGCATCCTGGCCAGGGATCCGTACTGTGCCTGGGACTTTTCCACTGGGCGCTGCTCCTCGGTCCACAGCTTACCCCACTCTCCAATTACTGCAATGCAGAGTCTGAAGGAGGGAGACGTCTCACGCTGTCCTCAGCCAGGTATGCTCACGCACAGTGTGTCATAGCATGCATCACTGTGGAGTTGCTTTGGATGAGCCAATGTTCCAGCAGTTGTTTTCATAAGATGCAGTGAGACAAACCGTGTGTTTGTGTTTTAGATCCAGTTGCAGCTGTGGACTTCACCCTCGTCCCACAGAACAACATCCAGCTGTCTTGCCAGCTCCACTCCAACTTGGCACAGGTCGTCTGGCGTTTCTCTGACCAAACACTTCACTCCAACCACAAATACTACATCTACAGCGGTGGCCTCCTCATCTTGAGCGCCTCTGAATCGGATGCCGGCCTTTACACCTGCGACTCAGTAGAGCAGATTAACGGCAGAACATACAACCGAACTGTGGCGGTTTATAATTTACAGCTCTGCTCTGAACCTGGAGTGGAGGACAGCACCACTCCTGGCACTGAGGTGACGAATTCCTCGGACTCTTCTCCCCCTGTGAACACAACTGCGCCGGGACCAGAGGACCCGTCGTCCCCTGAGACGCACAGCGACACTGGCAGGGTGACTCGTTTGGAGGTGGCCGTGGGTCTGCTCTCGCTGTTTTGCCTTTTTCTGATGGGGGTCATATATTGCATATGGAGTGGAGGACGCTGGGCGTGCTTCAGATTTGCGCCGGTGCTCCAGAGCCCCAGCCAGAGCGAGGGGAAGCGGCAGTTGCCGTGTGAATACATGCACATTCAGAACAGGACGTCAGAGGTAAAGCTTCTGGGGCCTGAGTCTGGGAGACCTTGCACAGCCAATAATAATCACACTGTTGTGGACTTCAAAGGGAACGGCGAGCACCACTTCACACCTATGGCCAACATTTCAAGTCTGGATGGTCTCGGATACATAAATGATGAGTCAGAGATTTGACTCTGCTGAGTTGTAGGATTCACTCGGAGGCCAATGCCAGTGCACTAATTATCTTTCTATAGGTGTACATCTGAAGAGAGACGGTTCTCAGAAAAGATTTTCACATTATAAATTCTTTTGATAGGTGCTCTGTCTCTCCTCGCAAATTTCCTGCACTGTCTATCATTTCCATACCGTAACATGGCAGCTGAGGTTCAGTGAAAGGACTTTTTCTGGTGGGATATTCACGCTGGAAAAGAAATTTTTATATGTAAATGTATTTTTTGTACAATGACAACCTAAGTGAACACACTTTGTGTAACATATTTTGTGTAACATGTTTTGTACATATTTATTTCAGCTTCAAACTCTTAATAAGTCTTGTAAATATGGTCGACAACAAGGAACAAGTAGAAAACACTGTGACCTCTCCTCCATTCCCAAGTCAAAATTAATTTTATGGATACTTCTGTTTATTTAAGACAACATTCATCATCATCAGTGGCTGTGTTAATGATTGATCAGCTCTCTGTGCAACTCCTTTACTTCATGGTGGCTGTTAGAGAATTAACTCCACACATACCTTTTGTATTTAAACATTTAAATGACGCTCAACGGGTGATACAGAGTATAAGTTAACTTTATAACTTCTCTATCTTCCTTAACCCAAATAAACCTGAGTTGATCTCACTCCAGTAAATGTTACATCATCATTTACAGTTCAATAGTGTAACCAAGGTTGTTTTTGGCTACTCAACTATATTTTATATTCCAGGCACACATGGTTCTTACTGTGAAAAAAGACAAAATGTCATTGGCATGCAGATGTGTGGGTGAATATTTCTGGCAGTGAGTCAACTCAGAGAGACACACTACAGTTAAGTGAGAGTGTCAAGATTTGGAAAATGCCTTCCATGTTCATAATAATAATAACAATAAACAACTAATAAGCAGTTTGATGCATATGTAGCTCTCAGTGTCTAAGAAATTCATTTGAAAGCAAAGCCAAAACCCACATGTCTGGATTTTGGCAACACACACACACACACACACACACACACACACACACACACACACACACACACACACACACACACACACACAGACAGAGACTCCTTGGTTAACACTCTGAGACAGACCAAACTAAATGACAGGAACCTGCTCTGTGGTTTTCACACTCTGCCATTTACAACTGTGCTCAAAGAGCTGCCTCATGTTTCATCTGAAGTGTCGTAGATATGAAATGGATGAAGTGGATATCTGCTCAATTATTCAACAGTGCTGTGTAAGATAATTGGTCATGATCTAAATTTAGGATATATATTGGACCTATCAGGTGATAGATTAATAAAATACTGCCAGTGCAGTAGAACAGTTTTTGCTGTTAATGCTTAACATAGACATATTTACTCAGGGGAATCAAGATGATCCAGTTTCCAGCTATTGTCTCCAGTTTCTTTATTCCCAAAACAGCCTCACACTGATCTGTTTTTAAGTTTCAGAAATCACTGTCTTCGATTTTTTTCCAGCTGCCCCATCTCTTCAATTCGTCACTCTTCATTCTTCTCCCAAGATTTAATGAGGTGTCTTTCGTACTTCAGGCTTTCTTATGGAGTTCTGCAATGTTGCTCACAGGCGTATTAAAACAAAATCCCAAACCCAGTTTCTTCCAATTTGTCTGACTTACACTTCTGAATAAATCAACATGACGACATTCTATCTTTGCCAGGGTGAACGATTTTAGTCTGAGGATGATGAATGCAGAGAGAGAAAAACACAAACTTGAAATGGCCACTAACAAGACACCACATGGGTCAAGAGGATGACAGAGGCTGCTCAGCAGTGCATTTTCCCACTTTGTTATAAAAGCATATGGATGTTTATCAGTTGTGGTATGTAACAAAGTACATTTACTTTGTCAGTGTACTTAATTACAATTTTTTTGATAGAGGCTGCTCAGCAGTGCGTTTGCCCACTTTGTTATAAAAGCTTACGTTACTTAAGTAGATTAGGTTTAATGTACTTTTCACTCAACTACACAGAAAGGTAAAACGCTCAATGTAATATGTTTGAGTACTTCTTCCACCACTGATGTTCAAACCATCAATGTAGAAGGGATTTCGTTTCTCCCATGAAATCATTGTTACCCAAGTGTGTAAGCCTTTACATGTGATTTCATGGGAGAAAAAAATCGCTGAATACTTGACTAGACAGTGAGGTAGACTTTTCAGTTTATGAATCAGATGTGCATCACAGGCTTTTCATCAGATACTGAGTCATTTATATTCCGATATGTTCAACTAGGACAGAGACCACATGAGTAAGAATATTTATTGAAATGCTGCAATATTTAAAGATTATTTTAACATCTGTAATAGTTTTTCACTTATCAAAAAAAAGAGAAAAACAAAATACTACATTTGGCAGTTGGCCATGAAGGACACTTTGTAACAAGAAAAGAAAAATAAGGAATGAGAAGAACACTGTTTCCTTCTAGTTGGTGCTCGTGCTTCATTTACGCTTTGATATAAATATTGATATATTATATACACAAAGCTACATAATATCTTTGAGTCAGTCTGTGTCGGGTTATATTGGTTATAGGATGTCAGTATATTTGAAATAGAAAAAATCCTCTTTAGTTCCCCACCCATGGTAAACTGCATGCAAACAGTCACTGCAGTCACTAAACACAAAAATTCAGACTATCTGAGAGAAAGGTGGGTGGAACAGTGACAACAGCTGATAAGGTGTTTCACAGCAGGGCGCTGACCTCTAAAAGCAAACAATGCAGATTTGGAAACATAGAAACTGAGAAATCAGAGTACAACACGTGTACACTAAAGGCCGAATTATAGTACTGCGACTGCAACTGCGGCTGGCCACGCAGTTGCATCGACTGACTCGTTTTGGTTTATGGTTTCCCAAGGGTTGCGCGTGTTGCAAAGCAATTCCCCGCCAGAACACTATGCGGAGTAACGTGTTTTGTCAAAGACCTCCCTAGAGACGACTTCTTTGTGTTTGGCAGTCGTCGTCGACTGTTTACTGACATCGCCACTGCGGCTAATCATAGTATCCGCCAGTCAGTGAGGGGATATACTTTCGGATCTCTTCTGCCAAACGCTTTTCTATTTGGTCCATATTCGTTGTTCTAAATCGTACTTGGTTTCTGCCGGTATTATGGGGCATGAAACCGGAAATAAGACTCAGGAAAGGATGTAGTTAGCAGGCCAATCACAGCCTTGCGGGCTGCGTGAGGCTTGCGTAGCTTTGTCGTATAGTTAGAAAAATTGGCAGACTCAAGCAAGGGGCTCTTGCGTGTCTTGCGTGCTTGCGTGCCTGCGTAAAATCCGACTATTAATCGGCCTTTAGGGTGTGACTTCTTCCTCAGTATCAAAATCAAGGAGAGAGATAGGGTGCTATGGCACATCAGTTGCTCAGTGACCAATCACAAAGGAGGATTATGCACCAACAATTTTTTTAAAAGCAATCGTTAAGGCAACTCATTTTATCACATGTAATATGTGCACGTAATAGTCAGGCCCGTTTCAAGAAAGCTATAGCAAGCAAAATGAATAAAAACTAAACTGGAGTCCAGCCCGAATACATAAACACAGAGAATAGTTCCTTCAGGTAAAATAAATCGCAGTTTTAAGACTTTCTATTATTTCAAAATTAAAAAATGAACAAGCCTATTATTCAGCTCACTGCATAGCATGCAGCTGCAAACACACAAAATCTTTCTCTTTCTTGCCAATAATCAGAGTGTAAACAAAGCTGGAATGTAAAGGTATATTTTGAACAAAACCCTTTCGCAGAAGTGAAGAGCTTTAACAAGCTCTGCTGACAAAACTCTTACATAAATCTCACAAACTTGTTCAAAAAATGTGAATGCATTAAATAGGCATTTTGTCATGAAGGTGTTATGATGTGGTACTTTTGAGTGCTTTCAGATGCACCACAGACATGGCCAGCTATCTGTCTCCATCTAGAGGCGGGGCTCGGCTATCACCTGTGACTGTTTTCAGGATAGTTTGGCACCGCTGCGCCATAGCGTTGAACCCTGCTTCCCTCACTGGTGCATTTTTCCACAGGCTGGTGCTCCACTCTTCCTGAGCGCGCTCCACACATCTTGGCTGAAAAACAACACTGTGGCAATCCAGCCGCTTTGATGTGTTGTTGGTGACAGTGAGATGGAGTAGAACCAGTTAGTATACAGCAAAGTGAATCTAACACAAACATTATCAAAAAAACTAAAGTGGCATTAAGAAGTGAGGAAACAGGCTGAGGGACAAACAGCAGATGATCAATGTTACACTGAATTATCACCACACATTGTCTCTTTACTGAACCGTGATGTTATCACAAGCAATGTTCGGTTAGTGGCCTTGAATATTACTTAGTTTGAAAAATATGTTTTAATGACAATAAATACAAAATAGAATAACTTGAAAAACAACTTTGTGGAATTTGACGCAGGTTGCTCTAACATGCAACACACCCCGAGCGACAAGTACACAGACTACAAAGTAAAAAGAAAAGCATTCCACCTGTGGGTGAACTGCAACTTTAAGGTCTGATTGTCTGCGTGCGTGGTAAAAATTCTGTGGACCAAGACACATCACTGGTGGAGGAGGAAGATGTGTTTGGGCTGTTCATATTTTCCATTTGTGTGTGCTCATCAAGTTTGTGTTTACACTTAACCAATAATTTGTCAGAGCATCATCGACCACCTCATTGAACAGGTTGTTGAGGTTGTTGCATCTTAATTCCGTTGTTCTCTTGTCACCTTCAGTTGTGAACTGCGATGTGTTTTCCAATGTGAGTTTCACAACAAGAGTTTGGTGACCCAAGGAGTTTCGAAGGTGAAACACCCTCCCAAAACTGGTTTCCTGTTTAGGTCCCATGTGATGAAATACTGTCTCACGGCCAGCTCACCAATCGGCCTCACGTGCAATTTCACTGATACAGGCAGGAAGATGGGCAGCATGCAGTCAACCAACCAAGCTGCAGACCAGTTACTAAGCAATCTTCTAATCGGATTTCAGTAAAAAAAATCTAGAGCATCCATGAGGACTATTTTCTTAATCTATTAAACCAGACTTAAAACCCCACATAGTAAACCAGCTCTGACATGTTCAGATCCTTCTGTAGATTATTCAGGGAAAAGGTGGCAGCTTATTTATACACTTTTGTGCCAGTAGTGGAGGAAATAACAGCAATATTTTGGGGAAATCATTCAAATGGTGATACAAGCGTGAAATTTGGTACAAATCATCTTTGAAGGTCACTCTTCGATTTAGGAATCGGGGCCACTCGAAAATCAAAAATGGCCGCCATTTATTTCAAGATGGCAACCATGGTTGGACTGATTTTGCATTTTAGCATAATCTTTGCCTATACTTTGTAGATGTCAAAAATATCGGACTCCCATAGTATGTTTTGAACATTTTATAACAGGAGTTACCAGTTATAACCATCTGAAACATTTCTAAAACATGTCATAGGCTAACTGTGTTATAGGTCACGGGGGAAACTATGTGAAGTTTAGGGTTAATTAAAGGGATAGAGGTATTTGGGGGATATACAGTATAGGAGAACAGTACAAATAGTAGCTAGATTTGTGGCTAGTTGCTTTTTTTGCTTCTTTTTTGCACTGTGGCATTTCAAACCCAAACCCCAATAGTCGCTAGATTTGTTCGCTAGTCGCTTTTTCAGACATCGAAAAAGACTAGAATGAACAAACAATTTGATTGGCTGTCTGGTACTATACAAGGAGTAGCACTACCCTCTGTTCTCATTCCATATACAAACCAACCTTTAAGCTACTTTAAGAACAAAAAAAGGCAAAAGGTGTTCCTGAGCTTCCTGAAGCATATACCAATATCCGACCAGCATAATCTATGACCGATCAAGTTAAGCCACATCTTTTTGACAAAGCTTATAGTTAGAGCTAATTAGTGCGGCAGAAAGTAACTCGTCCTATGATCTAAAATAGGAAGCGTTTAGTTTAAAAAGGCATAGAGGTATTGAAGTCTGATCTACTGAGTGGGCCACATGCTTTTCATCGTACTACCATACAAACCAGTAGCCAGTCAGATTTACCTTGAGCCCCAGTGCACCCTCGGGTTCGGCCTGTATCATTGTATCATTGATTACATGGCAAAAACCCCTGATGACGCTAAGACGCAAAGGAAATTCATGACACATGACACACGGAGCTTCTCTTTCCAGCTTCTCCTTCCTCTTCTCCATCCCTATCACATCAAAGTAATTCTTATCTCATCAGTACATGTTACTAACTTGACCCCGTCCCCGGAGTTTCTGTGCCTTATCGCCCGCAGATGCAGGGCCACAGCTGTGGCCGCACCATGGATTATGATTGTCAATCAATCAATCAATAAAATTTTATTTGTATAGCCCACATTCACAAATAACAATTTGTCTCATAGGGCTTTAACATTGTGTGATATCCTCTGTCCTTAACCCTCAACAAGAGTAAGGAAAAACTACTAAAAACCCTTTTAACAGGTAAAAATATGTAGAAACCTCAGAGAGAGCCACATGTGAGGGATCCCTCTCTCAGGACGGACAGAAGTGCAATAGATGTCAAGTGTAGGAAAACATCATCGGGATTTAAAGTTTTTTTTAGCAGCATCGATGAGGGTAAACATTTTTGAAGGATAACTTCAATACTATATGTCAAGTAGTCCTGCTGCAATCATAGTCTCTGGTCAGCATCCAGCAAGATCACAATCAAGCATCAAGATCAGATCCCCTATAGTCCACAGTCATTGTCCACATTGTCCGGCTCCGACAGGCGATCCACAATCATCCCATGGTGATTGTGGATCGCGCGTCAGAGGTCTCGGTGGTGGATCCAGTTTGGTGGATTCTGTATCGTGCCGGCTGATCGTAGAGGGAATGGCGGATCCTTTGTCACGTTGGCATCGGGTGGTGGTGGACCAGGACCGAGGCAGCGGCTGATGATGGATCCTAACTGGCGGCAGTGGACAATAACTGTGGACTAGTGGATCCCATCCTGATGCTGGATCGTGATCTTGCTGGCTGCTGACCAGAGACTATGATGCAGCAGGACTTCTTGACATATAGTATTGCAGTTATCCTTCAAAATGTTTACCCTCATCGCTGCTGCTAAAAACTTTAATCCCGATGATGTTTTCCTACACTTGACATCTATTGCACTTCTGTCCGTCCTGGGAGAGGAATCCCTCACATGTGGCTCTCTCTGAGGTTTCTACTTATTTTTACCTGTTAAAATGGTTTTTAGTAGTTTTTCCTTACTCTTGCTGAGGGTTAAGGACAGAGGATGTCACACCATGTTAAAGCCCTATGAGACGAATTGTGATTTGTGACTATGGGCTATACAAATAAAATTTGATTGATTGATTGATTGAATGATGCACGACTGCATCTGTTCGCCCGCAAGCAAAGGCCATACCACTAATAAGTGCAGCCCTCAAGGAACACATTAAACGTGCAGCCTACCAAGCAGGAGCTGTCTGGGGCCAAGCAACTGTCACTCAACCAGTTTTACCAAGTCCTGCAGAATGGGGATGGAAACTGCAAGGACAAAGGTGGTTGGTGAACTGGCAAAACACTTCCACCAATTGCTGCAAGTTGCCAGGAATTGGCAAAATGCTCATGCAAAAACAGCTGTTCTAATGGCAGGTGCAAATGTTTTCGTCTGACTCTGTCTTGTACAGCCTTGTGCGGCTGTGAATGTCACTGAGATGTTTGAGGCCCAATGAAGTTCTTTTGACTTGACACTGAAACAATTGCATTTTCAGACTTATTCTACCCAAGTAATCGCTTGTAAAAATCGATAAAAAAACAACATGCCGGGAGGAGAACCCCGGCTCCTCCTGATGGTTATTTTGAATTAAAAAGTCAAAATAACCAAAAAATATTTATCTATCTATCACAATTTGTGAAATATTTCCCCAAATATGCAATAAATATAGTTATGACTTGATGATTTGGCGGCCATCTTGAAAAATGACCGCCATATTGGATTTTTGGATGGCCCCCATTCTAAAGTTAAAGAGATGACCCAGAAGAATGTTTATGCCAAATTTCATGCTTGTATCACAAAATGAACGGTTGTTCCCCTTATTTCCTCTACTACAGGTTCTGTTCTAACTCTGAGAGCCCAACATCAGATTTATTACATGTACCTACACAGGTAGCCCACAGAGTTTTTTTTACATAGAATAGTATAGATGATAATTTAGTAGGAGCATACAATACACAGAGGTGTACGAGATTTCCATTGTCAATAGTAAAACACAAAATAGTATACAACTTCTTGATATCTCAAAGGATAATTCTACACATGCTGCACTAACCACTGTTTTTATTTAACCCTTTGATACCCAGGCTATGCAAACCCCTTCTAATGCACAATATGGGTAAAAAATTAGCCATATTCATTTATTGTGTTATTTCATGCATGGCTGGGTGTTTCTTTGCTATATTCTTTTGTAGCTTATTCTTCCGTCTTTATTTAGAACAGGGGTTTTCAACTGGTTTTGTCCCAGGGACCACCATTCTGACTAGAAAGTAATTCCGCTGCCTACGTGTATGTGTGTGCGTGCGTGCATGTGGATAGGAGCAGTGCTGGGAAGTAACGAAGTAGAAATACTTTGTTACTGTACTTAAGTGGATTTTTCACATATCTGTACTTTACTTGAGTATTTATTTTCCCGACGACTTTTAACTTTTACTCGTTACATTTGAACAAAAATATGTGTACTTTCTACTTCTTACATTCTCAAACTGGCTCGTTACTTGAGCAGCGGAGGTTGACGCAGCACGCCTCTACGCACGGCGCACCTCTCTCTCTCTCTCTCTCTCTCTCTCTCTCTCTCTCTCTCTCTCTCTCTCATCTAGGGTTAGGGTTAACCCTAAAATTTGTAAAATTATACATTACATACATTATATTATATTATATTGTTGTTATAATTTTTCAGTCAGTTGAGATAAATTTTGAGGAGAAACATTTTGGATTGTTTTGTGTCTGTATAGGACTACTATAAAAAGCACTTTGCATTTTTAATTTTGGTACTTGTACTTTTACTTTTGATACTTAAGTACATTTCAATACCAGATACTTTTGATACTTAAGTACTTTTAATATGACCTACTTTAAGACTTTTACTCAAGTCATTTTCTGACGGGTGACTTTTACTTTTACCGAAGTCACTTTCAGGTAAGATCAGTGTTGCCACAGTTACTTTGAAAAAGTAACTTAGTTACTTTACAGATTACTTGATTTTAAAAGTAACTTAGTTAGATTACAAGTTACTTGATTTTAAAAGTAACTAAGTTAGATTACAAGTTACTTTATTAGTTACATTCAGAAGCTGCCGACAACACCCCCGTCACCTCAACTTAAAAAGGACAGCCGGGTTTGCCAACACTCACTTTATTAGAAGTGCATTTTTAACAGTAATGTACACAACAACAATGTACAATGTATCTCCTGACATTTTAAGTTGAACTTAAAAACTATTTCCTGAAAAAATACATGTTTTTATAAAAATAAAATAAATACAGTCTTCATTGACCTGACATATTTAACTGTTAACACTGTCTTTCTTGACTTCACTTAACATAAATACTTGTTTTTCTAAAATAAAATAAAGACAGTCTTCATTGACCTGACATATTTAACTGCTAACACTGTAATGGCAAAACTTACTATTTATGATCTACATTGTTTATTAATGTAACTATTACATTCTTTTCAACATGTTTTATGAACATTGTACCTGTTGTTCACAGCATTAGAGAAGCAAGGAGTGGTTTTACAAAACAAAACAAGAGTATAACACCACATGTAGGCTGATATCATGTCAACATGTGTAACTTTGGACTAATCTTATTTTGTTATCGCATGTAATGAGTGAAACAGTGGAGTGGGGCGAGTGGTCCGCACCAGTTCTCAGTCAGCTGCTAGGCGCCAGCCGAGGCGCACCGGGGGGGGCCCCCACGCGTAGGGAGGGTTACTGAAAAAAGTGGTCAGATTAGAGTAACATGAGTAACGGGTTACCGGCATCACTGGGTAAGATATCTGTACTTTTACTCAAGTATGGCTTTCAAGTACTTTACACACCACTGGATAGAAGGAAGTTTTAACATTTGGTTTTCCATGTTGGTTTTTAAAAATCTCAAAACAAATCTAGATTTATCTACTTAAAAACCTCAAACAAATATAGAAAAATCTGTGTAAAAAACAACAAAAACGGTTGATTTTCAGTGCTTAAGAATTGAAAACAAAATTAAAATGCAGTTTGTAGTTGTACTGCATCTCAGAACCATATGTACATCAATATATAACGTTCATGATTTAAATGTACAGACATGTAGCTGACATGTTGAGAGAACGTTAAAGTAACGGTGATCAATAACAATCAACATAAACTGGGGCTACAACTAAAGACAAACACAAACTGAAGACTCACACAAACAATTGAGGCCTACTTAAGTTTAATCTCATGATCACCAGCAAAGTCCCCTCATCACCTTTATATTATTTTAGACATATTTTTCTTATTTTAGATATTTTTCAAGAGTAATCTGGAAATGTGTTGAAATATCAGAGCGAATTTCGCAGACCCCCTGCAATGCCGTCGCGGACCACCAGAGGGCAGCGGATCACCGGTTGAAAACCCCTGATTTAGAAGAAAGCCCTTTGTCTTCTATGTCATCAATGATGTCTTCTTTGTCATCAAAGACGAGTGTTCTGTGTCATCAAAGACGATACTTCTCTGTCATCAAAGGCTAGACTTCAATGTCATCAAAGGAATCTTCTCCATTTAGGAGCGCTGGATTCCAAGACAACTCCAGCTTGATCCTGTGGAACAAATTTATCTACGTCATCAGCATCAGAGACTTCATACTCAGAATCAAGACCAAGAATTGCATCCTCCTGTTGCGTTGAGCAACAAACCGATAAACCTACTGTAAACTACCTGTTCAGCACCAAACAACAGAGAGACAGATAGATTTGACGACCGAAGCTGGAGACCATCTATCAACACTTTTCAGCTAAAGAGAAGTTTCCCCTGTGGAGCAGGTGAGGACCTAAGCACAGTGAAAAAGAGAATAAATATTGGTCTCCACATGAATGCTAATGTTGCTCAGTGTCTGCTAAGTGTGTAAACAGCAGGCGGAAGTGTTCAGCTCACAGTGTTAGATCATACTATGTCAGTGTTCTGTGTTTTACATTTTACTCTGTTGCCCCCAAGTGGACAAAAACAACAGTTAATGCAGCTTTAAACTAGAATATCACTCGAAGGCCCACCCAGGCCCAACAGCCCCCTTAAATTCAATCAAGCTGCACACTAAAAAATATCAACCTCTAAAATGTTCCATATTTTGTTCCATCTAGATCCAGAATTAATCCCTGTGAAATTAAATGTATCTGTACCACATCCTTTCATCAAGTTTCATTGCAATCCATCTACCTCCATGGCAGAGGTGATACATTATTTATGAACCACTGTTAAAGAAGTTGTGCCAAAAACATTGAAAATTATTAAAATTGTATTATTGTATAGTGCTCATAACAATGGTTTTATGATATCAATCCGAATGTAAAGTTAGTCAAAAAAGTTAGTCAAAAAAGTCAGATTCAGTGCTTTTGGAGTTTGATACAAATCAGGGTCTAAAACTCAAGATATCTCAGCTTGACCAATCTGTTTGTAATCACTGGTTTCAATGCTACATTTTCTCATTGCCTCCCTCCAGCATCCTTCAATAGTAGCCGGACTGAATAGCTCATTAGCTCTGCGCTGGAGGCTAACACTGAGATAGATACATACCACCCAGGAGGGACTCTGAGCCATGTCTCTTCTCAAAGCTCTGAGCATCGTCTGTGGATTGATGCTCCATGTTTCACACGGTGCACTCAACACTTACTACTCTGACCCACGCAAGACTGTCCCGTATCAGAGTAAGTCACTAAGTCTCACTGCCTCTACAAGATGTAATGACATTGCTCTTATTGTGTTGAATAAGTGTCTCTACTCCTGCTATGGACCAGTAAACACCAAAATTGGTAGCAGAATATTTCAACCAAGATACATGAACAAGTGCATCCAGATGCTTGGATTATATGCTGTTTGGGACACGCTTATTAATTTGAAATGAATTTCTGTTCTGCTTCTGCAGCTAAAAATTTGGGAGTAAAATGTCAGTGTTGATTCTTGATGTTCTCCTGTTCAGATGAGCTTAAGATGTTCAGAGAGGAGGGGATCTCCAACTACTCAACTATGTTGATGAGAGACGACCTGGGCCTGCTGCTGCTGGGAGCCAGAGGGGCCATATATGCTCTGGACATCAAGGACATCTCAGTGAGAAAGTCTTTGGTAAGAAAATGTCAAAGAAATTAAGCTGTTGTAAAATTGATAAACTCACATGTGCCTGTAGAGCAGGGGTGGCTCCTGATATAGGCGACATAGGTGGTTGCCTAGGGGGCAAAATGCAGTGATATATTGTATATTATATAAATTATCAAATAAGCGTCCCATACTTTTGATTTCCCTGCTGTTCTCCTGGAGTTTCAATTTCCCAGACTTTTGCCCCCACAGAATGAAATTTCCCCATCTTTAATTATGTACTTAATCCAAATATTTGTCAGTTGTGTCTGAACAGACAGACACACACACGCACACAATCTCTTGTGGGGGGGGTGGCGGCACTGTTCCCACGTGCTTTGACAAAACACTCTCCCTGTGTTGATGCAGGTGTACTGGCGAGTGACCGAAGAGATGCAGAGGCAGTGCACGTACAAGGGAAAAAACGCTGAGGTTTGTGTATCACCTTTCAAGACAAAGCTCACACACACTAACTGGGGCAAGAACACAAGCATTAAGGATGACTCCAAACTAAAAACGATTTACTCCCCCACGCAATTTATCTCTGTGCATTTGTAAATCATTTATAAGGGAGTGGGTTTTCTAGTCTTTGAAGTGCTGTAGTTCCAGCTTCGTACTGAAAGACCAAATAAAGGCATTGACCTCTTGGTCCTCAGCTCGACTCCTGGCATCCCGGGCAGTCACTATATGTTTGTTGCATGTTTGTATTTTTTGTGGCTGAACTAACAAAGCTCTGACCTTGGCATTCTCTGGGCTGGATCTCGTTGCAGGTGGAATGCCGCAACTACATTCGAACCCTGCATAGAGTCAATGACACTGCGATGTATGTGTGCGGCACCAATGCTTTTAGCCCCACCTGTGATTATATGGTAAGTATAGAATACATGCATAGATTAGAGGATTTTAAAAACTGACCCTGTTTATGTGAAGGGAAGAGATTATGAAAGACTCACTCAGGTTGAGTAGTTTTGCCTCTTTTAGATCTGTATAAGTTGTTTTATATGTTTATTAATCACTTCTTCTGTTTTTATTGTCAACAAATGCCATGAAAAACTCATTTACCTTTTGTTCCTACTGAAGCTTTTAAGCTAAACAAATGTCTCAGAAATTTAGTTCCCTTAAAAGGACACAACTGGGCAATGCAGTTTTTACTACTACCACAAAAACTATTTTTTTGGAAATAATTTAAGGAGTGGATACACTTCTCGTGCCGTGGTATTTTGGGCAGGACAACTGTGTGTGTGTGTGTTTGTGTGTGTTTGTTATTACATAGTATCATTATGGAGACCTGTCTTCCTTATGGGGACAAATGTTCTGTAAATCGTTACGTAAACCTAAATCTTACATTTAAGGTGAAGACATGATTTAAGGTTTGGTTTGAGTTTTAGTTAAGGTTAAGGTTAGGTTTAAATTAACCTAACCTAATTTGTGTGTGTGTGTGTGTGTTTTTGTAGGTGTGTGGGTGTGTCCACGTATGTTTGTGTGTGTGTTTTGGGGGGGAGGGATATATGTAATGGTGTGGCTCAATAAAGTTTTTGTATAACACATGAATAAAGGGATTTGTGAAGTTTATCAGGCTACACAGACTTGTCCAATAACAAATCAGAAGCATTGTTTCTTTGTTGGTTTCCTCATGTGATGTGTTGACAATTTGGAACATCACCCAACTTATTCTTAATTCATGCAGATAACTGTGGTTACATGTTGCTGTCTTTTCTTAATTTATTAGTCAGTTTGTGTTAGTTCTTCTGGTGTTTGTTTATTGATTGTCTTTGTTGGTGTCAGTCTTTCTTTTCTTTGCTCTCTCTCCCTCTTGTTTCGGACAGACTTTTGTAGGCGGACAGCTGAAGCTGCAGGAAAAGCAGGAGGAGGGGAAGGGGAAGTGTCCTTATGATCCATTACAGAGATCTTCCTCTGTCATGGTTGGTGAGTGTCTGAGTTACGTTTGCTGCCAACGGGAACAAAGCACAGAATAATGCTGAACACATAAAGTGTACCAACTGAAAAAAGAAGGATAGGTTCACGATAACTGTGGGCCGACTTGAAAGGACCAGGCTATAAATATAACATCTAATATCTCTGCTGCTGCTGCTGCAGAGATATTAGATTTGATTGCATTTTTCTAACTTAATGCGAATAATTGATTTCCAGGAACTTTTTTCTTCACTCTTGTTCTTGTCCACTAGGTAATGACCTGTATTCTGCTACATCCATCGACTTCATGGGCTCCAAGCCTGCGCTTCTGCGCAGTTCAAACTTGGGCCTCGGCACTGAGGACAAGAGCACCTGGCTCAGTGGTGAGTTCCTCTGCAGCAAAAAAACGCATAGTTTAGCGGGAACTGAAAGTATCTGTTGTCATTTGCCTTTTTTGCATTTCAGTCAGACAGCAATAATGGATCAAACGTGAAACCATAAAATGGTGTGCCTTTCGGCATTCAATACATTTGGTTATCAAAATAAAATATTAAATATTTATATTACAAATATTAATATTAAATCATAACTTGAACTGATTAAAGTTACCTCAGGGCACCACCATTCAAAGGGAGGGAAAATATAGCCAATTTATTGATTAAGTCTCATAAAAGTACTAACTACAAATTTGGAACTCTGATTAACAATTAAATTAATAACTATAACCAAAATCACCATTTATAGATAGTTAGCTAAGTTGAAGGATATGGAGTTCTTGGCAGTGTAGAGGTTGGCAAAATTCACTTATGCAACATTAATGATAAAACATTGGTAGAAGAAAAACATTTATTATGAATATAATAAATTATAAAAACACAAATTACTATCGGTGTACTTACTCAACAAAGATGCTGATGTGTGTGTCAGCATGCTTTCAGAATGTTTTACGACAGGAATAGGGGGCAGAGATAGTTAAGTGAAGGATTATGCTTGTGTCTGTGTATGTGATTGTGCCAAGTAAGAGAAAGAGTGTACAATAAATTGCAAAGAAAGACTGTGAAGAGAATTGCAAACTAACATTACTTTCAAATAACTTATAACCAAAATATCATAACACAAATCAAACTTATAAACACCACACAGAATCGAATAAACAGTCTTGCTTAGCCTAGAATAATTATTAAGCCCAGTTGTGTTACCCCTCTGTGGAAAGGGGAAAAGGGAAGTTGCTGTGCAATTAGAAGTTCTGTGAAGTCGTCTGGCTGGTTGTGTGGTTCCCTTGAGCTGTGTAGCTCAGTTGCTGGTTGAAGTTTTCCTGCAGGACATCGAGTCCCTGCTCGGAGGCTGGTAGAGCTTGGGTTGCGAGGAGGTTTCCTTAGTGAGGTGAGCTGGAAGCTGCACCTTTGTGCTCCTCTCGAAGAGTTGGATGGAAAGAGGAGATGTTAGCTGCAGAAACCAGGCTTCTCCCCTCAGCGATGCTTGACAGCCTTCTGCCCTCGGAGGAATTGTAAAAAGAGATCGAAGAGGGGGAGATCTGGCCTTATATTGGCCCGGTGCCCTCACAGGTCATTGGGCCCAGAATGACCAGTAGGATTTGAAACTTGTGTCTCTTGTCGGGTTTTTTACACCTCTTTGTGAAGTTGAAGCATCCTGGGATACTGCGTTTGGGAGGCTCTGGTCTCCTCCGGAACAAAGGAACATGCGGTTTCAGGCTTTTGACTACCCATGTAGGCCGAAGAGGAGGCCTTTGGTTTCACAAAAACCCTGTCCCTTCAGCGTCTAGGCTCCAACTTAAACAATCCCCCATATGATTACCGAGGAATGATGGGAGTGATGAGCAAATACTTGTAACCCCCCAGTTGGAGCTTACAGGTGGATGCTGGGGTGGTGGAGGGGCTGAAGCAACTGGTAGCAATACTGCAGCAGAAGTGCGAGCAAAGGGGATGATGGGAAATTTCTCTCTGCTTAAATAGACCACCTGATAAGGAGGGTGTATATTATAGATGGTTGTGGAGAGTGAGGTGTGTCACATGATGTATGTCACATGATTGGCGCAGCGCAGGCGTCGCTCCATTCATCCTTACTTCATGTTTTGTGATTTCAGATCCAAACTTTGTCCACATGGACTTTGTTGGGGAGAGTTTTGACAGTTCAGATGGCGACGATGATAAGGTGTACCTGTTCTTCAGCGAGAACGCCATAGAGTACGACTTCTACAGCAAAGTCACAGTGTCACGAGTGGCCCGTGTCTGCAAGGTACCAAATATCACACACCCATAAATATAAGTTTCCTATATATGTCAGATTTGTAAATGGTAAATGGATTTGTATTTATATAGCGCTTTTCTAGTCTGATGAAGACCACTCAAAGCGCTTTACAGTACAGTTTCACATTCACCCATTCACACACACATTCATACAGTGCATCTACTTGCAGCACTTTGTTATTCTATGGGGGGCTATTGAGGGTTCAGCATCTTGCCCAAGGACACTTCGGCATGCAGAGGGTTCAGACTGGGGATCGAACCGCCGACCTTCAGGTTGGAGGACGACCACTCTACCCCTCAGCCACAGCCGCTCTGCGCTTGAAGAATAGATAAAAGTTGGAAATAGATAAAGAAATAAAGAGCACAAGCTGCAGCTGGTTTGTACCGAGCTGGAGTTTCTGCTTCCTCCTCTCTGCTCTCTTCTTGTGCTCAGTAGAACACGAGACGTGACGCTCACAGTCAGGATTACTGACACCTTAATCATCCCAATAAAAAACAACCTGACCTAACCCTCTGAACTTGAACTAGTTGAACTAGAAGGGCTGGATCATTACACTCCTGTGACCAATCCTGCATGAGACTGCGGTTAGGCCCGCCTTTCTCATTAGCATAAGCACACAGAATTGAGGGAATGAAATAAATAAATGTGGAAGACATTTATTTAGACATTTCTGTTGCTTAATTTATGTATTTCCTTTTTTATTTATTTATTTATTTCTGTATTTATTTATACATTTATTTATTTATACTAAAGTCATGTATGGTCCTCCATATCTGTCACAGGTCTGCTTGTTGTTATTGTTGAAGGGAATATGTGCACATGACTGAGTGCTCTGCTCTGTGTTCAGGGGGATATGGGCGGCCAGCGGACGCTGCAGAGGAAATGGACGTCGTTTCTGAAAGCTCGTCTGGATTGTTCCCTCCCTGAACCCAGCCTGCCCCTAATTGTCCAGGATGTCTTCCTGCTGAAGCACCAGGACTGGAGGAAGAGCGTCTTCTATGCTGTCTTTACGCAGCAGTCGTGAGTACTCAGTCAAATCCTGTAGTTTTTATGTTCCACACAGTCAGTTAGGAGAAACAACAAGGGTGTCTTTACACAAAATAATGAGGTGTTGCGCTTGTCTTGATTAATTTATTTGGATATAATGTATTTAACACCTAATATTTTTATTCAGTCAAGATTTAAACATTTATTGTTATTATTATTATTGTTGTTGTTATTGTTGTTATACCAAATGTGTTTGATCGGGTGTTTCCAGGAGTTTGTCCCAGGTTTCTGCTGTGTGCGCGTACAGCGTCTCTGCCATCAGAAATATTTTCAATGAGGGAAAGTTCAAGACACCTGTTGCCGTTGAGAACTACTATGTGAAGTGGGTGATGTACAACGGAGAAGTGCCAGTCCCCAGACCAGGAGCGGTGAGTGTAACGACTGTTGCAGCCAGAAATTATGTCGGAATAAAACACAGTCCTTAACTGTGATTATGTTTTGCAGTGCATCAATGATGTGGCTCGCAAAATGGGGATAAACCGCTCTCTGGACCTTCCTGACAAAACCCTCCAGTTCATCAGAGACCGTCACCTTATGGACGAAGCCGTTCCTCCGCTGACAGGAGGGCCGCTGCTGGTCAAGAGGGGAGCTTTGCTGACTCGGATTGTAGTGGACAGCGTGCTGGCGCTGGACGGAGAGAGATACGCTGTCATGTTTATTGGCACTGGTAAAGCACATTATATAACAAAGCACAATGACAGCTGATGCAGTATGATCTGTATGAATATTCTAGTTGATTAAAAAAGGTGGCCTGAAAATTTAGAAGTTCTCTATACCATCAAAAGTTTATCAAAGTTTGGAAAACATTTGTCTCGGGTGTTGTTTGATTGACAGCTGTGGCAACATAAGTAATATATGACTTCATCCACATCCACAATTGACAAAAACGATGAGAAAAATAAATCTCTGAACTTTAGTTTTCATGTAGGAGCTCATCACTCATAGTGCAGAATCTGAATGTGTTCAGGTCTTTAATGTAGGAGTTTGTAACTTTTGAAAGAAGAAATAAAACATCCTTTCTTATATTAAAGAAAAGCTGGCTTCATAAGCAGAGAAATTATGTGTTCGTCAGTTCAGACTCTTTTGTTTAGTAAAACAAACATCACTACAACAGATCAGCTGTTCACTGAGTTTAGTTTTTTTCGACCTTTCTGTACTTATGTGTTTTAGCATCGAACATTATTTGATCGTTGTAGACAGCTGCTACAGGCTTTATGTTTTTTAAACAATGGTTCAATCAGATCCTTTTTTATTCACTGGCTGAAGATGCATTGATATCATATAAATAGTGACCAGGCACATCAAAGCTGTTATCTTGGTTAAAAGGTTTGTGTTTGTAATTTTATTTTTTCAATGATTAACGTCATGATAAATTTCTGTCTCCTGATAGAAAATGGCTTTGTTCAGAAGGCTGTTAACTACGCTGGGGAAATGTTCATCATTGAGGAGATTCAACTGTTTGAAAACCCTGAGCCGATCAGCATCCTGCGCCTCTCATCCACCAAGGTAATTTATGTCCAGTGTGCTTGATTTAAGTTTGTTACCCCATTAAAATATTTTTCATGACAAATACTATATAATCAGATTTAATGTACATTTGAATATGTCTTCACTTAATGCCACTTATATGCTGTAGAGAGGCTTCGATTGCTCTGACATTTCAAGTCAGAAAAACAATAATTTCTCAGTAAAAACCGATCGCGCTGACATTGTCTATCAGAGCACCTCTGGCACTAATCTGAAGCACCTTCATGATTTCTTTACATAATGCTTTGTTCAGGTGTCTCCTTATAGAACTTACCATTGTTTAAAATATGAATGGTTTAATGGTTACAACCTGAATCTACAAGGCAATTTCCTTAGGCTCAATGTATACTCAATTTTGTTTGTCTGTTTGGGGTGGTTGAAAAACACCCCTTTTTCAATCAATCAAATCAGATTTTTTTATATAGTCCATTTTCACAAATCACAATGGGACTCAAGACTTAACTGTCTGTCCTTAATGCTTAACTAAAAAAAATGGTCACGTTACAAAAAATGCAAAAACCTCAGATAGTCTTAAGTGACAGGACAGACGGAAGTGCAATAGATGTTGCACGAAGATAACAATATATGAGGTAATATAATATAAGGTAAATGCAGAGGTTCATCAATGTTTTAAGTATTTATATAAAGAAAATGTCTGATACAGAGTAGAGAAGCAATAATGACAGTTAAAATGATAGAAGTATTGTTATTTATAGTAGTAAATGTGAGTATTGGTATATTTTATGTAAAAAAAATCCAGTTGTAATCACAATCCACAATCAGCCTGCCACCAATCAATATAAATTCAAATTACATTTTCATGAAGCTGAATCACTATACATTAAACGTGTGTGTTTGTGTGTGTTTAGGGACTGCTGTACGCCGGATCAGATTTCGGTGCTGTTCAGATGCCAGTCAGCAACTGCAGCCGCTACGACATGTGTGTGGACTGCATCCTGGCCAGGGATCCGTACTGTGCCTGGGACTTTTCCACTGGGCGCTGCTCCTCGGTCCACAGCTTACCCCCCTCCCCAATTACTGCAATGCAGAGTCTGAAGGAGGGAGACGTCTCACGATGTCCTCAGCCAGGTATGCTCACGCACAGTGTGTCGTAGCATGCATCACTCTGGAGTTGCTTTGGATGAGCCAATGTGCCAGCAGTTGTTTTCATGATGCAGTAAGAGAAAAACTGTGTGTTTGTGTTTTAGATCCAGTTGCAGCTGTGGACTTCACCCTCGTCCCACAGAGCAACATCCAGCTGTCATTCCAGCTCCACTCCAACTTGGCCCAGGTCGTCTGGCGTTTCTCTGACCAAACACTTCACTCAAACCACAAATACTACATCTACAGCGGTGGCCTCCTCATCTTGAGCGCCTCTGAATCGGATGCCGGCCTTTACACCTGCGACTCAGTAGAGCAGATAAACGGCAGAACATACAACCGAACTGTGGCGGTTTATCATTTACAGCTCAGCTCTGAACCAGGAGTGGGGGACAGCACCACTCGTGGCACTGAGGTGATGAATTCCTCGGACTCTTCTCCCCCTGAGAACACAACTGCGCCGGGACCAGAGGACCCGTTGCACAGCAACACTGGCAGGGTGACTTGGTCCGAGGTGGCCGTGGGTCTGCTCTCACTGTTTTGCCTCTGCCTGATGGGGGTCATATTTTGCATTTGGAGAAGAGGACGCCGGGCGTGCTTCAGAGAGCGAGGGGAAGCGGCAGTTGCCGTGTGAATACATGCACATTCAAAACAGGACGTCAGAGGTAAAGCTTCTGGGGCCTGAGTCTGGGAGACCTTGCACAGCCAATAATAATCACAGGGAACGGCGAGCACCACTTCACACCTATGGCCAACATTTCAAGTCTGGATGGTCTCAGATACATAAATGATGAGTCAGAGATTTGACTCTGCTGAGTTGTAGGATTCAGTCAGAGGCCAATGCCAGTGCACCAATCATCTTTCTATAGGTTTAAATTTGAGGAGAGACTGTTCTCAGAAAGGATTTTCACATTATAAATTCTTTTGATAGGTGCTCTGCCTCTTCTCGCAAACTTCCTGCACTGTCTATCATTTCCATACCGTAACATGGCAGCTGAGGTTCAGTGTAAGGATATATATTGGACCTATCAGGTGATAGATTATAACAATAATGCCAGTGCAGTAGAACAGTTTTTGCTGTTAATGCTTAACATAGACATATTTACTCAGGGGAATCCACTTGATCCAGTTGCCAGCTATTGTTTCAAGTTTCTTTATTCTAAAAACAGCCACAGGCCTGACACTGATCTGTTTTTAAGATTCAGAAACCACAGTCTTTGATTTTTCTTAGCTGCCCCATCTCTTCAACCTCTTCATTCTCCTCCCAAGATTTAATGAGGTTTCATTTCATATTTTTACATCAGTCTTTCGTATGAGTATATGTTGCTTACAGGTGTATTTTTTGCTCAGCAGTGCATTTTCCCCACTTTGTTATAAAAGCATATGGATGTTTATCAGTTGTGGTATGTAAAAAAGTACATTTACTTTGTTAGTGTACTTAAGTCCATTTCTTTATGTAGCTGTAATTTAATTAAAACTAGGGCTACGTTGTAGCACTAACGGGCCCGAGCACACGCGCGTTCCAAGTCTGTTGCGGTCGGGGAAGAGAGAACGTTGGATGAGCAAGCGCTCGTCTCCGCGTTGCATGCGTTCGGCACTGCGGCAAGGATAAACGCTTCACTTCCTGTAGCCACCAGGGGGCGCTGTGATTTTAAGTCACGATTTCTGTGTAGATGTCTTCAGGTCGGGAATCTTGTCTTATGTGTCTAGTTTGGATTTGATCAGACCAAATATGTCTGAGATACAGAAACTCGTGTGTTGATGGCGTTTCATCAAACTTTGACGCCACGCCATGGTCAGAGGCTCTGACGAAAAAATAAAATTTTGATAACTTTGAATCTCCATCTTGTTGTGATTAGACTCATATACATTTTAAGTTGATCTGAGGAAAGCTCTACGACAAGTATATCAAAGTAAATATGCAGAATATGGCCAAAATGGCCACCAAATCCAAAATGGCCGGCTTCCTGTTTACTCTAGCATATCTATCCAAGAGACTTATTTCTTTGTCATGAAAAGACATATGTCCCCGTTGATTTTCGTAGCTGTAGGCCAATCGTAGTGCCGGGGCTACCCTTTAGGGGGCGCTAGTCAGTTATATTTCCACGCTCATTCCTTAAACCCGTCTGACAGCTTTCAGGGGGGGGCTGTTGACACACACATGTAGTTTGAGGGAGATTGAACCTTGAACACCGAAGTTATAGCAATTTCGTGTGTCATGGCGAATTGATGAACTTTGATGCCACGCCATTAATATGGCGTTTCACGAAAAGTCACAGTAATCTTATATCTCCATTATCAATGTCTTGAGACCCATTTGACATAGTTTCACATGGTTGTGCAAAGGGGATGAGGAGAAATACTTCCAAGTGTGAGACGTACCAAAAACAAGACATTTCCTGCTGCCACCAGGGGGCACTGTGATTTTAAGTCACGATTTCTGTGTTGTTGTCTTCGGGTCGCGACTCTTGTCTTCTGTGTGTAGTTTGGACTTGATTAGACCAAATATGTCCAAGATACAGACGCCCGTGTTTTGATGGCGTTTAATCAAACTTTGACGCCACGCCACGGTCACAGGCTCTGACGAAAAGTTGATTTTTTTGATAACTTTAGTACTCCATATTGTTGTGATGACACTCGTCTAAATTTTACGTTGATCCGATGAAAGCCCAACGACAAGTACATCAAAGTAAAAACGTTGAATATGGCCAAAATGGCCACTAAATCCAAAATGGCGGACTTCCTGTTGCTTTTTTCATAACGCACTGAGAGACTTTTTTGTGCGTCTGGTCACGATACACAACTGGGTATTTTTTTTGTGAGGATCGGTGAATGCTAAATGAGGGGCTTATCCGTAGGTGGCGCTATTGAGCTATTTTGCCACGCCTACTTCCAAATACTACAGAATATGGCCATTTTCACACATTTCTAATTTACTGCAAAGTTAAGAAACTTTTTGAGCATGGGAAAGCCCTCAAAAAGCCAATTTAACTTGGCGGAGAATAATAATAAGAATCATTTCAATTTCAATAGGGCCTCCCACCGGAGGTGCTCGGGCCCTAAATATATTTAGGGCTCGAGCACCAGAACGGTGGGAGGCCCTATTGAAATTGAAAGGATTATTCTGAGCGTAGTGAAAGGGCTTTTTGAGAGCTTTCCCATGCTCAAAAACTTTCTAAAGTTTGCAGTAAATTAGAGAGTGGTGGAAATTGACGTATTCTGGAGTAATTTGAAATGGGCGTGGCAAAATAGCTCAACAGCGCCACCTACGGAAAGCCCCCTCAGTTAGCTTTAACCGTTCCTCACGAAAATAAAGAAAATTGTGTATCATGACGAGACGCACAAGAAAGCCTCTTGGAGCATTATGAAAAACGCAACAGGAAGTCCGCTATTTTGGATTTAGTGGCCATTTTTGCCATATTCCACATTTTTACTTTGATGTACTTGTCGTAGAGCTTTCATCGGATCAACTTAAAATTTAGACGAGTGTCATCACAACAAGATGGAGATCTAAAGTTATCAAAAGATCAACTTTTCACCAGAGCGTGTGGCCGTGGCCTGGCTTCAAAGTTTGATTAAACGCCATCAAAACACGGGCGTCTGTATCGCGGACATATTTGGTCCAATCGAGTCCAAACTAGACACATAAGACAAGAGTCGCAACCCAAAGACATAAACACAGAAATCGTGACTTAAAAGCACAGCGCCCCCTGGTGGCAGCAGGAAATGTCTTGTTTTTTTTACGTCTTACACTTGGAAGTATTTTTCCTCATCCACTTTGCGCAACCATGTCAAACTGTGGCGAATGGGTCTCAAGGGATTGATAATGAAGATATAAGATTACTGTGACTTTTCGTCAAACGCCATATTAATGGCGTGGCATCAAAGTTCATCAACTCGCCATGACACACGAAATTGCTATAACTTCCGTGTTCAAGGTTCAATCTCCCTCAAACTACATGTGTGTGTCAACAGCCCCCCCCTGAAAGCTGTCAGATGGGTTTAAGGAATGGGCGTGGCAAAATAACTGACTAGCGCCCCCTAAAGGGCAGCCCTGGCACTATGATTGGCCTACAGCTACGAAAATCGACGGGGACATGTGTCTTTTCATGACAAAGAAATAAGTCTCTTGGATAGATATGTTAGAGTAAACAGGAAGCCCGCCATTTTGGATTTGGTGGCCATTTTGGCCATATTCAGCATATTTACTTTGACATACTTGTCGTAGGGCTTTCATCAGATCAACTTAAAATTAAGATGAGTGTCTTCACAACAAGATGGAGATCTAAAGTTATTGGAATTTTAACATTTCGTTTTTCCTTGTGACCGTAGCCTGGCGTCAAAGTTTGATTACACGCCATCGAAACACGAGCTTCTGTATCTCAGGCATATTTGGTTCAATCAAGTCCAAACTAAGCATGTAAGACAAGAGTCGCGACCTGATGACATCTACAAAGACACCATGACTTAAAATCACAGCGCCACCTGCTGGCTACAGGAAGTGAAGCGTTTATCCTTGCCGCAGTGCAAAAAAACCCATGCAACGCGGAGACGAGCGCTTGGTCATCGAACGCTGTCTTTTCCCCGACCGCGACAGACTTGAAACGCGCGTGTGCTCGGGCCCGTTAGTGCTACAACGTAGCCCTAGTTCTATGTACTTTTCACTTTTACTCTGCAAATATCTCGTTTCTACTCCAAAAAAAAACAATACTCTGTGTTACATTGTTTTTTAAAATATTTTCTTTAAGGTGATCGATAATGAGGGAAATATTGGTCCATTGATCCAATCAGAGCAGGCACTTAACATTAGGCCCCACCTCCTTTAAATGGAAGACTCAAACATAATGATGTTGTAGAGCAGGGGTCTTCAATGTTTTTCAGGCCAAGGACCCCCAAACAGGTGGAGAGATGGAGCAGGGAGCCCCTACTATATATATTGTATAAAATTGTGTTTTATATTAAACTGGGCCTAGTGCCATGTATAAACATAACTACCCTGATATTGTGCATTCAATACTAAGCTATTAAAATGTTACACTGGTTCATATATTCATGTTTTTAATTTAAACATGTGCAAGGTACAGGGTGGCCATGTATTCAGACCCCTTTAAATTGTTCACTCTGTTTCATTGCAGCCATTTGCTAAAATCTAAAAAGTTCATTTTATTTCTCATCAATGGGGATTTCCAACTTTTAACTATAGGTTGTGGCTGACAGAATTCTAAACAAATAAAGATCATTTCAAATTATATTTGTACTCTTACCAAATAAAGATAGAAGTAGTTTTAGCTAGATATTATGCCTTCATACAAATTAATTTAATAACCGTTGCTATTTAGTGCCAATAATGAATCTTTTTGTTTGTTCTAGTACTTAACTTTTTGATATTAAAGCGTAATTCCCTCAGATTCATTAAACTCACACAGAGTTCATGGAACTGTCCTTTCTGGGGCAAAGTCAGTATGACATTGTTTGGGTTTAGTTTGTTGCGAATGTTTACAGTCAGGATTGTTTTGATGAAGCAGAAAACATAATAATCTTTTCTCCCATTGTAAACACCTTTGGTCGACATTGCATCTGCTGGTTGAAGGACTTTAATGACGTGAACAGGTTGTCTAGCAACTATAGCGTCATTGGGAGTGTCTTCCTGTTGTACTTCCGTGTACCAAATGCCAGGAGGATGGATTACGCCTGCGCACTTCCGAGGAGGAGGAACGAAGATCTACTGTTATAAAATAGACAGGTGCCGGATGTTCAAGGCGCTCTGATACAACTAATGTACTGGAAGCCCATTGCTTTGCTGTAACCTGTTCATTGGTTTCTAAATAAAAACTTTGATTGAGCAAACCGAATTTGGCTCTTCTCTTAAAGGATAAACGAACACGCTTTTAATAATACTCAGCACCCCATCTTGACAGAAAAAACAGAAATGTAGAAATTTTTGCAAATTTATTAAAAAAGAAAAACTGAAATATCACATGGTCATAAGTATTCAGACCCTTTGCTCAGTATTGAGTAGAAGCAGCCTTTTGAGCTGGTACAGCCATGAGTCTTCTTGGGAATGATGCAACAAGTTTTTCACACCTGGATTGCGGGATTCTCTGCCATTCTTCCTTGCAGATCCTCTCCAGTTCCGTCAGGTTGGATGGTGAACGTTGGTGGACAGCCATTTTCAGGTCTCTCCAGAGATGCTCAATTGGGTTTAGGTCAGGGCTCTGGCTGGGCCAGTCAAGAATGGTCACAGAGTTGCAAAGCCACTCCTTTGTTATTTTAGCTGAGTCACACCCCCATAGCATGATGCTGCCACCACCATGTTTCACTGTTGGGATTGTATTGGGCAGGTGATGAGCAGTGCCTGGTTTTCGCCAACGCCAACAAGTTCAATCTTGGTCTCATCAGACCAGAGAATCTTATTTCTCATAGTCTGGGAATCCTTCATGTGTTTTTTGGCAAACTCTATGCGGGCTTTCATATGTCTTGCACTGAGGAGAGGCTTCCGTCGGGCCACTCTGCCATAAAGCCCCGACTGGTGAAGGTCTGCAGTGATAGTTGACTTTGTGGAACTTTCTCCCATCTCCCTACTGCATCTCTGGAGCTCAGCCACAGTGATCTTTGGGTTCTTCTTTACCTCTCTCACCAAGGCTCTTCTCCCACGATTGCTCAGTTTGGCTGGACGGCCAGGTCTAGGAAGAGTTCTGGTCGTCTCAAACTTCTTCCGTTAAGGATTATGGAGGCCACTGTGCTCTTAGGAACCTTGAGTGCTGCAGAAATTCTTTTGTAACCTTGGCCAGATCTGTGCCTTGCCACAATTCTGTCTCTGAGCTCCTTGGGCAGTTCCTTCTACCTCATGATTCTCATTTGCTCTGACATGCACTGTGAGCTGTAAGGTCTTATATAGACAGGTCCTTTCCTAATCAAGTCCAATCGGTTTAATTAAACACAGCTGGACTCCAATGAAGGAGTAGAACCATCTCAAGGAGGATCAGAAGAAATGGACAGCATGTGAGTTAAATATGAGTGTCACAGCAAATACTTATGACCATGTGATATTTCAGTTTTTCTTTTTTAATAAATTTGCAAAAAAATTCTACATTTCTGTTTTTTTCTGTCAAGATGGGGTGCTGAGTGTACATTAATGAGAAAAAAAATGAACTTTTTTGATTTTTGCAATCGCTGCAATGAAACATAGACTGAAATATTTAAAGGGGTCTGAGTACTTTCCGTACCCACTGTACATCTTGCATACAACACTGCAACACTGAGCTATTAAAGTAATTCACAGATTCATGTTTTTATTTTAAACATAGATGTAGAAGAGACAGTGAATCCTCAAGCTATCTGTGGATGGCACACATACTCCCACATAAGTGAGATGTCGGACCCTGATGGGTAGCACACAACTTATCTAATCTTGGATGGATGGAGGTTGTCAGGCAGAGGGTCAAATCAGCCTCACAATATGTTGGATGCATGTAAATGTGTATTGAAAGACATTTAAATTCGTGAAAAAAAAAAAAAAATTATTAAAAAAAATTGTCTAATCAGCCAAAGATTTCACGAACCCCCTACCCCCTGTTGAATACCTCTGTTGTAGAGTGTTGCATTGGGAATAGGCTACATTCAGCAAGCACCTTTACTTGTAATACTTGGTAAGTCTATTTCATAGCAAGTATTTACCTCCTTTTACTGCAGTAGAAAAGTTATTTAAATGTAAAACGGTCAATGAAGTACTTCTTCCACCACTGATGTTAAAACCATCAATGTAGAAGTGATTTTTTTCTCCCATGAAAACATTGTTACCCAAGTGTGAGAACCTTTACATTCACACATGTTGTCAGACGGGCTGTGCCAGCATTGCTTAATACTTGACTAGACAGCATGGTAGACTTTTGAGTTTATGAATCGTCAAACTCAGATGTGCATCACAGGCTTTTAATCAGATACTGAGTCATAAATATTCTGATATGTTCAACTATGACAGAGACCACATGAGTAGGAATATTTATTGAAATGCTGCAATATTTAAAGATTATTTTAACATCTGTAATAGTTTGTCACTTATCAAAGAACAGAGAAAAACAAAATACTACATTTGGCAGTTGGCCATGAAGGACACTTTGTAACAAGGACAGAAAAATAAGGTATAATGAACACCGTTTCCTTCTAGTTGGTGCTTGTGCTTCATTTAGGCTTTGATATAAATATTGATATAAACAAAGATACACAAAATCTTTTAAGTTTGTGTCGGGTTATATCGGTTATATGATGACAGTATATTTGAAATAAAATATTCTCTTTAGTTCCCCACCCCTGAGAACTGCATGCAAACAGTCACTGCAGTCACTAAACACAAACATTCAGACTATCTGAAAGAAAGGTGGGTGGAAGAGTGACAACAGCTTATAAGGTGTTTCACAGCAGGGCGCTGACTTCTAACAGCAAACAGTGCCGATTTGGAAACATACAAACTGAGAAATACTAAAGCAGAGTACAACGAGTGTCCACTTAGAGTGTGACTTCTTCATCTGTATCAAAATCAAGGAGAGAGATAGGGTGCTATGGCACATCAGTTGCTCAGTGACCAATCTCAAAGGAGGATTATGCACCAACAATCTTTTTAAAAGCAATCGTTAAGGCGACAGTCATTTTGTCACATGCAACATGTGCACATAATAGTCAGGCGCGTTTCAGAAAGCTACAGCAGACAAGCTTGAAGACATCAAGCACAATGAATAAAAACTAAAGTAGAGTCCTGCCCGAATACAAACAAAGAGAATAGTTCCTTCAGGTTAAATAAATTGTTTAAATTAAAAAATAAACAACACTATTCTTCAGCTCACTGCCTAGCATGCAGCTGTCAACACACAAAACCCTCCTCACATCAATGTCCATAAGGCACGTGTCCTTCACATACTATCACAAAACTGTTTCTGAGTTTCCTGTGTTTGCAAGACACACAAATTCTTAAGCAAATTTCTTTTGAAATAAAATAAAATCGTTGTCGTTCATGTCAATAATCAGTGTGTAAACAAAGCTGAAATGTAAAGACATATTTTGAAGAAAACCCTTTCGCAGAAGTGAAGAGCTTTAATAAGCTCTGCTGACAAAACTCTTACATATATCTCAGAAACTCGTTCAAATAATGTGAATGCATTAAATAGGCATTTTGTCATGAAATGGTGAAATGATGTGGTACTTTTGAGTGCGTTCACAGGCACCACAGAAATGGCCAGCTATCTGTCTCTATCTAGAGGCGGTGCTTGGTAATACGATAATTTGGCACCAAAGAGTTTGGTGACATAAGGAGTTTCGAAGGTGAAACACCCTCCCACAACTGGTTTCCTGTTTAGGCCCCATGTGATGGAATACTGTCTCACGGCTAGCTCACCAATCGGCCTCACGTTCAATTTCACTGATACAGGCAGGAAGATGGGCAGCAGGCAGTCAACCAACCAACCTTTAGACCAGTTACTAAGCAATCTTCCAATCGGATGTCAGTAAAAAAATTAAGAGCATCCACGGTGACCATGAGGACTATTTTCTTAATCTCTTAAACCACACTTAAACCCAGACAAAGTAAACCAGCTCTGACATTTTCAGATCCTTCTGTAGATTATTCAAGGAAGCGGTGGCAGGTTATTTATACACTTTTTATGCCAGGTTCTGTTCTAACTCTGAGAGCCCAACATCAGATTCATTATATGTACATACACAGGTAGCCCACAGAGTTTTTTTATATAGAATAGTAGAGATGAGAACTTAGTAGGAGCATACAACACACAGAGGTGTACGAGACTTCCAATGTCAATAATAAAACACAAAATACAATATATAACTTCTTTATGCATCCATTGACATGCATGCATAATGATTCATGCATCTCAATGGATAATTCTACACATGCTGCACTAACCACTGCTTTTATTTAAACCTTTGATACCCAGGCTATGCAAACCCTTTCTAATGCACAACATGGGTCAAAAATGAGTCATATTAATTTCTTGTTATTTCATGAATGGCTGGGTGTTTCTTTTCTATATTCTTTTGAAGCTTATTCTTCCTTCTTCATTTACGAGAAAGCCTTTTGTCTTCTATGTCATCAATGATGTCTTCTTTGTCTTCAAAGATGAGTCTTCTGTTTCATCAAAGACAAGACTTCTATGTCATCAGAGATGAGTCTTCTGTGTCATCAAAGGCTAGACTTCAATGTCATCAAAGGAATCTTCTCCTTTTAGGAGCGCTGGATTCCAAGACAACTCCAGCTTGATCCTGTGGAACAAATTTATCTAGGTCATCAGCATCAGAGACCTCATACTCAGAATCAAGACCAAGAATTGCATCCTCCTGTTGCGTTGAGCAACAAACCGATAAACCTACTGTAAACTACCTGTTCAGCACCAAACAACAGAGAGACAGATAGATTTGACGACCGAAGCTGGAGACCATCTATCAACACTTTTCAGCTAAAGAGAAGTTTCCCCTGTGGAGCAGGTGAGGACCTAAGCACAGTGAAAAATATAATAAATATTGGTCTTATTTTTGTTTGGTGGCCAGACACTCAGCTTCACATGAATGCTAATGTTGCTCAGTGTTGCTCTGTGCGTAAACAGCAGGCCGAAGTGCTCAGCTCACACTGTTAGATCATATTATGCCAGTATTGTGTGTTAATTTTATTCCGTTGCCCCCAAGTGGACAAAAACTAGAATATCACTCAGAGGCCCACCACCCTCAGAGGCCCAACAGCCCCCTTAAATTCAATCAAGCTGCACACTAAAAAATATCATTCTCTAAAATGTTCCATATTTTGTTCGATCTAGATCCAGGATTATCCCCTGTGAAATTAAATTAAATAAAAATCCCAGTCTAAAATGTCAGAGAAAGACAAAAAATCCCTTATCTTCTCCCTGATCTGGATCTGCACCAGTACTTAATGGGCTCTTTCCTGACCACATCCTTTCACCAAATTTCATGGCAATCCATCTACCTCGATGGCAGGGGTGATACATTATTTATAAACCACTGTTAAAGAAGTTGTGCCAAAAACATTGAAAATTATTAAAATTGTATTATTAAAGTGCTCATAACAAAGGTTTTATGATCTTAGTCCAAATGTAAATATGAAAACAAGAGCCTGCGCCGCTCAGTTAGTCAAAACAGTCAGAAACTCGCCGAAGAAGTCGTCAATTCAGCATGAATCCCAGGGTAGGGATGGGGCGCTAAAGCAGTGAATTACTGTGATCTGTATGCATGCCCAAACCTGATCCCCCTCTGCTGCCTGAACCCCGCTGAGCCCAGAGGAAGCAGGTTCTCATCAGGGAGGAGGGCAGGAAGAGACAGAGAGTGATGGAGGAAGAGAGACAGTGGGGCGGGGGGGATTATTATCTGAGAAATCAATGAAATGTTACAAAACGTCTTATATCTCAACGTGAAAACACAAGGTCCTCGGTGGAGGTTACAAATAACCCTGACAAGACCTAAATAGAAGATGCTCTTGATTTGCATTATGGGACTCGTAGGATTCAGTGCTTTTGGAGTTTGATACAAATCAGGGTCTAAAACTCAAGATATCTCAGCTTGACCAATCTGTTTGTAATCACTGATTTCAATGCTACATTTTCTCATTGCCTCCCTCCAGCATCCTTCACTAGTAGCCGGACTGAATAGCTCATTAGCTCTGCGCTGGAGGCTAACACTGAGATATATACACCACCCAGGACGGACTCTGAGCCATGTCTCTTCTCAAAGCTCTGAGCATCATCTGTGGATTGATGCTCCATGTTTCACACGGTGCACTCAACACTAACTACTGTGCCCCACGCAAGACTGTCCCGTATCAGAGTAAGTCACTAAGTCTCACTGCCTCTACAAGATCTAATGACATTGCTCTTATTGTGTTGAATAAGTGTCTCTACTCCTGCTATGGACCAGTAAACACCAGAATTGGTAGCAGAATATTTCAACCAAGAAAAAAAATGAACAAGTGCCTCCAGATGGTTGGTTCATATTTTGTTTGGGACACGCTTATTAAATTGATATTAATTTCTGCTAAAATTTGGGAGTAAAGTGTCAGTGTTGATTCTTGATGTTCTCCTGTACAGATGAGCTGAAGATGTTCAGAGAGGATGGGATCTCCAACTACTCCACTATGTTGATGAGAGATGACCTGGGCCTGCTGCTGCTGGGAGCCAGAGAGGCCATATATGCTCTGGACATCGACGACATCTCAGTGAGAAAGTCTGAGGTAAGAAAATGTCAAAGAAACGTAACTGTTGTAAAATTGATAAACTCACATGTGCCTGCCGAGCTCCTATTGATATGCACATGATATTTGGTTCTTATTACAGGTTAAAACTAGAATGGCACTCAGTAGAGTTCATACATGAAACCACATTTGAATTCACTAGACTCGACTGACTGAATGAATAGTTATATCATGCTTTCCTTGTCTTATTGATATGTGAGTACTTTATAGCAGCAGCTCCCATTATCCCTGGAGTTGGTTGAAGCATACAGGGATATTTATTTGTACTAAAAAAACAGCATTTTCCTGTGGTTCAATGGATGGATCAATGGATGCTGATCCTTCACATCCCGGTCACCACCTGTTCCAGAGACTTCCCTCCGGAAAAAGGTTCCGGGCTATCAGGACCAAAACGTCTCGCCATCTGAACAGTTTTTTCCCCGTGGCAGTGGGGCTCACAAACAAGCCCCCTGCACCACACTGACTCTGCATCACACTGACTCTACCCCACCAGCCCCCCCCCCCCCCCCCCCTGCACATCATTTATAATTTATAACTTATATATTACTGGCACTATCACCAATCTCTGCACCTTCGCACAGCACGTGCCCATAACTCTTTTACTCTGTTACTGTATATATGTATATACTTTATTCTACTTTATTCTATTTTATTTTATTCTATTTCTTATATATTGTTGTTTTTCTTATATTGTTGTTTTTTATGTTCAGTGCACCAACGACACCAAGTCAATTTCCTATATGTGCAAACATACCTGGCAAATAAAAGAATTCTGATTCTGATTCTGATTCTGATGCTGTTGCTAATCTGTCATAGAATTCAAGAAAGTCAAGATAAGTAAATCAGGATTAAATCAAGTGATCAAGAAAATTAAGAGGCGGGTTTACTTTTATATATATATAGGTTTAATTACTTGTTTTAATCTTTTGTAACTATTATGGGTAAAATATGGTAATTCCAATTGCTTTTAAATTTTATTTTATTTTTGGAAACGACCTTGTTATCCCCTCTGTGTCTTGAAACAGAGGCTCCCAACCCCTAGTTGGGGAACTACTGCTATACTGTAAAAGTCACGTTAACCCCTTCACCCATTTTTACATCAAATCTTTTTTTTAACTTTTATATTTTGTTGCTCTGTAAGTCCGACTTGAGTATTTGTAGACGCCCAGTAAAGTGAGAAAAAGCCAACATTCTGAAAAATGTACAACAAATGCATAATTTTGTGTAGCATCACTAGATATTTTCTGCATGGTCGTTCTTTTAATCATTCTATGACCCCTGCGATTGTTCTAGGTCCCGACCACTGGGTTGAGAATCAAGTAAAACACAACCTCTTTCTTTGACTAACAATTTGAACCAATCGTTGATTTAGCGGAAGAGGGATTTGTCCCTGCTCGTCAGACAAACTGATGTGCGAGTGTAAACAGGTCGAGCGGCTGTCGTGCTGTTGTGGGGGGGGTGGGGGTGGTGACACGGTTCCCACGTGCTTTGACAAAACACTCTACCTATGTTGATGCAGGTGTACTGGCCAGTGACCGAGGAGAAGCAGAGGGAGTGCACGAACAAGGGAAAAAACGCTGAGGTTTGTGTACCAACTTTCAAAACAAAGCTCACACACACTAACTGGGGCAAGAAAGTAAGCATTAAGGATGACTCCAGACTGAAAACGATTTACTCCCCCACGCAATTTATCTCTGTGCATTTGTAAATCATTTATAAGGGAGTGGGTTTTCTAGTCTTTGAAGTGCTGTAGGTCCAGCTTCGTACTAAAAAAACAAATAAAGGCATTGACCTCTTGGTCCCCAGCTCGACTCCTGGCATCCCAGGCAGTCACTATATGTTTGTGGCATGTTTGTATTTTTTGTGGCTGAACTAACAAAGCTCTGACCTTGGCATTCTCTGGGCTGGATCTCGTTTCAGGTGGAATGCCGCAACTACATTCGAACCCTGCATAGAGTCAATGACACTGCGATGTATGTGTGCAGCACCAATGCTTTTAGCCCCACCTGTGATTATATGGTAAGTGTAGAATACATGCATAGATTAGAGGATTTTAAAAACTGACCCTGTTTATTTCAAGGGAAGAGATTATGAAAGACTCACTCAGGTTGAGTAGTTTTGCCTCTTTTAGATCTGTACAACTAGTTTTATATGTTGATTAATCACTTCTTCTGTTTTTATTGTCAACAAATGCCGTGAAAAACTCATTTACCATTTGTTCCTACTGAAGCTTTTAAGCTAAACAAATGTCTCAGAAATGTAGTTCCCTAAAAAAGGACACAACTGGGCAATGTAGTTTTTGCGACTACCACTGAACTACTCAAACAGGACATTTATTTGGAACTATTTTAAGGAGTGGATACACTTCTGGTGTTCATTATTTTGGGCAGGACAACTCTGTGTGTATGCGTTTGTTCTTACACAGTATCATTATGGAGAATTGTCTTCCTTATGGGGACAAAAAGTTCCGGAAATCGTAACTTAAACCTAAATCTTACATTGAAGGTGTAGACATGATTTAAGGTTAGGTTTGAGTTTTAGTTTAGGTTAAGGTTAGATTTAAATTAAGGTTAGGCAAGTAATAACTATGATTAAGGTTAGAGTAAGTCTAAAGGAAATCAATGTAAGTCAATGTAAAGTCTTCTAAACCCACAGTGACAGAACTCTGTGTGTGTGTGTGTGTGTGTGTGTGTGTGTGTGTGTGTGTGTGTGTGGGTGTGGGTGTGGGTGTATGTGTGGGTATACAAGATACATGGAGAATTGAATGGTTCCTTAGGGCAACTGCAGAAAGACAACAATGTAAATTTGATGAAAAAAGTGGCAGACCTGAGGTTCATTGTTTTCTAAAGCAGATCTCTATAATCTGCATGGAATCATTCTGACAAAATAAAAAGCAAAAAACAGGCTGGAGAAAGGTTGGCTTTAGTGGAATTTTCTTAATTGTGATTAGTACAGACGGGCTAAGATCTGAGTTGCTGTGTGAAAATGGCTCAGTCTTTCTTTTCTTTGCTCTCTCTCCCTTTTGTTTTTTTATAGACTTTTGTAGGCGGACAGCTGAAGCTAAAGGGAAAGCAGGAGAAGGGGAAGGGGAAGTGTCCTTATGATCCATTACAGAGATATTCCTCTGTCATGGTTGGTGAGTGTCTGAATCACGTTTGCTGCCAAAGGGAACAAAGCACAGAATAATGCTGAACACATAAAGTGTACCAACTGAAAAAAGAAGGATAAGTTCACGATAACTGTGGGCTGACTTGAAAGGACAAGGCTATATATGAAACATCTCTGCTGCTGCTGCTGCAGAGATATTAGATTTGATTGCATTTTTCTAACTTAAGGCGAATAATTGATTTCCAGGAACTTTTTTCTTCACTCTTGTTCTTGTCCACTAGGTAATGACCTGTATTCTGCTACATCCATCAACTTCATGGGCTCCAAGCCTGCGCTTCGGCGCAGTTCAAACTTGGCCCTCGGCACTGAGGACAAGAGCTCCTGGTTCAGTGGTGAGTTCCTCTGCAGCAAAAAAAACTCTCCTTTTCAAGTTATATATCATGAAATGCATAGTTTAGCGGGAACTGAAAGTATCTGTTGTCATTTTCAGACAACTCACGTTCAAACGTTTATTGCAGCAGTAGAACAGGTTTAGTGTTTGGCGTTGTTGTGCAATAATGGATTAAACATGAAACCATAAAATGGTGTGCCTTTCAGCATTCAATAAATTTGGTTATCAAAATAAAATATTAAATATTAATATTAAATCATAACTTGAACTGATTAAAGTTACCTCAGGGCACCACCATTCAAAGGAAGGGAAAATATAGCCAATTTATTGATTAAGTCTCATAAAAGTATTAACTACAAATTTGGAACTCTGATTAACAATTAAATTAATAACTATAACCAAAATTACCATTTATAGATAGTTAGCTAAGTTTAAGGATATGGAGTTCTTGGCAGTGTAGAGGTTGGCAAAATTCACTTATGCAACATTAATGATAACACATTGGTGAAAGAAAAACATTTATTATAAATCTAAATTATAAAAACACAAACTACTATCGGTGTACTTACTCAACAAAGATGCTGATGTGTGTGTCTGTGTGTGTCAGCATGCTTTCAGAATGTTTTACGACAGGAAGCGGGGGCAGAGATAATTAAGTGAAGGATTATGCTTGTGTCTGTGTATGGGATTGTGCCAAGTAAGAGAAAGAGTGTAGAATGAATTACAAAGAAAGACTGTGAAGAGAATTACAAACTAACATTACTTTCAAATAACTTATAACCAAAATATCATAACACAAATCAAGCTTATAAACACCACACAGAATCGAATAAACAGTCTTGCTTAGCCTAGAATAATTATTAAGCCCAGTTGTGTTACCCCTCTGTGGAAAGGGGAAAAGGGAGCTGGTGCGGGGGCTTCCTTTCTGGACCGAGGGGTGGTGTCCGTCGCCGGTGCGGAAGGCGGGCCGTCAGAGGGGACCGGGTACGGCGGTCAGCGGCGGCGACTCTGGCCGCGTGTCGGGCGGCTTGGGCCCTTCTCGCGGATCACCTCAGCTACGGCGCCCGCTGGGGGAACCCTCCCTTCGCGTTGCCCCCCCTGGCGGTGCGCCTCGGCTGGCGCCTAGCAGCTGACTTAGAACTGGTGCGGACCACTCGCCCCACTCCACTGTTTCACTCATAACATGCGATTACTACATAAGATTAGTCGAAAGTTACACATGTAGACATGATATCAGCCTACATGTGGTGTTATACACTTGTTTTGTTTTGTAAAACCACTCCTTGCTTCTCTAATGCTGTGAACATCAGGTACAATGTTCATAAAACATGTTGAAAAGAATTTAATAGTTACATTTATAAACAATGTAGATCATAAATAGTAAGTTTTGCCATTACAGTGTTAACAGTTAAATATGTCAGGTCAAGAAAGACTGTCTTTATTTTATTTTAGAAAAACAAGTATTTATGTTAAGTGAAGTCAAGAAAGACTGTATTTATTTTATTTTTATAAAAACATGTATTTTTTCAGGAAATAGTTTTTAAGTTCAACTTAAAATGTCAGGAGATACATTGTACATTGTTGTTGTTTACATTCCTGTTAAAAATGCACCTCTAATAAATTGTCGATTTTATGTTGAGGCGAGAGGGGTGTTGTCGGCCGCTTCTGAATGTAACTAATAAAGTAACTTGTAATCTAACTTAGTTACTTTTAAAATCAAGTAACTTGTAATCTAACTAAGTTACTTTTAAAATCAAGTATTCTGTAAAGTAACTAAGTTACTTTTTCAAAGTAACTGTGGCAACACTGCTGATAAGGGGGATGTATATTATAGGTCAGGGGTGGGCAAACTTTCTGACTCGCGGGCCACAATGGGTTCGAAAATTTGACAGAGGGGCCGGGCCAGGAACAGACAGATGGAGTGATTTTGTGAACTAATATAAATGACATGGAAAAATCATTACATGAAAGGATTTGGCCTTTACCAAGTAGCAAAGCACTTATTTGCAAGGCCATTTAACAAAAACCCGCCTTCAGAGAAAGGCTTGCTAGCCTAAGCTATTTCGAATGCCCCCAAAAAAACATGCCTTGGTAGATGACTTTGCCTGCTTCGTAGCAAAGTGACGGCTGATGTTGTACTCAATGAAAACTGCGACAGTTTCTCGGCATATCAGGCATACAGCCTTCGATTGGACATCATTGAAAAAGTATTTTGTTGTCGACTCCGTGTTACACTCGGCACTTATTGTCCACTTTTGTTTCCTTGATCCTCTCATTTTACAGAAGGGCTCACAGGGCAAAGGGAAAAAGTGAAGGAAGATCATGTGCCCTTTCGAGCCCTATACACCACACTCCCGGGCAATTTAATTTAGCTGACGCTTTTATCCAAAGCGACTTACAATAAGTGCATTCAACCCTGAGGGTTCAAACAACAAGAATCAAGAAATTACGATTTCTTCAAAAATAAAGCAAAACTACAAAGTTCTATAGGTACGTGCCATTTAAGTGCTACTAAATTGCTAGTTTTTGTAAGTTAGTTTTTTTAAAAATTATTTGGACAAGTTCGGCGGGCCGGACTTAAAAGCCCAGCTTTGCCCATGTCTGTTATAGATGGTTGTGGAGAGTGAGGTATGTCACATGATGTATGTCACATGATTGGCACAGCGCAGCACAGGCGTCGCTCCATTCATCCTTACTTCATGTTTTGTGATTTCAGATCCAAACTTTGTCCACATGGACTTTGTTGGGGAGAGTTTTGACAGTTCAGATGGCGACGATGATAAGGTGTACCTGTTCTTCAGCGAGAACGCCATAGAGTACGACTTCTACAGCAAAGTCACAGTGTCACGAGTGGCCCGTGTCTGCAAGGTACCAAATATCACACACCCATAAATATAAGTTTCCTAAATATGTCAGATTTGTTAGCCCTATCTGGCAGTGTTAAAGAAAGTGATGAACAAAATTCCTGGCTCTAGCCCCTGATCTGGATTTGCGTCAAAATTTAAAGGGGCCATAGTGTGACAAATACATTTTCTGGGTTTTTACTATCTGAAATTACTTGAAGGGGGTCAGTAGGGATCCTCAAAGTATGAAAACAGTCACTCTGCAGACTTTTTAACTCAGTTCATTCTAAGAAATATGTTATTGAAACATCTCATTTAATACTTCCTTGTCCATATGATGTCATCTTGAAAACACACTCATCTCCCAGCCCCAACTAGCCGGTACCAGTCTAGACTCCGAACCCACCAACCCCGCTCCACACCACCACAACCACAACCACCAGCCCTCCTCCCCTCAGCACCGAACGCGACACCGAACTGACATGTTGCTGAGTTAGCAGCTTGTTAGATTCTACCTAAGGAGTAAGGTGTACGTAACTCCTTACGTAGAAACTCACTGCTGAAACTCGTGATTTAATCCTACATTGGCCGACTGTCCTGCTCAAACTTGAACAAACATGAGGACGGTGTAACTTAACGTTCAGAAACATCCTGTTGCAACCTGTAAATATGTGGCTGACCTTCTATCCAAACATAACAACATGACGTTCAGCTGTGTTTACCAGAGACATAGTCAATGCACCAGAATGAGACCGGTGATAGGACTGGTGGCGTGTCACTCAAAGTGCACTCAGCCAATCAGAGGAGGGGCTAAAACATAATGAATGAGGAAGATGAAAACAGCCTGTTCTGTCTGGAGGACCAGAGAGAAGCAGAAGAGAGCAGCTGGAAATACACTTTGCAGCAGTTTTTTCTAATATAAACCACTGATGTATCATTTTAGCGGTACCAATACCTCAAATTAAATCACAGAAATGTGTAAAATATGGGCCCTTTAATGTGTTCGTTCTTGGCCCATCTTTCCACCAAGGTTCATGGAAATCTACAGTATTTCTCGCAAAATCTTGCTGACAAACAAACAAACACACAGTGGCAAACACATAACACGTAATTATTTGTTCAAGACCTTTATCATCTTCAGAGACCCCTGTCTGACACAGGTCTGCTTGTTGTTATTGTTGAAGGGAATATGTGCACATGACTGAGTGCTCTGCTCTGTGTTCAGGGGGATATGGGTGGCCGGTGGACGCTGGAGAGGAAATGGACGTCGTTTCTGAAAGCTCGTCTGGATTGTTCCCTCCCTGAACCCAGCCTGCCCCTAATTGTCCAGGATGTCTTCCTGCTGAAGCACCAGGACTGGAGGAAGAGCGTCTTCTACGCTGTCTTCAAACCGCAATCGTGAGTACTCAGTCAAATCCTGTAGTTTGTATGTTCCTCACAATAGAGGAAAGTCAGTTTGGAGAAACAACAAGGGTGTCTTTTCACAAAATCATGAGGTGTAGCGTTTATCTAGATTTATTTATTTGGATAAAAGGTATTTAACACCTAATATTTTTATTCATTCAAGATTTTAACATTTACTGTTATTATTATTATTGTTGTTGTTATTGTTGTTAAACCAAATGTGTTTGAATGGGTGTTTCCAGGAGTTTGTCCCAGGTTTCTGCTGTGTTCGCGTACAACGTTTCTATCATGAGAAATATTTTCAATGAGGGAAAGTTCAAGACAAGTATTTTCGCTTACAACTCCCATGTGAAGTGGGTGATGTACACCGGAGAAGTGCCAGTCCCCAGACCAGGAGCTGTGAGTGTAACGACTGTTACAGCCAGAAATTTTGCCGGAAAACAGAGTCCCTAACTGTGGTTATACTTTGCAGTGCATCAATGACGTGGCTCGCAAAATGGGGATAAACAGCTCTCTGGACCTTCCTGACAAAACCCTCCAGTTCATCAAAGAAAATCCCCTCATGGACGAGGCCGTTCCTCCGCTGACAGGAGGGCCGCTGCTGGTCAAGAGGGGAGCTTTGCTGACTCGGATTGTAGTGGACAGCGTGCTGGCGCTGGACGGAGAGAGATACGCTGTCATGTTTATTGGCACTGGTAAAGCACATTATATAACAAAGCACAACAACATAGCTGATGCAGGAGTCTTCCTCAGCTTAGATTATTGTAGTTGATTAAAAAAGGTGGAGATTTTTGTAGTTCACTATAACATCAGAAGTTCATCAAAGTTTGGAAACAATTTGTCTCATCTGCTTGTCGGATTATGCAGGTGTTGTTTGATTGACAGCTGTGGCAACATAAGTAATATATGACTTCATCCACATCCACAATTGACAAAAACGATGAGAAAAATAAATCTCTGAACTTTAGTTTTCATGTAGGAGCTCATCACTCATAGTGCAGAATCTGAATGTGTTCAGGTCTTTAATGTAGGAGTTTGTAACTTTTGAAAGAAGAAATAAAACATCCTTTCTTATATAAATTAAAAGCTGGCATCATAAGCATACTTTTGTTTGGTAGAAAAAACATCACTACAACAGATCAGCTGTTCACTGAGTTTAGTTTTTTTTTCGACCTTTCTGTACTTATGTGTTTTAGCATCAAACATTATTTGATCGTTGTAGACAGCTGCTACAGGCTTTATGTTTTTTAAACAATGGTTCAATCAGTTGATTTTTTATTCACTGGCTGAAGATGCATTGATATCATATAAATAATGACCGGGCACATCAAAGCTATGATCTTGGTTAAAAGGTCTTTGTTTGTAATGTCCTTTTTGAATGATTAACATCATTATAAATTTCTGTCTCCTGATAGAAAATGGCTTTGTTCAGAAGGCTGTTAACTACGCTGGAGAAATGTTCATCATTGAGGAGATTCAACTGTTTGAAAACCCTGAGCCGATCAACATACTGCGCCTCTCATCCACCAAGGTAATTTATGTCCAGTGTGCTTGATTTAAGTTTGTTACCCCATTAAAATATTTTTCATGACAAATACTATATAATCAGATTTAATGTACATTTGAATATGTCTTCGCTTAATGCCACTTATATGCTGTAGAGAGGCTTCGATTGTTCTGACATTTCAAGTCAGAAAAACAATAATTTCTCAGTAAAAACTGATCGCGCTGACATTGTCTATCAGAGCACCTCTGGCACTAATCTGAAGCACCTTCATGATTTATTTACATAATGCTCTGTTCAGGTGTCTCCTTCTAGGACTTACCATTGTTTAATGTATGAATTGTTAAATGGTTACAACCTGAATCTACAAGGAAATTTCCTTAGGCTCAATGTGTGCTAAAATGTGTTTGTATTTGGGGTGGTTGCAAAACACCCCTTTTTCAATCAATAAAATCAGATTTTTTCATATAGTCCTTTCACACAAATCACAATGGGACTCAGGACTTAACAGTCTGTCCTTAATGCTCGACTAAAATAACATTTTAATGGAACAAGAAAATGCAGAAACCTCAGATAGGGTCTTAAGTGAAGGAAGCATCTCCCAGGACAGACAGAAGTGCAATAGATGCTGTACGTACATAAAAATATATAAGGTAATATAAGGTTAATGCAGAGTTTTATCAATGTTTTAAGTATCTATATTAAGAAAATGTCTGATAGAGATTAAGGGAGCAATAATGACAGTTCAAATGATAGAGGTATTGTTATTTATAGTAGTAAATGTGAGTATGGGCATATTTTATCTAAAATCCAGTTGTAATCATAATCCACAATCAGCCTGCCACCAATCAATATAAATACCAATTACATTTTTATGAAGCTGAAACACTATACATTAAACGTGTGTGTGTGTTTGTGTGTTTAGGGTCTGCTGTACGCCGGATCAGATTTCGGTGCTGTTCAGATGCCAGTCAGCAACTGCAGCCGCTACGACATGTGTGTGGACTGCATCCTGCCCAGGGATCCGTACTGTGCCTGGGACTTTTCCACTGGGCGCTGCTCCTCGGTCCACAGCTTACCCCCCTCTCCAATTACTGCAATGCAGAGTCTGAAGGAGGGAGACGTCTCACAATGTCCTCAGCAAGGTATGCTCACACACAGTGTGTCATAGCATGCATCACTCTGGAGATGCTTTGGATGAGCCAATGTTCCAGCAGTTGTTTTCATAAGATGCAGTGAGACAAACCGTGTGTTTGTGTTTTAGATCCAGTTGCAGCTGTGGACTTCACCCTCGTCCCACAGAACAACATCCAGCTGTCTTGCCAGCTCCACTCCAACTTGGCACAGGTCATCTGGCGTTTCTCTGACCAAACACTTCACTCCAACCACAAATACTACATCTACAGCGGTGGCCTCCTCATCTTGAGCGCCAATGAATCGGATGCCGGCCTTTACACCTGCGACTCAGTAGAGCAGATAAACGGCAGAACATACAACCGAACTGTGGCGGTTTATCATTTACAGCTCAGCTCTGAACCAGGAGTGGAGGACAGCACCACTCCTGGCAGGGTGACTAGTTTGGGGGTGGCCGTGGGTCTGCTCTCACTGTTTTGCCTCTGCATGGGGGTCATATTTTGCATTTGGAGAGGAGGACGCCCGACGTGCTCCAAAGAGCGAGAGGAAGCGGCAGTCGCTGTGCGTCTGGAGGGCCTAAGATACTTAAATGATAAGTCCGAAATTTGACTCTGCTGAGTTGTAGGATTCAGTCGGAGGCCAATGCCAGTGCACTAATTATCTTTCTATAGGTGTACATATGAAGAGAGACAGTTCTCAGAAAATATTGTCACATTATAAATTATTTTGATAGGTGCTCTGACTCTCCTCGCAAACTTCCTGCACTGTCTATCATTTCCATACCATAACATGGCAGCTGAGGTTCAGTGTAAAGGCAGTGTGGCGCATGCTTCTGCGTTTTCAGGGGCCTGCAAGCGCAAGAGCCCTTGCGCTTGCGGGCCACTTACGTGCTTATGTGCGTTGCCCAATTTTCTAACTATACGGCAAAGCTCTGTAAGCCTCACGAAGCTCGCAAGGCTGTGATTGGTCTGCTAACTGCATCCTTTCCGGAGTCGCATTTCCGGTTTCATGCCCCATAATACCGGCAGAAACCACGGATGATTAAGAAGAACGAATATGGACCAAATAGAAAAGCGTTTGGCAGAAGAGGTCCAGAAGTACGACCACTTGTATAACGGAAAATAAGGGACACATTTGTCCGCCAGAAAAAGGCTATGAGGAGAAGCAGTGGCGATGTACATAAACAGTCTACGACGACTGCCACACACAAAGATCGACAAAAAGCGTTACTCCGCCTAGTCGTCTGGCGGTGAATTTCTTTGCAACAAGCGCAATCCTTGGGGAACCATAAATTAAAACGAGTCCGCAGACGCAGTTGCAGAAGCATGAGCCGGATTTTAGTATATATATTTGACCTATCAGGCGATAGATTATAACTATAATGCCAGTGCAGAAGAATAGTTTTTGCTGTTAATGCTTAACATAGACATATTTACTCAGGGGAATCCACTTGATCCAGTTGCCAGCTATCGTTTCCAGTTTCTTTATTCCAAAAACAGCCATGGGGCTGACACTGATCTGTTTTTAAGATTCAGAAACCACAGTCTTTGATTTTTCTTAGCTGCCCCATCTCTTCAACCTCTTCATTCTCCTCCCAAGATTTAATGAGGTTTCATTTCATATTTTTACTTCAGTCATTCTTATGAGGTCTGCAATGTTGCTCACAGGTGTTTTTTTTTTCTTCCAATTTGTTTGACTTACACTTCTGAATAAATAAATGTGACAATATTATATCTTTGCCAGGGTAAATGATTTTAGTCTGAGGATGAGGAATACAGAGAGAGAAAAACACACATTAAAAATGGCCACTAACCAGACACCACATGGGACAAGAGGATGACAGAGGCTCCTCAGCAGTGCATTTTCCCACTTTGTTATAAAAGCATATGGATGTTTATCAGTTGTGGTATGTAACAAAGTACATTTACTTTGTCAGTGTACTTAATACATTTTTTTGATTTAGCTGTAATTTACTTTAAAGGGGACATATTATGCCCATTTACCACAAGTTGATATGGTTCCTTGGGGTCTTAATGAAATGTCTGTAACATATTTTGGTCAAAACACCACAGGGATCATTTAAAACAGCACCCTTTTACCCTGTCTAAAATAGCCCTTCTCAGATTGACCTGTTTTGTTTTGACTGGGACATTACGTACAGATCTCTGCGGATCCGTATCTATAATGAGTGTGGGGGGGGGGGGGGGGGGCAGATACCCAAATTAACATGTAAAAGCACTACAAAAGTGGAATTTTCATAATATGTCCCCTCTAAAAGATTTATTTGTATGTACTTTTCACTTTAACTCTGCAAATATCTCGTTTCTATTCCAGAAAAAACACAACACACTGTGGTACATTGTTTTTTTAAATATTTTTTGTAAGGTGATCAATAATGAGGGAAATAATTGGTCCATTGATCCAATCAGAGCAGGCACTTAACATTAGGCCCCACCTCCTTTAAAATGGAAGACTCAAACATAATGATGTTGTAGAGTTTTGCATTGGGAACAGGCTACATTCAGCAAGTAGTTATTATTTACTTACATTTACTGAAGTAGAAGCCTTATTGGGATATTTCATCTATTTAAATGTAAAACGGTCAATGTAAAATGTTTGCATACTCATTACTTAAATAATCTAACCATCTATATAGAAGTGATTTTTTTTCTCAGATGAAAAATTTTTTACCAAAGTGTGCTAGCCTTTAAATTCACAAATGTTGTCAGACTGGCTGTGCCAGCATTGCTTAATACTTGACTAGACAGCATTGTAGACTTTTGAGTTTATTAATTGTCAAACTCAGATGTGCATCACAGGCTTTTCATCAGATACTGAGTCATAAATATTCTGATATGTTCAACTAGGACAGAGACCACATGAGTAAGAATATTTATTCAAATGCTGCAATGTTTAAAGATTATTTTAACATCTGTAATAGTTTGTCACTTATCAAAGAACAGAGAAAAACAAAATACTACATTTGGCAGTTGGCCATGAAGGACACTTTTTAACAAGGAAAGAAAAATAAGGTATAATGAACACCGTTTCCTTCTAGCAAATCAAAGCCATCAGAGGTTTTAATCATAGTTTTCAATTTGATATTTTGATGCAATGAGCCTGTATTCAGTATCATACAGTGAAACATGCAAGATTTCACCTTACTGCAGCTCCATTTTTTTCTTTGAGTCAGTCTGTTTTGGGTTATATTGGTTTTATGATGTAAGTATATTTGACATAGAAAAATCCTCTTTAGTTCCCCACCCATGATAAACTGCATGCAAACAGTCACTGCAGTCACTAAACACAAAAATTCAGAAATTTCATCTGAAAGAAAGGTGAATGGAAGAGTGACAACAGCTGTAAAGGTGTTTCACAGCAGGGCGCTGACCTGTAAAAGCAAACAATGCAGATTTGGAAACATACAAACTGAGAATACTAAAGCAGAGTACAACACGTGTCCTCTTAGAGTGAGACTTCTTCATCTGTATCAAAATCAAGGAGAGAGATAGGGTGCTATGGCACATCAGTAGCTCAGTGACCAATCACAAAGGAGGATTATGCACCAACAATTTTTTAAATCTTTCCACATGTTGCTTCACTGAAGCATGAATCCAGTTTTTTAAAAGCAATCGTTAAGGCAACAGTCATTTTATCACATGCAACATGTGCACGTAATAGTCAGGCAAGTTTCAGAAAGCTACAGCAGACAAGCGTGAAGATATCAAGCACAATGAATAAAAACTAAACTAGAGTCCAGCCCGAAAACATAAACACAGAGAATAGTTCTTTCAGGTAAAAGAAATCGCAGTTTTAAGACTTTGTATTGTTTCAAAATTAAAAAATAAACAACCCTATTCTTCAGCTCACTGCCTAGCATGCAGCTGTCAACACACAAAACCCTCATCACATCAATGTCCATAAGGCACGTGTCCTTCACATACTATCACAAAACTGTTTCTGAGTTTCCTGTGTTTGCAAGACATGCAAATTCTTAAGGAAATTTCTTTTGAAATAAAATCTTTCTCGTTCATGTCAATAATCAGTGTGTAAACAAAGCTGAAATGTTAAGGTATATTTTGAAGAAAACCCTTTTGCAGAAGTGAAGAGCTTTAACAAGCTCTGTTGACAAAACTCTGATAAATCTCACAAACTCATTCAAAAAATGTGAATGCATTAAATAGGCATTTTGTCATGTAAAGGTGAAATGATGTGGTACTTTTGAGCACTTTCAGATGCCCCACAGACATGGCCAGCTATCTGTCTCCATCTAGAGGCGGGGCTCGGCTATCACCAGTGACTGTTGTCAGGATAGTTTGGCACCGCTGCAGGGTACTGAGGCAAACTCGGGCCCTGGGCTGTCTGAGCCACAGCGTTGAACCCTGCTTCCCTCACTGGTGCATTTTTCCACAGGCCGGTGCTCCACTCTTCCTGAGCGCGCTCCATACTCCCGCCACCGCCGCGGTACAGTCTGTGCACCTGCCACGGGAAAACAAAGGGACAGTGAGAAAGTTTGTGAAATGTGTGTGTTTATAAGCGCAAGGGGGCAAAGACTACAATCCCAAGTGTGCGCATGTTTTCAGAGAATGTGTGTACTCACCCTAATGAGCACCAGTGCCATTAAAGCAGTCACCAGAGTGAAGAGCAGAGTTGCGATAAGCATCACTATAGCGGAGCCCACATTTTGGCTGAAAAACATCACTGTGGCAATCCAGCCACTTTGATATGTTGGTGACAGTGAGATGGAGTAGTACCAGTTAGTATACAGCAAAGTGAATTTAACAAAACATTATTCAAAATATTAAAGTGGCATTAAGAAGTGAGGAAACAGGCTGAGTGACAAACAATAGATGATAACTGAATTATCACCACACGTTGTCTCTTGAGTGAACTGTGATGTTATCACAAGCAATGTTCAGTTAGTGGCCTTGAATATCACTAAGTTTGAAAAATATGTTTTAATTACAATAAACAAAAAATTTATAATTTGAAAAACAACTTTGCAAAATTTGATGTATGATTGCGCAAGTGTGCAGGAGGGAGAGTTAAAATGTGCGGATAGAGCCTGACTAAACAACATGGTTGCGATGTTAACAACCTCAACCCCATGTGTTAATTGAATGGTTTTATTTCAAACTGGTTTCCAAACAGGCAGACATGTGTAAGTCGTAGTATTACAGTCAAGGGAAAGGGGGAAAAAAGCTGAGATTTTGAGAATAAAGTCATACTTATAGCAGGGGAATAGCAGGGGTATATCAGAATGAGGAATGTGGGGCATCTTGTTAAGTTCAACTTTAGTATAGGTCTCACTAATAATGAAATTCCTCATCTTTTGGCTCATCAGCACCACGTTATCATAAGTATCAGGAGAAAATATTGCATTAGATACAGAGTTCTGAAAATGGAACCACTAGAACTTTGAGGAATTGGCCTCTTTTGTCGTGGAGGAAATGTTTGTAAGTGATCGACTGCAAGGATGTGGTTGGTTACATCTATGTGCTGTTCAAAGAGGTTTCGTAGTTTCTCAGGAAACAATGCAATTGGTTGTAGGAGCAAGTGGAACTGCAGTGAACACGGGTTTTCCTTGCTGCGCATTTCCTAAAATAAATTTATCTTTTTCTTGAAATAATAACTTTTCTCATTAAATTATTACTTTATTCTTGTAATATTATGATTACCTTCTCAAATATGACTTTATTCTTGTATTTTAAGACCATATTGTTCAAATCTGACCGTTTTTCCTTCAATATAGCCCTGATACTCTTTCCAAAACTTAAAGCAGTTGGGAAATTTACTTTCTCTCAGACAAATGTTCACATGAAAGATTTCCTCACGACTCTGGTAAAAAACTGGCATGCACACAGTCTTCAAAGCTGGTTTGATTCCACTCACCATGTTCCCCAGTTAGATATGCCTATAGTCTGGATGAGGGCCAAGACACACTGGAGAAAGAATATGAAGAAGAAGGCCATGAAGTTGAACGAGCTATCAGCCCTGCGAACAAAATAAAACAAACAAAATTCAAAAAGACGATATGTTAGTAAACTAATAATCCTAGAGTTGCCCTATTTTTGTTGCAAAGCTGCATCCTCATACCAGTTGTCAACATGTGGGTCAAGCTAGCAGCAACTTCCAGTGAACTAAACAAACCACGGAAAAGCTAAATGTCTTTAGTAAACACAATTGGTGCAAGTGCAAATCATGCAGCATTTTTGGAACTTTTTCAGACATGAAAGCATGAGGATGTCCGAAGAATTTTTTCCAGACTTTCTCAGGAGGTTTCCTTTCACACATGAACAACACAGCAGGAGATGCTTCGCTCAGACACAACATCACAGAAATCTCTAACATGTCAATCTGAAGGTTGGTGCAACAGACAGAGATGACGGTAGAGATCACACGTTTTTGTTTACGGCACATTGACACCGCCCTCAGCTTTTCTCAGCAAAGACTCTCTTGACATCTTTGTCACTGTCTGCTATGTGTACGACACGTCTTTTGTCCTCCTGAAATATTAGGTTTATTTCATTCTGGTGTCTGACACGTGTCACAAACACCATCACTGCCCCCACTCGCTCGTGGACAATCCTGCGGAGGATCTTCTGTGTTTTCCCATGGGCTCATTCAGTTTTTACTTGGGGACTGGCCGGAAAAGGTTTGCAGAAAGTCCAGAGGCTCTCACTCTAACGTTTTTGCTCTCACATACAGACCCTCTGGAAATTCTCAGGAGTTCAGTGCATGTCTGAAAGCAGGCGTAAATACTTCATTTTGTTTACCTACATGGCCACTCACCCTGCTAAGACAGCACCTAAAAACAAAAGAAAGTTCCTTTCAGACATGCAATGAACTCTGTCGATCATCCGTATTTCCTCTGGAGGAGGTGCATGTGTGAATGCAAACATCAGAGTGAGAGGCTCCCCAGTTTCTGCAGACTTTCTCCGCCTGGCCTCTTAGTATAAAGTCTGTAGAAATTCAGGAAAATCCAATGTTCCCCTGCAAAAACTAAAAGAACAAACTAAAAGAACAAAGAAGAGATTGTGCATGTGTAAAACAGCTCAACTGATCAATGCTCTTTAATCTTAGGCAAACTTAATTCTAATTTTAGTTATTTGATATCAGGTCTTGTGACCTGTGCAGACCACGTCCTTATAATTGGTTAATTTTAACAGCACATCCAACGCAGAGTGGAGCGTTCACAACATTACTGAAACCTCCGGACTGATCAGTTTCATCTTCTGCTCAATCACTAACAGAACCTGGCTCAGTGATTTCTACTTTGACACTTTAAATATCATGTGCATATCATTCAGGGTGAAAATGACACAAAACTATACAAGATATAATTTTGCTGAAACCTTGCTTGTGTAGAAATGTGATCTCCGGAAATCTAAGTTCACCCATTAGTTTCCTCTGAATGACATTAACCAACATCAGATTTTAATTTTTACACTGTTGATGAAAACACAAGTTTCCGGTTTAACAGCTTTTTCATTTTTTTTTTAACTAATCAGGAAAGAGGTTACTAAACCCCACCCACCCTCTACTGCACATTCATGTGCATTACTAACAAGTTGGATACAATTAACTGGATTTGTTACAAGTTGTAACCCATTCACATGTGTTCTAGATCCAATTTAGGTCAACCTCTCCATCTCTAACATCTCCACATACTGCGGATGTTGCAACCACAACTCCCTTTGTCGACCGCATACAACAGAATTCTCAGAAATACAAATGTGATTTCATATACACTGGCAATACTTAGATGTTTCTTCTTTGCTATTTTTACATTTATCTTATGTTTATTTATTTATTTCTAATGATGCTTCCTATAGTTACTATTCCATTTGTTGCAAAGACAGCAAACTTGTTTGTTGGGGGACTAATAAAGAATTTTCTTGACTCTTATTTAATTTTATCTTATTGAAGCTCTTAGTTCTTTGCTAAGACCTTAATTCTACAGACAATTACAGACGAAACTCAGCTCTCCCCTTATTGTCAAAACTGTTAGAAAAGTTGGTTGCATGATAAATAACAGGCCATTTATACATTTACAGTCTCCTTTACGAGTTTCACTTTCTTCTATTCTGTTCAGACCCAAATACTCAAAGATATCAATAACTGCAATGATCAGGATAGAACTCTTATTAACTGCCATCAATCATGAATCATATTGGTCCTAAGAAGCCGTGTACAATAATTATACCAGCTGCTTCTTACTGCTCTGAATTCAAACATGGCGTTCAGCAGGGATCATTACTTGGACCACTTTTGTGGGTATTGCAATACCCACAGGATGAGGGTCAGTCTTCATTTCATTTTCCATAAACCTTGATGATGTGATTTCAATGGACCACACAGTTAAAAATTGGAATTCAGGCAATATCTACTGTATGTGCGTGTTTTTACATGTGAGATCTTACTGCTGTGTCTGATTTAAGACTTTAACCTGCAAAGTGGACAGAGATTTGGGTAATGACCAAGTTAAATAAACTGATGTTAAAGTGCAATTTCTTGTTTGTGATATTCACCAGATGACAACTAACCTGAAGGCTTTGTAGAGTGGTCTGAACCAGCAGGTGTAACTACAGGGGCTGAAGAGGATGAGCCAGAGCAGGGAGAAGCCAAAGTTTATGGCACTTCCACCCCCGGCCCACCAGGCAATACACGCGATCACATTCATGCAGAGCGTGCCTGAATACACTGCAGAGGTGAGAGGACATGAGATGTGAAGAGGTGTTAATGACGACCACAAAGTTAGAAAGTGAATGCATGTCTTAGTACTTACTCATCCAGAGTGTGTATACTCTGCGCACCAGCTGCTGGTGGTGGGCAGGAATTTCCTCTTCAATGTTCTGGTAGAAACATGGTTTTATCCTCCAAATCTGAGGCAGGGGAGGGAAGTTATTCACGCGCTCTGAAACAAAAGGGGAAGTGTCTTCATTATTTTTATGACCCTAACCCTAACCCTATTTTACATTGGAATATCGTACAGCATCCGTATCAGAATCTGAATTTATTGCAAAGTAGATTTCACACATTCAAGAAATTTGCTTAAGTTTGCGCAAGCGTGAATATAAAAATGGGAAAAAGTATAAAAACATAATTGACACTAGATAAGGTACTGTACAATACTTTTTAAAACACAAGAAAAGGATTGTGAAATATGACCGATGAGATATTTAAATGTATGAATACACGGCAGGAGGAAGTTACGCTGAGTAGCAAGTATGTGACTAGAGAATAGATAGATAAGTAGATAGATAGACAGATATATATATATATATATATATATATATATATATATATATAGATAGATAGATAGATAGATAGATAGATAGATAGATAGATAGATAGATAGATAGATAGATAGATAGATAGATAGATAGATAGATAGATAGATAGATAGATAGATAGATTTGAAGTAACAAACCTCCCATTTTTGAATCCCAGCTATCCCTGGATGATAAGAATACACAGAATAGACAGTTAACAGTCATACAGGCAAGACAGCTTTAACCAGTTTAAACTTATTCGTACACATAATACTCATTTTTACCATACTTTTATTTGCTTCATGATCAAACGACATAGCACTGACATGTTAATGTTAACCTCTAACCAGTTTCAGTAGAGACCACTTCATTTCACCATGTTTCTACAGTTTGGATAAACATTGTAACTTTGGTCAAACTATTAACTCAGTGTGCCGATAACACATGGAAGAGTCCATTTTTCCTTGTGAATACACCGGCTGTGTTAACTTTATGCGAGATGATGAGATAGTAGCTGGAGCTCAGCAGAGACAGGCTAACTGTTCCCTGACGTGTCCCCCCCCCCCCTCATGTGACTGACCTGATCGCTGCTGACAAACCCGGGACACTCTCTCTCTCTCAGGGAACGATCGTAACGCAGAGAGCACAAGAGCTACAGTGACCGGAAGAACGTTTCTCTCCTCACGATCCCGTCGACAACCGCAGGCTCATGGAATCATTCAGATTAATGCGCTTTTAAAACACACTGCGCGTGCGCGGCACCGCTAAGCTTGTAGTTCCCCAACTGTTTACATCCAGCGCGCCCGGCGGCCGCAAGAACTACAAGTCCCAGGGTTCAGGAGAGCGGCAAATGGGAGACGCGTGATGGCCCATCCTTGACATCCGCCCGCATGAATCCCACCCACACACAGTGTCTCCCACCAGGGACTGTAGTGTCCCACCCATGCTACCACGGTCTGTTAACATGTTAGAGAGAGTCCTCTACATCGTGGAGCAGATAACCTGAACCCCTGTCGGCCATAGTCAGGAGAAGTGTGCGCCCCACGTCCAAGTTTGACAACTTTCTCACAGATAGCAACCAAAACGGACAGTGACAGTCTATGTGTGTACCTATATAAAAACAGTGTGAGTCTACATATCTTGTATAAAGCATATCCCTTATTAAACACCGCACCCTGCCTTCATTCCGACTCGCTTTATTCATCTCACTGCACATGTGTAAAGCATCCGTAATTTTCTGTCCCACAACATGGCAACCCTGACTTCCCAGAGTCAAGAACATCCACCAATCACAGAGGCCGAAACATCTGACAGAGGGCGTGCCCTGAGAGGCAAATGTCGGGATACACCATATGCTGTCCTCGACGGGGTGGATATTATGTTTAGAACAACAGATAACGGGTCCATTGGAAAACGTTAACTCACAAGACCAATTCTGTATGTTGTAAAATTCAACTATCATACAACATGTAAAGTTTTGATGTGGTTACAAATCGCCCAAAGCGCTTCAACACACCCGGCACTGAGCAAAGTGCAGCTCGGGTGTATAAATCAAGCGCCTCCTGTAGCGCGTAGTGACTTGGTGCTGACCAATCAGAGGAGGTTATCGAAGCAAGCGACACACTCCCGCCAATTCCGACTGAGCGCGAGGCAGGCACCGGGGTAAACCGAAGGAGAGAGAGGGAGAGGAGGACGGCGCCTGCGTCATGTTTTTGTGTGAAATAGATTAGAAATACACGTCGTTGAAGAACCCGCGTAGCGTTGTATTTAGCACCGGGGCTGTCCTCGAGCGTCTACACGAACTGCTCTGTGGTTCTGAACCTGCTTTCGCCGGAGGAACCGCAGCCGACTCGAGCCCCCGGTCAGTGTTTGGGATGTTGGCGGCGGAAAACCCATCAGTGGACGGACACTTGGCAGCATCGACACCCCGCAGAAGAGGTAACGCTAATGCCACGTCCAGCAGGCATGCACATGCTCTTCAACGTTCCCAAAATGATAACTAGTGCAATGCACGGGGCTGCAGTTCCGTGTTTTTTCTAGTAGTCCATCACAGAATGATGACAAAGCTCCTATTAATATAAAACACTCCGCCATTAAAGGCTTTGTGAAGTAAGGCCTAAAACCTCGTTTCCCCCGACGACACCAGTCAGCGTCTGCTGTTGTCACTGCTACGAGACAAGTGGTTACTGATTTAATGTGTAACTCTGCCGCTAAGCCTCCAACCATTAAAACTAGCCTTGCACAGCTAGCATGCCACCGGCCAGGGGCTAGTTTGTGATATAAACCTCCGAATGAACATCACAGGTAAGACTTGAAGTATTTAGAGTGACAGTCTCGATTCAGAGAAAGGTGAGGGGGAAATCACATCGATTGGAAAACAGACTTCGCTACAACACCGGTATTGCTAATTGCTACTCGACGATTAAACGTCAGTTAAAAATAACGGTTATGATTCAGACACTTGTGATTACAAAAACAAAAACACACACACATTCACACACACATCGTTCTAGGCATGCCGCTGTTGTATCGTAGTTTAAGTGTGTAGCCCGGTGGTAAACTTTGTTAGCCGGTGTGCCCTGCAACTAGCTCGTAGCTCCGGCCAAGAGTGCTTGGCACAGATGCTAGTTTTGTAAGGTTAGCACACAGGCTACCAATGCTAGCGCCCTGTGAGGTGGTTAACATTAGCACCAAACAGGAAAGTCTCATAGGTGAGCCCCTCCACAGCTCAGACATTGTCGTAACTCGTTCACACATTCTCAGTGGTCGTGGCACACTTCGTTAGAACCCTTCATTGTAGTTATAAGAGGCTTTCTGGAAGGTTCTGATTGCAGCCGGGCGGATCTCCTCTCCCCCGGCAGCACTGAGGTGCGTGCCCTGCGGACCAGACCGGGCCTGCTGCACCGACGACTGCCCCGGTTGGCGGGAGAGCAAACTAAACACAACCAGTACATTCATTGTCACAATGTAACCGTAACACGTCGACGATGGATACTGTTCTGGGATTTATTAAAACACCATAAATAACATAAGTCTGAGCGCTGCTGTGATGTGGTTGCACATTAAATAAACGTGATGAGGACTTTAAGACGCACTGCAGCAGTACAGTCAACAAAAGGGAAATGTGTGTAATGGGCGTCCTACATCAAGGTTACTGTTATTTTAAATATATGTATGCTTATGAGTTATAACTTTGAAAGCTTTGTTTGGAGTGGTGGTGGTTGTTTTCTTTAACAGATATGTCTTCAAGAAGTTCTCGTGTCATTATTTGTCCAAACTCTCATTAAATGATTTTCTTGGACCAGTATCCACGCAACTTCGTTATTTCTGTTATGTCTCTAAGCATTGTGAAGTGAAGTTTTGACATGATATATGCTTTTCTGACATGCCACTGTTTTTGTTCTTCTCAGGCATGGATCGCAAGCCAAGTAAAAATGCCAACAAGAAATTTATACAAGGTAAAAATCAATGTTCGATTTTTCAATTTTCAGGAGTTTAGAGTCATTTGAAAGATAAGTCAGAGTTAGACCTCAGATATAGTTGATCTACCATAGAGGGTTCATAACTTTAACACTATCAAATCTAATTATACCTTACATTTAAAGTGACCTCTTGATTGTTGCAGCTTGGTATATTTGTCCTATACTGGTTGATTTTATATTACCTTATAGCACAAGCTCATAAAAGTGGAACTATTAGCCCTGCTACTACACAAAAGATCTTCACAAGGTGTAGTTCGCTCATGATTTTAGTTATGTCTGTAATATTGTGTAATGTTTAAATATAACAGTTTGAAACCTCCCTCACTGCATTTTAATTAACAACTTTGAATTGACCTCATCATCTGTTTTACATTATATACAACACAAGTGTGGAGGTGACTATTTTTCTTCTGCCTGCAGCTCGTCTCCCATTCAAGCGCCTGAACTCTGAACCCAAAGAAAACCACCCACATAAACGCCCCTGTGCACATGCCTACCCCGAGCCTTCAGACAGAGAAAATGAGAATGAGTCCTCCCCTCTCCCCAGACAACCCTTGGTTAATGGTCGCGGGCCCCTCGATGGCTTCTTGAGCCAAAGGTGCCCCACGGCCTCTAAGAAGAACACGGTTATAGATCTGACTGAGGACAACAGCTTGTCTCCTGTAAAACATCTTATTTCACCTGCCCCTCCTTCTCCCTCCCTCCTGACAAAAGACAAGCAACACAGCAAAGACAAAACTGCCTCTTCGGAGAAATCCAGCAACCTCGATCAAACTCAGACACCCACTGTAGACTCTGCAGTTGTCAATAGTGATGATGATGATGAAGAAGAAGAGGCGGATGATGAAGATGGGAATCAAACATCTATTTCTCAGCTTGACATAACACAGGATTCTGACAGTGAACCAGAGGAGCAGAATGAGTCAGAAAATGTTTCCAGTTTGGGAAATAAGTCCGTACAGTCAGCCTCATCAGTGAGCTCCATGTCTGAAAGTTCTCCAGAGAAGTCCAAGAGTGAAGACCCTACACCCACTACAACACCTACAGTATGCACATCTCTCTGCTTTCTGTGTAACCCCACTGAGGGTTGTGTAAGATTAGCCGTAATAAATAGGGTTAACTACTGTTTATTTGGACAAATATATCTGCTAATAATAGCATTTTTTAAGATGTTTCAAGCACAGTCAGATTTATTTTAGATTTATACATACAAAAAAATTGTCAGACTGGTTATCAGATTTGTCCCCCTCCCTCTTCTCATAGGAGCCAAAGACCACCCCCAAGATACCAGACGATCAGAAAAAGAACAGAAGAATCTCATTAAAGGTTAGAGTTCTAAGTGTCTTTTTTTAAAACATTGATTAAAAGTGAGCTTTTTATTTGCCTTTCTCCAATATTTATTTAGTGTGAAACATTTTCTGAATTTTGCGTTGCAGAGTTTACAAGAACAAGAGGAGAGGCTTCGTTTGCGTCAGGAGAAGGAATGCCAAAAGGAAGAGGCTAAAGCTGCAAAAGAGAAAAAGAAAGAAGAGGCTCGCAAACTGAAGGAGGAACGAGAAAGAAAAAAACGCGAGAAAAGGGAGAAAGATGAGCGTGAGAAGCGAGAGAAAAAAGAGAAGGAAGAAAAGGAAAAAGCAGACAAGTTAAAAGCAAAAGAGGAGCTACGGAAATCCAAGCTAGAGTGAGTAATGCAAAGTTCCTGTTACTCTAAAGTCCAGAGGTTTTTTTAGCCATCAGATAATTTTCAGCTCCAAAAGTCTGCAGGATAAAAGTTTTGAAGTGCTAAATGTGCTTATATTTTCCCTAGAGCCAAGTTCGAAGAAAAACGGAAGAGAGAAGAGGATAAGCGAGTGAAGGAAGAAGAGAAACGGTTGAAGGAAGAGAAAGATGTAAGTTTAAACAGAAATGTTGCATGAGCCTGGTGGATTTTACCTACTCTTTTATATATACATGTTTCTGTTCACAGCGCCTGAAAGCTGGGAAAGCAGAAATTACACGTTTTCTGCAGATAGCCAAGATCCAACAAGCTCCAAAGGTCAGTAGATCTCATAACCACAAGGTGTGAGATTGGTTTCACTTGAACTTTTCTTGGATTAGGTCAACATCGTTCATGTTGTTGCCCCTGCTGTGATAGGTTGTCTCCCAGTCTTACTGATGGCCAGTCCGACCATAACAGACTGGTTCATTTTAAAGGTGTTAATGAGGGAGAGAAAGCAGGGATAAGAAGGGCTGGGCGAATAAACTTATCTGTACAGCCAAAGTTAGCACTTTTCTGCATCTTGTTAATACATCAGTGTGATATTGGCATTTAATACATTTAGAGCTTAATAAAACATAACATTGTCAGATTGGTGGTTTCATCTTACCAACCATTCAGTTTACTGTCATGACAAAGAGTAGTTTCAAATTCTCAAAGCCGAGAAGCAAATAAATGTGACTGCCCACAGCTTCAGTGAAATAATAATTTACTCTTATTGTTAAAGGTAAAACAAGAAATATAAAATCAATATATGGCTGTGTTGATATTTTAGTAGGCTGCCACAAATATATCAATGTATGGGAAACATAAAGAAGTGTCTTTGCATGTTCATTATGAAACTAGTGACACAAATCTGACTTTGACAGGTCATATAATCTAATTATGGGAAACCGCTCTGATCGAATGTATCAATAAGTCAAATTGCATTTATAACTTCAAATATTTCAACTACAACTTGTTTTGTCCCTATGTTGTTTCAGACGCTTGCACCCGCATGTGGAAAGTTTGCTCCTTTTGAGATAAAAGGACACATGTCTCTGGCACCGCTGTGTCGTGTTCAGTGTGCGGACTCTGTTTTGGAGGATCTTGACCGGTGTTTGTTGAATCCCAGTAATAACCTAAATGGACTGAAAGACTGGATTGGAAAAAAGCCCCGTCAGTCAGGACCCACCAAACGCAGGCGGACAGACGCACTCGGGTGAGACTGGAAATTATGATTATCTTCATCAGAGCTGTGCAGCTTCACTAGACTCGCACCTTGATTCGATTAGGATTCAGCAGTCAATGAGTCAAATGCACAACGATGCATCAATGCATCTCGATACCTTTTCAATGTGGCATATCCTCAAATTGCTATATTACTGCGCATGGCTTCTTTTTTATCAATTAATACAATCTGTCATATGAAATCAGTTTAGACTTGTGTGCTGAACTTAAGGCTGGTCGATAAAAGGATGGCAATAATTATCACCATATAACCTTTCCTCGATAGAAATATAAGACATGGTCCATAGTAGGGATGGGCATTCGATTGAATTGTCTTAATCGGTTGTCGGGAGAGTTAATGACGAATTTTCGATTAATCGTTAATATTTTTATATTAAAATTCACTATTTAAAGGCTGTTTAAATGCAGTTAAAATAGAAAAAACACACCGTGTTTCCTCATTGAGATCTGTATTACAAGATGAACAACTCTTGTGGCAGTTAAACGGGATCCGTTCAATGGTTACACTTGAAAATATGCGCTGCTGTACTCTTCAGCACCGCTGAGAGAGCAGCTAGCCGCTGAGAGCTAGCTGGATTTCGTGGTTCTCAACCTCTTACTCCGTTAGTTGTCACGTCCTCACTCCCGGAACCCCTCCACCAGACCCGGCTTTGTCCGGGTCCGGAGGGGCTAGCTTTGGAGCTAGCCTCCGCTAGCTCTGCAGGCTAGCTGCGGAGCTCGGCTTCATGTCCGCACACGGACCCTCAGTCTACGGGGAAGGGAACCCGTACAGACCCGGGTCTGGGTGAGGGGTTCCGGGATTGATGACGTGACAACAAACGGACTGAGAGTTTGAAAACCGTCAAATCCATCTAGCTCTCAGCGGCTAGCAGCTGGTCTTTCAGCGGGGCTAGTAGAGCACAACTCCTGGCTGCTTCCTACAGCTGCTAAAATCCTCACTGTGCTGCGTTCAGGCAACTCGGATATTCCGACCTCCTACTTGAAGAAGAGCAGTGGACTCCTCATGCGCTCATGGAGACGTATAGCTTCGCAGTGTTGGCAGTGAACGCAACAGAATTTCGACGATGACAAAATAATGTCATCGACGAAATTCTTTATGATCAATTAATCGATCGTCGATTAATTATGCCCATCCCTAGTCCATAGAGCTCATCCTGTCCATGTTTTGACAGACAACACTAACCGCAAACCGCCATTGGTCCATGTTTTGTCGCTATTGTACATGCGCGACTTTCAGAGATAGGAAGGGAGGGAGATGGCTCACTCCTCAGCTACTTCCATCAGCACCTCTGGTAAAACGATGTTTAGTTCAACTTAGCTTGAGGTTGTTCGAGGCATGTGATGACTGAAAATAAAGGCAATAAATATTGATACTTCATTAAAAAAAATGTCTTTTAATAAACTTTGTTTCATATAAGGGTACTGTTGACACAAAAGCAAAGACAAATCAAGTTTTTGTCCATTTAAAAGCAAGGACAGGCAAAGTGCTAATAAAACAAATAAATTAAAAATCAAGTATTCATTTTTCCTGTTAACAAAAATGACAGGGAAAGTAACAGCAATAAAAACATCAACAAACAAAACTACAGTCTTCTTCTTACTAAATAATTGTGATTAAAAAAAGACGTTTGTCAGGCAATATGATAACATAACGCTTTTAAACTCGTTAATAAAAAGTTTAAACCATATATTTGTAATGGATGCTAGAATCCTGCGCGCAGGTATATACGTGTATATATAACATCTGACAGAGGCGAGTCCGCATTGTCTCCGTTACGAAGTCACACGTGCCTCCTCCTCAACTGCACGTGTCCTGCTTCCATTTGGGCTGTTAAGGGTGAAGTTCTCCCAAACTTTTTACTTTCTGGTGCGCGATGCTGCTGCAGCGGAGGACGCCAATGGACCGTGTTTTGTCGCTATTGCACATGCGCGACTTTCAGAGATACGAAGGAAGCGAGATGGCTCACTCCTCAGCTGCTTTCATCAGCACCTCCGGTAAAACAACGTTTAGTTCAACTGCACGGCACGAAAAACACGTGTTATGACGTAACCAACGAATCATCGACGAGTAAATTCGTCGGCGACTATTCCTGTCAGGGATGCACCGATCCGCTTTTTTCACCTCCAATACCGATACCTGAGGTTTAGTATTGGCCGATACCGATCCGATACTAATTAAACAGTCGGATTCCCCTGGTCCGCACCAGTTCTAAGTCACCCCTCGGGCGAGTTCACCAACTTTGCAGCTCCGCCGGTTCCGTTCAAACTGAGCAGGGCGGGAGATCCGGACCGGGACCCGTCCGACACCGCGCCGGCGGAGGGACCGGGAGCCGGACCCGGACCGGGGTTCACAGCCGCCCGGGGGAAGCTAGCGGCGGCGGCGTGCGGAGTGGGCAAAGTTCCAGGTCCCGGTACCGGGGCAGCAGCACCAGCAGCCGGCAGCCCGGCTCCGGGGAGCACCGCGGCCCCGGGGGAGAGGCGCAGGGCACTGTCGGCTCCGCACGGCGTGTTGCTTGCGTATGACGTCACTCACAGCGCACAGCATAGAATTACACGGAATAGATCAGCCGATATGGATTGGCCCATTGTCACCGATACCCGATCTAGAAATGTCTTCAATATCGGTACCGATACAAATATCGGATCGGTGCATCCCTAATTCCTGTCATCGATTTTTGTCGACGACGTCGACTAATCGTTGCACCCCTACTTAACAACCATTCAGTTTACTGTTATGACAGAGTAGTTTCAAATTCTCAAAGCCGAGAAGCTCTTACCAGCGGTGTGCATGATGATTCCCAAATTGGCACAGTAACCACAGCCATGAGGATATGCTGTGATTGTTACTGATTTAATTTGTATTCTTGATAAAGATGCACCAGGCTTGACTCAACTGTGAGGAGAAAAAAACTTGAGGAATTTTAACTGTTTGATAACTGGTAGACATTGTCTCACCCCATGTGTATTATTTCCTCAGTGAGTCTATAATATTGGATGGCCCTAAACCAGAAGGAGTTCCGGACCGCAAACGTTACGGACCCATGAAGCTTTTGCGGTTTCACGAGAATTATCGTCCAGCGTACTGGGGAACCTGGAGTAAAAAGAGTACACAAATCTCACCTCGTTGCCCCCTCACACAGGACAAGGTAAAACTATTTTTAAAAGGTCTGTGTCTTTTTATTTAGTGTAGTCAACACCTCATAAGTAAAGTTCACGGTGGTTCAAAGCATTTACGTCTTGTTAAATTGCAGATTGATTTGATTACACTTGCAGATGTTTAAATGTAACACAGAGGTCTCAATCAACTGAGAACCCAGATTACATTTGCATGCTTTTTGATCACTTATAAGAATTAATCTCTGATTTGATATTAGAAATTATATTTATCTAGCTTTGATGCTAACAGCTGTGTTCTGACACCACAGGATTTGTTGGACTATGAGGTGGACAGTGATGAAGAGTGGGAGGAAGAGGAGCCAGGAGAGTCTTTGTCACATAGTGAAGGGGTAAGTTTCATTGGTCATTTCTTCATCTTGAAAATGTTTCTATGAATGCTGCTTCTATAGTGGGGAATCGCGGCAGCAGGTTTCATTACATCAGCTTGTAGAGCAGTCACTTTCTGCTTACACTTGCATTATACTTGCTATTGAAATCTCACTGATATAATTTTCCTATTAAGCGTCTGTGTCTTCAAGCTGAAATTAAGAAATTCTTTAAAATTTGAGTTTACATCGTTTTCTTCATATCTGTTTCAAGATTGAAATGGGGCCGTGAATCAGATTTTTAAATATTGTTCTGAATGTATTTACTCTGTGAAGCAACAAAGTAAAGTGTTATTATTGATGTTTTCACATCAAGTAGATGGGTGCACTTTATAAACAACTTTGAATTTTTGATCGTTTTCAGGAAGATGAAGAGGAAGGAGGTGAAGATGACGATGATAACGATGGCTTCTATGTTCCTCATGGCTACCTTTCCGATGATGAGGTGGCGCTGGAAGAGGAGGTAGGGCGTGACATTTGTTTTATAAATTTGAATATTTCATCCCTTAATCTGACATATAGGTATTTAGATGTTTGTGTTTATGAAATTGTTCCTGTTTCTCTAACAAATGAATGTATTCTCCCTGAAGAGTGGCGACCAGGAGAATCAGAAACTGCGCCAGAAACTGAAAGCTAGGGAGTGGGACGAGCTAATGTCCACCAAGAAGAAGATGAAGGTGCTGGAGCCGGTGGTGAGGGGCTGCATGTGGGAGGGAGAAGGACCTGGTCTGGAGCTTCTCCAGGCTTATGCTTTGTGTCTGGTTGAGCCTTTACCCAAAGCAGACACCAGCCTGAGCGCAGATGAGCTGTCGCAGAAGTGTCAGAGAGAAGCACAATGTAAGTGTATCACAGCATTTACTGATTCCTCTTTTATGCTTAAATTAGCAAGTGTACAAATTCTTAAATTGACTCCATTGCCAGCAGAACATTTCATTTAATAACCTGCCAACAACCCTGAATCTCTCTTTCCTCGCTGTCTTGCCAGAGTTGTATCTTGAATTTGTTTGTGGCTGTTAATGCACCAGTTCAATGGTTCAATGCAAGTTGATTGAGTTTCGTGCTGGAAAGGGTGCAACATAACGCCTGGGCCACTGCGTGAGCGGCGCATGTGTGATTCGGAACATCTTGCTTTTCACTTAGGCACCCATGTCATTAGGTTAGCACGGCCACACTGCCTGTGTGTGAGCTGCGCTGCTGTGCCATCAGCTGCTAGAAATATAATCAGAGACTGTCAGGGGCTTGCTTGTGTGTGTGCTTGCTTAGTTTTACTTACTTTTCTCTACTTCCTGCTTTAATTATCATAACATTTGTTATTCAATAATTAGTCAATCTAGTAAGCCTAATAATGTAAAGTAAGTTTTGCTTGAATTTAGTTTTTATTCTTCATTTAAAAGTTGATTTAGCAATTTTCTAAAAACAGGCTTCTATTCTTTCTCACAGGGCTCAGTCAGCTGTTGCCTTTGCTGCATGGCAACGTCAACAGCAGCAAAGTGATCATCACAGAGTATCAGGAGTTTTGTCGTCAGCAGAGTTCATCCTCTTCATTATCATCCCCATCTAAACCGTCCAGCCCCCAGAGCTCAACAGAAAACATCCCCACCAGGTGAGTTTAAGACTGAATAAGTAGCATAAAATACATTAAACTACATGTGAATATTATATGAATACCCCTCCTTTACTAATTTAAACAAATGTCCTAAAACATCACTGTCAAAAGAGGTGTAATTATAAAGCATGGAGATGTGTTTGCTGTTCCAATAAGTTGTTACTCAGTACACTCAGTTTTAATAATTTGTTTTTTTCTCTCGCTGCAGAATACACGTGAAGCGCCTCATCAAGAGCAACGCTGTTTACGAGAAGCGTTCAACTCACAGGCGCTGCTGGTACGTGCACACAGAGGTCCTGTCCCGTTTGGGTCAGGAGGCTCTTCCACTGCCCTGCCAGTGGACCTACCTCACCGCAGGAGCCCGAGAGGAGTCCCGCGATGAACCCCAGGCTGCCACGGGCTCTCAGGGAAACTCTCCTACTACACCTCAGACCTCCTCCACCACATCTTCATCCAACAAGAGGAAGAGTACAGGGAGCATGTCAATCACCAAGTTCATGAAGAGATGCACTGATCTCGAGCAGGTAGGGAAACCTATTAGTTTCCTCTTAAAATACATTTCTAAAACGGATTATCATCTCATGAACATATGATTTTTCTCAAGTTTAATACCATCTTGTGGTCTCTCTTCTCTGTCCAGACGGAAGCAGACGGTTTTCAGGCTGACACTGAGGAGGATGATGAGGAAGACTGTGTCATTATCAGCACACAGACTGGTGAGTTACACGAGAAGAATAAACCATCAGCTTTTACAATTGCCTTTACACAATTGTTCTTTTTGCTACTGCCAAGGAGGTTATGTTTACTCAGTGTTTATTTGTTTGTTAGCAAGATTACGCAAAAACTACTGAACCGATTTTCATGACATTTTGTGTAGGGGTGAGGCACGATTAATGAGCAGATTGGGGAATTTAAAAAAAACATTTTTTGACAGTTTGTTGTTTCTGACCATTCAATGGGTAATCGTCTCTGAAGAACCAAGGCAGAGTTGATCCAACTCCAGTTGGGACGTGTTTACTAAACGGGAGAAAAGGAAATATGAGGCCCACGAGCTCATCAGCTTCATCTCTGCATTTAAGGAAGAGATTTTGATTATCAGCCATAACATTGTCAAAATCTAAGTTAGATTAACCACAAGTTACAGGAGCCACACATCCTTATGAAAAGCACATTTGATTTGCAATACAAGGAAAAGTGCTACACTACCCACAATCCTCAGGTGTAATAGAGACTGCTGTGATTGGTGGAGCTCGAGGTTACCATGGAAAGGTTAACAACAGCTGTGAGTCACATTGGCTACAATCAGATGGTTCAGCTTTGCAGCGTTGTTTACCACAGAGCAACCCCGATTACCTATCATGACAGTCTTGGAACAAAGCACTCTACCATGTTGCTGACAACACTAACGTTACACATGCTACACTATATGAAACCTTAATACATCTATACAAGACACAAATTACAATTTATTTCGAACATATATTTAATACACTGTTACATTCAGGTCTTTGACTTTATATGGGATGTGTAGCTCCTTCATTCTTAAAATAATTATATACATAGTCTTATACCCTTTTCTGTTTTCCAATCTTTTTATGTTGCAATAAAATGTTCCATGGTCAATTCATCTCATAGCTGGTCGGCCTGGTTTCGGTCTTAAAGCTAATTTTAGGATTTTCTGGAATATCAATAGAGAAAATAAATGGGAAATCTACTTCCTGAACCAGAGGCCTTCTAAAAGTGGGCGGTCACTGTTACCCTCTTATTACCCAAACTAAAGGAGGAGAATATAGATCCAGTTAGTCTGACTCTCCAAAGTTCAAAAAGCCTATAAGCACAATTTAAGTTCATTGTTTGAGCTGTATCTCATTTGTACAGTTGAATAAAAATGGAAAAACACAACTTAATGACATCGGCAAACTCTTAATAGAAGCCCTTCTCAAAATTGATTTACTGCATTTTGTCATGATGTAAATAAAACCTTGCAAATGTTATTCTACAGGTCCAAACAGAGAGAAATCCTCCAGTGATGGTGACGTCCTAATGGAGGTCACCCCCTCCGACGCAGCTGCTCTCCCTCTGGCCAGCGCCGCTCCTGCACTCGCCACTGCCTGAGAACCGGATGCAGTCTCCCCCAACCAAGCTACTCCCGTTTCCTCACAAATTCCTCCTTCCCGCCTCTGAACTCTGTGGTGCTTCATCTTCGTGCAACATGAATCACCACACCCTGGTACAGGCAACTCGCAACAGGCAGCATCTGCTCAGTATCGTGAGTTCCCTCTCACCTAATAATTATTTTTGAAGAGTCAGGAGCCATCTTGCCGTTTAAACATAATTGTGCATAAAATCAGTGTCTGACTTGACTTTTGAGGGCAGGTTTGTCCAGTAACTATGGGTCTGATTTTTTTTGCAGTAAAGTTTCAGTTGGGCATGTTTGGCGTGGGCCTCTTTAAAGGGGAAGGTGGCGTCTTTCTGGCACTGCTTTAGCTACAGCAGATTGGGTTGAACAGAGGGAGGAAGAGCAGAATGGAAATGCCTTATTTTCTCGAGAAGAAGCACCCAAGATGTTAAGCATTATTTACATTTTTGACATGTTGAATTAAAAACATGACATTTTTTACGCTCTAAATGTATATAGTTAACCAGAAATTAGTTGGGAAATGGGAGGCTAAAAGTCTATCAGAATTTTCCCCTTTTGGTTTCAGTGGGTGCATTTATTCTGCAATTTCTGATTCTGACAACTCACTGGTGTAGTTGCTAGATCTGTACTTGTACAATTAGGTCCAGTGTCACGTGTTTTATAAATATGTATTTTCTGTATTTTCAAGAATACTTGAACAGGATAAATTCATTAAACATGAATAAAAGTACTGCACTTTTATATCTCCTTCATTCCTTGCAGCTTCATCTGGGTAACTTTGCTTGTTTGATGCCATCACTTTTTCAGCACGCTAATATTTCTTATAAGAAACAGTTTTTAGTGCAAGAAACTGATCGTCAGTGATGAGACAATAACAGTAGATGTAATGTGTTTTTTGGGGGTTCAACCGTTCAAAAAATATTTTGTTGATGGATCTAAAGGCGAACTCAGTTTTCGCGTACACCAGTCTGCTGTGGTTCTCGTAAATATCTTCATCTCGACATGTCGCTGCTGTTAGCACGGCCCCCTATGCTGACATCCTCGTGCAGCCCATAATTTGTGACTGCGCTAACTCTACACATAGACTGTGCATGCTCCACAGGAATGTGGGATCAAGTACGCATGGTGGAACACCAGACTGACGCCAACCCTCATTTTAGTATGAACTCTCAGCTGACATGGAACGTGTAACGTGTGGTCAACCCTTTCGCTAGCAGTTAGAGCTTGAATCTGTATGAATATATAAATTATATACTGTACTGTTGTTTTGGTGACACTAAATTGTTTAGGTAATTTCCTCTGGAGTTTCCTGGATACATTTCCACATGTTCAGTTGACTTTCTGTGCAGCAAGACTCCAGCTGACTGACATTTAGTAGACATTTTACTAACCAACATTTATCCTGCTGATATGTCTCTACAGGAAAAATGTACGAGAGTTAATCAGAAGTAAAAGCTACAATTATTGTCTTGTACTTTTTAAACTTTTCACATCCTTTTACAAATTATAGATACATTTATTTGTCCCAAACACATGCACAGACATGCACAAGCACACTCATGCAAGGAGGGAAATTTAACCTCTGCTTTTAACCCATCTGGTGGAGCACAGAGCAGTGGGCAGCCATGTACGGCGCCCGGGGAGCAGATGTTGGGTGCCATGCTCAGGGGCACTAGACAGGGTAGGGAGAATACTCTTGGATTTTTGGACACATCAATCCAGGTTCGTCTTTTTGTTGTTTCTCCGTGGAGTCGAACCAGAGACCTTCTCTGCCCATAGTCCAAGTTTCTGCCACTAGTCCACCGCCTCTCCGGGCAAATTGATGCCTGGAATATGATTGGACGAGGAGATTCATGGTTTGACCTTAGATGCTTGTCCTCCAGCCTCCTGTGACATGAGAAGCATTTACAAGTGAAGCTGCTTCCACCTTATTTCATGCTGAAAATATTTTTTGCTGATGTGTTACAACAATCTGCATTAAATGTGGGTTAGGCCATATTATGGCTTTCCTTACGCCAGGTAAGTTATGCAATTAGTTGTTTTGGAATTTGAATTAAATACTTATCTGTTCTTAACTTGAATTACATGGGTAATTCTAAAGAAACAAATGGAATGAAAACCTTCAGGAAGCTGTGTATTAAACCGGGTTCTGTTATCCGATTGGATGAAAATCGGAGGTGGAGTAACAGACATTTAACACTTATCAGACCCTAAACTGTTAAATCTTTTCTTTTTTAAATGTTTGGGTTATGTTCAGTAAAATGTTTCAGGGAATTCAGAACTGTGATAGTTGCTCTATCGATGGTCATAGGAGTAGTTGTAGAAAGGCTTCTCTTTAGATTCACAATGGAAATAAACAGTCATGCCTTGGTTCCGTTTTGAAAAACAAGATGCAGTGCAAGCAATCTTTAATACAGGCAGGTTAGAATCGCAACAGAACACAACTCAGAACATCTGGATAGATCACATCTGCCCGCTAAGTGTTTTAATAAAGTTACACTGCTAAGAACACATTTGCACCCTTCCATTGAAACCGGTGGAGTGCCGAACTCCTGCTCACGGCGGACCCGCCCTCAAACTAAACAAAAAAACAAATCCTTGACATTAACATGGCAGGTAGAAGTTAATGTGTGTTTGGTACAGTGGTACAGGTTGAAGGTGGTGACAAGAGTTCAACCTGTTTAGGATCTATGTTTGTTTATGACTCCCTGGAGATGTGTGGTGAGAGGTAGGTAGTTGTCATCTTAACCAACCACAAGCAGGAAAAACTAATTGGCTTGTACAGGTTTAACAGATATATATTCAACTAACAAACATAACAAAAACTCCTGACAAAAAGGTGGATCTAAAAGATAGAACTAACATTTGGGGTAAACTTTAGTTGCATTTACTCCACATGTGGATTCAGTGAAATGTTACCAATACCACTGTTTGAAGAATAAACCTTTTAATCTGAATTAAATGTGTTTGATACAAACAAATACAAACAAACCACCCCTTGATGACCGGAAGCCACTTTTATCAGCACTGTAATTCATGACTCAAGACAGAACATTGTTAGATCGAGGCTTTTGCAGTTAAACTATTAAATCGCCAGGGGAATTTTAAACTAAGTCTTCCAAACAGATCAGATTAAATATTTTGGTATTAGAATTGAATGCACACTAAAAACTTAGTGTGAGGGGTTAAATAAACATTTTTTGAGGTCCAGCTTTGGACCTCAGTTGTAAGTCAAACCATCCTGAAAACATGTTTGATGATCTGGGCTTTTATGTTCATATGTAAGCAACCACAAAAAACTAGTACAGCACTGAGGAGTGTGACGCCGCTGCAGAGGACAAGAAGAGCAACAGAAGCTTGTGTGTGTTTACAGAGAGAGACTTGTTATCTCACCAAATCTGACGGATTAAACACTGAGCGAACCCACTGCCAAACAAAGCGTCACACAGTCTTGAAAGAGGCCAGTGCAATGACAACAAGCTGAATCACAAGAGCTGCTGTAGAGGCTGAGATACTAAAGATGTATCCGACCAGCCCTACGTCACTGAGGTTATGTCTTCACAACTGTCGGTCTTGGTGTATTTCTTTGTAAGCAACATTACACACAAATAACTTAACGGATTTCCATGAAACTCGGTGGAACAATGTGATATGGGTCAGGGAAGAACCCATGAAATCCTCCGAGTATTCAGGCAGATGTGGAGCAGCAGGCGGAGGCAGGAAATGGTGTTTTAATTCTGTTGCTGGGATCACACAATTGTCATTACAACACAAAGCTCTTAAAACCACAAACTCTCTTGACATCGGTCTTCTACGCGTGTGTCACCGCTTTTTCACCAGGAGGTATTATTTATCTCTTAATTTTTTGCATCTGTCGCACAATAGAAGAGTAATTTGGAGGCGTAGCTTCAACAAGAGGGCCGATGGGAGGGAGTGGGATGTATAGATTGCATTTTTTCCCAAAGTGTAGCTTGTGCCTGCTAGCTTTTCCAGGATTACCAACCCTAGCTTTAAGGGGGCTGTTGGGTCTGGGCTATTCTAGTTTCCTGATTCAACAGTTGGAAGCAAGATGAACTAAAAACTTTGAAGACATCAAAAAGGAACAGAGGGGGAAGTGCCAACAGTTAAAACAAGGTCTCTCCACATGCCACGAGAAGTATACCTGACAGGTTGACTGTAGGGTAGAGCACAAACGACTGCTGCCACAGTCTGTTCACTACACAGCATGTACAATCGGGATGCATTACTAACCACACTCGTCCTTTGCTTTCTTCTTAGATGTCTTAATGGTGCTTCAGCAGAATGTGTTGCTGAGACACACTGTAGGGGGGACATTTACCCCACAGTGACGAGAGAAGGGTTGCGCTCAGCAAAACAAGTGCATCGGGGCGAAGTTGCCCCTTGTCTATCGCTGCTACTGACTTAAGCTAGTAACACTCATCACTAGTCGTTTTGGAAGGAGTAACTTCACCCCCTGTAGTGCCAGGGAGGGTCATAGCAGGAAAGAGTTTGGGGACAGAATACGTCTGCTCAGTTCAGAGTCTGAATGGTTTCCAGCAGCCCCGGTTTGAGAAGGGAGGGGCTCTCTCCACCTGCAGCTGCGATATCTGCCTGCACGGCTGCATCCCAGGAGAAGGTGAGCAGAGCTGCAGGGACCTGAGACACAACATACAGACAAGAATATTAACTGACTGCAGCAAAGTGCAAATAAAAACATACAAATATGAATACTTACTGACTGCAACAAAGGGCTAATACAGGATTGTGTCAAATATGGCACTTCAGTATGCTTTTGCTTATGTTTATTCAAAGTTCAGTGAAGATTGACTCAGTACGCAGATCCCTGAACAGCAGAATCAGTTGCTGTTGTCAGGAACCACATCACTTACATTGATGAGTTCCAGCGGCCGCTGCTTAAGAGCTGGTCGCTTGTTTATTCAAAGTTTATTTATATTGAACATATCCAGTGTCCAATTGATTTATAAATGTGTATTTAACTGCACCGATAAAAGACAAAAACAATGTATTGTTGACCTAATTGTTTCCTACAGAGGACATAAATCTTGCATGAAATTATACACTTCCATTTAAAAAGGCTCAACAATTTCCTGCAGCAGCTACTGACTAGTTTTTTTTGTGCAAACTTTGCTCCAAAAGGTACAATCTGCATGTTTTAGGGGACTGTTTTCAGGGCTTGATTAATGAACATCAGGTTGATAACAACAAATCTGATCTAGATTCAAAGTAGTTTGCCTGTGCCATGAGATGCAGCTGGTTGCAACTCACCAAGTTATGTTCTGCCAGCGCCACTTCCTCTGCCTCTTGTAGTTTGACACCTCCGGGTGCAATGAGCTCAAAGGGCTGCCAGCCGTCCACCAGGGACTCCCGAACAAACCCAAACAACACAGACACACGGTCCCACGCATAAAATATGCCTGCGGTCACAAATCATTTACTGACTCATTATTTACAACCGGGGACATCACAAAAATACATTTGGCATGTTTTTTACAATGACCACTTTAAAAAAACTTTTTGTTCATGAATGATTGTATGTTAAAATAAGGGGGGGCAGGGGGTTCTTACCCTGCAGCAGGTTTCCATCAGGCAGTCTGATCCTGAGAAGGCTGTAGTTGTATTTCCTTCTCTCCCTCTGCTCCTCTCTCTCCCTCATGGCTTTTGTGCGCATCATGGCGTTCTTCTCCACCAAATCACTCCTGACAAAACACACACAAAACAAGCTGGTCAGCGAGTGCAGGTTCTCTGGAAGGTTAACTACTGCTGATCGACAAACACAGTCCAGTCGTGGGACGGGTCCGAGATGCACGTTAGTATTTCCTGTGGCTAGAGCATCACAACCATAACTTCACCAATCCACAAATTAACAGTTGGAATCCAGTCTTTGCACCTGAATTGCTCTGCACCACTGTAATCCATTTACTGTGTAACTGTTTAATGTTAGCTAAACAACCCATTTAATTTGAACTTTCTATTAGGAACAATATAGTTTCCTTTAGCTGCTTATTTTAACTGCATATGCCTTGAGTCTGGTTTGGGCAAACACAGAATGCCTGTCGGGTTATGGGCTGGCTTGGTTAGTTTTCTCATTGGCTTGGGTCGGATTTGGTCAGAAAAATGCAACCTGAGTCGATCTCAATTCTTTACAATTGTCATGTCTAATGAACTTCTTACCCGTCTCCTTCAGCTTGATCTCTAACACTCTCGATTAAAAGACAGTAAGTCTGCACAGTGATCCGAGTACTACGAATGTCATGTAGTGCAAACTTGTTTTTTGATTGCAGCTTCTATTACTGAGAGGTCTGTACCTCTGCTGTTGCTCTTTCTTGAGCTCCTCTGCTGTCAAGTTGTAAAATTCTGACGGCAGATCGAAGCGTTGGGCGTTGGGAGAGGGTCTGAAAGCTTGGGGCTGTCTGTCCAGCTGAGCTCTGACTGGCTCGCCTCTCTGGAGTCGATCCCTTCTCTCCTTCATCAATTCCAGGCCCTCAGGACTCTCTTGTGGTAGCACCAGGAACTCCTCTTCCTCCTCTGATCTCCAGCAAACGTGAGCACAAGTGAAAAGATGTAATGACTAATCATATTCATCAAGTCGTGATGTTGACTGTTACATGAAAGTGAAAAACCATTGGACAGTGCACGGGAGACATTCCTCAGGAGTAATTTACCTTGACCCTCTATAGGGAGCATAATACTTGTGAAGCCCAGGGCCTCCAGGAACTCTCTGGTGCCCTCCAAGGAACGCACTTTCTCCTTAAAGAAAACAACAGCAAGAATGAAATTCATGAAATCAGTTCTGAGCCAACAAAGAAAAATGGCAATGCGTCTAGTTTTTTCCACACCTGGAACACCTTGTTGCTGAGTTTAATCTTCCTGTATTTCTCCTCTGTGGGACACTTGCATATATTATCCACATACCTGATAAGGAAGCAACAAAGACACATTTAACAGAATTCTTTGACTGATGGAAGTGTAAATGAACAGCTCAAATCTGAGGTCAAAGTCAGCCCAAGCTGAAAGGAACATTTCCTCTGTCATAAGTATTGTTATCAATCATTGCAGAGTGTCTTACTTGCTTATGATGTCCACAGCAGCCTTCACTTTCTCTCTGTCTTTGTTAAATGTGTGGACCATCATGACAGACGCCTCAACTGCATCCTCCTCAAACCGCTGGCAGTGAACATACAGGACATGTTTTACTAACAGGATTAACTGAGACATAATCTCACTGCAAACACTTTCTTATTTGAGGATAACAAAGAACAAGTGATGTGTATCATTGAAGCATACCATAAAAATGGCCTCCTTAATGTGTACCTCCCTCTCACTCTTAGTTAAAGTGGCTCCAGTTAGTGGACAGGTGAAATACACAGCTGACACAGAGAGACAGGTGGGATCTTTCACTGGCACGTTGGATCCCTGGAAAGAAATGAGTCATTTCAACAGTGTTGTCACACTTAATGCTGAGCAAAACATCATATCAATCGTATAACTTCAGAAAGCTTCATTTAGCCGGACAAATACCTCTGCTGTCGCTGCTTTATCCTTCTCAGCCAGTGCCACCGCCTCTAGTTCTCTTTTAACTATGATCAAAAGCAGAAAATCATGCAGTTATACGTCTTTTTCAAGAGACCAGTGTATATGCTTTTGTTGCAATAATTACTTGAACACATCATTGAATTGTGGCAGTCATCCAAACACAGTCCAAGCTCCCTCATATGAACTTTAAACTTTAACAAGTTGTAATGTAATAATTAACACTAGCACAGGTTTCTACCAACAGGGAGTTAGACTTCATACTCAAAACACACTAAAGTTTTCAGAGCCGATCCATGTGAGGAGCTCCATTACAATTTGACAGAATCCAAGACAGTTGAGGTTATTTTCATCATATTTTGACCTTTTAACCAATTTCCATGTTGTTTCCATTACTAAAGCTGTTTTCAGACAGGACCTCCGGATGATTTCTGGAGTTCAGTGCACGTCTAGCAGCAGCTCAAATGACTTCAATGAGGAAACATATTCCAACAGCCAACAAAAGACAGTAATGAAGAGGTTAGGAGAGAGGTGAAAATCAGCTCAGATGGGTTTCAGACACCGTCCTGAGTGTGAATTGCTGTGATGCCAGGGCTGCACCGGTAGTTTGCAGAATGTCAAACAACACCTTCAATTTCACAGGTTCTCGATTAAACGATTGTTGTTTAAATATATCAAGTCTCTAGAAATTAAAGAAACTAAAAAAGTAAAATAACTGCAGACATTTACAGTGACATTTTCAATCAACAATAAGAAACCATTTTCGCCCTCTTTCTTTTCTACTTCCTATATTTACGTTAAAGGGAAAGTTCAGCCAAAAATGAAAACTCACTCAGTATCTACTAATATATGCTACTGATTACTTAACGGTAGTGTTTAGCTGATTGTCTGTAACACTTGTGTGTAAACACGATCACAGACGAGGTTGTTTTGAAAGAGGGGACTACACCGTGTCTCACCCTGGTTCCTGATGTGGTCCTGGGAGGTGTGGACCTTGGGCCGGGGCTGCTGGTCGATCCGGGCCAGAGCCGCGGCCCCGGCCCGCTGGGCCCCCTCAGTGGGAGCATGGCGGTGGTGTTTGGCCCCGGAGCTGCTCTGCACCGCCTCGGGCCTGGCGATGAGGGCAGAGGAGAGAGGGGATGGTCAAACCTCAGCTGACCCGCGGTGTCTCACATGCTAACGACAGCATTAGCATGTGATGCGTCACGATGCCGTAATGAGCAGCTCAGTCAGGTGTTGTTTACCCAACGTTGTGGCTAAATGTGACTTGACTTCACCTAGTGACTGAGTAAGCTTGTAGAGGGATTACCTGTCAGCCGCCCTGACACTAGATGCAGAGTGTTATATAATATGGCTGCTAACGCGTAGCAGAAGGTAAAATTAACCCTCTACCAAGTGCAGGTGGCTGATCAGCATAGCTCTAGTTAGCTTCTCCTGCAGCTCAGTAACCATTACAAACCAGCAGCTAACTACCAGTTGAACTACTGGAGCAGACGTTATCCAGCTAGCTGTGTTGGCTAGCTGTTGTTAGCGCCTTTGGCAGCTGAGAAAAGTTCGCTACTCGCCTGGTGGTTGGAGCTGTTAGTTTCTTTCCGGGCCCCGCTGTTTTAAACTTAATGTCCTTCTTGATGTCATCGAATAGCTTCTTCATCTCCTCGGACAGCTGGTGAAGGTGCGGCCGCAGAAGCAGAGCAGCTAGCTAACGTTAGCCCGGAGGAGGAGGACCCAAACAAACTGGACTCGAGGGACAAACCTGCTCGTTGTCGCCGCCCAGTGGCGGAGCTGAACACTGACGAAACCGATGGTTGTGTTCGACACTGGTGTAAGAAGTATTCAGATGCTCCACCACAAATAAAAGTCCTGCAAGCATCAGCAGAATATGTTTAAAGTAAAAGTTCTTAAAGTGTAGTACAATGTTTTTCTATCCTATCTGACATGTTTGGATAAATATTATAGGCAATAATGTGAACTGAGTCTGTTCTTAACCTGCGTGTTCTTTGGTCCTGTGTTGATTCTCCGGAGCTACTTCACAATTATACCTTGTCATTAGTGAGTCCTCCTCGGACACGTATGCTGTCACTTGTTGTAGTTTGTAAGCTTTTAGTAAACAGTCTGTGGTGAAGAGTGAAGTTAGAAAACTATTGTTTATCCTACCTGGTTTATCTGCAGTTAAGCTTTTATAGTAAAACGTTTGCATTAAATTAAACAGAATTTGCTTTTATACTTTTAAAGTGTGTCGTTTATTTATAAGCCTGCATCGTTAACTTAACTGCTATTATTTCACTTTAGACTGCAGAAGGATTTTCTCTACAAATGTATGACTCATATAAATATTAATTGTACTTTTTGTCACATGCTAATTGCAAAGCTCAACTGTAAACTATACTGCATCTTCATTGGCATTGTCGATATTCTATATGTATAGAAACATGTTAACTTTGGATTTTTAACTCTTACAGAAGTGAATGAAGACATTTGTTTATACCTTTATTAATTATCCTTGCCAAATTCTATATACATTAATGCAAGTTTTCCAGTCAAAATCCCCTTTTTTCTTTTGTAGATCACCATTTAAATCCTGTAACAAAGACCTTCAAAACTGTTAATATATGTGTTGTCTGTACACTGTGTATTTGATTGTTTTATTTTAGTTATTTTAAATGAGTTCCTTACATATTCTATTTTTATGTATTTATCCGTCTGTTTGTTTGTGTGTATTGTTTAGAAACAAACAACAACAAAAAAGTAAAATCATGCAGATGGAATTCTGATTTGTGAAATTTAAGAGCGTGTCTATTTAGCTGGATGGTGACTGGAAGTTTCCCTGGCGAGGCAGTGAAAAAGCGTGAAAAATACAAAGGACAGGTACAAAGGACAGACAAAGACAAGAGACAACCATCATGGTGAGCCATGACAAAAAATATGCCTTGTTCCATTACACCTTGGAACTCAGCACTTGATATGACGTCAAACCCCAAAAACCTCAGTTGATTGTGTACCAGTTATACCGGTTCATGCACTGCGTGGAACTTCACACATACCAAGGCTGTAGTAACACACCCACATACAATAATCGGATTTTGAATTTCGAAGTTGGGGTTGATGAGGTTCCTCTGACTTTCTGAGTTAAAATTCTGACTTGAGAGGGTGTTCCAGGCTCCAACTAGTAATGGAACGTAGCTTTATTGTTCTTCCTCTTTGATCAGTTTATTGGCATGTGGCGACCAATGCCAAGGTGCATCACCACAAATGATCCTACTTCTTCTCATTCTTCTTACTTTGGTGTATTGGCTGGTGGCAACCTTGGTCAAGGTGCATTACTGCCATCCACTGTGTGTTCTTTCTTCTTCTTCTTGCAAGCCAAAATCGCAAGGCACACCTGTATCCCAGCTATGCTGCCATTCTTTAATAATGTTTCCAATGATTATTGGTTTTGCTTCTTATTTACTAAGTGAAATTTCCATGATTTCTTCATGATTGAGTGCTTGCTTATCAACCACTGCCTCTTTCCAAATAGCTTCGCCACTTCCCATACCTTACTATACAAACCAAATCTTTCAGTGATGCTACTTTAGCACTGCATAACTGATTTCATCATACCTTGAGGATGTTAGCCCAGATCTTTTCTTTCCACCAAAGTGAATGGAGCATCTACTGTATTTGTACTGTTAGTAATGTCCCTTCTTGGATTCAAGAATGAGCTGATCTTGTCCTTGCCCTTCTTCTCTTAGCATCCTCACTGAAGTTATCAGAACTATTGATTTGAATGAGTGCTTTCGCTATCATCTCTGCTTACTCTTCATCAGACACTGCTGCATCCTCCCCATCTTCAGTACTGGATACCCTCATTCCCTTCTGATTCTCCTCATGCTCCTACTCATGGCTCAAACATCTTCCACAGGTGTTAACCACCATATTTTATTACAAAAAAGATTGACAACTTAGTTTTTTGCTTTTCTTACTATTTTCCTAACCACTTGCTAGCACTTCTTGATAATTCTTATAAAATTCTTCTTCCTTTGTTTTGTTTATTGGCAGGTGGCAACCAATGTCAAGGGGCATTACATATCAATCATTGAGGTTCTTTAATCTTTTTAGACAAGTGCAGGCAAGGTTTAGGAAATTATGACATCATTTCCTGTCCTTTAGAGCTCTTTGATCTGTTTTGCCCTCTTTGTATGCTTTGATCTTTGTTGCTGCAGTGATTTTTAAATATTAGTTTGTAAAGGCTTGGGAAAGGAAGCAAATGCACTTCGATGTTGGTTGCTATCCTCAAATAGACCGAAAAAAGAAGAAGAAAGGAATATTCAACATATATTTCTCCCTTGAACATATAGAATTACAAATATAATACAGACCTTTTGTACAGACACAAAGGCAAACAAGAAGACAACAAGCCATCAAAAATACATCCTAGCACAGAGACATCCTTAAACCAGGGACCAGTCTATTATCACCTGGATCAAAGCGACAACCAGGTACCAGTCCATCATAACATGGATCAACGCCCCAACCAGGGACCAGTCTATTATCACCTGGATCAATGTCTCAACCAGGGACCAGTCTATTATCATCTGGATCATGGCAACAACCAGGGACCAGTCTATTATCACCAGAATCAAGCCGCCAACCTGGGACCAGTCTATTATCACCTGGATCAAGGCGGTGGTCACCAGGGACCAGTCTATTATCACCAGGATCAAGCCGATAACCTGGGACCAGTCTATTATCACCCGGATCAAGCCGACAACCCGGGACCAGTCTATTATCACCGGGATCAAGACGACAATCAGGGACCAGTCTATTATCCCCTGGATCAAGCCGACAACCTGGGACCAGACTTCTATCACCTGGATCAAGGCGACAACCTGGGACCAGGCTATAATTACCAGGATCAATGCTACAACCAAAGCAAACCACACAACAACGTATCTCTGCCTTTTCAGAGACAGTTGGCATGGACAAACAAAGCACAGGCTTCTTGGAGAATGGAAAAACTGTCTCCAGCGAAAACAAAGAAAAAGACTGCAAACTTTCAAAAGAGATCTAAAACCAAATTAGTGCCAACCCCAGCAAACCCTCAACTCACAAAGCCAGAACTCCTTAAGCTGATCGGTGAGAAGGATACAAACTTATCTGTGCTGCTGAAACGGAAGACTGAGCTTACGAATCAGCTACAGCATTTGGGTTGTCAAGTAACCCAAGCAAACCATGAAAGAGCCATTGGTATTGGTGAGCTGTCCGATCATATCAAGCTGGAATGGAATACTGCCTTAGAAATAAAAAAAATGGAGAAAGAGCTCAATGCTCAATCCGACAGGAGAAAGAAGGCTGAGGCATGCCTCAGCAGACAGGTGGAAAAGACTTCTAAAATCAAAATTTCACTGACCCAGGCTAATCATGACCAAGAAAAATCAAAATATCAGTGGGAGGAGGAACTGTCACGTCTCCTCTGTGAACAGGTCCAAGCAATCTGCTGCCTCAAGGTAGAGATGATGACGGTGCAGGAAGACCAGAACAAAGAGATACTCCAGTGGCTTGAGAAGAGGTCCCACCTCCTGGAGTCTCTAAAGAACACCAAGCAGGCTCTTGAGGAGAAGAAGAAAGGGAGAGAGATGATACAATCTAGCTCTGAAAGTTTGTGGACATTGGTGTCCCAGAACAGTGAGACTGAGACAAATCCAAAGATGGAATTGAAACAATTACTCCAGGTCTTTACAAGGAGGTAACGTTACTCTGACAACTCGTATGACATCTCTCCTAATCCTTCCCTAACACAAGTTCTCTTTTAGACTGGTTAAAAACAATAAAAGATTTGTGGAGGTAGTTCACCAGAGCACCTCCAGGGTAACCAGGGAGAGTTGATTGGCATAGTTGAGGTTAGTTGGCCAATTATGTTTCCCTTGACACATGTAGAGAGACACAGAGATGCAGGAGAAGACACCCGCCAGAGCTGAGCTGTCACGACAGGCAGAAACAGCTAGATAACTGTTAATGTGTAAAGGTCACCTAAGTGCACTTTATGTACCAGAAACATGTACATATTTAATAGGTCAGACGCCTTAAATTATAAGGATGAGGGAAGGGATCTTTGTATGTATTTGTTTATTGAATGGGTTAAGATGTATATATTGGTTTCTTTAACGTCCAAATGTGATAAATGGGGGGGAATCGACGCCTCAGGGGTTGGTTGTTTTTTGTTTGTGCGGCCTGGGCGGAGCGACCAGACGTTCGAGGGAATTGCGTTCGCTAAAGACCTACATGGGATTTTCTCCACAAATCGGGATTATTGAATGGATTACCGCAAGAACTGAACTTTTTCTGGGCGCTCGGAAGGTGGTGAGGATAGCATGGACATTGTTTGTATTGTGTGCCACAACTCACCATGCCACACCTGCATACATTTTGTTTGGGACGTTGCTTGGGGATTGTATGAACCTGGGGTGGGGAAATATTGATGTATGGGATTTGTTTAAATAGTGTGTTTATGTTCACGTGTCTGCCTTCCAGGTGGTACGTGGGGGTGATGGTGCTTTGTGTATAGGGCGGTGTGGCCTAGGGGGCAGAGTGGTCCCTCTCCAACAAGAAGGTTAACGGTTCAATCCCCACTCTTCCCCATCTGTGTGCCGAAGTGTCCTTGGCAAGATACTGAACCCATAAATAGCCCATCATAAATGTTGAGTGTACTAATTGTAAGTTGCTTTGGACAAAAGCGTCAGCCAAATGACATGTAATGTAATGTGTAATACAGAGTATTGTATGCAACCTGTCTGGGTTTATTTCGTTTATATATATTTTTTTTTTTCATGTGTGGTGAGACCGCTAATAGCGTAGTAATTTTCTCCTGTGTTCCTAAACAGGTAGAATTGTTACAAATGTTTGCTGTTCTTCAATTAACGTGCTGAAACGGGAAATGTTCATCACTGGCTGTTTTTGGGAGACCCCTGAGCCAACATCCATTGCCACAGTTTTTCTCCTAGATTGTAGACTGACTGTTTCAATTAATATTTTTGTAAAGGTTATATAATACAATTAAAATAATGTAATAATGTACATTTGTTTGTCTTATTAACAGATTGTATTGGTACAAAGCCTGATGGTAGAATCTTTCTTCTTCACTACCACAATTGGAGAGGCAAATTGACTACAACTTTCACAAATTACTTTGCTCTCCGGGAGTTGCTGACCATATACCTTGAAAGCATCACATTCAGAGGGTGGGATATGCTTGTGCCGCTGGCTGACAGTTGTCTTATCTAAGAGTGGAATTTCATGAGCAATCAGGTTTTGTGCACCCCAAGTCACAGTCATGGGAAGAAAATATAGAGTGATAGTTATGAAAGAGGGACCTGACCCTCTCCTGTTCCTGAGCTGTGAGGGTGGAAGATCAACGGCTTTATTTATTTTAAATAACCATGTTACCTACCGTTTCTCTTGATTTCTCCTCTCCCATAGTCCCAATGACGCACTCTTCTGGGTGGTCGATTATGTTCGCTTGGCAGAAGTGGCCAATTTGAGTGTGGGGCTAGAGTTAGCTCTGTGGTCCCTACATTTGTGACAGGGCTGAATGTAGTGCTATTTACCACTTTAAACAGAGCTTGATAGGCAAGGAGATAATTTGGCACACTTGCATCCAACGGTTCAAATAGGGCTGACCCAGTACGAGCTGGAAACTGTTTTCTGCAGGTGATGGACAGCAATTAGTAGCCAATGTGGGGGATTTCTAGTCCATTGGCTGGGATTCAAGCCGGCGGCCTACAGGTTGGACGGCGACCGCTCTACCCCTCAGCCACAGCCGCCCCAATAGCTGACAGTGGTCTCCTTTGAAACCCTCTGGGCTTGACTGAAGTTCCTGCTTAAGCTTGTTATTCCTTTAAGCTCTGCCAGTGCTGACCCTGCAGTATTATGACATACTGTAAATCTAAAAGTGTTCATTCATAATTTAATTATATAATAATAGTTTACTCCTACAATGTTTAATATAAGTTGCAATTTACAAATTGTATTCGGTTAATTTCTGTCTAAATACATTGAGTTCCTGGTGTGGGGCGTTGGCCAAAAGGGATGTAAATGGAGATCCTGATACTTTTGGCAACCATGGGTCCTGAGACTGCTTTTTAATTGGTCGTTGCAGATCAGGACGCAGCTCTCTGCATGGAGGTACTGTGGACAACGACAGGAGTGCGAGATCTAAAACACCTCCATGAAAAATGCAAACGCATGAAAGTTGCCACAGTCACTTTGACAGCACAATGAGGCTACATTTTTTCAGCAGGCGTTTTTGAGCAGCATTGCTCAACAACTTGATGAAGGCGGCAAGATTGTAATATTGTGTGTGTATTGTGTGTTGTTTTTGTTGAGTGTGGCTTCAGTTTGTTTGTCCCCCCCCCCCCCAAATAAATTTGATCACCAGCTGCCAGTGCAGGGGAACCAAAAAAAGTGATGAACCTGGCTGTCAACGCTTTGTGAAGTTCACTCACCACTGACTAATAGCAGTCAAAAAGCATTGAACTACAACCAAGTCTCACTACTTTTTTTTTGGGGGGGGGGGGGGGGGGGGGGGGTTGCAGCGCATGTGTCGTCAAGTTGATGACACCTAGTTCTCTTCATTTGCACGTGTCTTCGCCCTTTCCCTTGCATGCCTCTCTCGGCCACCGTAGGAATCGCTAACAATGCACTCGGCTCGTTAAGTGTACGAGGAGCACTTGAAGGCAGCACGCCTGCGTCCCTCGGCAACGTCGCCAGTGCCACGTCAGATGCGACGTAGCCCGGGAGGTGTAGTCCGGGTGGGAGGAGCCGGCAGCAGCACACAGTAAACTCAGCTCACACATTAATGCTGCTACACGCCGGAGGAGAGTCTGCGAGGTTAGTTTAATGTTTAATCTCATCTCGGATGTTTTTACGCAGTGTTTAACAGTCGCGGAGCTGCTCTCCTGCTGAATCCATCGTCGGACACCACTGACTGATGCTGGGACTTTAGCTCTGACAGCTCTCCTGCACCGTGGAGCTCGTCTCGTCCTTTATCATCTTGTGTTTCATTCATCGCCCCGCGCTGACAGCAGAGTCCTCCCTGCTAACTGACAGGTCTGTTCGGTGGAGTCGACACGGCCTCGTGTGAACGTGAAGTCTGAAGGGTTTCTATTAATCGAAGAAATTAATCCTTCATGATATCATGATTGTGTCTGGCGGCTCTCCACTCGCCCGTCCCAAGAACAGGAACATGTCACTGCTACTCAGAAGTAAACAGCAAAAGAGATGTTATTGAAAATGAGAAGTAAAGTGTTGAAATGATACAGTAACGTGAGGAGTATACGTGGGGATACCTTCTAGAACTGAAGGGTATTATTGTTGTGTGCTGTTCATAATCGGGGGATTTGAAATGACTTTTATATCTGTATTTACTTCTGATTATGATTTATTTTTACTATAAGTTCAATATGCTTGTTGTCCAGCAAGACTGTAGAGATGAGACAGAAAATAAATCAAAAGCTCAGACAAATGTGAGGATATACACCAGTTCTGGATTGTGTCCCTTCAAAGAAGCAGCAGCCTCCAGCATCCCATTCCCCCTCCAGTGGTTGCTTGATGTTTTCTGGTAAAGCAGGTTTGACGGTTGATTATAAATCAACATGCCAAGGTTAATTTGTAATCAACCTTTCACGAACACTCCCAGATCAAGATGCCGATGGCCGGCTGGGTGTTGTCACCAGTGCTGTTTGTTGAGTTAGTAGCAAGAACAGTAGGAAATGCTGTGCTTCAAAGTTTCAGCAGAGGAACTCGACCGCACCAAAACAATAGGAATAGCCATCGCCCAAACTTCATCTTCCTTCAGTACTGGTGTGTTGAGTTGGCGTGGCCAACCATCTTCCTTTCATCACGAGTGAACTTGTGTAGTTTCCCCTCTAAAAATCATCATTACTGGTTAAATCATTGTCTGAATCATCAGACACTCATCCCATGTTCTCTTCTGTGTTTCCGTGTGGTTACAGAGTTAATCCAAACCAACATCCATCATGGACCCCAGTGTCAGCGGACTCACTCAGAGGTTGGCCGAAGCCGACCAGTCTCATCTCCTGCAGTTCTGGGGCGAGCTGAGCCCTGAGCAGCAGGCCGAACTGACCCTCGACCTGCAAGGAATGGACTTCAAAGAGATCAATGGGTTCTTCAAGAACGCCATGGAGGTGTCCAGCAGCAGCAAGCACGAGAAGATGGACGCCCGCATGGAGCCGGTGCCCCGGGAGGTGCTGGGGAGTGTGACGAGGGACAGGGGGAGTCTCAAAGAGTGGGAGCAAGCAGGTGAGGATTTATTTGGCCAGAGTGGTATATGTCATAGGGACACAAAATATCGTATTTTGGCAGTATTTATTTTTTATCGGGTTTATTACAATGTCATTCTCAGTAGGAGAGAGAGATATGAGCAATTCCAGTTGGTAAACCGGTCTTACCTGGTTAGAGCAGACAGGACGTTCAAACATTGAGTTAAGACAGGGGGAGAGAGGATTAAACATCACATGCTAACCCAAATGCTATGATGTTGAGATGGCTCAGTGAGCGTTCTGACAATGTGAAATTCCAGAGGTAGGCTCTCATTACAGCCTTTTTTTTTAATCACCTATGTAGGAGCTTATCGCTAAGTCCTAGTTCAGCCAGAACATCAGCAATAGTTGTCCTCTCTGTGGTTCACAAACGATTCTCAGCCTCCCTCTCCCGCATAGATCTGAAATATGAGTAGGTCTGCTTGTGTTGTTCATTATGTTTTGCGCAATTCCCCCCTTGCAGTGGAGGTCTGACCGAGACTGTTGGATTTTCCCTTTTTTCCCTTGGGCTGATGACAGTGGTGGTGAGCAGAGGGGAACATCTGGTATTGATTTGGGCCCTGACGTAAAAAAGAAGTTTTTGCCTGACCCTCATTCATGAGGTCACCCTGCTCTGTTGGGACCTGGGTGTGGTGCGTGCGAACATGTGTGCGCGTGTATGTGGGTGTAGATTTGGGAGGGTAATCAAAGTCTAGCCGACCTGCCCTAATGGCCATAGATATAAGATAGATATAAACCTTGTCTTTTAATGCCCTCAATTAGAAAGAGGCTGGATATTAAGTCTCGTATCAGCAGTTTACGTAAGAGATTTACTGGAACCAGTATAAACCATTGAACCAATGGACCACAATAAAGCCAGTCACAGGCTTGGGCAGGGTTATTAGATTTCAGTTCATGTCTAATCAAATATCATCTTACCTAAGTCCTGGAGGACTGATCATAAAAGGTTGGGTGGTGGCTCAGTAAACTTTGTTTATACATTTTTAGTTCTGTTTATTGTTATTTATCAGTTATGTTCTCACAAAGGTGCACTATGCCCATCACTACAGATTAGATATTGTCAACTGGGATCATATTCCATCCTATCAGTATATTAACCTGTTTCACTGCCATAACTCTTCTCTTTACTTCAGCTCAATCTGTTGTCCTCTGGCCCCCTCAGGTCTTCACCACATCTCTCAGAGTAAAGTGGCAGCCCTGCTGCTGGCTGGGGGCCAAGGAACCAGACTGGGGGTCTCTTACCCCAAAGGCATGTATGATGTGGGGCTGCCGTCACACAAAACCCTCTTTCAGATCCAAGCCGAACGCATTCTGAAGCTGCAACAGCTGGCGGAGCAGAAGCACAAAATCAAGTGCTGTATTCCCTGGTAAGACGTGGTGTCATGGTTTGTGAGGTTGTTGAGGAAGACAGTTTAGTTACTGTGCCTTTCAGATGCATCTTTATTTAAGAATAAGGAACCCATCCAATCCCCAAAATACTCTTCTTTCTTTCTTCATTATGAGAACCAAACATTACATGTTGACAAACTGGGTCAAATCACTGTGATGGTAAAAAGAAGCTCAATCGAGGGGATTGTGTTACTGGACACAGACACGTTTCCTTATGAAGCGAGGAAGAGTTCAGGGTTTAACAGTAACTGCAGCTTATGTCAGTTAAAGTCTGATTCTATAAAGAAGTTTATTATCAGTCACATAGATGGATTCGGGGGATGTCCGCTTCTTGTTTTTGTGAATAGTCTCTGAAGAAGATTTTGCTTTACTATACTAGGTATCCCACAGCTGTACTGTTTTACTGTTGTATATTTGATTTAAAATAGAAAGGAGATCAAATAGTGCCATGTTCCTTCTCTTCTACCTTCAGGTACATCATGACCAGCGGAAGGACAATGCAGTCCACCAAGGACTTCTTCTCGAGACACAACTACTTTGGCTTGGACAAGAGCAACATCATCTTCTTTCAGCAGGGCATGCTTCCAGCCATGGACTACAATGGCAAGATCATCCTTGAGAGCAAAGGGAAGCTCTCCATGGCCCCCGGTAAACTCCCTCAAGATCTGTGATTTTGGTTTTAGTAAGTGAGTGTGTGTCCCTTAGTTAAATTTTTTTTTTAAAGCCTGTCTTTGCTTGTGTTTCAGATGGGAATGGGGGTCTTTACAGAGCTCTGGGGAACCAGGGCATCATGGATGACATGGAGCGGAGGGGGATCCAGTTCATCCATGTGTACTGTGTAGATAACATCCTGGTCAAAGTGGCAGATCCCACCTTTGTTGGTTTCTGTGTGCAGAAAGGAGCCGACTGTGGAGCTAAGGTTGGTCAAACATCGATATCCTGCTTTTTCTCTCTGTAGCTGCCTATTTCATTTCTGATTTGAGAACTCTGCAGTCTCAATAAGGATTTCAAAAGTGTCTGAAACACAATTATCATATGGTGGTTTAGATTTGAAAGATCTTAATGTTATGATTTAATAGTGTTACTTTTGAAGACCACAGTATCTGAATTATGAGGCTGCAAAACATATTAACTTTTATATGTATCTCTGTGATAACAACCAGGTCTTTAGTAAGCGTTTTATATGCCAATAAAAAGTCTTACTCTCACAGAACAGGCTCCAATTTAAGAAAAACAAGATTAACCAAGCTTGACACAATTGCAGACTTATTATGGTCCAGCCATAAAGTTGTTCCATACAATGATTCCTTGTTTTTGCGCCTGTAAAACTGATAACGTCACTTAACTTTTATCAGACCAGGAAGTCATCATAAGAATGCATGTATGCAAAGTACATCAACATTAACTGAATGTTATCCAGTCTGATCAATCAGTCATGTATAATTTCCGGTGAGGCAAATTTTTGCTGCAGGGCGATGGGTGTAGAGTTATGTGTGCGTGTGCGTGTGTGGCAGTCATGCATTAGGAGGTGTGGTCAGTCTGCTCACACAATGAATTTACTGCCAGGTTTCTGCTTAGCTGCACCTTCCATTGCTGCACCACTGGGTGGCGTAACAGGCCTCTTTGTCTCTTCCTGTGGTCTTATAGGCAATAAACTCATTAAAGCTTTCTAGGAAATTTGAGGGATGAACCCAAAATCTTCTTCATCAACACTTTTCATCACGGTCTCAGATAACACAAGTGTTTTTAAGAAGCTGACAGATTTTTCCTAAACCAACTGTTTTGACAGAGTGTGGTCTCATTTCAGGGAAGGAAAAGGACTTTTCAGGGTGCAGGGGTTGGACTAGATAACTTTCCACTAGCAAATAAACTACTTTTTTTATTTTTTTTCATAATATTTTCATTTATTTTTGGCTAAAAACATGTATCAGCCCTTGCACTGTACATAAATAGATTAATAGTTGGTAAGCGACTCACAAATCAGATCAGTTTAGGAGGAGGATCCATCCTCAAAACTATCTTTTGAAATTTGTAGTTACAATGATAAGTCCTCTTCTATATATTTAGTTGATGTAGAAAGACAATGCAAAGCAACACATGATTCTCTTCATAGTAGAATAATAAAGGTAAACATCTGTCTTACGTTGTATAAGGCAACATAAAAAAAAATCATGTCCTGTATGTGATACTGTTGTTCTGTTTGGAAGAACTATCTGACTATATGTCTTTTTTACAAGACCTGTTTGACTTAAGGTAGTTTCTCATGGGGTTTTAGTGATCTTCATACTTTATCAGAATTGCAGTAGTGACCTCAACTGTATTTGTAAAGCCTGTGTAAAGTAGTTACGATCTTGTGGTGGTGTAGTCTGTGTTATTCCATTCCTTTAAAGATCTTTGTTGTTAGGTAAGACTGTATATAAAGATAAAGGACAAGTCTCTAATTGCTCCTACTTTCCAGAAATGAAGCCAAAATAGCCTGAATGCGAAGGCTGCCATCTTGCACATTAGGAGCCAGAGTCTGTTCAGTAGCGATTGGGGGATGGCTCAACAGAGTCAATCTCAGCTGTTGATTTTTCAAGTTTCTTATGTATAAGCTTATACAACAACAAATGATAAGTTAAAATAAAAATGATCACTTAAACATACAGCAGTGTGATTAAAAACTAGCATGTTGTTCATCTTTATATTCAGTCTATGGGAAAAACCAAGGAGTAGGTGATACATGACTGGTCAAAAGCAACAACGACATTAGAGGAAAAAGAGGAAAATATTCTGCTAATGTTGAAAAAAACAAATTGCTGGGTGAAGCTCATTGGTTGGCTTGTGGATCAATAGTTGAGTCTCCTGTTATAAACGTTTTTCCAGTAGTTGCCAAAATAACAACCAGAAAAAACAGACATGCAACCATTCGGAAACATGCTTTATAACCAAATGAGTGATGGCATATATGAGACTTTGTCTCAAAAAGTCCAAATATATAGTTTTGCATTGTCCATAATAATAATAATAATCCCCTGCTTGGGCAATAGGATGTGACATTTGTGACTAATGATGGTTGTATATGTTTCGAAATAAATGTCTGGCAACTTCATCGAAATAGTAAAATCAAGTTTCCCCATTCTCATGGCAATTGCAAGTTTAAAGTTAAAGATTTGTGTGCCTGAAGTCAGTCTAGCTGTTTCTAGGCACGATACTTCTTAGCAATACCACAGTGAAATATGTTTTTCATTCTGAGTATTTTCACCATATTTCCAGCTAATACAGAAAATATTGAAATATTTAACTGCAGATCATCCAGACCCTGCTCCTGTTTGACATTATGAGTTGTGCGGTGGAGCAGAGATGGAGGGATCAGAGTGAGAGCGTCCCACCCTCCTGTCATAAATTACTAAGCCCCACTACAGTTCATGTGGCTTCACCACCACCCCCCCCTCCTACCCCCTCCTACCCCCCCTCACCCCACCCCGCATCAGGCCTCCGCTCTGTCATTATGACCCAACAGATGAGGGGAGGGATTTTTTCTTTCCGTGCAGGCTTTAATGTGCTGCTGTAGAAAGTGGAAGTTTTTGAAGAGCAATGTCCCAAGCCCCATTTCAATAACTTGATTTCTTAAGTGAATAGTTCAATGATATGGTAATTGCACTGTATTAATCGAGCTTGTTCACCAATCAGAGCTCATCACAGCACTTTCTCTATCACACATCATACACACAATGGCAGAACAGCCGTCAGGGGCAGTTTGTGGGTTCAGTGTCTTGCCCATAGACACTTCGGTATTTGTATGTTGGGTAAATTGTCTCAGACCAAACTCACGTCCTGTATTCGGACTACAAGCTCCTCCCCTCAGGCAGAAAGCACCACAGTTTCAAACACTCCTCTGTCCCCCTGTCCATTGGGTGCCCTTAACACCACCTAGGCTAAAATATCTGTGTGTTTTTTTTTAGTTTAGTATAGGACTTTATTCAGAAAATTCACCAGGGGAAATTTCCTACTGGTACAATAAAGTTCAGTTTTTTTTCTCGCAGAAATTACCTAAAAATTCTTCCTGTGACACAAATTTTCCAGGTGGTGGAGAAAACCAATCCGACAGAGGCAGTCGGTGTGGTCTGCAAGGTGGATGGGCATTACCAGGTGGTGGAGTACAGTGAGATCACCCTGGCGACGGCTGAGAAGCGCAGTTCCGACGGTCGACTGATGTTCAATGCGGGAAACGTGGCCAATCACTTCTTCAGCTTTCCCTTCCTCAGAGACGTAGTGCAGTAAGTCAAATGCTTACCCACCATTTTTCAGTAGTTCTGGTTGCATCTAGCATGAAGAGTAGCTCACTGTGATTATACAGTAAATGTGCAAAATAAAATGTGTGTTTTTTTTCTTTCTATTGATCAGGAAGTACGAGCCAAAGCTGCAGCACCACGTGGCCCAGAAGAAAATCCCATTTGTGGATTCACAGGGTCATCTAATCAAACCAGACAAACCAAATGGGATTAAAATGGAAAAGTTTGTCTTTGACATCTTCCAGTTGGCCAAGTGAGTTACAGTGCATTTTTTTCACAGAGTAAGTGTATGGGTGACAATGTCAGCCGATGCCATCGTCCCTCAGACTTAAAAGCCTTAAAGTAATAAGAAAACAATGAATATGTTATGCTCCCCTTGAGAGGCAACTTAATTGCATATGTTCTTCTGGCAATCCTCCGAGCTCGGGGGTTTGACTGGTCCTTGATCTGTTCCTCCACACATGAACCAGCCCCTTTTTCCAGTCCTGATCTGTATCCACCAGCCTCAGTCATGCCATTGCTCCGTGGCCGGGTCCAGCAGCCCCGGCCTGCCAAGCTCTCTGCAGGAGGATGGAGGTTTTATGAGCTGTTCACTCATTCCACCTCCTCCACTGTTACATGACATCAGCTCTGAGTCACGCCAGTACTAATAGAACTTTACATCTAATGAAAGGATTCCCGTAATGATTGACTGATGGAAAAACACTGCAGACATCTCGGGCTTGCTTCAAGGTTTATTCCCTATATTACAAAGCAGAGGGGAGGAGGAATAGTTTTCTGTGTTGCAGAGGAGATGGATTACAGTTGTGCTCGGACTGGCACCTCCAGCTGAATCCAGACGGGCTGGATCACTTTGCTGCCCGATCAGGTCTCACTGGCCCTGTTCCGAGTTGGTTGACGACGAACCAACGAAGATAAAGGGAAGCACAGAGACTTATATACACTGGGAAGGCAGGGGCAATTGACCACAGGTGGAACACATGAGGACTGGGACAATCACAAGGGCAGGATACGGGACAAAGGCGGGAAGTCAAGCTGGACAACACAAGGAGCAGAAACTACAAAATAAAACAGGAAACAGAACACATGGAGAAAGCATTAACACAGAAGGAAACACAGAGTAGGAAACAGAATGGGACACCGTGAAACACAGGTACGGGTCGAATACAAACATATACACAGTGATGGACACGAAACACAAGGAGGTCATAATCAAAACTGAAAACATTCTTCATTAAAGAGGCGAGAATAAAAAGTCCGGATTCATAATCATGACAACTCTGCTCTTATTTGAGGAGCGTTTTGTTCACCCCTGAAATTTTTCTTGCACAACCACAATCTTGCCTTTAGCCATTAAACAGCTCCATAGGAACTACTGAAGAATAATTTCCTTGAATAATTTTATAAGTTATAGTTGTCATTCTAATAGTCTGATGTCCCTTGCCTCTGTGTCTTTCCAATAGGACGTTTGCTGTGTATGAAGTGCTGCGTGAGGACGAGTTCTCCCCGCTGAAGAATGCAGACAGTCAGGATGGAAAGGACACACCCTCCACAGCCAAACATGCCCTCATTTCCCTCCACCACCGCTGGGTGCTCAACGCTGGGGGCCACTTCATCGACGAGAACGGCAGACGCGTGCCTGCCATACCCAGGTGACCAAAGCCAGCCGGCTAAAACACACCATCACAAATGTTATGTCACACTCACACACTGTGTTAACAGAAACGGGTTCCAGGTTCCTTGTGGTCCTCCTCACCTTCTAGACACTCGCCACACTTTGTTTTATATGCATTTGGCTTTTAATTGTGTTATTCTAGAGACATCATATTCTTTTAGCCTCACACTCTCACTTCCCCTTCCCTCATGCTTGGTCCTGCACCCGTGTGTCCCATGCAATGTTTCCAGAGACGGAGCAGCAGGCAGTGTCACAGATGATGGCAACAGAAAGTAACTATCCCCCTGCAGTTCTGAGTGCATGGTGACGGGGTTCTGGCTCTTATTTTCCCTCTCTCTTAGACGTGTTAAAGCTACTACTGATCCTTGATGTCCCATGTCCTTCATAACCACTGAAAAAGATGCATGGAGAGATTCCAGGCAGCCTCCATTTTTCAGTATCTTCACCGTCTGTTGTGATGAAGTGATGAATGACAGCGAGGATCAGAACTGAAAACGCAACGCTCTTAGCGTCCTGGTTAGATGATGTACAGTCATAATGACCTGCTGACATGTCATTTTCCCCTCAGATTGTTGCTACTAATGCACAACATGTATTGCATGCTGGTTAATGGGCTCCTGTCACACTTTATGGCAAACTGTAACAACTCTGCAGTCGCTGATAAAGCTTTTATTTCTGTGGGAAATAGTAATACAAGGGCCGCAGAACCTTTCTTGCAAAATTTCCTTTGAGTGTCGGTCCACCTGCTTGTTTTGAAAGCTGAAATAAATGAGCATGTGCTTCAGAAACATTCATGGAATCCATGAATGTTATTCGGGCTCTGACTGTTTATGGTGTGCTTCTTCCCTGATCATTCAGCTTCTCCTTTACTCTCATGATACAGCTATGTGGGTGGCCGCTCAGCACCTGAAACACCTGATGTGTGATTAGTAATTGTCGTCTGTAATGATTATCTGGAAATAAACAATCTGTTATCGGTAATCTGGTGCAAAGTTCCTCCAGTTTACCAAAAGCACTGGGCGGAGATGCATTCATATTACCTGTAATTCATGTGTTTTCTTCTAGAGGAAGTCTGTTACGGAGGGACTAATCACTGGTTGTGTTTGGGAATGATGAAACTCTGATTCTTTGCCTTTTGAACTCTAATCACAAGCTGCAGTCGACGAACAGCTGTGTCCAGGATTCACAGCTGCTTCTCTTCGCTACTGTCCCTCTACCCTTTATTTAAGGAGACAATCACTCATTCTGTTTCCTATGATCTTCTGATCTTCGCCTAATTTGTCTCTTCTAACGCAGCCTGAAGGACGGAACAGACCTGCCAATCAAATGTGAGATCTGCCCTCTGGTGTCCTACGGGGGAGAGGTAAGGAGGCAACGTCTGACGTTTGAAATAGAAACTCCAGATGTTGTCTGTACACCCCCAAACAATGACCTGATGGTGTCTGTGTCCGTCTTTAAGGGCCTTGAAGAGTTGGTGAAAGGACGGGAGTTTCATCCCACGCTGATGATCGACGAACATGGAGTCCATGAGCTGGTGAAAAACGGAGTTTAAACAATGAACGGGAGAGAGAGACAACCCAAAGACCAACCTGCCTTTGTCTCTTAACTTCTTGAACTTTAGTTTAATCGCTGTGCAATAACAAATGTCACGTGCATGTTTTCCTGAAAATGACTGTCCCGTCCCAAAAGATGAATGAATGAATAAGATGAAGTGTTTAGTGTTGTTTGCATCATTTGTCAGCATCACTCCAAGTTCATATTTGTTATGAAGAACACTTGAACACAGCATGAGATGAAGGACAAAATCCCTGTCATAGTGACTGGATGAAGCAGTCTTCAGGTGCATCTATTTATTTTGCTTATGAGACTTATTTTTATATGTATCGATAGATGCTTTATAGGTGGAAATTACCATCTAGTCATTTATCTTGATGATTTTTATACAATATTGGACTGTCATGAAATGATCTTGGAGTGATTTCTTAACAGCATGTAATTAAGGTACATGGTACGGGCTGTGGGGGGTATTTATAATATTTGCATCTTTTCTGATTGTAATCATTAAAGATTAGATATTATTCAGCTTTAAGAGTAACTATGATTTCTATCTTCTTTATTAAACAAGTTTCCTACTTGGAAAAACGTGTGACTGTGTTATGAATGTGTTACTTTTTTTTTGCATTATTAGCCCTTGGTATCTTGGAAAAGATTTTCCAGAAAGTGGTTTATGATGGACTGGAAAATGTAGCTCTATTGCAGCTATTCAGTCAGTATTATTTGTTGTTCCATTGTGAATCGTTTCCTTTCTCACTCTCCAGCTACATTACATTAAGCATCATGATGTGACAGATCGCAGTGAGGTTACTTAGCAGAATGACACTGACACTGATGGTGTCCAGTTTGCAGACGGATATTTGTGCAGATTATTGTGAAATTGAGTAGAAGAGTAGGAAGAAACGCTATCAACTGTGAAGCTACACTTTTGTCAAGTTTTTATTTGAGTTGTTTAAAGTTATTTAGTTTAGTTTAAAATACATTCTATAAACAGTCTATAGTAGGTGATCCAGCTATATGCTAGTTGAATGCTACCTGCTCACAATGACAGCGCTGACAACCTAATGTTTAGCCCGTATACTGTTGATCTCTTTAACCATTTTAGAGTGTTGTCACCTATTAATGATCAGTTAAAGCCCAGAGAACATTGTTAGATGCAAAGTCAGGCGATCACTAGGTTATTAGAGGTCGTGCAGAACAGACCTCTGTGCCAGACATTGACTATATATAAAGATGGATGACGCATCTTCACTTTGTGGCTGTTCAAAAATGAAGCCAAAATGTCCTGGATATATTTGCTTAACCAATCACAAGTCAGTCTCAGCTGTCAATCATTGCGTTTCCCCTCCTTTTTACTAACATGGAGGAGACAGGGTTTGAGACAAATACTTCACCCAGCCACCAGGGGGAAAACGAGATGATGTTGTCTTCCATCTTTATTTGCGTAATCTATGGTATAAAATTGGAAATCCACCCATAGCTGCCGGTGAAAAAGTCAGGTCATCACCAAATTCAGCAGTATAATTTTTCTAGCTGTCTAATCCAAACTCTACAGGTAGCTTTCCATACATCAAGAAAGCAGGAAACCCTCATTTCAGAATGTCCTCTGGATAAAACAAAATACTTTCTTCAGTCTGGTCAAATGTTTCAGGCCACATTAGCTGCATAATCTACATTTTATGACCTGATTAGAAAACAACCTCTCCATGACACTCTATTCATAGATCTGGCTGTGAGTAAAGACACCACCATATTTGATACAAAAACATTGGAGTGTTGCAGACATGTATGACAAATCAAAGATCAGCTTTTTTATACGATCAAACTTGACGGGTGTACTGTATGATGATTTGTATTCACAACATTTTAAACGTGACCTGGAAACTTGATGAGAAGTGGTCTGGGACAGCAGCAACAAACATTTCCTATACAAATGTGTTCTGAAATGACTTCAGAGGGGAGCAACACAAACATTACCTCGGATTGTTGCTCCAGCGTCTAGCTGTCAAAAGAAAGGCTCTTTTCAGGAGGAAGAAAGCTTTCTGATTGAGCGTTGGATTCGGCCTTAATTGAAACCTTATGTGTGGCATGTGGAATTCTGGGACTTTGGCACGCTCCCAAGAATCCACAGAATGTGAAGTTTTTTTCCCCCTACCTCTCTCTCTCTCTCTCTCTCTCTCTCTCTCTCTCTCTCTATCTCTCTCTCTCTCTCTCTCTCTCTATCTCTCTCTCTCTCTCTCTCTCCCTCGCTCCTCTCTCTCTCTTTTTTTCCTCTGTGCAGGGGTGTCTTACATCAGCCCTATGAGTCCTGGTGAAGGCGACTGACGGGGAGAGAGCGAGAAGGGCTCGGGTTGTAACATCCAGCCGTCTGACTGTAACTTGGATAATCTGGTACCGTCTCGGAACAAATGGTCTAAAAGGAACAAAGAACATCTAAAAAGTAAGTCAACCTTTTTCTTTTACACTTCTCATCTTAAATATTTGGTCCTTCTTCTTTTGTCTTTGTTGGGACTGTAAAGTTAGGACTTCAGACGGTGACCAACTGCCTTGAAGCCTTGTGTGTGTGTGCCTTAAACGTTTACCCTGATGGTCCTTCTTTCACGTTTGAACTCTTTGTACCTTCTGTGTGAAGTGGCAGTTTTTTTGCACGGCAGACTAGAGGAGTGGACAGCAGAGCAGAGTGATGCTGTGCCAGATTCAAACTCCTCTCTGTTGTGCTGCTGCAGATCCAGCTGTTTCTAACTGAGGCTATAATACATGTTGCTTTACTTTGCTGTTGTTGCATTCAAATGTGATTAAGCCTCATTCCTTTATTTAAACACCTTCCCCTTCAAATAATGATCATGATTAGAGAAAATATTTTAAATCATGGACGTTTCTATTTTAAAAAATCATCAAATCTAAAGCGGAAGCAGATCTCTTCAACTTTTTAATTATTTTATTCAGAGAATGCATAAAATTAGATGTTTTAATTTGTGTTTAATATGTAAAATAATTATTTGAGTGTGATTTAGTTTGTCTGTACTCTGTTTACTTACATTATACAATTGACAATACTTTGCAGAATTTTGGAACTGTCCTTTTTATGGAAAAAGAAGAGTAACTAAATGAAAAGGATGTGACTTTTATTTTTCTACTTCAAGCTCATAAACATTTTTTGTTTGCTTTACTGTGGCGGGGAAGTTAGAAGAATGTTTTGGAAAAGTTAAACAACTGACTCATCTATGGTTGCACAGATTTTCTCAGAGTTCACTGTGGTCAGCTGGCGAAACATTGAATATTCAAGGTACGGCTTTAGAACGATTCTCGTCACGAGAGTACACATCCTGCTTTTTTATCATGGAGGTGGTGTGTATGTAGTTTGGTGTTATGTAGGCGTTACGTAGATGGTATGTAGGTGTCCTGCCTTGGTATGTGGGTGACAGGTGCCCACACAGAGGTCTCTGTTCTCCCTCGCTGAAGTTATGTGGTGAACTCGACACAGAAGAGTTAAGGACAAGCACAGTGTGAGCTCACAGCTCAGACATCTGGGCAGCGCTTGCTGACCTGAACTGTCGACATTAGACTGAGCTGGAGAGGCACTGATCAATGGAATAATTGTTATGTAGAGGTCAAGGTGATCCTGAGATCGCTCAAGATAGCTGAGTGTGTGTGTGTTAGTGTGACTGTGTGTGTGTGTGTGTGTGTGTGTGTGTGTGTGTGTGTGTGTGTGTGTGTGTATGCTGTCCACAATGAATGGAAGTCCATGCAAAGTCCTTTTTAGGATTGGTGCCCAAAAGTAGTTGGGCAAACTTTATATCCATATAGACGACTGCTCTTTCTTTTTTTAAGAATATAGCCTTACAGAAAATTAACACAGATGCTCATCTCATGATCAAGATATCATCTTGCAATATCCAGACACAGTTAAAAATCAGTTCACGATACTAAAATGATACAGTAAGAGTAGGCTATATAATTAAATAATGAATTACAAATTTGTGTCATTTTGTCACTACTTGTACCTTAATTGCTGATTTTGATAATTTATTCAACAGATTTATTGATGATGAGTATAATAGTTTGTTGCAGGCCTACAGGCAGAGTTTATTCTTTTCTTCAATGTTATAGTTTCTTTTAGCACGGTCATTTAAAGGGATGTTATACCTTAGAGTGCAAAAACACTGTATAAACCCATTTTTTTTATATGCAATGCAGAATTGAGACATTAATGTTTGTATTAAACAATTGCATTTAAACAACTCTGTATATCTCTGTATATCCACATATTTTCCTGCATCTACAATATGTAAATTGTTTCCACTATCTTCAAAAAGTCATTATATTTCATTTGTTTGTTTGGCAATGGTGAGTGAATATTCAGTATATGTAGAGAGAAATCCAAGGCGGAAGAAGGTAGTAAGACACATTTCTGCAGAATGCAACACAAGTCCATGATATGTTGTGATCTGAGAGAAGAGTTCACCATGTACTTTCCGACTAAGAGAAACTCACTTTCCTCCTCCAATCCTGTGATCCATTGTCCTCCCTCCACTAAAGTTCAGCCGCTTTCTCTGTGGTGTCACCAAATTCTGCACTGAACGTACAAGAAGACAAAACAACTTCCATAAACAAAAAGTGACATTAGAAAATGCCCTGATCACCTCAGATTTATGAGGATTCATATTTTATCAGAGCATCAGGTCGCTCGAGCTTTACGTTCTCTTTGTTGTGTGCTTGCTGGGCTGTTGAATAGAAAACACTCTATATTAGGGAAAAAAGGTTCTTTGTCAAAGCAGTATGGAGGAGCCATCGCTTCAGGGAAATATATGAAATGCCTGTGGTGGATGTCAGAGGGGAGTGGATAATGTTCTCATATTCAGTATTTTTTATTTATTCAGACAGCCGGAAAATGGAGGGAGGGAATGTTCACAGTGAATTTGATCCAAAGCCATCACTCATTATTATTTGGGTGTATTTGAAATTTTATATAGACTGACACTCAAACACACACATTTGTACTTCTATCTAAGTGATGAAACTCATTGGCATTGGGCCTTCCCTATGCCCTTACCCTAACCAAAATGTCCTCACTCTGTAGGTTGTAGGCTAAAAATGGTCTGCGCAAAGATATCTGAGATATCACACACACACACACACACACACACACACACACACACACACACACACACACACACACACACACACACACACACACACACACACACACACACACACACACACTAAGGGAAAGGATAGAATGAGAGAGCATATAGATGCAACCACATGACGAGTGTGTTATCACTGCGTCTTTCTAACATGTCATTTCAATTAGCAGCCCCTCCCTCTGGAGGCTGACTGACATCCTCACATACAGACCCTAATCACACGCCACAGCCAAGGCTGTAATTTCAGCCCCACATTCAAAACACTGCAGTGGAGGCGCCCGGTGCTTTCTTAGCTTAGCTGTAACCCGATGCTGACGTTGTTTGATTGGAAGTGTTTTCAAATCAATGCCTCTGGCAAGAGAAAACCAGCTGTGCTCGCTCCAGCTGAGGTGCAGGCTGTAATTTTGGTATATATAGCGACATTTTGGGGAAAGATTGTCCTTAAAAGAGAGCGCTGTTGACTTTGCATCCCACACGTGCTTGAACTTCGACCCTGCCCAAACCAGCCCCTCCCTCATCCCCTACTGTTTGAGGGGGTTTATGTTACATGTAGCTTAAAGAGGTCTTCATCTGTCCCTTTTATTTCTGAGTTTGAATGACTCGTTTGTCTCTGAGTTGAGTGCCACTTCCAAAACCAGAGATGCTTCAGCTCTAGTTAGAGGAAATAATACACACTCTACATTTGATTTCTTCTGTGATATTTTCCATTGTGGAATAATTGAAGAAGTAATTATAGGTTGGGTGGAACAGTGGTTTGCACTGTCGCCTCATAGCAAGACGATTCTGGGTTTGTTGTGAATGTGAGTGTAAAAGATTGTTTGTGTCTGCATGTTGTCGCTGGGATACTCTGGCAACCTGTCCAGGTTTCACCAGCCTCTCTCACAATGTTGGCTGGGATCGGCTCCTGTGACACCTAAAGGATAAGCGGTATAGATGGATGGATGGTTGGTTGCTGCTTTGATCCAGACTACAGAAGAGGCAGCTCCAGTAGGCAAATGATTATCAGTGATCACCAAACAAAATAATTATAAAGGAGCAAAAAGACAGATGTACACACACAGTAACACACTTTAACACACTGTAACACACAGTAGCCAGTTCCTGAATCCTCCACTATGTTTACACATGTGGCCTTGGTGTTTTCCCTCAGTCAGTCTTCGTTCGTTCTCGCCCGTTTACATGTGGCAGCTTCTCTCTGTTTATCTGATGTCCCTCTCTCGGACCCTGTCTGTGCTAATCATAGGCTGTCTGGGAAGATGCAAGGTAATATTTCAACATCAAAAGGACCGCATGACAGGCTGCAGGCTGACACTGTGCACATATGACAGCCTTCATGGGCAGTAAATGAGTTGTCACTGCCGTATGACTTGCGATACTGCTGATGTATCATGGACGACACTGGGCTTCTAAAAAAAGTATTATAAAGCTATTACTATTTGCTATGTTGTATCAACTAACTTTATTTGATAGTTAAGGCACGTTTAGTCAAGAACTGCAATTTAGTGCAGTTTTGAAATACTAATACTTGTCTTGAGTATTTCTATTATACCTAACTTCTCTTTTCTTCGATTTCAGAGTCAAACATTCTACTTTTTACTCCTCCACATCATCAGACAAGTCAAAGTGCAGATTTTACATGAAACACGTACGATCACTATAAAATACAATGTATTGTAATAGATACCAGTGGTTCCCAGTCTTGTTTCTTGTGACTTATTTGTTCCCAGCTGACATTGGGGGAGAGACAGGGTACATCCTGGACAGGTTGGCAGTGTATCACAGGGCCAACCATGGAGTAATATACAAACATTTACAATCACATTCACATTCACATCTTTAGATAATTTAAAGTCTTCACTTAATCCCAATCTGCATGTCTCCTTGTAGAAGGAGGCCTGATTACCTGCAGAAAAACACAGAGACACAGGTAGAAAATGCAAAATTCACTCAGAGAGACCCCGACCAAGGGTCTGCTGTGAGGTGACAGTGCTAATCGCTACATCACTATGCTGCCATCCAACAATCAAATTATTAGTCTAATTATCCTTTATTCTAAAAGAGTGAAAAGACGACAGTCCAAAAATAATCGCAATTTTAATACATTACACCTCAGATATGCCTTGTGACCATAGACTGCTTGTGACCCTTATGGGGGGCTTGGCCCTCATATATGGTATACATAACATATAAAGTGAAAGCTCCCCCTTCTTCAGCTACAACAGGGAACTGCCTACTACACTTTGATGCGTCAATATATAAGAATGTCATATGCAGTATGATACTATATCGGTTACAGGGGCTATATCTTGCAGGACAAGTACATTTAGCCGATAGTACCTTTGCTATTTGTATAGTTGCACTTTTGTTATTCATCTACTTACAGAAGCGAAAGATGTAATGCCTCTCCCACAACTTTGTGTTACTATGAGTGCATGGAATGCATATGTGTATACTATTTAATTAATTATTTTCCTTCAGAATAGAGCAGGATATGATATTGTCCTCAACCAAGGTAAAACTCCTTCCTCAGTTCATATAGTGGTGAATGTATAATCTAAACAGATACAATACAGTGCAGGTATTTAAGTCATATTTGTTTAAGAACTTAGATGTACTTTCCTGTTGAAATTTAAGAAAGTACTTTCTTGTAGTTGAATTGAGGAGCAGTGTGCTGGGGATGGATCTCAGCTTTGACGAAGGAAATGGAATGGAAAAAAAGCCTCTTGGCGTCAGCTGCTGTTTTTCCAATCTGACAGTGTAGCTGTAAAGTTCAGGGTCTGGATATTAAATCAGAATAGATTTCCACTCAAGGTTTTTAAGAGACTCTCTTTACATAACAAAACGCAGGCCTGGTCGCTGCATGATATTCACAATGAACAGCTATGAGTCGAGAACGCTGTTGGTGGATTTTAGCAGGTAGATTAAATACAGGGTTAAATCTGTTCTCCCTTGTGGCCCCTGAACATCAGCTGGTAGTGTTTACGAGCACCGGCATGTGGGCTTGAACGGTTCACATCCTTGGGCAACTAAAGATCCTGATGGCAGCGTCAGTGAGGTGTTGCAGCAGGTCTGCTCCTGCTGGAGTGTGTCTAAGTCCCCCCCCCTTTCTTTATTACAAAATGTATGCGTAGGGGAAGTCATCACAGTGCAGAGAGTTTATCCTTCAGGACTCTTATTAATACCTCTCATGCCAGCACGCCACCCATCCACCCATTCCATCTCTCTGTCAGTCCAGCAATCCAGCAATCCATCCATCCATCCATCCATCCATCCATCCATCCATCCATCCATCCATCCATCCCTCCTTTTTTGAATGTGTCACAGTAAGGAGCCTGCTTAGCAGCTTCTTTATCGGTTTTCATGGACAACAGTTGCTACAAGATTCCTAAGATTATAAAGTCATTGATCTGTGAGGTGTCCTGATATGGAGCACATGATCTTAGCTTTTTGGTTTTGTAGCATTGCAAGGCTTACAATGCAAGGCCTTGTTTTTATCCACTCGATTAAATATGCGTCAGTCTTCGTTACATGTGCATATGTGGTGCGAGATATCCTGTAATTTACTTCTCCTCAGGTATCATATCTCACCAGGACAATAGAGGATTGTTAGGTCTTGCAGTAGAGCAATTTACTAAGGTGTATGTGTGTAAAAGTGCCTGCCCACATACATCTCAGATTTTACTGCTGCATGCTTACATGGCTCCACCTGACTCTGACTGGGAAATGTCATTTGGATTTCATGCATTCCCATAAAAGTAAAATATCTGTGACACAGATGTTTCAGACTAAAGGGAGAAACGAGAGCATATAATAGAAAGCATGTGTGGATGGTTATGGTGCATAGTATAGGGGCACGCAGGCCCGGCACAAACAGCCCACATAAACACACACATACACACACACACCCTCACTGTATATGCGGTATGTGCTATAAGGCCTGGACATAATTTATGGGTTGAGGTAGTCAAGACAAACCTGTGTAAAATGTGATCTGCCTTGTTTTCAGCAGCTCATATACTCAGCATGGCCTCCACTATTTAAGCTTTACTCAACACTGACAACATGTGTTTTTGTGATTTTTGGGTGTTTTTTTCCTTTATTATAGAAGAGCAAACAAGGAGGTATACAGAGTTATAACATGCAACAAAGTCTCACAGCTGAAACTGAACCAGCCACATTGGTTTTATGGTATCGGTATTTACCACCAGACCACTGGATGTCCCATTGCACCATTTTCATTTGTGGTCCCTGTGACTCGCCCTTATACCATTACTGGAATCTTACCAAATGTGTAGGGGGCTCTGAAGTAATTAAAGCTGGTATATGAGTAACTTTAAAAATGTACATAAATATGAAAAGTAAATGTACTTTGTTACATTCCCCCCCTGATACATTCTTGACAGTCATTCTTGTCACTGCAGTGCACTGCAAGAACCAATGGAAATACAGACTCTTTGTCGATTTTTTATGCTGCACTGATTTAACATACATTTATTACGAGCATGAATCCAGAATCAAACATTTTGATTAATATGTTTAACATGATAGGTTCAGATTAAGTTGTCAGATTATAAAATGACATGGAGTCATTCAAGTGAACAGAGATTGCAAGCTGTATTTAAATTGTGTGATTACAAAAGCATGGATGTAATTCTGCCGACTTCTAAGCCTTGTGCGTTCCTCTTTCAATGGCTGCAGATCCAGGGCAGGTATTAGTGGTTGGATGGTAAAATTTGAAGTTGTTCTCAGCCTTCTGAACCTCTGTCAGAAGCTTTTTCTCCTGCCGGGGTTGCGTAGAACCCTAAATGTTGATGTTGCTGGTTGTGTTTGTGTGTTTGTGTGTATGTGTGTATGTGTGTGGGAGATCCTGGCGGGAGAGAGCGACTGAGTCGGGGAGCAAAGCCGAGTAAACCTGTGTGTTTACTTTACAAGCTTGTTCCCAGAGAGCAGGAGCTGGTGGTGCACCAGGGTTTCACTGTGTGCTGGGCTCGACCCTCCGAGGGAAATCTGATTATTTATATAAGCAGGAAAGCCTGGGAATCAACCAGAGCAAAGGTTCTGCAGGAGGGCATGACAATGAGCTTTGGACATAAGATGAGTAACCATAGGGAAGGATGTTGATGTACCAACTTTAATATGTTTTCGAGGTGACCAGAATATTTATTTATGCCCTTTCTTTTTATGAATTGCACATCTATGGGATCTCAGCAGTGAATCTTGAATTCATTTAACTCGTCTCTCTGATTAAAAAATATAGCGACAGCTTGTCTGTTTTTCTTGATTGAGCTCTGTGAGCTTGTGGGTTTGTGAGTGGAGTATCTGTCCTCCGCCATTTCCTGAACTAGCCGAGGGGGAGAAGATATTTATGGGGCACAGACATTTTTTTTTTTTCTCTGAAGCTGAATTCAAGTCAATAGTTGTTCTTTTCCGGAACGTTCTGCAACTCGTTGATACAATAAACTCTGCTCGCTGCCTTTTTACATTCCCTGTTTATAATAAGCTGTTTGAATTCTAACAGAGCTCCAGTCAGAGTTATTACAGTTTGTTCTTTTTGTAATACTTGATAGACGTCCAGTCTGAGTTCAGTACTGTGATGGAGCACTTAAGCTGTGATATCTTTGGATATATCTGAGTCACTGACATGTTAGATATTGTGTTAATGTGGAATGAGAGGCCATAACTTCCTCTGGTACAGTACAGACAGTAATTTGCCACCGCATTCAGGTACTGTTACACTACATGCGGTGGGAGAAAGTACCACTGCAGTTAATTTCTGTCCTGCTTAAAAACACCAGTTGTAATATTTTGACATAAAGAAAGTCTCCATTATAGATTAATGCAAGTCAACACCATTTACTTTGCTCCGCTTTTTTTATCTGGAGGCTATATGTTAGATAATAATGTTCTGAGACATGTCCATTATCAGCTGAAGCTCAATACTTTTAATAGTAATTTTTCCGCTTCAGGCTTTTTGTAAACAGTGACTGAGATAAAATGCAGCGAGTTCTTCGTCCAATCAGAAATGTTCAGTGATGCAAGACCCATCCCCAAAGTTTCTTAACTTCTGAAAAGTACGACACTACAACCAGGACTAATTTTCTTTTCAAAAATAAAATCATAGTCCAGTATTTGGGGATGGGGGCACACTTGGGAGATGAACTGGAACTTGACTTAACTGTCCTATGTTTAAGTTGTATTTATTTTTGTAATATATTTGAAATAAAAAAAGGCCTTGACCAAAAATAAATAAAAGATTACCACAGAGTCTTAATTATTCCTTGGTCCCTGCAGTGGAAACGAGTTGCATTAGACATAATAACGTTTGTAGTCCTAAAAATGTGTTATAATATCTCTCTCAATGGATTATGTGTGTGAAAATCTTCGCACTATATTGATATTTGGTGTGGATGTTTATAAAAATTGGATTGAGGCACTGTATGCATGGCTATCCTCACCACACTTTATGTCTAAAAATATTTCTCTGAGGGACAGAGGAGTCTTCTGGAGTAGGAACATATGAGACCAGTTTTCCTTCATGACTTGTTGCCCAGATTTTTATAATCTATCGTCTGGAGGTGCTGCTGGGACCTTATGTGAAAGAAAAAGTTCTATTACGTCTCTGTCCTTTACTTTATTTCTAAACAGGTAAAGTAACGTTGTTTTTCACATTTGCTCTGACCTTGTGTGTTGCAGCCGGTAAGACTTTTTTATTTCGATTCTTGATGAGAAAATGCTCCTTTGGCCATTTGAGGAGTGTCCAAGTGTCAAACATGCTTCTCTTCTTCAAAGGGCCTTGTTTTGATAACTTTATGAATGTTCAGCTATAATTTTATTTTTTTTGCTCTCATTCTGAAAACTTGTGGAAGTGTCATTAGACCTGACTTTGGTTTATTTTCATAGACGTGACCTAGGACTGCTTTGAGGTATATGAATCATTTTTACTTCGGATTCTTTCACGTCAGGCTGAATGATTGCTGTGATTAGCTTTTTTAAAAACAAAATGCTAACATGCTGAGGTTAAATAGGTTCAATGTTTACTGTTGTAGTTTAGCATGTTAGCACGTCAACATTTGCTAAGTGGCCATCACAGGATGGAACAACATCCTAGAACCAAGCAACTAGTAACGCTAAGAGTAATTGTAGACTGTTTATGAAGTTGGATGTCATGACTGCTTTCCTAAAGTGAAGCCAAAAAATATTAAATACATGTTGAATATATTTTCTCAAAGCTAGTTTGTGTCATTTAAGTTAGTTCATATCACTTTGATGTTTGTTCAATTGTTCTTATAACACTGATACATTAGTTTTACCATTAACCTTTGCTTTTAGAAGCCATAAAAACAACTCACGTCATGATTGACAGCTTCACGATTGGTCGAGCGTGTGTATCAACAGGGTTTTGCAACTGCTGCTGCTCCAAAGAAGATTGCGTCTGCACAGGCTATTTGACACCAGATCTTTTTTTTTTCCTTCTCTGTCGCTCATGAGCTATGAGAGACTATTACCCTATCACTTTTACTCTCACTAGGCAATTGGCTCATGTATAAATCAACATTTTGAAGAGAAATGTCCATTGTTCAAACCTCTTAAGTATTTTGTGGGATAAAGTATAATTATGAAACTAGATTCTAGGTTATGATCTTTGTGTGGATGACAGCTAAAGCATTCAAACTAAAAGGCTATGAACTCTTATGAATGTATACATCGCTAAGCGGATATTTAAACATTCAGATGATTTGACAATGCTTTATTATATTATTCATACTTCATTTCAGTTTTTTCCCTTAAAAGTTTGATATATGTCTTTAAAGTGAAAAGGGAAAAAAAGTCCTGGAACAGATATATTTTGAAACCAAGATAGGACGTGAATAAGTTTTTCCTGCTGTATCCCTGGAAGACGAGAATGAAGAGAAGTTTCCAGGACTGTGAACCTGGGACTGTAACTGCAGAGCTGATGACTGATCTGATCTGTTATTTAAGCAGAATCCAGCTGTGGAATAACAGCTGTTTGTTTCATACAGGTATTGAGAACACAGCTGTCCACACCTAGAGGAAGCACCAGTAGTAACTAATACATCGGAAATCTGACTTATACTTAATAGACAAAGTTTTAAATTAAACCCATTTACTACATATCATACATATTACTTTACAGCCATTCTTTAAAACTTACCATAGCCTTCAAAATCATTCTAACTAACGATTTCTGACTAACAATGTTAGTCTGAAATTGTTGCCGCTAGTGGAGCAAGAGGATACATTCAGTGTGAGGGTTATGCCATTTTGTATCTAAATGAAAAGGCTTCCTCTTGAGTGCTGGTCACGTTTGGAGATGAGTCGTCTGATGTGGTTCAACCTTTATCCGTCTTAACTTTGTTAAACTTGACTCAAATGCCACCGGCTTCAGCTGTCAGACTGTCAGTGTGTTTGGGGAGGGTGACGCTAAATTTAGCATGTTAACATTTAACATTATCATACTCTAACAACAGCTTTAGCTGTGTTAACGCTCATCTCAAAGCACAGCTGCAGCTGAGGATGACGGGAATCAGGTATTATGTTCAGCTATTTCCTGTCAGGCACAAGTGTTGGATCACTGGAGATTTTGCAAAAGTATGAGAAGTCATGAGAATTCATTTTTCTGGGAACCATGTTTAATCAATCCATTCTTTTTGGATGTATTTCACTCTGGTCTGTAAATGTTGACAACTGGGAGACTGGCCTCCATCTCCAGGAATGGCATGCTTTGCTAAATAGTGAGCAGTGCAGTAAAATGTATGTGATTTGCAGTAAATGGGCTATAACACACAAACGCACCAGTACGGTCCTTTGAGAGTCTCGATATGTAGAAGCAAAGGTCAATTCTCCTCCTCTATGCAACACAAGCAGCCTTTACATAAACGCTCTGCAGCACATGGTAAACATATTTTTGACTTCCAAATGCACACAAGCCATCAGGTGTTTGCATTTCATTAGCTATGAAAAGCCAGGAGGAGTTAAACCCGGTTAAAGGGCTCTCAGTGGGAAGTTGCTGTAACCTGAGGCTGCAGGAAATGGAAGAAAGAAAAGCAATGAGATTATATGTGAGGCCACAATGAAAGAAGCAAATCAAGGGTGAAATAAGTGTCAGAAAATTCATCAACACAGGTCACACAAGACCAAGGAGGTTTTTACCTCAGGTGTTTGTTTGTTTGTTAGCAAGATTATGCAAAAACTATTGGACGGAAACATGGTGGAAGGAAGCTGTATCAGCAAAGAAACTATTACATATTTGAGGGGATCTTGATCAGGGTGCAGATTTTTACCTGCAGGGAGATTTAAAAAATTCCGCGAATAATTCATTAATCTTCATGTTGAGGGGACTAATATTTATTCAATTGTAGATGGTTTGTTGGTTTGTCTGTAGGATTATGATTAACTACTGTATGGATGTCAAGTGTAAGGGCGGGACATGAACCAAGAAAGATCCCATCACATTTTGGGACCGATCCAGATCAGGGGGCAGATCCAGGAAAAATGTTGTCCTCAATTTCTTTAATGTATCAAGATAGGGCGTTTTTGGAGCTTTTCAGAATAATATTTGGTTATGAAAAAAACTGATATTTATGAGATTTAAAACATCGAGAATTGAAATGTGGTTTCACAAGGGGACTGTTGGGCCTTGGCAGTTGTATGTGCTCCACTGGGTGCCATTCTAGTTACTTCAGCTTTATTTTAAAGATCTGCTTGTGCATTTGGTTCTTAATTCATGGACAATCCCAGTTTCCAGACAAAAGGAAAAACTGAGGAAAGTGTGCTTTAATATCAGGTATCATTACAAATTCTGCCTGCTGCTCAAAAATAGAGTAAACTTGGGCATGAGTTCAACATCAACAGGTCTAGATTTGTTTCCCATAGTGAATATGGAGCATTAGCAGACATGTTGAAGCTGGTGGAGATCCCCTGCTCCCTGTCAGGGCGTTACAATACAGCACAGTATAGACCTCTAACACCTGAGTGAACAGTACGTGAGCTGGAGGCTTGTACCCAGTTTCGTACTATTGTCCAAACCGTAGTGCTGCAGCTCTGAGTGGTACGACGCTGATCCTGCTGTTATTTCAATGGTGAGATGTCAGGAAAATGTTGTTTTTGGCCTGTGATGACGACCAGGAAACATACATACAGTGAAAATTCCCACAGTGCTGTGGTAGCTTTGTCTTGTGTCATGTCTAATTTAATGCAGATAACCCTACTTTGCTGATATATTTTAAGGTTTACAATAGAGCCTGTTGCCTGTACAACATTTATTTTGTGGATCAAAACAACATATTAAAAGGGACAACTGCAGACTTAAGGAATGAAGCATTAATGAATAATTAAGTAATAACAGCGATAGCTAGACCAAAAAATAACTTATAACTACGTTATTAGCAAAAAGGAGAACCTTTTTCATATTTGACAGTGTGGCAGTGCATACTTTGCTAATCTTTGTCCTTTTTTTGTTGTTGCGTGATTTGGGCCTTGAAATCGTAAACGAAATTTGGAAAGAATCAAATTTTTTTTCTCGTCTGTTTGACTAATGGCGAAATAATTCGAGGTGGCTTGTCGGCGCTGCATCGGTCCAGTTGAAGTCATATCTGGGACTCAGGGTCTCTTTCCCCTCTTCCTCCACAATTTGTCCTTTCATATATTCTTTCAATCGCTCATTCATTTATGCATTCATTCCTTAACTCATAATAATAACGAAATAAAAACTCCATATTAATTTCGTAAGAACTGAGGCTCTACTATGTTGTACGTCTGCTGCTACCGTAATCTCACCACAGTTACGATTTAATGGGCCTTCTTTCATACAGTTATAAAGCACAAAATAAATGGAAATTCCATTGTTTTGTGGCAGTTATTATGTCTTTTATTGAGTGAAATAAAAAACATGCTTCCAATTAAAACTCCCGTTTTCCCCTTATATATCTAAGCAAATGTTTGGTTCCCATGAATACAGAGACGTAAATACAAAATTAAAGTGTGTGCTATTTTTTTTCTTTTAGCCTTGTGGTCAAACTGACATCATGCGTCCTGCTCTTTCCATCTTCTCTTTTAGATCGGAAGCCAGTGTCTGTGCATGTGTTTGGGATGAAGCACCTGTGGGATGTTCACTTCCTCCTGCTCGTCCTCCTCTGCCTGTTAGGAGCTGTCACATCACAGGTCAACCCAGGTATGTGCTTACAAAAGATAGCACGTTTTATCCTCCAGTTCTTTGGATTTCACCGGCTGTATTCACACGATACATTCAGTTGGAATGAGATCGTATTCAACACTCTGTGAACACTACAAAGTGACTTTTCTGGGTTGTGTTTTTTGGGGTTTGCTGCTGCAGTCCGTCAATCCAGACTGCAACTGATTCAGATTCTGGATAAGTGCTGCTTTGTGGGAGCCATGTGTTCCCCTCTCTCTGGTCTGGCTTCTTTGATCCCAGCATGCACGTTTTTCTCCAGCTCTCCCTTCACCATACGGGTGGTTTATTGGTGATGCCAATACTTATTTTTTCTTCTTCAAGGAAATAGAGTAGCAACATTTGGACGGCAGAGTCAAGAAGGAACCAAAGAGAGGTTTTTGGTTATTGTTGAAATTGTCGAAATATGGCAGATATTTGCCAGTAAAAACCCTGGAGTCGCTACTGTTTTTGATTTCAGTCTAAAAGCTTCTGTCATCAAACTTGGTTTTCTTTCTTGTTGAAAGGATAATGATTGAATATACTCAGATCCAAACAGTTATTAATAATGGTTCTGTCAAAAAACAGATTTTATAGACTGATCTCACTCAGTGCTTAAAAATAAAAAAAATCACTTCCACAACCTTCTGCCTTACTCCACCCCACTTCTACCTTCAAAATAAAACGTTTGTATTATATTCTGCAGTGTTTTACATCAATTCCATTTTGATAAAGTTTGAAAATGAAAACAACCATGAGGTTATGATGACAACTGTAAAGCTGCCCCGGAGGGGTTTTCTACCCAAGAAGAAAAACTACAAACATTACATTTTTTATGTTTAAACATGAATATATTCCACAACAGCTGGAGCACTTCTCCATACACTCAATCAATCATGCGCACAAAAACATACACACAGACACGCCACATGTAAACATGCTCTAAAACCTGGCTTATATTTGTCATTCATGCATTCTTTGTGCCAAAACTAACAGAAATAAAAGAGCTTTTTATTCGGACTTCAAAGAAAGCAAGGGAAGAAACGGGAGAGTTGAGTGAGATAGAGATCATAGAGTGTGTTTATAGAGGGAGTTTTCGAGTAAAATAGAGTGTTCAAGCTGTGGTTGCTTTCATGCTTGTCTGTATATGTTAATAGCAACATTTCTGACCTCTTTAATGAGACGTAAATGTAACATAAGATGCTTTTTTTATTTTCAAATTTTTATACACAATCATAGAGTTTTGGATTCAGCAACAAAAAAACGTCAACATGAATATTTTATGAGATATCGCTCAACTACACTTAATAAATAATTTGAGTGTTTGACCCCTGTGGGACTTCTCTCTCTTGACTCTATTCTTCAGTGTGTGTGTGTGTGTGTGTGTGTGTGTGTGTGTGTGTGTGTGTGTGTGTGTGTGTGTGTGTGTGCGCTCGCTCACATGCATTTACCCGCGTGCACATGCATGCTGTGGATCCAGCTATCCCACTGGAGTCTGTGGCTAATGCATACCAGACATTCTGACAGCAGGAAAGTGCATTGAAATAAGCTCTGTCTTTCTCCCCAACACTTGTGTGTGTATATGTGTCTGTGCAAGTTTGTGTGGTGTGCGTTTCCCAGTACTTGACCACTCATAAGTCATGGAAAGGACTGTTTGTGCATCTCATCATGGTCAAAGTTCAACAAGTTCACCATTAGATTTGTTTGTAAAATCTGACCCAGGGGATTTCTTCTTCGCAAAACCACCAGCGACCTGCTCTAATATATAGAAGCAGGATATATCCACCTATAATTCTGTCTGATGCTGTAGCGCTTCTGCATTGAGAAGAGGGTTATTTTTCCACAGTCTGGAAATATTCATGGCTGAATTTAGTAGTGCTGAGATGTTGAGTGATGCCAACTTTCCCCTGTTTAAAATTCCCCTGCAGTGGAGTTATACCATCCCTGTCTTTTCCATTTTACTAGTGAGTGGGCGAACTTTATTTCACTGTGGAGAGGGAAGGCGGATGTGTGGACATACAGGCCTGAGCAGAGCAGCCAAGTATCATGTAGTGTTATTATTGTGTGGGCTTCTACTTGTGATGATGTTTCACATATATCCCAAATGAATGAATGAATGCATTAGTACTTTTTCTTTCGATCACCAAACTCAAACTCTAATGACTTTAAAGTGAGACTAACTTAGTATTATTTAAGAAATAGTTTTACACTCACCAATCAAAAGCAGAAATGCTGCTCGCCCCATTTAAAACCCTAGGGTTGTGTTGTAGTATGGACGGGCATTCACTCCCTGGTTCTTTAAGGCTTATCAACTTCCAGAAATCAAAGCGTTGCTAACACTTAGTTTCAGTAACAGTCAATTTGCTTCCTGTTTACACACCAGCACGCACATGCCCAGTGTGCATAAATGGCCTCATACTCAGGTGTGTTGGTATGGATCGTGGAGATTACTTCTGATACTGAGATGAATATCTTGTCTGGATGCAGATTTTGTTAAGTTAGTGAAAGCAGCAGGTCATAAACCCCGGGGGTTAGTGCGGGTCGTCCTCTACCCAGAAGGTCGGCGATTCAATCCCAGTCTACCCCATCTTCAAGCTGCAATTTCCTTGAGCAGTATACTGAAACCCCAAATTGCCCCTGATGGCTGAATCGTTCTCATAGTAAAAGTGCTGCCCATAGATGCACTGTATGAATGTTTGTGTGAATGGATGGATTATGAAAAACTGTACCGTTAAGTGCTTCTGTGTTAATGCAGGTGACCCCTTTTAAATTTCATGTCATTTTTTGAGTCATTGTGAATATCAAAATATTGATTTGTGCAGATTTAAAGCAAGTGACTGATGAGGATCGTGAGCTGTGATCCTGCAGTTCCCACTTGTGACTGCAGTGGCCACTGTTTGGCAAGGTAGACGATGCCAATTTTAGGAAGCAATAAAGTAGACAGTAAATGAAAAGAAAAACACAACCATAACTTCCCTGACCTATAACGGACAGGTATTATGTAGCAGACGTGAGCAGCGAGTTGCGTGACTACTCAGTGTGTGTGGGTGTGAGTGTGTTTGGAGTGAGCTGATGGACAGCAAACACTACAGAACAAGCCTGCCTTTCAGTAGTCAGGGTGCGGTAAAATCAAGAAGTTTGGGGGGGTTGGGGTATTGGTCCGTTTCTCCTTCATCTCCCTCTCTCTCTTTCTCTCCCTCTCTTCCTTAACCACACAAGGCTGGTATTTTTCCACCTTTTCTAGGCTGATATTTTTAGATGCTGTGGCCAAATGTGAAGCCTGATGGGTGGTGGGGTTGGTGTGTGTGTGTGTCTGTGTAGGGGCGGTTAGTCTTCTTATGTGTGTGTGTGTGTGCGTGTGTGTCTAAAGGCACACCGCTCGCCCCCGAGGTCACCTCTGAGTGGGTTGGGTAGATAAATAAACAAGGCAAAAGCCAACATTTGCAAGAGCGGTCATGCATCCGGCACGACACACTGAAACCCCTCTCTCTCTTTTTCTGAATCTCTGTGGGATGTGGTTGAAGACTCTGATAATGACTATTATTTTCTTCAATTATGTCCCAGGCAATTACTGTGTTTTCCCCCAACGGGTGATGCTGCACTGTCTGTGGTTTGCAGCTTCTCTGTATATTTCTGGCAAGGCCTCACAGGAAAAACTACACAACTCATGTCGCCACCTCATACCACATGACATGCACATTATGGCCCCAGCATTTCCTCTAAGAGCTCTGGGCTTTATGACAATGTTTCATGCCAGTGTGGAGACAGGAGATTCAGCACCATGCTCCTCTCCTTCTCCGTCTCAATTCCTGTTTACACTCTTCACCTCTCTGTGAATTGGGCTGTGCGGAGGAGCACCAACCACCTCAAACCCCATAACCTCTCCCTGGACCGGGCTGCAACCCTGTAACAAGAGGACAGATACAACATTTCAGCCTCCAGAAGCCAGATATTATCGTTCTTAATGTTCCACTTTATTTCTAAATATTATCCCACTCTGATTTGATTTTGAACGATTTCTTGGAGATCTCTGTTGTTGCCCTTGAAGCCGGTTTTGACGACTTGTGTTTCACTGCAGCTATGATCCGTGCAGTCTGAGCGCCCCACCTATGATCAAAATGGTTTTGTAATTGTGATTTCAGCCGAGCTCTCCACTAATATACAGGGAAATGGAGACGAGTGAGACGGTTTAAGGTTGATGTGGTCTGTTTATAGGCAAGGCGATGTAGTGCGAGGGGTAGAGAGGAGGGAAGGGGTGTAAACAGATAGCGGGATAAATGATGAGGACTGAGGGGAAGAGGGCTGAGGAACAACGGTTTGAGAGGACAAGATGAAAGAAAGACAGAGGAGGCAATTGTCGACATCTGGAAGAGTTTTTGTTTGTGCCTCTTTCAAACTGTCACGGTGTCACTGCCAAGACTGAGCCTGCATGCGTGTGTGTGGTTACATCTACGCCTGCCTTGTGTGCACACGACATGTGAGCTGTGTATCAGATCTGGAGCCCTCGTCCAACCCTTCAGGGGTTTCCACATCTTGACTTTTAAGCAAATATTTGGAGGAGATGAAGAGAGAATCGCAGGGAGAGAAAAGGGGAGGAAAGACAAAGCAGGAGAGGGACAGAGACAGCCTTGAACCTCCGTCTCTGCTGTTGCTGGCGTCTTCTCAAAGGCTTTTCTGTGAGTCAAGGGGCAGAGTTAACAGGGTCAGGATCCCCTAAACTTCTGCCTCCAGCTCCACTGCATCATATACAGAAATCAAGTTTTTTCAAAAGGCTCTTTCATCCACATATGAGGGCACCTAGTGGTCACATCCTGTTTTGCGGAGTTATCAGTGTTAGACCAAAACAGCCCAACCGTTTAGATAACACATGATGGAAAAGTGCCCTTTTACTTTTCCTCATGGAAACACCCCTTCATTCATTCAGAGTCTTGTAAAAGTTAATAGATACCATGCCGGCTGTGTCACGCTCAGTTAACCACGAACCCGCTGAGTCCTAATGGGATGAAGCATTTCTAAATCATGGTTTTAATTTGAATCGAGTCTCGCCACCGAAGGAGACAGAAGAGAGGAGAGAGGGATGAGACCACACAGGAGGTCAGGATGGAGAGGAGACAAAAAAAGTAAGGATGAGGGGGTGTATGCAGGAAACAGAGGGCACATTGCTTCTATTGACCACACAGTGGAGGCGTGATGGACTCAGACCAGACAGTTTTACCACACACACACACACCCACACATACACACACACACACACACACACACACACACACACACACACACACACACACGTTTGTGATACCACTGCTATTTGAATTGGCATTGAATGTATCCAGCTTATTATTTCAATGAAGCAACCACAATTTGAGAGCGAAATGTGTGTGTGTGTGTGTGTGTGTGTGTGTGTGTGTGTGTGTCTGTCTGTGTGTGTGTTCTCTCACCCAACTGCTTCACCCAGCATCATTAGGAGCTGGGAGTTCTGTTGTAGAAATGTCTGAGTGTGTCTGGTGAATGTTTGAGTAAACCAGATGTCTGGTTGGTCTGATACAAGTGAGTGTATAGGGGCATGTTTCAGTGTGTTAACAGATAAAAAACAAATTGAATTTAAATGAACTAAAACTCAGGTAGGGGACAACAATTAGATTAAACTAATCAGATAAACAATAAAAATAAAATTCTCTGATTGACATTCAATTTTTTTTATAGAATTGTGCATGTTGAGCAATTAAATATAAATTATTCGAATACAGGCTGACACAGGTGATCCATAGGCCAATTTCTGTCCATTTTTGACAAGACAGACATTTTACCATAACGGAAAAGTAAGAACTCTAAATATTGCTCTATTGCTCAAAATATAAAAGTACGTCAGGCAGAAAATATGGACCCAAACAGAAAATAGCGTTGTCAACAGTTTCATCAAATTTATTTCTGGATTTTCCAGAATTACAGAAAATCGGACTTGACGTAAGTGAACATGGAATGACTGCAAAGTGTAAAGGATGTACCACCAAAAATAAACTAAAAAAGCTGATGACAGTACTTGTTATTAGTCACTTATTTTACCTCGTGGTAAATAGTGTTTATGGCAGAACAAACAGTGGATATTGGTCTTGTAGTTTTTTGCTGACCTCTATTACAGTTATGATGTTCACTTGCGTTTATTTGTGCCTCAGGTGTGTGTCGGTATCCTCTGGGCATGTCAGGAGGGCAGATACAGGATGAGGACATCTCTGCCTCGAGCCAGTGGTCTGAATCAACCGCCGCTAGATATGGAAGGTCAGTCACACACACACACACACACACACACACACACACACACACACACACACACACACACACACACACACACACACACACACACACACACACACACACACACACACACACACACACACACACACACACACGCTTCACAGTGTGTTTGCCCTATAATGAGTGTGTGGGTGCAAGGTGCCTGTGCCTGTTTATTTGCAGTTAACCACAATCTGGGGTATCAGTTCAACTTACAGCCACATGGTTAAGGAAGCCTATATATGTGTGTGTGTGTGTGCGTGTGTGTGTGTTGCAAAACTTGGGTGGCCGTCACTCAGTATCAGGATAATGATGTAATACACATTCTCCATCCATTCTGGCTGTGTTTTCAGTTCTGCCCAGCTCCTTCTCTCCCGTGCCAGCCCCTTGCCCCAAAAATGAACAGTTTAAGAAGAATTTACAATGCAGCCTTTCACCCAGGTGTTTCCATAACAGGCTTTAAAAACTGAAACCCACCACCACATTCCCTTTTACTTTCCTCTCCCCATTCCAATTTCATCCTGTCCCAATATTTCTTCTGCCACGCTCTTTTCCCTTTCCTGCTGTAATTCTTCTGCGGCCGTCCATCCACCCACTGTTCATCCCTCAATCGTCCCTTCTCCATTCATCTCTCTCCAGGCTGGACTTCGAGGAGGGCGATGGTGCGTGGTGTCCGGAAATAACAGTTGAGCCAGACAGCCTGAAGGAGTTCCTCCAGATTGACTTGCGCTCCCTCCACTTCATCACCCTTGTGGGCAGCCAGGGTCGGCACGCTGGAGGCATCGGCAATGAGTTTGCCCAGATGTACAAGATTAAGTACAGCCGTGACGGAAGCCGCTGGATCTCGTGGAGGAACAGACAGGGCAAGCAGGCAAGTCAATCCACCAATCAGTAAACTGGTTGGTTTAGGTGTTACTGTATGGTGTACTTCAAGATTTATGACAAACTTCTGATAAAGATCTGTCTTCAGGTATTGTTTTTAAGGCATTTAGTTACTTTTACGAGATATGACTGTGTTAATAGAAACAATAGAGGTAACTTTTAAGCTAAATCAATATTTTTCATTATGATATAAAGGGGCCATTTTTTCTCAGTCATTAGTGAGTTCCTTTGTGTGTTTGTTTGCAGGTGATTGAAGGAAACAGAAACGCCTATGACATTGTACTAAAGGACCTCGAGCCACCCATCATCGCTCGCTTTGTCCGCTTCATGCCCGTCACAGACCACTCCATGAACGTTTGCATGAGAGTGGAGCTCTACGGCTGTGAATGGCTGGGTAAGACGTGAGAGAGGACTGATGAGAATATAGAGAACATACGTAAGGATTGATGAGTTTATAGAGGACACGTAAGGACTGATGAGGGTATAGAGAGGATACGTAAAGACTGACGAGGGTATAGAGAGGTTCTTAGGGACGGATGAGGGTATAGAGAGGCCACATAAGGACTGATGAGGTTATAGAGAGGACACATAAGGACTGTGCGGGTATCACCCTTCACATTTACAGTACATTCACATTTACAGTCAATTTAGAGTGTTTCAATTAATCTTTGCCCAACCTGCATGTCTTTGGACTGTGGGAGGAAGCCAGAGTATCACCGGGCTGCCCCACTACAATAATGACACAATGCATTTTTCTTCCAGTATTAGACACCCCCCCCCCCCCCACTTCTGTTCTTTTTACTTTCATTCTCACTTTAATCCAAGATTTCACCGTTTTTGAGTTTGTTTTTGAGTTTTCTCACCAAAAATAAAAAATCTGCTTTACAGATGGTCTCGTGTCGTACAACGCTCCAATAGGAGAACAGATGAACTCGCCTGATTACCCTGTTTATGTCAACGACTCTGTCTATGACGGAGCAGTCATCCACAGGTATGTGTTTTACTGTGTCTGCTGTGTTCTCACACCACTGAACTGCTCTTATCCTCCATCACCACTCTCAGAATCAGGTTTTATTGCCAAGCAGGTTTATCCGCACAAGGAATTTGCTGTTGTGTATTTTTGCAAGTTTGTATATAAAAATAGGAAAATAGGAAACACAAATTAAATATGAAAGATACTTTAAGCACTAGGGAAGGGATTGTGCAATACGTTGTAAGTAAACACTAGAGACTGGATTGTGCAAATAACAGTTAGTCGGTTATTTGCCAAGAGAAGTTAAAGTGTCATTCTCACCTCTTTGTTGCCTGGTCACCATGGTGAAAGCAAAGAGTCAGATGGTGGGGAGTGGGTCATGGTGGTTTACTGTGAAGCAATACCTCATGGGAATGACTGAGTCAACCATGTCTATAAAGTTTCAACACTGCAATGAACAACTCAGAGTCTCATTGGTGCTTGGATTAGGATATTGTGAATAATGTCCTCCATGACACAGGCCTCAGGAACACTACAGAGGGAAAAGAAAATGGCCCGTATTACAATATCTCAGCCAACAGTAGGAGTGAGGGATTGGTTTTGTTATGCTGCCCTCTAGTGTTGAGTAGTTGTGCTGTTAAAACGATTTGACACAGGCTCAGAGATGTCAGTCCACTAAACATTTTTGAAAATCAAGATCCATGAATGAATGTACTATCTCACAATGTTAAAGAAAGATAAAAAAAAAAAAGTCCTGGATCCACCCCATGATCCACATCTTCTCCAAAACACTGTGTTTTTCTCCGGCCAATATCAAATCTTTCCATCAAGTTTCATCATAATCTGCCCAGTAGTTTTTGCATAACCCTTTTTACTAACTAACAGACAGATACATGACAGGCTGTGTTGCCATCTGTGTTTTCTACCGCTTACCTCTTATCTGTGTTTTTCTCAGCATGACAGAGGGCTTGGGTCAGCTGACCGATGGGGTGTGTGGTCTGGACGATTTTACACACAGTCACGTCTACAACGTGTGGCCCGGGTACGACTACGTGGGCTGGAGCAATGAAAGTTTCCCCAGTGGATATGTTGAAATCATGTTTGAGTTTGACCGGACGCGAAACTTCACCACCATGAAGGTGATGTACCACAAGGTCATCCTTTCACAAAAGTTCAGTTTTACATGTCTCTTCATTTCTAAAACGTTCCTCTCAATGTGTCCCGGGTCCAGGTCCACTGCAACAACATGTTTTCCCAGCACGTCAAGGCTTTCCGTCAGGTGGTGTGTTACTTCCGCTCTGAGTCGGACTGGGAGGCCTTGCCACTCTCCTTCAGCCCTGTGGTGGATGAGAAGAATCCCAGCGCTCGATTTGTCACAGTCAACCTAGCCAATCACATGGCCAGTGCCATCAAATGCCAGTTCTACTTCGCTGATGCCTGGATGTTGTTCAGTGAGGTCACTTTCCAGTCAGGTACTGATGAACTGTGTGCACAATATGTTTGTGCTCATTGTATATTCTTAGGTTTTATTATTTTCTTTATTGTCACATTCGATGAGCACAGGTGCTTGTGTAATATCCTATTTTCAAACAATATGTGTAAGAATTAACATCACTAACTAAAAAATAACTATTAAAGCAATTTTTGATGTAATCTAGAAATTATTTATTTATTAAAATCCATAATTTGTCTCTGCTCAGCTCTGTACCATCTGCCCTTTCAGACACAGCCATGTACAACACAACTCTGGCTCCACCCAAGACTGGACTGCCACCCAACATACAACCAGGTTGGTGATCTCAAGACCCACACACCCAAGTCTATGAATCTAATAACAGGCTTCAGTTAATAATCCTGCATCATGTTTGACAATGGACAATATGTGTTATTCATTTGTCCAACATTGCCACACAAATATAACAAAATTATAACACAGTACAGCAGGAAAAGCACAGATGTTACTGCGGCTCTGTCTCTGTTATTCAGCCATCTTTGACTTTAATGATGTATAAACCTTCATCTTTCTCACCGTGACATTTAAACATATCTCTACAATTCGAATTTTAAAATAGCAAAAGACACACGCATGGGTGGAACAAATCCTGATAAAGAACTGGTTCTGCAGGATGTGGGTGTGTCGGTAAGTCCTGTCACTTTGGGCTGACACACCTCAATGAAAAACAACTATGGTTAATATTAAACCTGTTAGATAAGCCAAATTATCTGCTTGTGATTAACTTTTCATAAAAAATTTTTAAATTAAAATGTAAGTCAGTGTTTGAATGTGCACATGCTTCCGGACGGGTCTGATTTAATTGCAGATATACTGTATGATCCCTCATATCCACATCCTGTCATTAAAAATGTATCTGTATCTCCCTGCCCCTCCACAGAAGATGACCCCACCCACAAAATAGATGACAGCAACACCAGGATACTGATTGGTTGTTTAGTGGCCATCATCTTCATCCTAGTGGCCATCATCGTCATCATCTTGTGGAGGCAGGTGTGGCAGAAGATGCTGGAGAAGGTGAGCTCACCAATCGCTCAAAAGCTACATTTACAGAAATACTTGAAAAAAAATATAGATTTTGCACATTTTCAATTAGATTCCTGAGTTCTCTTTCGGGAGGTGATTAGACCTGTTCCTTCACCCCCACATCCTTTATTCTGTAGGCCTCTCGTCGGATGCTGGACGATGAACTAACTGCTAGTTTGTCAATACAGAGCGAGACGTTCGCCTACAACCACAACCAGTCGAGCACGATCAGTGAACAGGAGTCCAACTCCACCTACGAGCGCATCTTCCCCCTTGGTCCAGACTACCAGGAGCCGTCACGTCTCATATGTAAGCTGCCAGAGTTTTCACAGAGCTCGGAGGAGCCTGGTAGGTGGACATGCACGTCTGCTTGCATATATACACATCAATTAAAAAAGATATGCACAATAAACATGCTAAATCTTGTCTAATGTGTTCCAGCTTCTACCAGCACAGCAGCATCCAAATCCACCATAGCTACTGTGGTCCAGGATGGGGCCCCTCACTATGCAGAGGCAGACATTGTGAACCTGCAAGGTGTGACAGGAGGCAACACGTATGCCATCCCTGCTTTGGCCATGGACCTGCTGTCAGGGAAGGACGTCGCCGTTGAGGAGTTCCCTCGAAAACTGCTCACATTCAAAGAGAAGCTGGGAGAGGGCCAGTTTGGAGAGGTGTATGCTCTTTACTAATATAAAAAACATTAAAAAAAATAAAAACTCTATAAATTATATACAGGTGAGTTTTTATCCACTTAAGAGTACTGAGTTATACTTAAAACTACCTACACACATAATTATAACCTGAGTATGTAAAAAGTCTTGAGATATTGTATGTTGTGATTTAAAAATGAAATTGACTTGAGGTGAATTACCATCATAACACCTCCTCTCCTCTCCTCTCCTCTCCTCTCCTCTCCTCTCCTCTCCTCTCCTCTCCTCTCCTCTCCTCTCCTCTCCTCTCCTCTCCTCTCCTCTCCTCTCCTCTCCTCTTCTATTCCCTCCTCTCCTTTCAGGTGCATCTGTGTGAAGCAGATGGAATGCAGGAGTTCATGAATAAAGAGTTTTTATTTGACATCCCAGAGGACGTGCCAGTTTTAGTGGCGGTGAAGATGCTCCGTTCAGATGCTAACAAAAATGCCAGGTATCGACTGGGTGCCTCTCGTAGCCTGTTTCCTGTACTATATGACATTGACATAATTGTGAATTGAATCTGTGTAAAATAAGTCACTTAACTTAAGCATATGATTTTATCTTGGTAGGAATGACTTCCTGAAAGAGATAAAGATCATGTCACGTCTGAAGGACCCCAACATCATTCGCCTCCTAGCTGTGTGCATCTACAGCGACCCACTGTGTATGATCACAGAGTACATGGAGAACGGAGATCTCAACCAGTTTCTGTCCCGCCACGAACCCGAGGGACAGCTCGCTCTGCTCAGCAACGCACCTATTGTCAGGTGCGTAAGTGGCTGCTGTAAATACATGCTTACACCTCCTTTATTTTCCTTCAAAACCAATTCAACTATATCTTCTCTCTCATTCCCAGCTTCAGTAATCTGTGCTACATGGCCACTCAGATAGCATCAGGGATGAAGTACCTCTCGTCTCTAAACTTTGTCCATCGGGACTTAGCCACGCGAAATTGCCTGGTGGGCAAGAAGTACACGATAAAGATAGCTGACTTTGGCATGAGCAGGAACCTGTACAGCGGTGACTACTACCGCATCCAGGGAAGAGCCGTGCTGCCTATACGCTGGATGTCATGGGAGAGCATCCTGCTGGTGAGGACTCATACTTGAACAATAAAGAAACATGTTCACAATCATGTTTGTGCAGCGCCCCTGTGTAAAATTGTTGAAAGACATATGCAGACTGTGCTGCTCGCTTTTTACACCCTCTTGTATTGCAGGGTAAATTCACCACAGCTAGTGATGTGTGGGCCTTCGGGGTGACCCTGTGGGAGATACTGAACTTCTGCAAAGAGCAGCCGTACTCTCAGCTCACTGATGAGCAGGTGATAGAGAACACAGGGGAGTTTTTCAGGGACCAGAAAAGACAGGTGAGTGCCATTACAACCATTACAAATATAAACTAGATTGCCACTCAGTAGAGCTCATACCTTCGCAAAGGCCCAACAGTCCTTGTAAAGTCAATCAAGATGCAGCCAAATTTCAATCAGAACCATGAATTACACGTCCTGGCTCGCAATGTTAAAGAAGGTGAAATGAAAATCCTGGATCCGACCTCTGATCCGGATCTGCAGCATTATTTAATGGATTCCGACCTATACAGTAACCCTTCACCAAGTTTCGTGGGAAATCTGTTCTGTTGTTTTTGCAAAACAAACAAACCTCCCTCCTTATCGTCTAGATCTACTTGCCTCAGCCTGTGCTGTGTCCAGACTCGCTCTACAAGATCATGCTGAGCTGCTGGAGGAGGAACACCAAAGAACGGCCCTCCTTCCAGGAAATACACCAAGCCCTCCTGGAAATACAGCCTTAAGCCGGGGCTATGTTTTCAGACTGTGATTCCCAGTCTGCTCCTCTCTGGAAGAAGTGGTGCTCGACTAAAGCAGGAGAGACACTCCAGCTTCAATTCGTCTTGTCTTGGGGGTGAGAGCCACCTGTTGGCTACAAGCTACGATCTGGGAAACACTGTTCCATGGACTTAACACACCTCAAAGATGGACTAGCAGACATGTTGTGTGTGTGTCAGTTTGCATTTAATCAGCACAATCACATTGGACAAGATGTCTTTTAGAAAGGCATATATTCTTAAGAAAATCACTTCTGTGTAGTTGTACACAACCCTGAAATACACACATGAAACAAAGATGATTACGGTTGTGTGGTGACACATGTTCTGCAAGTCAGAATTAAATGTAGCAAGTGACCTACGGCACTTTTCAAAATAAAATGTTAATTTTGTTGATATGAGATTAGATTTCCCATGTTGCCACCTTGCTCGGTAAACAAACATTGTCGAAGAACTTTCTTCTTGAGGACTGCTTGAATGTAGAAGGAAAAAGTGCAGCAATCCATTACTGTTACATTTCATTATATTTCAAGTGTTTCATCTCAGTCACTCAGACAAACCTCCAAACGTTGTTTAAACAAGAACATTTAGTCCTTCTCATCTCCCTGCCGTTTTCCTACAGTGATCTGAACACGACATGTATATGCCTGTGTATATTCAATAGATAAGTCTAAATCTCAAATATCAATATTTTGTATTTTATATTTATATGTTCCTATGTGTCTGTTCTGGTTAGGTTTTATGTATTAATATGCTTTTAAAGTTGATGTGAGTGAAATATCATGTAATTTACTTTGTCAAACTAAATCAGGAATCCAGGCTGTGCTGTGTTGGTTACTAGTATGTTTTCAGTCTGTTTCATTGAAGAGATGTCACTGAGTGTGTTGTGGATGTTGAAGAAGAGAAAGTAAATTGTCTTTTAAAAAAGGAATGGAGAAGAACATTGAGTTATAAATCATGACTTACGACTGCTGCAGATCATACAGTGGTTTAGCTCATTCAAACACATCCTAAGGACTCATCAATGGGAATTAGTTATCAGCAGTCAACTTGCTCTCTCTGTTACTGATCTGTGTTTTCCTGTGTTTTTCCATATGGAATGAAGCTTTGTGTTCTTTGTTTTACTCCAATAGCTTGAACGTCATACTGCATACCACTGTTTGAGCTACATGGGCTGTATTTACAGTTTCTGCACTCTTATCAGAGGCCTTTGTCCCACTTACCTCGTACGTTAAAGACACTTCTATCCATGGCGCATGGCGTCTCAGCCTTTATCTTTCACTACTTTACTGTCCCATGTACTATCTGGTAATTTCATGGCATTTACAACTTCTCAGTGTCATAAATGAGTGTAGAGGTGCAAAAATGTTATTGCACCCTGATAAGTCATATTTTTTAGTTTTAATAAAACTTTGTACAAAATTTTTCAGTGAGAATGTTTTTTTTAAATATAAACTAAAGTTGTACATTGATGGACAAATTACAAAATAAAACTTAAACAGGGAAGTGAATACCTCTCTCTGTGTGAGCTGCTGTCTTATTCATGAGAGCTGTTTATTGTATACTGTGTGGGCGGTGCTTGTAGCTGACCAGAATGGTGTCAGGATCTCATTGGCTGGATCTCGCTGGAGTGTCCAGTTACAGGATGGAGGTAGAGACTGGAGACCGGCACACATGGACCAGACACAGAACTTGTTGCATGTTAAGAACATTTGTCTGTAAAATTTGTGTTTCTCTGTTCCATTTGTTTCCAGTTTGGACCTGAAAAGATGAATAAGGTGGTTTTGGTGACGGGAGCAAATAGGTAATGACTGTATTTGTTGTTGTTGTTATACACCAGCTTGATACATAGTAGTTCTCCTCAGATACTTGACCATTACTGACAATAATCCATCAATTCACTGACCTTCAGTTATGCTTCAAAATGTTTACCCTCATCAATGCTGCTAAAACCTTTATCTTGATGTTGGTCTCCTTTACACTTGACATCTATTGCAATTCTGTCCGTCCTGGGAGAGGAATCCCACACATGTGGCTCTCTCTAAGGTTTCTACGTTCTTTTTACCCTGTTAAAAGGGTTTTTAAGTAGTTTTTCCTTACTCTTGTTGAGGGTTAGGGGCAGATGATGTCACACCATGTTGAAGCCCTATCAGACAAACTGTGATTTGTGAAAATGGGCTATGCAAATAAAATTTGATTGGCATCTCAAGTGGAAAAAACGTATCACTTTCTCTCAATATCTTCAATCCTATTTTAGGATATGTTTAGTATTTCATTCTATTATTTACATATTGGTTATTTATTTGCCTCTTTGAAATTTCTATAAAAATAGTCTATAAAAAACGTGTGGGCTGCCAGTTATGTTACTTTTAGTACAAGAATGTCCCATGAACTATTATCTTGAACATTCAGGTACTGTGTGATTATAGTAATACATCTGTCCATGCTATGTGTCTCCCTGCAGTGGCATCGGCCTGGCGCTTTGCGAGCGTCTCCTCTCACAGGGCTCGGAAGGCCTGCAGCTGTGTCTGGCCTGCAGGAACATGCGTCGGGGCCAGGCCGCTCGCGCTGCCCTCATCACATCTCACCCCACGGCTCAGGTGGCCCTGCTGCAGCTGGACACCAGCAGCATCTCCTCTGTCATCAGCGCCGCACGGGAGGTCAAGCTCAGGTAGGAAGGCCTCTCACCCAAACACACACACACACACACACACACAAACACACACACATTCATGGATTTGAATAAAGGCTCCTTTATACTTGTCCGTTTTTTCGGATACGGACAGATAAGACCGCCCTATCCGCCGTGGAACGCCCTCTCCGGGCGCCTCAGAGAGCTTTTCGTACACCTCTGATTTTTCTAACTGCCGTGTTTATTTCGGAGACCCCACGGACAGCCCTCGGCTGTGACTGGTCCGCGAACGACATCATTTCCTTACGACGTCATTTCCGGATTTCACATTTCCGGACCTAAAACTTCCTGCTTCACTAAATAAACAAACACAACTACGATTCTACAATAAATGTAACGTGTGTGTTAAGCCAGCGGAGTTGTCCGGCTGACGGTGGCTCGTTAGAGCACTGACGGCGTGTGTGCACGGTCACTGGGTAGTAGTTAGTGTCGGGAGTCCCTGCTGACTGTGTGTGGAAGCTGGGGTTGAAGCTAGCTGGGGGGGAAGCTAGCTAGCTCCGTCTAGCTTCAAGCTACACGGAGCTTCAAGCTGTGGAATTAGCAACACAGTTTGGAAACAAGACCTGGGAACCGCTGCACTAAGAAACGATTACATCAGCATTTTGACCCGCTGGGTGTCACTTTATTTTATTTAGTTGCCATCGTAGCCTACACTGTGTGCAAGTGGGGAGTAAGTTAATAAACAGCGTGGACTTCTTCTGATTACTCGTGAGGCAGGCTTCTCCAAGCTTGTCTTCCGTTGCGCCACCTACTGTTCTGGCGGTGAATTGTTTTCAACACGGAGAGGTATAAATGAAAGTGTCCGTCCGATCTGTCCGTTCGTCCGTCCATAGCAGATTCGTAGTAGCATAATGGAGCCTTAACAAGGAACAGATCCTTTGTGTGTGTTAGAAAGCAACTGAATACATATCTGTGCCATTGCTTGTCATCTGCAGGTATAACCGATTAGATTACCTCTACCTGAATGCAGGAATCATGCCAAACCCACAGTTCGATGTAAAAGCCTTTTTCAAAGGCCTCTTCTCCAGGTATGTTATTGATTTTTGAGGCTCTTGAGTCATGAAGCTCCTCTATGTCATTACATGTGATGAATGCTTCAGTCATCTACATTATTTCTATGATGCTTCTATTTCAGCAATATTGTTACCATGTTTGCTACCGGCGCGGGGATTCTGACGCAGAAGGATGACGTCACCTCTGATGGCCTGCAAGAAGTTTTTACAACCAACCTGTTTGGTCATTTCCTACTAGTCAGTTACTTCTACTTTGTCGAACCAAATAATCTTTAGGTCTGATTCACACATAGAACTTATGCACATTCCCTTCATTTCTCTTGTCAGCTGTTTGCCCTTGTGGACCAAATATAGGTGATACTTGAACCGACTGTCACTGATCAGTGATGCTCATTAAAAATTAACAGTGTTCCAGCCATAAGGTCACTGCAGACAGTTTTCTGCTTAGTGTGTGTTCGCAGTGGAATTCTGTCCGTCATAGCAGCTTGCCATCAAAGAGGAACTTGCTCAAAAGATCAGAAATCTATCTTTATTGCTAATTTGCTTTTTAGACAGACAAAAAGTGACTTTTAACGGGGTCCTTTTGAAAACTCTCAATAAAGTCAATGAAGCTTATTGACCTTTGCTGATTAGTTTCATTCATCTTAAAGGGCATGTGGTGTACATGAAAAAATATGTTATATTATTTTCCATGCTGCTTGTAAGCTACATATTAAGAGTTCCTTCAAGATGTAAAAGTGAATTCATATTGGAAAGAATTACATTTCACATGTTTCTCATAAAGATAAAACTGATTTTAAAATGTAATTAACTTTTCTGTTTTCAAATCAGCGGGATGCCACATTCTGTCACCTTCAAATACAAATTGCAGCGGACACCAAAGCACATTTTTCTTTGCTTTGTTATTTAGAGCTAAAGCTGAACTAAGGCTAAATGACTTATCATGATGATGTGATGTTGTCGTGTGCCCTCTGTGTTGTGACCCAGATAAGGGAGCTGGAGCCAGTTCTGTGCCACACAGGTCGGACCTCGCAGCTGATCTGGACCTCCTCCAGTAACGCCCACCGCTCAGCTTTCAACCTTGAGGACATACAGCACCTGAGGGGCACCCAGCCCTACAGCTCCTCCAAATATGCCTCCGACCTGCTCAGCCTGGCGCTCAACACACACTACAACAAACAGGTCGTCTCTCACACACATCACATGTTGTGTTGCGCATGTCTCATGCCTTTAAAAGACTGATCGAGAACCTTCTGCCTTTCTGCTTTCCAGGGTTTGTACTCATCTGTGATTTGTCCTGGTTTTGTGATGACCAGTCTGACCTACGGCATCCTGCCCTCTTTCCCAGAATTCCTCTGGACCCTGCTAATGCCTCTCTTTTGGCTTGTGAGTGCAGCTCTCAATATAAATTACTGACACACATCTGCTCCTCCAGTTAATATTGTGTGTATGAAATCAGTTTTTGAGTAATTTGTTTTTTCGTCTCTAAATGATTACAGATAAGAATGTTCACCAACACTTTCACCCTGACACCTTATAATGGAACTGAAGCCCTGGTATGTAAAATAAAATGTCTAATAAAGTGAAAAAGTGACTTTTAGAACAACTCTAGTTCCGGAAGTATATTTCCCATTCAACTACTCCAGTAACGTTTTGGAAAATTCCTTTAATCCTGGAAACAGGCCAATCAGCTTAGCAGTGGATTGTGAACATAACACATTTGATTCGTAGCAAAAATATTGGAAAACAGAAGAAAAAAAATGCAAAGATGCAAGAGTGTGTACATAATTATTTAAAGAGGGAAGGAGCCACATAAACCTTTGCAAACAATCCTTTTCCAATGAATTCAAGTGAGTATTCTCAAATTTTACCCTATTAAAATAGTATTGCAATAAATTATAGTTTGTCATGTATGTATGTATATAATGTATAGTATAGTGACTAGTTTAATAACCCGGAATGATCTGATCGCAGCAAACATGATTCTCAAGGTTGTGGTAACCATTTCCATGGTAACAGCAATCTCCACCAATCTTAGACTTCGCTGTCACATCTGAGGATTGTAGTTGTTGTTTTTGACATTGCAGATAAAACATTTTTTTTTTTTTTTTTTTTAAGTAGTTGATATCATATGGAGTTGTGCTTCCACAGGAGTAGATAACATTGTTTCATTATCTAGTCGCTTATAGTAAATTTACCTTGGATGGTTACGATATTGTGAACTCTACTCAGAAAATGAATCAGACTTCTACTTCCGGAACTATGTTGTTCAGTTCTATATCTATAGACTCTTTAGTACAAAAAAGGTCTTTATTGCTGCTCTCTCCTGTAGTTTTGGTTGTTTAAGCAAAATCCTGAGTCACTGGACCCACAAGTAAAGTACCAAAGCTTAACATCTGGACTGGGCAACAACTACACACAACCACGGAAGGTACGGCAAAACAGATTATACATTTAGATAGTCATGTCATGTAGTTCACAGTCTGAGTTTTGTGTCTCCTGGTCCTCTTTTCAGATGGACGTCGATTTGGAAACGTCAGAGGTTTTGTATGACAAATTACTGCAACTGGAAAGTGAAGTAAGGAAGAAGCTGAAGGAAAAACAAATATAACCAACCCAACATGTGTGACAGTGGTCCTGCAGGATCTGGATCATCTTGATGGATATCACTCAGTACTGTAAAAAAAAGATTTTACTTCTGCAGCATGCATAATCAGACTTTACAGAATTAACCATCCTCCATGGGCATCTGAAATCAAAACAAATTAAATTTTGCTGTTTGCATCTGTTTCATCTGTATCGTGATCAAAATAAAAGATCTGTCGTGATGGTTTGGCATGAGAGAGCTGAGAAGAACAACACAGTTTTGCAATTAGGCATACTTGGATGGTGGACCACGTTTCTGTCTACGCGGTGCAGGAGGGACTATATCCAACAATGTTGTTAATCCCGTGATCCCCGCGACAAACTGCGGTGCAGTGTGACAGCAGACTGTCAGTGTCATCCCAGAAGTTCACGTAAGTGCTCTGACTGAGTCCCTGTGCTGCGTATAGCGGTGCCGGTGCCTTGTGCCCACAGACGCACCTGAGGCTCCGCTGCGAAGGGTGCGAGGCGAAGAGGTGCTCCCCGGGTTCCGCTGCTTGTTTCCCGGTCCCGTGCTCCTCCTCCGCTCCGCTCAGTTTCGGGTTACAAAAAGCCCAAACCATCCCGCAGAAGTAGATGAAAAACGAGCCCATGACCATCACCATGAGCGCGTAGGACTCGATCATGGCTTTGTTGACTGGAGACGTCATGTCTGAAGGATGCGCAGGAACAATGCGCGGGTTTCCAAAGTGGTTTCGGGAGGGAGGAACTGTGCGACTGGCAGCATCACACATGTGGGCTGGGTCACTTCAGTTCCCTCTTCAGGCAGGTGGAGACACGAAGGGAAATATGTCTCTTCTCTGTCATCTAACTATCTAAGACCAGTATGATATCTGCGTGAGAAACAAATGAATTTGAAAATGAAAAAAAAAAAAAAAAAAATTATTAAAATTTAGAGGATAATTCTAATAAAACCCGAATGGTTGAAGAGGTCACATCTGGAGAAAAGACAAAAAATTAAGATAAAGATCACAAAATTGTGGGCGGGGGCACCTATAAGCTGTTTTTGAAGGCCTCCTCTCAGCTTAGGGTACCAGGCTATTGTCTGTGTTTTTGGACCAAGAACTTTTATATAATCTAATATCACATGATTTACAGGAATGACTTCAGATTCCTGAATGATAATGAAGTAAAACCAGGAGGAACTGCTGAGGAGAATCATCTTTTTCAATAAACTTAATCGAAACTTTATGGACTTTTAATTGAGACCATTCTGGGCAGAATTTAGAAAAACGGATTAAGTTAAATTTCATTATTAGGTCATTCTGCACAGCCACTTGTTATAGGACAACTTTGTGGGCTCTTTTAATGTGTTATTTAAGGTTAAACCGTGATCCTGTATTTAGGATTTAGTTGTATTCATGTGTGAGGAAGAAGGTAATGAAACTGTTGATTTGTATCTGGGGAGGTAGCTGGGAGAGCACCTTCACCTACACCTGGAGGATCAGTCATCGCAGGTGAGAGCTGTTAGGTGATTGAGCCTCAGGTTTTAAAGGCAGCAGGGGAGCTGCCTCAGACACTCTGAGACACCCAAGATGCACACAGAACAAGGAAGAACAGGAGAAACACTAGTGCTGAGCTAGTCCCTTTAAGTTGAGGTTTGTATGTGTTTGTTCACGTGTGTGTTTTGGACTCAATAAAAAAATGCTAAAACCTGAATGGTTTGTCTCTGGCTGCTGTGGTGAGAGCCCCGTGGCGTGGTCTACTGCCACAGTAACTTACAAACAGATCAGACTGACAGTGAGTGACTGTGACAGTATTTAAACAGGTTGTTTAAGAAGCCATGAGTCAGTTGTTCTCCAGGTCAGTGTTCACTAACAGACCCATCAGCAGCTGGCAGGGCTTCCCTTTTAAGGTCAAACCCCAGCAGCCACAACACAACTCCCAAAATACCAGCAATGATCACTGAGTCAGGCTAAATGCCTCTTTCAGGAGATACATATATTAACCTGCATTTTAAAATCTAACCTTGCTGGGTGGAAAATAACTTATTCTAAAAACGTAAACATCCTTTGTGAATTTTGTGATGATGCTGAGAATTTCCAATTTTATTCACTCATCTGAACAGTAGGTCTTCTACTAGATACATTGTATTCCTTGAAAAGCAGCCATTGTTTAGCAATATCACTATTCAGCAAGAAGGCTCTGTGTTCGAATCCCGGTTTCCCATTTAAGGGGTCTTTCTGTGTGGAGTTTTCCGGTTCTCCCCGTGCCTGCATAGGTTTTCACGGGCTTCCTCCAACAGTTTAGAGGATAATAGTTTTCATCATGTGTAATTTCCTAGACATACTGTGCTGTATTGCACATCATTTGTGTTTCATATTTGAAATATAAACTTCCATCACTCCATTGAATGTAGCATCTATCAGAGTTAATTTCTTTTTAATATAGCAAGGCCCTAACAGTACAGAATACTGTACAACCTTCAGTTAAATGAGCGTACATAAATCTTGTATTCTTTAATCCAGTAAGTATTTCTAAGGCTTGGACAGAGTAGAGGTGATAAGAGAATGCTTTTCTTCTTTCTTCTTTTATTAATTTTAACAACTATCCAAAACAAAAGGGCAAAACATGCAGCCGTACACCCTGCTTCTTTATCAAGCACTTCTTTTTTCCTAAAGGAAAACAATGCCTTTAACTGTGTATTTTTATGTGAAGGGAACATGGAAGGATACAGGTACTGTATACACAAAACAAAGTTATTTCCATGTACTTTATGTTAAGCTACACCATGCACCACTCTGGCCCTATAAAAATGACTGATTAATAAAACTGTCCTGCTCCATTCTTTATACCTTCATTTTCATTATTGGTAGAGACCTCAAATATTCACATAAAACAATGAAAAAGTATATTGGTGGAAAAAAGTGGTTTGTGATATCCTCAATATCATACTTTTGCATTTTGCACTTTTCCCCACAATGTGGTATTATAGGGACAAGGCCTAGAGTGTGCCTGGTTTTTCTCAAGGTTAATGAAGTATTGTGTGAGAAATCAATAGAAATGTGGAAAAAATCACAATGTTAAAGACAGACAGAAAAAATCCTGGACACGCCCACTGATCTGGATCTACACTAAATGTGAATGGGTCCTTTCCTCATCCATACAGCATATTTTACATTAAGGATAGGTATAATACTTTTCAATATATTAGTGCCCAAACATGGCTTCTCAAACATGATACTTTTGAGTTAATGCAACATTTTAACAATATCAAGGGCCACAACATATAAAACCATGACCAAATGAAAATATTTGACACTTTAAAATAAATATTTGTCTTTACCACGCTATGACCACTTTTCACGCTGTCTGAATAACCCAACTATCAGGCTGTTTTCACTGCTGAGTACGGTACGTTTGCTATGGATCAGGTTTTGCTACCCCGAGGAGTGGTGCAAGTGTGAAATGTTTACATGCAGGGTTTAAAAAGAGCCTGGGGCTCAGTGGAGTGTGAATACTTCAAAATACATAAATGTCAGGACCTGGACATGACAGTCTGCCTGTGCAGTTTTTCCCTGTTAGATTTTGACTGTAATTCCAAAATTATATGTTTGACCTTTGCTCTGATCATGTCTTCCTAGGTAAATTACAACACAGCAGCTAGCAGATGCACCTGCTGTGTTAGAGGTTAACTAATGTATAATGTCTGGATAAAACAAGGAAGAAGGACTCGTTCAGCTCTATTTGTCTCTTTAAAGCTGATAACGTGGTGGCGCAGCAGTAACAGAGTCTCGGGACGTTTCCACGAGGAGTCAACACAACAGTGTGTAAGGTAATTACCATGCTTTTCCTGCACAGAGGCTAGCAACAGCGCTGAGAACGGCATTGTGGGAACAGTAGTTTTTCTGATGACGTGTCCTCTATCGACGTCCATTGTTTGCTCGCTTTCAAAGAACTACACGCCCCAGCCGCGCACAGCCCCGAGGTCCCGGATGTCTATCGCGCCGGAAGAGAAGAAGGTCCTTTTCCCAGCCATCTTGTGGCTTCATCTAGCGAAGTGTTCGCACCAAGCCTCGTAGAATCGGAGGAAAATCCTGCTGAAGGGGCGCCATCATGCCCGGACAAATGCAAGAAGGCTTTGGTTGTCCGATAACCAATCGGTTCGACCAGCTATTTGACGACGAGTCGGATCCGTTCGAGCTTCTGAAGCAGGCCGAAGCGAGGAAGAAGGAGGCTGCTCTTCTCCCTGGTGCCGCCAAGACCGCAGCCCAGGGTGCGAAGCACCCAAAGAAAGAAACCCAGAAAGAAAGAAAGGTCCCGCTCACCGACAAGAAAGAAGAGATCCAGGCCCCCGTCCCACTCAAGAAAGATGGTAAGCCCGGTTTCACGGTTTGAGCTCCCGGGCAGGCTGGGGCTGAAAGGGTGTTTAGCTAACAGGCTATGGTGCTCGTTTCCTAGCTAGCGACGGTTCGTAAGCCCCCATGACATGAGGTCCGCATGGCTGCTATTGTGTCCCTGTGCGCTGTCATTTCTGCGAACAAGGACATTTTTTACCAAGGTGAATAGCTGCAGGCTGTGCACCTCCAGCTATTCACCGAGGAATCGGTTTACGGGCCGACTTGTTTTGGCTCGTCTCCCCATCGGCCTTGTTGAGCAGGTGGAACCCGAAAGCCTGGGCATCCGGAAAAAGTGGCCGATACATGCATTCACGTTACCGTGCTGTGTCTGAGGCCACTTGGTGCCAGATCAGGCCCATTCCTGCGGTTATTTACACATATTTTTATTACGTTTTAATATAAAATAAATAAATGCATTAAAATTATGTTCATGTTAAATCAAACGTCATTGGTTAAAACTCAATCGTAGATCAATGTCGAACCGCAGTTTTATTGTAATGGCGGTGGCTGAGCCGAGCTCTCCCGGGGATGAACCTCGTGGTGGCCGTGTGGGGCGTGTGGACGCTCCGAGCTGCCACTTCCCATTGGCGCACATTACCCGCTCGGGCATGCGCCTGACCTGCTTCTGCGCGTTTCATTTCGTACGTGTGACTTCAGCAGATATCCTCTTTGTAGATTGTATCAATATTCAATCTACCACCTTGGCTTTTGAAAATGGAGGCCAAGTTTATGCCCTGATGTTCCAACGTGTGTGCACCACGTTGAGTTGACGTCACGCAGGAGTGGAGCATCCAGTGTTGGGTGGAGATCTGCTCTCAGACCAGTTAAATGGCCATTATCAGCAGGTCACGCTGCCAAGTGGGCTCGTATCTGTTTGCTGGGGAGAAGATGAGACAGGTGCGACGACCACGGTGCGCCCAGCTGCCACTGTGTCCTGCAGGGTGTCTATTTTGGTAGCTGGTGGTTTAGGCCAGGGGTGGGATTGGGTCTGTCACATTCGACCATGTGCTCCACGGGTTGAGGGGTTAAAGACTATGAAGGGGTTAATTCCATTCAGTGACTCCGTGATTCAGGTGGTCAGCACACATCGAAACAAAGTGGGAGATGAGTGAACATGCAGGAAACACCTCAGTCCCCATCAAGTGAAATCACAGCCCTCTGTACAAAATTTCTACCTTACAATCGGTAACACATTTTGGGAACTTGATGGAGACTGAAGTTTTTGCTGTTTTAATATTACAATATTATTATAACAAGTCGTAGGGTATATAAAAATAGTATAAACAAATAAATACACATCATTAATCACAAGAAATGGATTTTACCAGTTGATATATATAAAAAAAAAAACACATTCGTTGAAATTTTGCTCCATTTAGACAGAACAATAACACTGTCTTCTTTCTCATGTCTGATGCTCAATGGTGGGTCCTGATCTATCAATCCCATCGGTCCTCTAACCCCACTGTTGTGATCAATCCTAGGTCCCGGCATGAGGAGAATGGGGCGCAAGCCAGAGGGTGACGGCCCCAGACCCCAGGGCGGCCCAGGCGGCCAGGGCGAAGGGCGCCCCCCCACAGACAGACGGCCTGCGGACAGGCGGCCCCCTCGTCGCTTTGAAAGGCCCGCTGGAGAAGGCGGTGAGAAGACTGAGGGTGGTGAATTCTCAGTTGAGAAGTGAGTATAATTGAACAGTAACTTTTTTTGCATCAGGGGCAGGACGACCCCCATGTGTGCAAAATGTTAGACTTTTTTCAATGTGTTTTAAAGGTCCAGTGTATAAGATTTAGGAGAAAGAAATCTATTGACAGAAATTCAATATAAAATAATCCTAGTGATGTTTTCACGACTGTGTTTCATCTAAATTAAACAGATTGTTTTATTTACCCTAGAATAGGCCCTTTTTATTGAAATACTTAATATTTACGTAATATATATCCTCTCTATGGAGGCAGCCATGTTTTTGTGGTAGCCCAGACTGGACAAACTAAACACCCTATGAGTTTTTATAAAAACTAAAGGTTACCACAGTTCTCTTTCATGTTTGGAAGGGGAGGGTGTCACCACATTCTACCCACTGCAACTTTAAATATATCTCATAAACTTTTGAGCGAATCACATCAACACAAAGTAAACTAAAGTACTGTCCAGGTCCAAATAATTTCAGACTAGTGATGGTGTTTATTGTTAACGTGTAAAATGAGTGCAGGCTGCTGCAAAATGAACACAGGGGAGACCCGGTGGAGGCCCTTAGTATCATAAGTTGGAGGGAGGGGCGGGGGGGCGAGTATGGACAGCAACTGTTTAAGGCGTTGTTTGCAATGATAAGGCTTAGTATGTTTGGCCCCGACTGCTGCATGCAAACTAACTTGATCAGTTTACGTTTTAAGACCAATGCAACAAAAAAATGAAGTCCAAATCTAAATTTAGACTACCTATCGGCAGAAGCCACAATCTCTTTGTTTTTCTTTAAATGTCATTTAAGGCAGCTAAAAGAAATTCATATTTTGTCTTAACTCCCCCCAGCTGAATTCATGAAAATAGGGCTAAGCTTATGACCGGCAAAGAAACTTGTACTTTGCAAAAGAGAAGACTGATAATCATCATCTTTCTCTTCAGACCAATCGGTGACAGGCCCATGAGAGGACGTGGTGGCGGCGGTGCCGGCAGAGGGGCTCGTGGAGGCAGAGGCCGCGGCATGCCTCGCAGCGATGGCTTTGACTCCCGGGGCAAACGAGAATTCGATAGACACAGTGGCAGCGACAAAACGTAAGTACTTTTTTAGAATAAAAAACGAATTCACCCATGGTCCGTTAAAGATATTCGTTAGTTTTTATTTAGTACATGTGCAGTGATCGTGGCTAAAGCAAATGTTGTTTCAGTAGTCTGAAGGGTGAGGAGAAGCGTGGTGGAAGTGGATCTCACAACTGGGGCACCGTCAAGGATGAGCTCAAGTAAGTGTCTGTAGTTACAATGACAAACTTTGCATTATGAGAGATGAGGGAGTTTTAGAATACATGCACAAACTCCAATTGTGACCATACATATATAACACTACTGTGTTCATTTCTCATGTTGTGTTTTTAGAAGACACTAAGTGACGTAATGCTAGTCAGGGAACAGGAGTCACATTTGGAGATGGGTTGTGGGTGTGTTTTTGTAGTATCGGTTGCCTTTTTTTGATTTCATCAGTTTGAGTGCATGAGTTCATCATGCTGTATCATCCTAGTATTCACACTGTATCCTGGTTCAAAATAGTGCCAACAAATTTTTTTCTCCTCTTAATAGTGAGCTTGACCAATCAACCAACACTGAAGAGACCCCTGAAGGAGAGGAGCATCCACCGGCTGACTCTGAGAACAAGTATGAATTTTCTTGTTTTATTCATCTTGGTATAGATTACAAGAATCATTTTTGAGATTTTGGCATTGCTGTAGTCTACAATATAACAGAGGGATGTGCAGATAAGCCTAAATTTATAATAACATAAGTTAAGTTGAAAGGTTATGTTAAGACTTCTAGTAACACTCAACCCTTTGTGTCTCGTCTTTGTTGAAGGGAGAATGAGGTAGAGGAGGTCAAGGAAGAAGGGCCCAAGGAAATGACTCTGGACGAATGGAAAGCCGTGCAAGACAAGGAGCGGGCCAAGGTGGAATTCAACATCCGTGAGGCCAACGAGGGAGCTCAATGGACCAGAGGGTTTGTGCTGCACAAATCCAAAGCAGAGGTGAGTCAACAACATAGCTGCGAGAAAACGTAATTTTTTATTTTGGTTAACATAAAAACCCAAGCTTTGTCATGTTTGATCGACCTCGATGATGATTGATAGGTTATTTATGTCTACTAAAATAAACATGTCTTTGTTTCTAAAGCAGTAAAAAGAAGAAACCCATTTAGACTCAAGCTCCAAATAAAATCACACTTAAACATAAGAACTGTGTGGAGACACCCTTGAAAATCTGAGGGTTTTCTGAAGAGCTGACAAAACAGCCAACGTTCACAAAACCCCAAATTTCCACTCCCTGATTTAGAAAACACATTTGATGGCTTCAAATTTTAGTTTAATTGTAAATGATACCTTTCCAATTTTTATGAACATAAAAGCTAAATAAACCTGAAACTCACCAAGATCCCCCACCCTTCCTCCTCCCCAAACATACAAGCTAAGTGCGCTAACAAACTACTTTTAAACAAACGGTCTGATTTATACCGACTTATAGTTGTTCACTTCTCTATATATGCAGTAAATAAACTTCTGTTTCTCCTTCATAACTTTTTTTCATTCGATATGCAGAACAATCAGTCAATAGATAAATGATTTAGTCATCTTGTTCATTCTGGACATAACATAAATACTGGGGCTCAAGTGAGTGTGTGGTAGGAAGATGAGATTAACGATTGTTGCAGTCAGGAAATGCAGACTTTTTTTATTGACAGTTTTCTTTTTCTACTTTGTTACATTTTTTCTTTCGTGGAAAACATGGCTCGTATGTTTTAGAAATAACATCTTGCATTTCACCATCACAGGTTAAGAAGGAGGATCTGATTGAAACCCCTAAGGTTGAGGAGCCTAAGGTAAACAGTTATGCTTCTGTTGCACAGTATGACATCAAATGATACCTACAAATTAAATAAGGCAAAGCTGTAAAATGATATTAAACTGTTTCAATCAATTTTGTAGCCTCAGCTGGAGGACGAGCACCACTTCCGTAAGCCAGCCAATGACATTACGGCCCAGCTGGAGATCAACTTCGGAGATCTGGGCCGTCCGAGCCGCGGACGTGGGGGACCACGTGGTGGCCGGGGAGGTCGTGGCCGTGGCGGTCCCAGTGGCGCTGAAGCCCCTAGGCCGGTCCGCACAGTAAGGACTGACAAGGTAGATACCTCTACAGTTAAGCTGTTGTCTTTTACTAAACACACCATGTTAAAATATGGTCATTGTACCTGTTAAGATTAAAAGCCTGATGGATTCTTGCTACTATAACTAACTCTTTCTTGTGCTTACTATTCCTTAGCCGTCATCTGCGTCTGTGCCCAACGTGGACGACCCAGAGGCCTTCCCAGCCCTGGCTTAAGCCCCGGCTGCTGCCCTCAGGCCTACAGGAGCCTCCTGAGCACCTCCACTACGAGGCTTGCATGTTCCTGGATCCTTCAGCAAAGTGAAATGATGGAGACGACTGTCATTAACCATGGCAGTCAATGTGAGGACTGAGTTTTACCCAATAAAAACAAAAAGAAGATGGAAAAAACAAAACAAAGTAAGGAGAAAAAAAAAAGTAAAAAAAAAAAATGAAAAGGACTTCTTGCTACTCCGGGAGCAACTTATTGGTAGAGGTTTTGTACTTGGAAACAAAGTAGCAGGGATGTTTTCATACAGTATTTTTTTCAGAGGTTATGCATTGTCCATTGATACATTTTTGTAATTGCTGCTTGAAAATATGCATTTTCAAAATGTAAGTATAAGAAGAGTATCTGTTAGCTTGGTGTGTGCCATTGCTTGCTTGCTTTGAAATAGGCACCGCAGAGCTCCAACCCAAGCTCCTCGGCTCTGCCACACCAGGTATTATTGATGAAGTTACAGCTTCAGTCATTGAGATTTAAGGATTTTGTTTTTCTTTAGCACTGGGGTATTGTTTTATATTTTATACAGGTTATTATTTTATGATCTTAGGCCTGTAAATCTTGACTATTTTCATAAATTCTTTCAGAGACTATTTCACATGGTGCAAATAAGACACTGCATTGACGAAATGGCGCCTAAATCTGTATTAAGGGTCTCTTTTTTTTCACAAATATTTTTAAGGAGGAACATTAGGTCATTTTGGAGGAGCACATTGTTCATGACTCTGCTAAATTTACATAGATCCTGAGACTTTTGTCAATTGGATTTATTTGAAGCTGCAGGTTGTTCCATGTGTTCTGATTTACTCGTATTTGGAGTGCTGTTCACAATCGAGTGTCTCTTTCTCCTCACGCATTTCACCTCTGATTACTCACCATGTGGAAGTCAATCAAAAGTTTTCTTCAAAGAGTGATTCAGAGAGGAAGTGTCTTGATGCAGCCGTAGCCTCCCTCAGGCCTACTGACTGTTTACACACTCCACTCGAGCATCCTTCCACAGGTGTAAGCCCAGCTTCGTTTGTTTCGGCAATCTGTTCTGTGCTGATATTTTCCTCCACTGTTGACTCGCCCTGTAGCTCTCACAGTGGCACCACTGCATAATTGCTCTGAAAGAAATACAGTTGTTCATTGTGTGGAACAACTGAAGTGCTCTACAAATGTGTGAATTCTAGCCCTGCTATTAGAGACCTCTGTCGGTAAATAAAGATGGTCGATAAATTTTTTGCAGCGTCCCTTTTTTTACCCTGTCCACAGACAAAATGATGTCACAAATGTACTGTTTGCATTGCTCTTGTTGCCAGGTGTATCTCCATACATTATCTAATATAAGTTAGCTGTGTTTTGAGAAGGAAGCTGTAGGGGAGGTATGGGAAATGGTCAACTTTCACCTCAGAATTTAATTTTAAATGTGTTCAAGTTCAACAGGACGTTATGGCTGGTTGCCTGCTGCCAACACTGAAACTCTACAAACCCATCCTGACATTCAGTCCGCTGGTCTAGTCCTGTATCGTACTATGGAACGACTATTCAAAAAATGTTTAAAGTAGAATGCTGCACCAAATGTCCGTTCATAGATATCAGTTCCCTAAATGTGCCTGATTTTTATTTTTTTCTTCAAAATGTATGAATTATTCCCCGGTTAATCTTGTTCGCAAAACAGACTGGTGAAAAGCTCCTCGGCAGAGATGACAAACTCCATCTAAATACAAACAAGTGCAAAGAATAAAACATTTTATTTTCAGGGACAAATCAGACTTAGGCTGCACAAGTAAATTAACAAATCAAAAGTTTCTTGAAAGTAAAAATTGTATCCAAACATGGTGATTAGTTGAAGATATTTTAAGGGCAGCTCTGAATATGACTGATCCTCCTGTTTCTAGTATGTTGATGAATATTTAAAGAAAAAGACCTTTCACATCCTATTAGTTTTTTCCAGTAACTTTCAACTCAAACAGGCAGAAATGTAATCGTATTAGTATATAGCCATTCTGGGAAGAAAAAGGATAATGCATACAATTTGGACTTAAGAACATTTTAAGTCGATGATTACTGCTTAGTTTAGCGCTAGACTGTTTGTTTTACAGTTCTGATTACAAGTAAAGAGGTAGTTCATGTATGTCCCAGTGTGATCCAAACAACATACTGAAACTTTTATTGTGTCCTTCGTTATCTCCCAACCGGAGAGTTCCGCTTTCACATTAGCTTTCCTGAAAGAAGTCACTACAGAAGTCAATTTTCACCGCGTCCAGAGTTAACTTTCCTCCGAAGCTCATGGGCCCGCTGAAGAGGTGGTGACTGGGGGAGAAACCCAGCATCTCCTCCTCCTGATCCTCCTCTTCCTGATCCTCCTCCATATCTCCCAGACCGTGTGATGAGATGTAGTCGACAGTTGAGCTTTGTGTGTGGTCGGAGCTGTCAGAATCATGGGAGAGGCTCTTGATGTAGGTGGTCGCAGGGTACGGTGGCGTGGCGTCTAAGCTCCGGCTGATCTGAGGAGGGAGTTGCGAGGACACATTTGTTGATATGGAGATGCTACCGCTCTGCCTGGGCAGCTCCTCAATTTCGACCAGGATTGGCTCCTCCTCCTCCTCCTCTGTTGTACTGGAGTTACTGTGCTGCTGCTGGAGGTTCATCTTGCCCTGTTGGGAGGAAGAAACAGGCTCAAACCAGGAACAATGAGCTGCAATGTAGCTCAAATCTTTTTCTTCTTCTACAGAAAATACCTTTTCATGGGTACACTCTTTTGCCCACTTGCTGTTTGCAGGATCTGGGACAATATCGAGCATGAGGCACTGGCAAAACACCCAGAACCTGAGAGGGAACGTGGGAAACTGCTCAACAAGATACCATTTAAACTTGTTCTAGCAAAATGATAATTTATTGTTCATGATGCATCATTTCAATGAGGCTTTCATGGAGCTGCTGTCCCTAACTTACTTCTGGTTTACTGCTGACAAATGGCACAGGCAAACTATAACCACAATCAGGGCAATGGTACCAAACACAAGGACCTTGGTCAGTAGAGTTCCCTCTGCAATCATGAGAAAAACAAAGGGAAAAGATTTGAAGTCTCAGCATATTATCTCCTCTAGTACAGTCAGTCAAGAAGAACATGAAAAAAAAACAAGTGTCTACATTATGTGTCCTTGGACAAATCTTGTCTTGATTTGTTTCCATAAGAACTACCATTGGAATAAATTCTGCTGGAGTCTTGAAGACAAATAGTTAATTATTAATTAAGTCAATGAACATATTAAAACATATTTCCCCAAATTGGCAAGTGTGCTTACGCTGGATTAGGAACTTCATTTGTTGACCCACAGGCCCCTCTCCCTCAGCGGTGGACGCAGTCATCCACAGGCTGTAGACGGCAGGAGAAAGGGGCTGGATCACATACGTCCTGTCCGATGCTGGTACGGAGTCTGAAATACAAACGTGTACACACACAGCAGAGGAGCGATTTAAAGGAGGCTTATCCTGCTCATATTCAGGTTCATAATCTATTTTGGGTTAATACTTGCAGAGATCTACATGCTCCTAATGTTCAGAAAACATACATTTCCTCATTCTGTTCATTGCCGCAACTCCTTTTTTCAAAAACACAGGGTTGAAGTCCCTGTCCTCTTCAGCAAAAATAAAAGATGACACGTCTACCTCTTTAAATGTTTACACAGTCCCTAACAGGCACTAATCAAACAATTCCTACATCGCTGCTGGTGTCCACTGCTGTTCTCTAAATAGATGGTGTAGTTGGTGATACAGCCCCTCTGCTTGCTCCTGGGAAGCTCCGTCCAGGTCACCTTCACTACTTGTCCCTCGACCGTCTCTTGGAACGATGGACCAACCTCTGGGGCTGCAACCAACAAACACAACAGCATGGAGGAGTCTGTTAACTTCTGTTCATAACACTGCAGTTTCGACCAGTTAGAATAGTACAAGTCAAAATAAGTTTTATGATGATATTTTGATTCAGTAAATAAGTAAATGATAGTAAATAATATTAATCATGTATGTATAGCTCCTCTTTGATCTTACCTGACTCCAAAGTTGTGACACCTGAAAACATCATCCTGGTCACTGAGCTGTCGCTATTGAAAACATACACTGCCCCCTCGTAGCATTCAAATGGCTTAATACCTGCATGAAGAAAAATATAGGAAAACAATATAATTAAATCATTTATCGAAATAAAAAATGACCAAAAGCAGATAAATCAAATTTGATTGGTGAAGCACATATTCACAAATCACAATTTGTCTCATAGGGCTTAACAAGGTGTGACATCATCTGCCCTTAACCCTCAACAAGAGTAGTAGAGGAAAAACTACCCCAAAAAAACTTTTAACAGTGGAAAAAACGTTGATACCTCAGAGAGGTGAGGGATCCCTCTCCCTGGACGGACAGAGTTGCTACAGATGCCACGTGTAACCAGCCAACAAACACATTCAGCCTCACATTCACACCTCAATTTCATGTCAATTTAGTCTGTAATTAGCTCCAATCTTAACCCAGACACCAACATGTCTAAAATAACGATACATCGCTGCCTTTGCTTCCTTGTGTTAATCCATCTGTGGCTATTGTACCATCACATGTTCTACCTGTGATGACTGCATGGTCGTCACTGCCGCCCAGTCGGACCCATCTGAGTTCCTCCATCTTCTGACCCTGTGGGTACCACTCCACCACATAGGAGGCTGGTAACAGTGCAGTTTCAGGCTCGCTCCAGGAGATGGTGACATTGTGGTTGCCAGTGGTTACTTGCACATCCTGAGAGGACTTGGCTGTGACAAGAGGAGCACGAGTGAATATAACACTGTTCAGTTTTAGTAATGCACAAGCCTGCTTAAACAAGCCGACTGACACAAGTGTAGCTATTTATACCTTTTGTGTGATGTGTGATTGTAGCAGGAGGCGACAACCCTTTGGAGTTGCGAGCCCACACAGTCACTTCACAGGTAGCACAATTTCGGACAGAATAATTCCTGGCATGCTGGCTGAAGTTAGTGACAAGGTCCAGTCCAGAGTCTGGACGGTAAACTCTGACGCTGTACCCTAGGATCTTTCCTCTTGCGATGGAAATGTGCGGCTCCTGCAACCAGAAAAACGTTTAAAGGTAAACCAATGAGTATATCCACATATATTTGTGGTTTTATTGAAAGAAAAGGAAAATATTTTGTGGCAAACTGCGGGCGCTTCAACATGTGCCTGGGATATGGCTGTAAGTACAGGATGCTCAAAATCAACACGCTGCAGGTTTAGTGTGTAAGACACATCATTTCTGTTTAACTCCTGGTTTCTTGTAAACTGATACTGTGGTGTCTGTACTCAGGTTTCACTTACCTTTCACAGTCTTTATGTGTCATTAAATGAATGTAGGTGTGTGTATTTGTGGTAGAGGGTGGGGAAGTACGAGTGTGTGTGTGTGTGTGTGTGTGTATGTGTGTGTGTTTGTGTGTGTGTATGTGTGTGTGAGGGTTTAACACATCAGAAGTGGTCAAGAGTTGACCTTTAGTTTATGCAGAACATCGTAGTGAAGTAGAGAAGATCTGGATGTGTTACTATGGCTACACACTGCACCACACAACCACACAGACAGCGTGAGAAGGAGGAGAGTGAACGCATGGAGACGATGAAACAGCAAAGCGGTGTTTAGTGGTCACTGTCATGACACTCTACATAAAAAAAACTGTCATGACTTACCTTCCAGTAAACTCTCAGGGATTGTAATTCAAACGCATCGTACCATACGTCCAACTCTTTTTCAGGAGCTGAAACAATAAAACATCACAGTGTCACATAAAGGATTAATATAAGCTGTAGCTCAAAATAGGAATTCTTTGAAAGTGACACGTATAATCTGTGCAGGTCTGACACAGATGACAAACACTTCCAAGAAATCTCGTACATAACATTCTTTCCATTAAAATGACACATAAAGGCAAATATTAAGATCTTTTTGAAAGAATATTTGTACATCCGCCATCGAATGGTTTGTTGGCAGGATTATACAAAAACTACTGGGTGGATTTAGATGAAACTTGGTGGAAGGATGAGGCATGGGACAAAAAAACATGTCATACAATTTTGGTGCAGATCCAAACAAAGCGGCATTTTAAGAAGTTTTTTCTAATCACTTTCTTTAACATTTCTTTAATAAAGTGTGCTTTTTAAAAATATTTTAACCAAATTCTGAATGGAATAATTAATCAATCTTGATTGGTTGAATCAAAGGACTGATATTCATGGGGTGTGAAATTTGGATTTAAATTCAACTGACTGAATTTATCATGTAACCGACTCCTGCTACAGAAAGCGTTTTCCTCGGTTTTCCTCGGTAAGAGCACTGACCTTACACAGGCACCAGTGAACATGTGACATGTGATCACCCAGTAGGGAAGTTAAGGTCCCTCCACCCTGTATGTGTGCACAGTATGGAGGAAGTTGTGATCTGTGAGCACTCGACCTCTTTGCACTGCTGATGCTTTAACACACTTATACAATTAGACGGGTGGTAAAAACAATAAATGATGTTCAACAACCACAATGTGGGTTTCGGAACTTCACATTGGAAAATTTTTACATTAATGCCAACTGTTTTCCAAAGCAGATTAATTATTTCCTTCCAGTCAGGATGGAAATTTTATTACGGTACAAAGACTTAAGCGTTACTTAAGCGTTACTTAAGCGTTACTTAAGATAAAAACCCACCACATTGAAGCCTTAAAGGCACATGGGTCCCAGTTGGGAATGGAGACCTTTGTGTTCGCCACCCAGTGGCAATGTTGTTTTAGTAAAAAAGAGTGCTTTACATTCAACCTTGTTATTGCACACTCTTCCAGCTCAGTGAATATAATAACATTGTATAATTACCTATATATTTCACAATTTTTTATCAAAACATTTTCTATAAGGCCACTTTACATAATGAGATGATTATATTTGCAGCTGTAAAACATGAGAAGATATTTGCTTTTATTGGGTTTAACTAATCCTCTCTCTCACCAACCCCTACCAAATCTAAAATAAACAGTCTGTTCCACTTTGGAGTCTTAATTGAACGTAACCTCCATGAAATACTCAAAGTCAGTTTGCAGCAAAGGGAAGAGTTTTTACTTTAATACTTTACAAGATGTTTGGTTTGAATACGGGAGAAATGGGGAAGTTTGTATTTGAAGGAAATGATTAATTGAATTTGTTTTATCACTTGTGGGGTTTTAAAGAGGACTTTACCAGCCTTAACTCAACCATCCTGCCTGGGGATGACTGACAAACACATGTATTTAGCTCATTAATTTACTGAATAGTGGAACAAAAAAAGAGTTTGCCTCCCTTTATGAACCCCAATTCAGAAAATAACTAGATCTGCCACTGCTCAGGGAAGCTAACAAGATTCTGTGTTTAGTGATGACAGCGGGAACTTTCTCCAACTTATCTGCTCCCCTTTTTCAGTTAAGGCTCAGGACAACGAAGATCACATTCCTCTTCACTTGTTTTAGCATCTGTCTAACCCTAACCCTAACTCCTTCTAATCTATTTCCTGTGACTCAGTTTGACCTGACACACAATAAGACTCAACTACAGTTGACATAATTTATTCTTTTATTTGGGTCTTGTATTTATACTGTTGTATGCACTTTTGGAACTATTCATATTTCGTCGTATCACTGGATCTCAACAAACAACCCAGCGAGAATTGTGTCAGTGGTTTATCCTGCTGGCAGACAGTGGTGAGCTGATAACTGCCTCAAACCACAGAGATACTGTAAATACTTTCACATCTTTAGACAGAATTCGTGCTGCTTTCATTCAGTAAGAGCAGTGATACCCACAGGTTGGATCAGGTAGGAACAGTTCACTTACCCTCCTCCTGAGTCCTGCTGGAAGCGTTTGTGCTCCACTGACTCCACAGGCCGTTGCTGAAGCTGGATCGGACTCTGAAATGGTACAAACTGTAGGGCTCCAGAGAGGAGATGGAACGAGCCGGAACTGTACTCATCGGTACGCTCTGTAAATAAAAAATAATCACTCATCACATTCTCATACTCACAAGTTTTATTTGTGGGAAAATGCCATGTAGTGAAGTCTAGTCTGATTTATTTATACTAGTGCAGTGCTCGTTCAAAATAAAAGGTGTTCAAAATAACAGTAAATGACAACAAAAAAACAGACAGCAGCAGACTCATTAGACAGAATCAGGCTTAATTAAATGCAAGATTAAATAAGTAGGATATTTAATTAGATTTAAAATTGCTGATATTACAACAAGACATAATGTGGGCCGGGAGACTATTCCAGAGCTTAGGCAGCCACAGAGAAAGCCTGTTCCCCTTTAGGTTTAAGAAGAGAAGGAGGGATGGAAAGGAGTTGGCATGAAGAAGACCTCGTGAGCTGGGGGCAGAGTAGGGGAACAATGAGGCAGATCTACGATCACATTGTGAGAACACCTCACTGAGAGTTCACCTCTGAGCCTATCGACCTGACACTCATATCTGTGTATTGCTTTGAATCAGACCTACGAGATACGATCGTGCAATGTCGACTTCAAAGGTTCTAAGTAACCGACTGTCATATCTCATGCAACATCTCATCTCTGAAGTGTTAAAGACGTCTTACTAGATCTGGGTGAGATGTCCATGTCTGTTCTGCTGCTTTGTACTGGATCTGCAGGTGCTTAGTCCTCACAGGCTGTTCCACTGTGAAAATGCACTCCCGGGAGGAGCACTCTGGTCGCCCAAGAACAGGAGGTGACGGCGTTGCTGCTCAGATCAACACAGACACCAGAGAGGTCAGATTTACTGTCAACACGATGGACACACAAGATCAGTTGTTCTCTTAACTGTAAAAAAAAATCATATTCTGATGAAACATTTCATAAATTGAAAGGAGGATTGGGGGAGATTATGAAACAGCGTATAAAAGAACTTCAAACTTTCAGTCACACTCTCATCATCATTTCATGCCTTGAAACTGTCATTACACGTAAAAGAATTGCACGCTCTTCCTGCAGAAAGTACCAGGTACACACAAAGTGAAGGAGCTCAGCCATTTCTGTGGGTCTTACCGATGTCAGTGAGGGAGTAGTTAACGGTGTCAGACTCCACACGGCCCAGGTCATTGCAGGCTTTAACCCACACGTAGATGAGCTGCACAGACCTGAGGACAGTGAACCTAACGGACAGTGAGCCAGTTCCCTTACTGGAGACATTGTTTGGCTCTGGTTTACTCTTGTGATTTCCTGCTACAGTTCTCAACCTGAAAACACAACAAAGCGAACTTTCAATTGACAGTATAAGCAGGGTCATTGCATTATAGAATGTTTTGGTGACATGTTAAATTCAAGTTTCCTTCTTTTTCAAACTCACCACAGCTCTGTTTTGTCTCTACGATAAGTGTGCCTTCCTGGGTTCCAAGTGCACAGCACATCTCCACTTGTATTATTTAAGACCTTGTAGATGCATGACAGGTTTTTAGGACGATCTGGTACATCTGAAGGATGAAGAAGACGAAGAGGAGTTGAATAGATCTTAAATACTGAGGTTTTTAAGGTTTGAAATTCAAAAACCACAGTATCTATGTTCAAAGCATTACAGTGTATGGGATGTAAATGTGCCTCAGGTTCAGCCTTGGTTGACTGGGTCTGTTACATATAGGGAGAATTATGCAATGATGGACAATCTTCATTGTTAAAATAGCATAGCAACTCGTTGATTCACAACTAACAAAATCAATTTGACATCCGCAGCAAATTAACATCAAGTATCAGGACTTTCAAAAGATTGTGCAACAAACTAGGAAGTTCTAGCTATGTTCTATTCAAAGGGAATTTTTTTCCAGAAATAATGAGATTGTTTCAAGATTTTAGATTCAGAAAGAGTGGAACGCATGCTAACTTCAATAAGCATGGATTATTGTTTCTTATTTACTTAAAAATACTTTTCTTCTTTATTTTATTAATATGACATTTTTCTCGTATTACTGTCTTCTCAATTACAACGTTATTATCAAATTCTCAAAAGGTTTTTTTCATATTGCCCTAATACTTCTTCCTATATGGCTTGTTTTTGGCAAGTGAGGGAATTCATTGTTTGCACATAAGTTTTCATTCCCACACATTAGAAATATATATTTGGGAAGCATTAATAATATGACTAGTCACTAATGAAAACATTCAGTAACTGCAGTAGATTAAATTCAAGAATGTGCTATTCTATAAAGTTACAAGTTTCATTGCTTTTCATTGCAGGTTAAGTCTGTTGAAATGGTGGGTGTGTCGTTACTGGATTGTACTTGTTGTATGTGTAAAAAGAAAGAATAATCAACTTGTCGCAGTCAGCTAAAACACTTTGCTGCTCTCAGTCTTTAACATGTGAACAGTGTGAACTCTAAATAAAGAAGAGAAAGCAGAACCAGCTCGAGTTGCTTGAAATGCACTGCAACGCCCTGAGATGAAAGTCAACACCCTGCAGGATTTTTATATCTATTGGCATAAGTTTTAAATAAGCATAATGTGTAAACATTATTTCAATTAGGTGATGTCTTCAGTGTTAAAGCTGCTGGCTACTGTTGAACTGACATTATAAACGCTTGGACATTAGTCCTATTTGAAATACAATAATCCTAAATCCCCCATTAAAATGTGCACTTTTCAGTGAGATAAAAGTTTCAGAAACAGATGTTGCTTCTCTTCATACTCACACCCAGTGAAGATGTCCAGTCCACAGGGGTCCAGTGTCGGAGAACAGTTACACTGACAGCTGTAAGTCCTGTTCTTTGTTATGTTCACCACCTTAAAATATATGGTTGTAGAATTCAGCTCAGTGTGTATCTCGAGTGTTGACGGGTGGCCACTGTACATGGATCCATTGCACTTGCAGTTAAAGGTGCAGTACAACCTAAAACTGGTGTATCGCTGCACCACGGCTCCAGCTTCTGACCAGATGGTGCAGGACTTCTCACCTAAAAACAGAAATACTGACTTAGACTGATATTACTTGTCCATAATGACTTATATCTGATAAGATAGTTAGAGGAATTTAACCGACTAATTATCTGTTGAGTTTAAAGCAGATATGGCAATGTGGACCTGCATATTTGTCTCTATCTAATCAAACTTTCATCTCCAAATCATACATTTTTTTTAGTAATGTGTGTCCATAGAGAAGTCTGAGCTTACCCATGCAAAGCTGCACCACCAGCAGTGCAGCGGCGATGAGGACGGAGCATGTTTGAGACATGGTGTGTCGTCAGAACCTGTCCTGTTGCTAAGTCCAAATAACAAAAGACCACACATGCATTAGGTCATAAAGCAAATCTAGTGATATTATGAAGTATTAATGATTCTCATTATAAGCAAGAGTTAATATATCCCCATGTATTTTCTATTCATATTAAATAACAGTTTTTAAGCAGAGGTTTGAGGACAGACACCAGCTTAAATTGCAAATGTCTTCAAACAATATGGAAGAGTAATTAAAAATAAGTTTAAAAAAACTCAAATCACTCACCGAAACATCCCATCACAGTAAGACATCGACCATGTCCTCTGAGCCTCATCCAGCTCTGTCCGTCATCGTGAGGCGCTCAAAAACATCTGTCTTCACAGCTGCATGTCATGACTGACTCAAAGTGGCAGCAGAGGAGGCGCTGCCATTGTCCCCGCCTCTGGTGTGAAACACTTCAGTCACAGTTCATCAATGAAGTCTGACACACACACACACATACACACTCACACGCACACACACACACACACACACACACACACACACACACACACACACACACACACACACACACACACACACACACACACACACACACACACACACACACACACACACACACACACACACACACACACACACACACACACACACACACACACATACACACACACACAAACGTAGCCTTTACTTTTCTTGCATCTTTTCTTTTATTGTTGGCATATATTTGACATTAGACACATATACACACAAATCAACACCACACACAATGCATATGCAGGTGTGGTCTTAAAATCCCATTCAGAGGTTGAGATAACTGAATATGACATAATTCCTCAGATTGGTTGTTTTAAAAATGAACCCGTCAAAGTTAAAACAACACAGCAACCCCTCAGATGAATCTTCATGGTTATAATTTCCACGCAGACCAAAGTCTCACTCCGTCAGTCACATCCACACGTGCTGCAGAGGGGGACTTTCCCCTGTCGCTGTACATACTTATTCACAATGTTAGGCTTAATAAGAGCTGTTCGACATTAAACATTTGCAAAGTGAGAGATTTCTTATTGCTTAAGTTTGCTGACAAAGGAGAGACCCTCCTGAAAATCTGATTGCCAATGAGGAAGTGAGATAACTCTCAGGAAGTCCTAAAAATAAGGTGTTAACTGCAGATGGTGCTTGTGTGAGTAGAAACATACACACCAGAAGCAGGTTGTTCAAACCTCACACAGAGACTATAGGTAACAGACAAAACCCCAGCTGAAGTTTTCGAGTAATTTCACACTTCACTGTTGTCTCGTATCAGACACAGCAGAGGTCACCAGCTTTCTCAATCTGAAACAGAGAAACATCTTCAGCATCTAATACAGGACTTGGCACTGAAATGTGCATGATGATTAGTTATCATTTCATATTATATAATTCATCAAGGTTCAGTAAATCTTATAGATTACTTTCCTAATGGGGAGGAGGTATAAAGAGAGCAGTGGTGGAGGAAGATTTAACTTCAGTGAAAGAACAAATAAATTCACAAAAATGTATCAAAGTAAAATGATCACATTAACTTTTCTACTTCAGTAAAAGTTTAAAGTATAAAAACTGAATCTTCTTGCAGAGTGTGACTTATTCCCTAATGCAAATATCATTAGCCTCTGCCTTTTCCAAATACATTGTAGATGTGTCACCAGTGATGCTTCCGTTGCAGGTTTGCTTTGCTCTCGTTTCTCACTTTTAAAAATATAAAATACAATGCGAAAATGTAACGCAATGGTATGTAAACATAGAAAGTACAGATATTTGCTATAGAGATATATAGATATAGGTAGTGGAGTAAAAGGTACATAAAGTAAAGTACAGGTACATAAAACATGTAGTACATTGGGAATTTAAATATGCTTTATAATATCCCACCAGCAGACAGAGCAGGTTGTGATAGATGGATAAATGTTTTTCATTCGTTTTTGCAGGTAATCATGTGATCATTAACCTGAGGAGAACTTGATGTTTTGATCTTTTGACGAAGGTCGAGGAAAAGTCAGAGGATGACCAAATATATCAAAATTCTTCCTGAGTGGAGCATGAACATTTGCAAAAAAATCCAATCCCACTGATGTCGTGGCCACAAAAGTCACAGATAATCAAAATCCTCAGGGTATAAACAAACACACAAACAAAGAGACCCATCAAAATCACCATCTATAGGGCCATTCTGCTAACACCACTGAAATAATTATTACTCATACTAGCACTTTAGTTACTATTCTGTGTGTGTGTGTGTGTGTGTGTGTGTGTGTGTGTGTGTGTGTGTGTGTGTGTGTGTGTGTGTGTGTGTGTGTGTGTGTGTGTGTACCTGTGATTGGGGTGCTGTTCTGATCTTTGTCAAGCTTGTTCCACTGCAGCTGTGTCACTGGCACACTTATCCACTATTGTTTGTGTGTGTACTATTTTAGGGTTGTTTTTATGTCAAGCACTTTATGTTATTTTGTTTGTATCAAAAGTGTTATATAAAGTATTCTTGGTAAAAGATAGTACAAACATAACCACAGCCAAACATGTATGATAATGGGCATGAATCAAACTCAGTTTATGCAAGTTTATCATTAAATAACTTGGTTTTAACAGTTACAGATGATAGTTTTCCAATGATCTCACAAAGTCACACAACTCAGGAGAAGGGGTGCTTGGGTAATGCTTTCTTGAACGTCACTTTAGTGCAGATTGTCCTGTTTGTGTCATTCCCATGTTCCAGCTAACTCTGTGTGTCACAGAGTGTAGTAACCTGAGGGAAGTAACCTCCACTCAGTATCATCTCTGTATTCTGTGACAAACAAGTTTCTGCCATGTCAGGAGTGTGGATGTCACCCTGGTGTAACTCCAGGGAGGGACAGCCCACTTCAGCCTCGCTCTCAGTCCCCCTCCTCCCCGTTGAGAAGCCTGTACTCAAGACATCTGTTGCTTCAGTAGTTTTAGGCCTCAAAATGCCATCAAGAGAGCTGAGAGTCGGTTCCAGAGGTGAATCAGAGTAATCTATTTCCACACTAGAGAGCAAGCCTCCACGTATTCCTCCGAATTCACTTAAACATACTTCTTCCTCAACATTGACTGGTACATCCTTTGGCTCCTCTTCCACTTCCTCTTTTTTTGAAGCCAGAATAGTAATATGAGGTTTGTAGCTGACATGTTCCATCTGCCTTTCAACAAGCGCAGTCCCAGTATCAGATGGTAGTGAAGGTGTTTCTGCTATGGTTTGTCCTAATCCAAAGTGGGGTCCTTCTACATGGATGGCGGGATACACGTCGTCCCTCTCCTCCCAGTAAATCAAACTGATGGGCGACAGCAGAGGGTCACTCTCCCTGGAAAAGAAGGACGGTTCACCTCCGTCTTGCTGGAGACCAAAATAACAAAGCATAGTTAGATTTGATTGAATTATCAAGTGGGTTTAATATACATCAAATGTGGTGGACAAATATAGGATGGCCCCAAAGTGCATATCATGTCACATCACAAAACACGCTAAGAAAACATTATGTCAGTAAAGCGTAAAGAAAATGTAGATAGGCTAACAATTGACATGGCTCATGGCTGATTACACGGACAGTGTAAAATTCAACTTGAAACAGCATCATTTTCACCATGTTTATATGGTCCTCTGATAGCTTTCTTTGGAGCCGCGTTCACTCATGGATCACAGAGGATCCATACGTTTGAAGAGTTTGGCTGCAACACTGGCAACCCCTAAAACTCCAGAAGTGTTTTGTGGACTCAAACACTTCCCTCACCCCTCCATCGGCATAGTGGTGAGTATATCATTTTCACTTTCTTTAACATTGTGAGATGTGTGATTGTGAGGCGTTTTTTCAACATTTATGTATAATGAATAATTTTTGGATCTTTATGACGAAAATCAGACATGTTTAGGACACTGACATGTAGGAGTGTTTTCAATGTTGTGTAAATCCAAATAAGTATCTGGATCTAGTGAATTGGAATGTGGATTTAGAAAGGGACTGTTTGGCCTTGCAGTCCTTGCATGCACTCCGCTGGATGCCATTTTTATTTCCAATTGTGTTTTAGGATTTATTGTTTGTGATTTGCACTTCAGGGCCACCGTACAACACGCTGTGTGAAGTTTTTTCACCTTCAGCAGATCCCAAAGTTTTTACCAACACATGTAGCTCGATGTTGTCAAAGTGAAAGCAGGAACTAATAACTCACATCACCTTCTATAATAGTACAGAGTGGTATATCTCAACAAACTCAAGGGTTAGTTGGTGTTAATATGTTTAAAACATTCTCATAACATATACATGTGCTGTTGTTGTTGGTGATAGTTGCAGATTCTAGCTGTTGCAGTGAAAACAGTTCACAGAGAAAGAGGGAAGCATGAAGGTGAACACAATTGTTTACCTTCAGTAGTCTGATGGCATTACTGTTTTCTGGTTTTGGTAAGTTTTCAACAAGCCAGGCAGGTCCCCAGGAAATACACCAATGTTTGATCCTGACACAGAAAGACAGGTAATCTTAGCAGGACTGATGAGGACAGTTCATTCTCAGCTGCAGTTAAAGGCTACGTTTACAGAATAAAAACACAAAACGTCTTATCTGCATCTGAAAAGTAAACTTGATGGTGATGTTATTTGAAACACACAAATCTCCATCAGAATCACGACTGTGGCACAGTGTTTGTTAAGTGGTTTAAGTTTCGCTTCATGTCAGTCATGTGAGTTCTTATCGTGATGTTCAGAAGTGTGTGTGTAATATTTCATGAAACTAGCCACAGTGGCATCGGTCCCAGTTACCAGAGAAACTAAACCTATGATCATTCAAAATCTTTTGCAGGATAACCATATCCCAGTTATGGTCTTTTATGGTTATACCTAGGGTTGCAAAGAGGCGGAAAGCTTCCGGTAAATTTCCCGAAACCTTCCGGAAACTTTCCATGGGAAGTTAAGTAAGCAAATTAAACGCTGAGCAATAAAAACATCATTCGAATCTCCATTTTAAATATGTATGGAATGCAGCACACGCTGCACGTTGAATTTCAACCCTCCACTGTGCATTCTTCATGCACAGATACTTCCCAGCATCCTTCACTCTACAGCAGGGCTATTGAGACCTGATGTAGTGTGCAGGACTAGTCAGGTAAGTTTCGATGATATTACTGGGGAAAACATATTAGCATGCTGATTGAGGATTGTTCATCTGTTCATCTAGCCTATTTCCATTCATTATCCATCAATTGTAAAATATTTTTACAGACGATTCCAATTGTTTGGCTAACTTTTTTTATCTCTGGCATTGCATTAGTGTTTTTTTACAAACTTTTTACTCATCTTATTCTACAGAACAATGCCACGAGCACTATCTCATGTGTGGAGGCATTTCACCCCATCCAATGTAGAAGGAAAGGCTGTATACATTAGCAAATACTTTGCAAAGACCTATGTTAAGAATGACACAACGATGCATTAGCATATTAAGTCAAGTGCCCAAAGTTTCCTCAGGGCTCAAATCAGCCTATGACAAAATAAAATGTTTATATTTATGTCTGTATATGACAAGGTAAATACAGTTAGTATAAATTACCTACAAGATTTCCAGTTTATTCCCGTTAATTTTCGTGAATTCCCGTATATTCCTGTATATTCCCGTTAATTCCCGTTAATTCCCATTAATTCCCATGGAAAGTTTCCAAGTTTGAATATTCCCGGAATTTTGCAACACTAGTTATACCTGAACTGAATATTTGCACTAGTTGATGTCTAATGTTTTATATGAAACAATAACATATATTAAAACTATATTGTTTAATACCTTTCCCTCACACAGCTCCAGCACATCAGGTTGGCTGTGATTGCTATGAAGAAGGTGATGATGAAAACTACCACAATCACCAGGCCGGCTAGAAGAGATGAGAGACAGTTTAGTACACTAGTTATCACAACATTAAAACAAGAGAGTTCTCTTGTTTTCAAAGTTAAAGTCTAATTTAGCTGGAATGATACGAAATGAAGAAGAATTACAGTTCCGGGTTTAATGAGTTGGTGTGTGTGTTTTTAGAAATGACAAAAAGGACGGCAGCAGGAGACTGACCTACAGGAGCTGCAGGCTGGGAGACGATCTGGCTCCCTCGCGGTCCTTCTCCTGCTGAGGTGGACGCAGTCAGCTGTAGAGCCAGAGTTCCGTCAGGACAATCCAGCCACATCTGTCTGGGGCCAGATCCAGACACCACCACTGAAAAGAAGTGAAAATAAATCACTTTTTTGGTTACAAGATTATTTTGGCCACTTGTATCAGTCTTAATATGAACTTAATACTGATATACCTTTTTAAGTCGAAACCGCAAACTTGTTAGCTAATATTTAAACATTTGCATATCTATTAGATGTAGAATAACATATGCCCACATTTCACGTTATATTTCTTGTCCCCTGAGGATGGAGCTTTATAGTCACTTAGTATTTTAGTTTGTTTTTGGTCTCCACCAACTCCTGAGGGAAACACTATATCTGGTTCTGCTAAATGCAGCATGACATTCCCCTGCTACATGGCAACTGTGTCTAGCAAAGAGCATGGAAATAATGGATACTAAACCGAAACTAGAAAATGCATTTTGGGAAGAAATGCAGTGGGATTGCTTGTGTCTGTATAAAGATACTGTTGAAGTAATAGGAGTTGGAAATTTAAAAAAGGATGATGAATGTTGTGCAAGCAGTGTTTAATGTCAAGTACAGGCCTTTAATATTTTGAACTAGTGAAATTATATTCATGATATAGATAGTCTCACGACTTATACCTCTATATCAACTTGTGGGTGGATTTAAAATTTGCATTAATTTATCTGAATGTGGGAAATTGTAAAAAATAATTGATTGTCACAAATTCAAGTTTGTGAGTTTTTTATAACATTTAACAGCTGTAGAAATGTTTTGTGTATGTGTGAACGCTTTTTGCTAGTAGTCATGTCACCTATAAATATATATATATACATTATAGCTGACAAATGCTGAAGTTGTAACAGAGAGGGAAAGGTAAACTCTCAGGTGCCTTTACACAACGACGTTCCAGAAATAGTGGCTGGTAACTAACAGCCTTTACGGTTGCATATGTGCATGTAGCCTCGTGGCTTCCTGTTTGTGGTCAAAAGCCAGTTCTAGAAAATATGATTCACTGAAGATACTGTGAAACTGATGGTTACCAGTTTGCTCACTATACCCATCATCTGCAGTTCCCAGTTATATGTTGAGAAGATACATATTCTAACAGACCTTCTGACAGTTTAACCACAACAACCAGTTTAGATATAGGATGAATAGAGATATAAATCCGGTTGTCTGTGGTAAAACTACCAAAGTTAAAGTGTGGAGATGAATTTTCTTTATCAGTGTTGAATGAATGAAGCGCAGTCTTTGTTGGAAATGGAGACTAATCCCACCTTTTGTTTGTCTTTTGTTTTGTGTACAACGTTTGACATTACTGGAAGTGAGAGCAGAAAAACCCTGCTGATGCACTGAAGCATTGTGGGAGGGGAGTATTTGTGGAATGCTTGTTGCACAGTTTCCATTATGTAACAGTGAAAGACAATAGATGCACACTACTGCTTATGTGATCTACCAGACACGTGTGCATAGACACTAACGTGCTAGAAAAAACCTTCACCCCACCAAGGTAAAGTACGCACACATAAACCAATGAGCACCTTGATGTAATAGAACAGGAAACGACGCACGGCAAAGTTGTGTTTCCTTCAAACCTTCAGAACAACACAAAGAGTAATTTTACTGTGAAGAATCCTGTCAAGCTCCACAGATTCTTAAAAAATCTACTACGGACATTGGTTTAAAATTTCAACTTAAAGGTTAAGTTCCCAAGTGGTATGTTGTCATGGGGAAAGTTTTTCCTTCTTATTACATGATAGATTATTTATTTTTTTACATACTTATGTATGTTTCCATCTGTGGAAATCTGACATTTCTGTTGCCACTACAAGATTAAGAAAATGTATTTAGAAGATAAAAATACTCAACCCTTTATAATATAGACATATATTAGATTAATAAAAAATAGCCCTCAACTGATGATAAATCTTTTCTTGATCATTTGAGTAATTGTGTTTCCTGGTAATTGAGAAGGATGTCTATCACAATGCCCCAATGACCAGGTGATGTCTTTCAATTGCTTATAACGTCTGACTTACGTTCTTAAGTAAATCTGTCAGTGAATCATCTTCAAAAATGATGTATTATATGTGTCTTATTCACATATGCTGGACAAACACACACATAAGGACACAGCAGAACTGCTCACCCCTGAGTGTTGTGTGGTTGGAGCCCAGTGACTGGACGTAGAGGGTGTAGTTTGTGACAAAGCCCCTCCGCTGGTCCACAGGCAGCTTGTCCCATTGGATCAGGATCCGCCTGGACTCATGAACCAGAACCAACAAGATGGGACCGGACACAGGTCCTATAAAATAAAAAAATAAAAAAACACAATGACATAAAGAGAGGATGGGGGATGTTTATCATCTTCATCCTCTCATTGAAAATGTTCCATCTCTATATTTAAAACTGTGTAAATAAGCAGGTTTCGGGGACATGCTGAGTCTATGAATCTCACTCTGTTGTTTGGAGTAGACGAGGCCGGATGATGGAGCACTGACACCTCCAGTGGTCACAGCGTACACAGAGATGTTGTACCTCACACCTGCAGTCAGACCTGAAACAACAAGAAAAATAAACCCTCTCAACTCTAAATATTCACACAAGTATTTAACAACACGTATGAACTGAGGATTAAGCTTAGTAGCGATTTACACATTTAATTTAAATGCTCTGTGAGAGTTGTAATTATAAAGAGCACAAACTAATGTAATTCACCAAGTTATCACAAGAGGTCACTGCTTGATCTCAGTTGAAGTACTACTGTGTGTGTGTGTGTGTGTGTGTGTGTGTGTGTGTGTGTGTGTGTGTGTGTGTGTGTGTGTGTGTGTGTGTGTGTGTGTGTGTGTGTGTGTGTGTGTGTGTGTTTGTGCGCGCGCCTGCGTGAGTGTTTGTTTGTGTGTGTGTGTGTGTGTGTGTGTGTGTGTGTGTGTGTGAGTGTGTGTGTGTGTGTGTGTGTGTGTGTGTGTGTGTGTGTGTGTGTGTGTGTGTGTGTGTGAGTGTGTGTGTGTGTGTGTGTGTACCTGTGATTGGGGTGCTGTTCTGATCTTTGTCAAGCTTGTTCCACTGCAGCTGTGTCACTGGCACACTTATCCACTGCACCACATAGTGCCGCAGTTCTCCTCCAGATGTGGACCAGTGTTTGGTCCCCAGCCACGACCAGGACACAAGCACAGCGCTGCCGTTAGCTGCAGGAGCCAGCTCTCTCAGTACAGGCCCAAAAACACCTGAATAGACAGAATCACACTTTACTAATGACTTTTTAAAACTTGCTTTGTTAGGTTCTGTCTTCTGTGTTGGAGCTTTGAGTACCTGAGTGTGTGAGTGGCACATCAGCTGCTGGAGTGGACCCATATGAAGTGACAGCACTGACGCTCAGGGCCTGAACCTCCGCTGGTACCATAACTGACCTCTGACTGGAAGTCGCGGGACAGGTCGCTGCCTCTTTCTGGTCAAAAAAGATTTTGTATTCTTGAACCACACCACTGTAGTCGTCTGGATGTGGAGGCTGTGGGGAAGAAGTCCAATCGTCAAGTCAGGTTTAGTTTTCGCCATTATCCAGTAAGAGTGTAAAAGAATATTTGGAAGTTATAGACAGTTTGGGAAATGTGATATGATGTTCCTCTATAGTCAACTAATTAGCATGTTACATCTTTCTTGTCTAATTTGTTCAGATAAAATAAAATATAATCTATCTGACTATTTTTAGGGGGAAGAAAGAAAAAGAAAAATCTTCTTATCAGATACACTTACAAGTGGAACAAAACATTTAATGATTCAAAATTTTTTCCAAAATCAAGATTCTTTAATCAACAAGCAGTGCAGACGTCCTGTGTAGAACCAATTGCATCTATATCTGGTATTTGACATACTTTTATATGATGAGATCAGTATCAATATAAAAACCAGTTCTAATAAATGTCACACATTACCTTCCATAAAACAATCACCATCAATTGGCTGATGAACGTCCTCCACACGTGTAACTCCTGAGATGGACCTAATGATAAGATGTGGGTTGCGGGTGATGAAAAACTTGTTATGGCATTATCAGTTGCCTTTGTTACGTGATATCTAAGAATTTTGAGGTTGAGACTGTGAGCTTGCCTTTTCCAGGACTTCTCCCCGTCACAGACAAGCTCCATCTGCTGCAGGACGGCCGCTTGCTGGAGGTCTCCAGTCCTGATGTCGAGTTACACGTCCTGATCTGGAACTCGTATTCAGTCAGAGGCCTCAGGTCATCCACTCTCATCAAACCCTCACTGAGCTCTGTTGTCTCTCTGGCTTCCTATAAGACACCAAGAGATCAGGTCTCCTGCTCACTGTCTGATAGAGGCCGATGCTGCGAATGAGCACAAAGCTTTTATTTTACCCAGGAGCCGCTGTGTTTGCGGAGCCTGATGTACGATTTGAGAGTCACTGAGAAATCCGAGGTGTTCCACTTCAGCACTGCTGCTGTGGAGCTGTTCTCAAACTCCATGTGTAGAATATGAGGGATGTCTGGTATCACTGCAATGCAAGATGTGCCATGTGATGAGTTCTAAGTGCAGCCAAATATCTCCTGGATATACTGGAACACTCATAACGTTAACTGACACAGTGGCATACTATTATTCAATTAGAGAAACAGTTATGCTGATAGTCAGGACACATCAGTCAAACTGTAACGGTTCACAGGATGACTCATTTCTTCAGAAAGTAGATTATAAATATAATTTATTACTCTTTGTTCAAGCTGTGTAAATGAACCCTTGTTCATAAAGACGTGTTGGACTAAAGTGAGGGCTTACCTATATCCTTCTCACACAGGATGAATGGATCAGACTGTGATGCTCCAAAGTGGTTGTAAGCCGTGATAATCAACTGGTATTTAGTGTTTCCGTCGACAATTTTTCGTGGTATTGTGATTTCTTCAGCATCCTGGGTTTGATTTAAATGTACCTGCGTCCTATTTCCTCTGATGAAAATAAGTTTTGTCATTATCAAAAGCATGGTAATACTCAAAGAAATAAAACAACAGCTTCATTTGACCTTAGAATAATACCGCACCTGTAGACTGAAACGTTGTAGGTAGTAGAGAGGTATGTTTCAGCTCCGCTCTTCCACGAGCAGTCTATGAAGGCTGAGGCCCTCGTCGTTTCACAAGTAACGTTTCCAGGTTTATGTGGTGGTACTTGAGGAGAAAAGATGGGGGATAAAATTGATAATTAATGAAAAGCAAATCCAAACACCTTGTTAAGCCCTGAGGCAAATTGTGATTCGTGAATAAAGGCCATATCAATGAAATTCGATTGATTGTATAATTGACCAAAAAAGTGTGTGATGATAGAAATCAGCTCATTGAGATGTTGCACAGCCGCTTCAAATCCGTATTTACACATAAATTCAATTTTTATTTCCTTTTAATTAAGGCTCAGTGTGAAGGATTTAGTGAAATCTACTGGTAATGTTGCAGATTGCAACCAATTTAATACCCCTCACATAACCCTGCCTTTCCAAACAGTAGGAGAACCTACGGTGGCCTTCAGGTGATATAAAAACACATAGGAGCCAGTGCTTGGTTTGTCCATTCTGTGCTATAGAAACATGGCAACATGGTGGACCTGATCCTGATGTAGATATGAAGTGTTCTAGTTTCAGGTGAATATACACTAACAAGAATACAACGTAGACTTAAACCCTCCACACTGGACCTCATTCTGTGCTTATCAGAGTCAAGTGTACATACAGCCGCCATGTAGATCCAGTCCACTGACAATCTTAGTAACATGAGGACTTTTTAGTTTGCAGAGCACGTGAGATCTTGGCATCTGAACATTGGTCAGATTAAAGATCACCGTGCTGCAGTTGACTTCCTTCCAATCTTTCACTCTCTCGTTGTTCAGATCCAGGGATATTTCAGACCTGCAAGTGAGTAACATAAATTGTTTCTGAGCATTAGCATCGTCTCTCAAGAGGACGAACATCACACTATTTTTCCGGGATACAAAATGGCCTAACACATTGTTCTGTATTTCTACCATTCATACCCCTTCTTGCAGATACTGATGTGGCAGTACACTGTCAGGTTTGAGCCAATGAGGAAGAATGTCTTCCTCATTGGAAGACAGTCTTCCTCTGTTTTCCTCATTGAGCCAATGAGGAAGACAGGCTCGACTGTCACGTAGCCAAGTTTTCTGTAGGACAGGCAACCGACCGGGCGCAGAGGGGAACCTGTGCACACAAACACACACACACACACACACACACACACACACACACACACACACACACACACACACACACACACACACACACACACACACACACACATATATAAAGACTTTGCAAGGTGCCTTCTGTATATAAAACCACACTCCTTGTATTTTTTTGTATTAGATTTCATTATAAATTAGTTTAATGTATATTTCATCTATCTATCTAGCTATGTATATATCTATGTATCTATCTATGTATGCATGTACGTATGTATGTATGTATGTATGTATGTATGTATGTATGTATGTATGTATGTATGTATGTATGTATGTATGTATGTATGTATGTATGTATCTATCTATCTATCTATCTATCTATCTATCTATCTATCTATCTATCTATCTATCTATCTATCTATCTATCTATCTATCTATCTATCTATCTATCTATCTATCTATCTATCTATCTATCTATCTATCTATTATTTATCTATCTATCTATCTATCTATCTATCTATCTATCTATCTATCTATCTATCTATCTATCTATCTATCTATCTATCTATCTATCTATCTATCTATCTATCTATCTATCTATCTATCTATCTATCTATCTATCTATCTATCTATCTATCTATCTATCTATCTATCTATCTATCTATCTATCTATCTATCTATCTATCTATCTATCTATCTATCTATCTATCTATCTATCTTTCTCTCTATGCATCCATCCATATTGCTGTCTTTACAATGAGGCATGTCAAAAACAGGTTTGATACAGAATGTGTGGCTTTGCATGATTATTTTACTGTGACAGAAAGAAATTCAAACATTTCTGTCTCACCACTGTGGTCAAAGCTTAAAACACAGGGTGTAAAACCTCAACAGCCACTGGATACAGTAATGCAGTTTTCTCACAGAATCAGAAACTGAAGCGCAACAAGATAGATGTTATAATGTAGATAGACTGACAGACTCACACTGGAGGGAGAAAATGAGAAGTATGATTATGCATCTCCAAATACACGAGGAGAGGTTCATCTCAGCTCATCTTTGGTTTGCCCCCAAAAAGATAATCAATCAGTAGCTGTAAACAGAATGTATTCTTATTGTCACAAAAACATATTGCATGGTAAAGAATGACTTCTTTCATACATAATTTCCATACACGACGCAATGTGTAAAAACTTACCTCAGCCATGTAGAGCAGACTCTCCAGTGAAAATGTGGAGGAGACCGTTCTTCAACTGTTTCCTTTTTTTCTCTAATTTGAATTTGTATCAGATAAGAAGATCAAGCAGCTCCACTCATCGTCTCTGTGACACACGTGCACCTCACAGTCACCTTTCTTATCATCTAACAAGTTGCTCGACGTAGTCACAGCTTTCTTCAGATGACTTGCTCTGTGAGATGCATCTCACGACAGTAATCTTTGCTGTGCAAAGGAAATGTGTTAAAGAGGCCACTGACCTAGTTTGGTGGTATTTCAGTGAAGCCAGAAACTTTGAATATTTGTCTGAGTACTTCACTGTCCTACTTCAGTCACCTGGTTTTCATCACCACAAACCTTCAGATGACATATAACACGTCAGTTTGCTGAGCACCAGCTCTCAATAAACATGCTGCTGTTGGCACATAATGAAAATAACATGTAAAATGTGATGACTTCAGTCATCTGTGAGAATGATGCTGATCGTAGCTTCACAGAAACCTCATCATTATGATCTGCTTTATCTTTTTACTGGTACTGACTCTTTCTTATAGTATTTCTAATCGTGCTGGAAACAAAACAAATGTTATCAGAGGAAATGAAGGTTCAGCAAACATCTTATAAAAATATAATTCACCTATATCTCTAACTGATAATACATATTAATCTGTTCTTTGAATGTTGATCTTGAAATCAGTGAAACAAACTTACATTCTGAGCTTGAAAGAGGCCACTTCTCTGTAATGAAAATGCTGCGTATCTTTTCTCACTGAGCTTGTTGCTTATACTCATACAATTTAGACTGTTCGAGGAAAGAATTGTGCAGACTGAGACCTTTAAGCTTCGTGTAGTTTTTATAATTTCCTTTTTGCTTGTTATTTTCCATCTCTACCTTCAAAAAGCTTTTCTGGGAAAACCCAGACGTCAGAGGGTGTGTGTGTTCATGTGGAGATACGAGAGACCACAAGCTTGAGGTTGGATAATGTTCAAGACTTTGAAGTTAAAGGTTCATGAAGAGGGAATCAGATAAAAGTGCAACTTTTTTATATGTCAATTATAGAAGTTGGTTGTTGATGCATGAGGTTGGCCAGAAGTACATGAGTTTATTAAAAATGTCTGTCCCGCTTCACATCACGATTTATCCATTCAACTGAATGGTGCAAACTAAGTTCCTTATAGCAGCAGGTATCACACAATGTCAGTCTGGTAGGCAGCAGTCCGAGTGGGAGAATGGTCTCTGGGTTTTTCTCACCTGCCAAACTTCAGACAGTAACCACCATTTGAACGCTCAGGGGTCAGAGAGAGAAGCATCACTGTAATTCATTATGACACAAGTCAGGTTTTAGAAAGTCTGACAAAATCGAATGTGCACTCGAAATCAAAGTAGAAAACTACTTTCCCGATGAGCTTAAAAAAAAAGAAGAAGCTGGAATACTTTAATTTCGTCGCATATTTCTATTTCATTATTTTAATAATATATAATAGCTATGTCCCACGTATTGTACTTCCCTAACACCAAAGTGTGGGACATTTCTAGGCATTTTGCCTCAATGATAAGTGCCTAGGAGGGTCCGGCTCATTCTGATTGGTCGGGACATTTCAAGGCATTTTGCTATAATGTTAAGTGCCTACAAGTGTCCCAAGTAATGTACTTTCCAAACCAAAAGTGTGGGATATTTCGCATTTTGCTTCAATGATAAGTGCCTAGAAGTGTCCGGCTCATTCTGATTGGTCGGGACATTTCTAGGCATTTTTGCTATAATGTTAAGTGCCTACAAGTGTCCCAAGTATTGCACTTTCCAAACAAAAAGTGTCGGACATTTCTAGGCATTTTGCTTCAATGATAAGTGCCTAGAAGTGTCCGGCTCATTCTGACTGGTCAGGATATTTCTAGGCATTTTGCTGTAATGTTGAAGGCTAGGGATTGAGACGAATAAAATGCCTTCCAAATGGTGCTTTACTCAAACTGTAGGAGAGGAGTAATAAATCAGATTTTCTCAACATATTTTAACATAGAGGTACAGATACATAAACATACGTGGTGCAGACAGTTGGTGGGTACCAGCCTCTCATCACTGCTGGGCCCAATGTTATTATGAAGATTATTATATTCATAATTAAAGACTAGGAAGACGTCTGCCAGTTATAACGGCTCTTTATTTACACTGTGTATAATCACCCTGTCTACATATAGTTAGGCCTTGTCCACATAGCATCATCATAGAGAATATATACAGAGTTGTTTATCCTTTATGACAATCACCAGTGTTCATATGCACGTACAACCTATGTTGTGTTTACATGTGACACTACTTTTGCACTTAAGCCTGAGGATGAATGAGACGTGTGGGATGGCACAGAGGGAGTAAGGTTTGGGACAGCGAGTGGATCCCTGCTTGTACTCCAGACAGGCTGCTCTCATGCAGCTGGCCTGAAAGAAAACCTCTGAAGGAGGAAGGTAAAGAAGATGAATAACTCCATCCTGGCATACTGTTCCCAAAGAAACACACGCTTACCTGTGAATACACAATACTGCGGATGAGTTTGATTAATTGATTAATTAAAATCTACAAGGGATTCACTTTGGTCCTATTAGGAACAGCCTTACGATAAGGTAGATAATCTTCTCCTAACTGTCTTATATTTTGTTACACAGCCAAACAACTGATGGCAAGAACTCAAGAGTAAGTAGAGCAAGTGAGAAAGAATTGGGCAATTTTTGTGGCAAAGAGATAAAATGATTTTTAAGATTTTTAAGCCTTTCCATAAGTAGTGTGTATTTTCATGTGTGCAGAAACAAAACTGAAGTCTGAAAAGCAGGGTTTTCACAGCCATGTCATTAGTTCATTCCATTTAATTATAGTTTTAAAAAAAAAACAGGGGGGGGGGCATACATTATGTAACAGCCCACATACACTAAACGCACATTGTATAGGGGCTACAGCCACAGCATGGGGATTTGAACAGTGAAATCAGAGCAGTAAAAACAATAACATAATCAAATAAGGTAGAGTAGCAGATAGATAGAAAAAGCTTTGCTTATCTTTAAGGACTCAGTTTGTGTTTTTCTCTCTCTCATCTCTTCCAGGTGTGTGCTCTTGCAAGCACCTCCAGCTGCAGCTGGAGTTTTCATATTAATTTGCAAACTGAACATTCAAACTTCATGTTGCCTGTTTCATGACTTCTGGCCTCTTTCAAAATGGCATTGTTGAGTGTAAACGGTTAACTAATGACGCAATGCCAACTATCTGAACTGATCATACGTGTAACAAATGATACTCACTAAGTGTTACTCTGTCTGTGTGTGTTATTTTTGTTTGGTTTTGTTCTGGGTAGGAGGGGATTTATAGCTTCATCTTATTAAAGTCTGATGCTGACTGTTTCTTTTGGAAAATATTGATGTTAATACTAAAGCTAGAGGGAACTAAAGAGGGAAAAGATGTGGGTTTCAACGTAGACACAAACAAGAGGAAACAAGGAGGACATCCAACCTGGGATGAAAAGTGAAACCATACAGTTTGCTGTTCACATGTCCACTCCAGCTTTAAAACAGAGCTGAAATGGTGGGAGACTTCATCATACTACATAATTACATCAGAACTATTGTGGCTTCATTTGAATTCATCAAGGTTGATTTCATCATGACAGAATTTCTGGTGTGTTGGTGCTTTAACTGTCTCATTGTATGTGACTGAATAACATGAGGAGACTCTTGTAAAAAAGGAACATTTTAGTCACAATAAGATTTTATGACTACTTCTGCACCCTTCTTTCTTTCTTAGCAGAAGAAAAAGTCAGTTAAGCATTTGTCCACAATAGGTTTTAAAAGTGCATCATCTAAAAAAAAAAACATTCACTCAATAATAAACTTAAGTGACTTTGCTTGTTTAGACTATAAATTATATATAGTATATATTACTAAAATGTTGCTCAAATATTGATAAACTCCAGAAAATATATAAAGCAAAATTCATGAAAAGTATGAACTTATTGAGTAATATTCATGTTATGATGAGGTAAATCGATGGCCAAAAGAAGGGGTTTATAGTTTTTGGTGCGGCCATTTATAGTTTATATACAGGACACAGTCTCCATTCCTTCACTTATCTATGATTAGATGTTTTAGAGCAATATATAAGTGAGCTGCCGTGACTAAACACAGCTCAGATTATTAGAAACTTATCTGCTGTTCTTTCTGTTTTCCTGTTTGCGTCAGCAGCACGTCCTGCCCATGAATCCATCAGTGATGTGTCTATATAATAAAGAAAAATCCAGTGTTTTCTTCCAGTCCATTCTTTGTTACTTATAGACGTTTGCTTCTGGCTCACATTATCTCCCTCAGCAGTCAGCTGGAAGAGCTCAAGCTTCAGTCTTTTTTTTCACTTCACAAACTAGGCCAAAGGTCCTGTGGCCACCACTATTACGTAACATTTCCTGGTCGAGCATGTTTTTTCCCGGTCTACTCCATTCCTCGCCCACATGTGAGGGGATCAACACAGATTTTTTAGAGGGCTGTTTGAAAGATCTCTATTATGATTTTTCAAGCTATTTTTGATTGCTTGGACTTTACTGGTTGGCTCCTGTTTGGTTTTACATGGTTGCTTTTGACTGATGTGATCAGAAACTGGAGGCCTCACAACCTTCCACCTGGACCATGGGCCCTGCCTTTTCTAGGAAATGTCTTCACCGGAGTTGACTTCAAAACAATGCAGAAGGTGAGATGAACATTGACACTTCATAGAGAGTGTGCATGAACACAGCAGAGTCGCTCTTTAGTTTCCATGGACAAATAAGAGAAAGTATCTATGTCAACATGACAACCACATTGGCCAAATATTTCACATACAATGTAAAGCATCTTCATCATTACAAATCTTACTGCTTCCTTTTAAACCTTTTCCTATCCTGGCTCCCACATACACCTCCTCCATCCCTATAGGATAGATCGTAAGGTGTCTTTGTTTCTGATTAAACGTCTGGTATTACCTGTTATTATTCTTGTGTATATATATAAACAAACAAGAATAGCGAAATATTTATATGGGGACCATGGAATATGCATGTGTTGTTACTAAGTGGTATTGCTTTAAGAATACACACACAGTACACTATAATATGCACCAAATGCACAGTGAGGGTAGGTCAGTCTGCCTGTTGACATCTGGAGGCATGTCATAGCAACACACACTTGTAAAAGTTGTATGTACCAATTTGACTAAATCCTCCTGAGGAAAGTTAAAACAGTATGGATGTTTTAATGAGCCATTGACCTTGTGGGAGAGAGAGAGAGAGAGAGAGAGAGAGAGAGAGAGAGAGAGAGAGAGAGAGAGAGAGAGAGAGAGAGAGAGAGAGAGAGAGCAGTGGAGCAAGGAGTGCTGCAAATATCTCTACAGTAGCATAGGAACAAAGGCCTATAGAGTATACAATAGATTCATACAAAGTTTGGTGAAAATCTGTCCATGCTTTTCTGCACACACACAGCGTAATGACATCATGAGGAATGTTTTGTTATCATTTGTCAATTGCATATCTATACATGTTCAAGTATTTAACTCAAACAACATTTATCGGGGAAATTGATTTGGTAGTTTTTTCTTAATCCTTCTAACAAACAAACAGACACAAATGAAAACGTAACCTTCTTGGTGGAGGAAACAATTGTAAACCGCATCAACATAGGTTACAACTTTGACAAGGTGAAACTAACATTAATGAGCCCAAAAAATAGATTGACACAAAACTCTTGTCGCAGCGGTTGATAAGTGTAATGTTTGAAATTGTAGTTAGCAATGATGTACCGTAATTGGCCATTGACAATTGGCATTTCTGTTGAAAAAAATATTCTATTCTCAATATCTTTTCAAAACATCTTCTCTCGATGAGTAACATTTTTTTAATCCAGCTGGCTCAGGAGTATGGGCCAGTGTTTAGCTTGAGGAGAGGCAGCGAGAGGATGGTGTTTATTTCAGGACACAAGATGGTCAAAGAGGCACTCGTCAACCAGCTGGACAGCTTCGTGGATCGACCCGTCGTTCCTCTCTTCCATGTTGTCTTCAAGGGCATCGGTGAGTCAATGAATAAATGTTGCAAGAGATGGTTTTCCTCCAACTAAATCATTTTTATGCTGTGTTGAAGCATTTGAGTAGAAATCATGTTATCGACAACCAATGCATGTAACTATTGGATCATTTTTTAATGCCACGTTTGTCTGGCGATAAAACTTGGGACTGACATCTCATCCCTCCCAAAAGGCATCCAGTACAGGAGAGGTTAGAGAGTCCCAACTGTTAACTGTATCTGTTCAAAGTACTGGAGGTTGTCATTAGTGACAAGAGTTCAAACACATGAAAAGGCAGCATATCAATAAACTCTGCCCAGTATTCACGTTATTATGAAACTACATGCATGAATCTTTGTTCTGTTTGTCAACAAGCTAATGTGACAAGTTCACAGGCATCGCTCTGAGCAATGGTTACTTGTGGAAGAAACAGAGGAAGTTTGCCAACACTCACCTGCGTCACTTCGGAGAGGGCCGGAAGTCCCTGGAAAAATATATTGAAGTGGAAAGCAACTGTCTCTGTGAATCGTTCAAAGAGGAACAAGGCAAGCAGATACAGTAGCTTTGCGTAAATCATCTGTGATTTTTCATTTGAGTTGAATTGACTACTGTATATTCCCAGGAAGACCCTTCAACCCCCACTACACCCTGACCACTGCAGTCGGTAACATCATCTCCTCTGTGGTGTTCGGGCATCGCTTTGAATACAGTGACGAAAGCTTTCGCAGGGTTCTGGAGCTGGACAATGAGGCCGTTCGGCTCGCTGGTTCTCCTCAGACTCAGGTAATTCCTGTATGGAGTATTATCTTGTTATCAAAAAACAAACTGCGCCGCTCATCTTTGTTTTTATTTAATTATCCTTCAACCAGGAAAGCTCTCATTGAGATATAATATCACTTCTGTCAGGGAGTCTTGTTGTGAACAGACTAAATCACAGAACAGACACTTACAGGAATTAATGAATCAATGGAAAAAAAATCTATGGATGCAATGATATTGTTCTAGGAATACTGATTTTAAAATATATCTTAACATGCTAAGAGAGGATAATGATTCCCGGTTTAATACACATTGCAGCTCACATGGAGCATGAACAAAAAAGTATTCAATCAAACCAGCTCTGTTTAGGTGGTAAGGAGATAATTTTCTTTCAGATTTGATCTTATTAGCTATAAACAGAGTGTTGTCGTAACTTCATCACTAAAGACAGCAAAAAAAAAGGCTACAGGTGGTCCCTCTATAAACCACAATGATTTTTACTGAACACTTTCATATCATTTACAGTGAGGCAGCATGATATGCTAAATCCAGTTTCTTTAATACAGATATAGATGCATGCAGACTTATACCAAATTGGATATTAAAGGGTACTTTGGACATATAGACTTTTCTAACAGTAAAACGAAAACATTTTCAAATGAAAATAGAAACCTTGTCTATGGCTGACGAGACTGTGTCCCATCAAACAGCTGTATGATGCCTTCCCTGGCTTGTTTAAGTACCTGCCAGGGCCTCACCAGAAAGTCCACGCCAACTACGCGCAGATCACAGAGTTCCTGAGGAAGGAAGTAGAGAAGCACCAGGAGGAGTGGAACTCTGAAGACCCTCGAGATTATATCGATGTATACCTGTCTGGGATTGAGAAGGTATGATCTTAATACGCTTTCAGTAAGAGGGATTTTGTTAAACTAAGTGACTTGTTTTCCCCTCGTGGAAATTTTAACAAAGAAACACTATTAATCACTATTAACCAACACTGTTAGAGACCTGACCTGCCTACCCACACAAGCATTTTAAACAATTACAGATTTCTGCTCAGATTGAAATCCATCCTTCCATGCCTATAAAATATTTTTAAACTGATCAGCCACAATATTTAAAGTAGTTACTGATTTGAAAGAGTTTATTCTGAACCTCTCAAAATTTTCTTTTACATTTTTTGTTATTTACAACTGTGTCGTACCTAAACAGTATCGTTGTATAGTTGCTCAGCACTGGTGCCATAACAGCTTCAGTGAGCCATCCTGAGAGGGAGTGGTGTCTGTGTCTTTATTATCTATTTAGAAATTAAGATGTTTAGGTCCTCGATGAGAATGACTGTTAAATATCATGTTGCATCAGTGAATTGTAAAGCATGAAGGCCACAGCCGTAAGTAATATTATAAAATAACCTATTTTATTGCTGACTCATTAGAATAAAGATGATCCTCAGGCTGGCTTCAACATTGAAACCCTGCTGATTTGCACGCTTGACCTGATCGAGGCCGGGACGGAAACAGCCGCCACCACTTTACGCTGGGCGCTTGTATACATGATAAACTACCCAGAGATACAGAGTCAGTCAATTCATCCTCATTAATTATGTTAAGGACTGGAGTGCTGTGTTTAATGACCAATGTTGTGGTACTGGCTTTGCTTCCTCACTATGCAGAGAAAGTTCAAGACGAGATAGACAGGGCTATAGGACAGTCTCGTCAGCCAACTATGGCCGACAGACCCAACCTGCCCTACACTGACGCCGCCATCCACGAGACTCAGAGGATGGGAAACATTGTTCCGATGGGATTTCCCAAAATGGCGAGCAAAGACGCGACACTGGGTGGATACTTTATACCCAAGGTAGGAGACTTGTCCACCCTCACCCAGATAGATCGATAGATAGATAGATAGATAGAGTACTTTATTCATCCCCGAAGGGAAATTAAGTTGTCATAGCAGCCGGTATTTTTGAATACAATAAAATACAATACAATAGAATAAAATAAAAAATATTGAGGTAAAAAGAATAAAAAAACAGAAGCACAAGATAAAATAAAATAGGTAGATAAGGTGCAGTGGCAAGATGATGGTAATAGTGCTGATGATATGATGGTAATGTTATTGTTAGACAGTATATAAAAATAGTACAGTATATATAGTATAGTAATTATACCAATATAATAGCAGTATATAGTAATAATGGCAGCAACAGTATATATAATAATAATAGTAATAGTAATATTATAATAATAATGAATGTCATGATGAATGTCAAGTCGTGAAATTTGCAAATGATTCATTCACAACTGGTTAAAAAAGCATTGCATGACTCTTTCCAGGGCACAGGTATAACTACACTGCTATCATCTGTGCTGTTTGATAAGAATGAGTGGGAGACTCCAGACACCTTCAATCCCAACCATTTCTTGGATGCAGAGGGTCAGTTCCGCAGGAGAGATGCCTTCTTGCCATTCTCAGCAGGTTCTTTCTATTCTCGTTGATTTCTTTAAAACTCCTTGTCTTAGAAGAGTTGCTACCAAAACATTTATAATAGGTTGTAAGTGCAGAACCTTCAATCTCATCTGTCTCCACGCCCAGGTAAACGTGTGTGTTTAGGGGAGCCCCTGGCCAGAATGGAGCTGTTCCTGTTCTTTACGTCCCTCCTCCAACGCTTCACCTTCTCACCTGTTCCTGGAGAAATGCCAAGCTTGGAGGGTGTGCTGGGCTTTACCCATTCCCCAGATGAGTTCAGGATGCTCGCCATACCCCGTTGATGGTTCTCCATCTCTCCAGCTTCCATCATCCCATCCAAAACAGAGGCATCAATTAGCAGGACGTCCACAGTATTCTTGCGGCCACAAAATCGAAGATTTGTATTTGTATAATTGTGTAAACACATCACAGGTCCGTCATCTTAAGTGAAACAATAATGATTGTATATATCAAAACTTGTAATTGTAAAATACTGAGAATGACTTGACTTCTGTGTGTAGATAAAAAGTAAAATAACCATAACGACAAAATTCCCTGTTGTCTGGGTATTTGGCTGAAGCGCACTCAATGACTCATTTGGTTCTTGCAGCAAATTGTAGCCATTATTTCCACAGTCCATCCACAGCCGGGCTTTTAAAGTTATTTTGAATGTGAAAACCTGTTTTGTTGTTTATGAGCAAAACTTAAGCGACAAAAATGTAAGTAACCTTTGACCCAAACCACTCCTCTCTGTTGTTATTGTGTACTCAGTGATTAGCCTGAATTATTCATTAGAATTTTTCGTTACACAATATATTTGCCCTGATTACTGATGTGAGAACCTTTTTTGTACAGGTCCTCAGGTACAGTAACAAGCTCATTATTTCTTTTCGATAAAACTTCCTCTTTATGGACTCATAAGTAGGGATGGGTATCATTTGGTTTTTATCCGATACCGGTTCCTAACCGATACTTTTAAAACGATACCGGTGCCTAAACGGTGCCTGAACCGATACTTTTTTCAAAAAAGTGCACAAAACGATGCTTGACTAAGAAAGGCTTTTTTTATTGCCAAATATATTAACTGTTTAAAGTAGATTATAAATATAAATAAATACAAAACCCTTTTTAACTCAAAACTATGAATAACATACGAACTGTTAACAAAAGTTTACACTATACTTAAATAAATAAAAATAAATACAAAACACACACACTCTGACTCTGCCTTCGGTGCCTGAGCCAGGCACCTTCAGCCAAGACTGAGGGTCGCTTTTCCATCACTCAGAGACCCCCGTGTCTCCGCGGCTGGGGCTGTCGCAGGCAGGCTTCGGCCCGCCTTCGTCCCCCTAACATGCGGTCACTTTTATGAAACATTTCTCGGCGTGGTCTTCGTTCCTCCCGGTCCCGGAGCCCGGTCCCGGAGCCCGGTCCCGGAGCCCGGTCCCGGAGCCCGGTCGCGGAGCCCGGTCCCGGAGCCCGGTCGCGGCGCACCGCCACGGAGGAAATGCGCCCGGCGGGGGCCAGCCAGCGCCGGGGAGAGGTCTCACGAGGAGATCCTCCCCCCCCACACCTGCACGGGAGCCCTGACGCACGCGGGGTGCGGGCAGCGCGGGGACAAGAGTCTGTCCACCGGCAGCCGCGGGGCCCGGTGGGAGCCGCCGCTTCCCGTGAAGGAAGGAGCGGAAGTGTGAGGAGGCGGGACGAGCGGAGACCTCAGTCTTCCATTGGCTCAGGCACCGAAATGAGGCACCGAAATCTCCGTTGCGTTTCGGTCCGGGTAGGTACCGGTTGTATTGGAACCGGTTCCATATTGGAACCGGTACCCAACCCTACTCATAAGACATAACAAACAGCTCTTTGAACTTTACATCTCTTAATGACCCCTAATCTAGATAAGTTGGTTGTTAAGTTTAAACTTTTACTTACTTATATAACAGTGATTCCACAACTCTCTTATCAAACTCCAACTTCAATAATAAATAGTTATGGCAATTTCAATAGGGCCTCTGCACTGTCGTAGCTCGGGCCCTGATAATACCAATAACACAAACCCCTCAGAAATAGTTGTTGCCTATGTTTATTTTAGTTTTAGTCTGCCTTGTTTTAAAAAAACATAATTTCCCCTTTCACTTTCTTGTAAAAGATCATAGTTCACGTGATTCAAATGGACCCAAACACCTACACAAAAAACAAAATCTTCATTCACCACAAATGTCTGCATCTCCCCCATATTTGAATAAACCCCCATGTTCTCATAACAGCTTTTAATAATAAGAAAGAGGACAGAAAGTTTAAATTACTTTTTGTTAATGAGGGACTATACTAAGGTTGTAAGTTGTAACATATAAAAAAAATTTGAAAATATTGTGTTGCTCAATATTCCTTGTGTTTTGAAATCAATTTCTACCATTTCTGAGAACCCAGGTATTTGTTTCATGAGCTTCTACTTATGGGATATGTCTTTCAATTAGGGCTGTCAATCGATTAAAAAAAATTAACTAATTAATCTCACATTTTGAAAAGTTTGTCTTTCTTCTAAAGACTAAATCTTATAAATTAATGAGTAATCACTTCAGACAGCCTGTATTTTACACAATGTTGTGTTTTCAAAGAGGCTCAGGCCTATAACACCTACCTATAAAGTGGCAGCCAGGTCGTTAAATATCATGTATGATTAATTGTGTAACATTTTTTTTTAAAACCCAGCTGAAAATATTCCCAATGTCCTTGGAAACAATAACACTGCATCTTTCTTCAGTGAGACATCCAGATTAGTAAAAGTTAGAGGTGTAAAAAGTACTGAAATATTGTACTCAAGTAAAAGTACCTTTACTTTGATGAAATTTTAACTTAAGTACAAGTAAAAGTACCCATCTAAAAATCTACTAGTAAAAGTAAAAAGTAGTTAATTTAAAATGTACTTTAAGTAAAAGTTACTTAGTTACTTCCAACAACTTGATGGGGGCCGCTCCTATAGTGCAAAAAAGGGTTAGGGGTCATAAATCCAATCCAAAAACAGTTATTTTAAATTAAAGGAGAATCTTTATAAATTTAAGTGCAATGACATTAAACATGTCAAACATTAAGCATTTAACATGTCAACACAACAATTAAGAACTTTTGGGAGTCCCACTGTATATTTAAACTTTTGGTTAAACTTTGGTCCACCTTTCGCGCACTAGTCTACAAACTTCTTGTTGAGTTTGAGCAGCAGCTGATTTTCAAGGTGAGTAGAGCTCATATTTAATATTATAGCCGAACTAATGTTTTGAGGACCGCATCTCTTTAACGGCGGAGCAGTAAACAAATCGCTCTTTCGCCGTAGCCAGGGGTCTGCAACCCGCGGCTCTGCAGCCCCTCCACAGTGGATCCCTCTGCAGTGTTGTGCCTGTCGCGCATATTTTTCGCGAACAGTGAACTTTATGATCAGTTTTCATATGTTGAACGTGCACGTTAGGGAACGTCATCCACTCTATGCAGCATCTACCACTGCAGTGAGAATTGCCTTGCGCCCTGAACTATGTTTTTTTTTTTACTCAGTAACGGCTGTAATTTTCAATGTAGCGAAGTACAATACTTCGGTTAAAATCTACTTAAGTAAAAGTAAAATTACCCATTTCAAAAACTGCTCAAAAAATTACAAAGTACACGAAAAAACTACTCAATTACAGTAACGTGAGTAAATGTAATTCATTACTTTACACCTCTGGTAAAAGGTAGAAAAAAAGGTGTATTTGAGACACCATTGGTACTGTCATCTTTAACATTGAACAACACACACAACAGCATAACAAGTGGCCTTGGTAAACTGAACTGACATTCAAATCTCTGTCATGTTAAAGTGCAAAAACTTAAAGTGCAAACAAACATGGAAAACAGGAAGATCTCTGCTTCTTTAAAGGTCCCATCGTATGCCCATTTTACCACAGTTGATATGGTTCATTGGGGTCTTAATGAAATGTCTGTAACATATTTTGAGCAAAATACCACAGGGATCTTTTTAAAACAGCTCCCTTTTTACCCTGTCTAAAACAGCCCTCCTCATATTGACCTGTATGAGTGCTGGAAACGAAGATACAATCTTGCAACCACATTGTTTTGAACCAGAGTCAAGTGGGAGCTGGAGCAGTTAGCTCCAGCTCCCACTGCCCATAGCCCACTGCCCATAGCTCCAGTTAGCAGCCCGGTTAGCTCCGCGCAGCGCAGAGTAGGACAGGACTACACACACGAACACTTTTAATGAAATGCACTGATAAAAACAATCAAATGAATTCAACCACGCTCAGTCTCTCTTCACACCGCACAAACACACACAGTTCGAGGAAGATTAAAAAAAATGCACATGAGAGGACGGAAAGAGTGGAGTTGCCTGCCCGGTTTCAAGTAGCTTCTCCAACTTCTCCAGTTTAGCCAGCTCTGGTGAAATCAACATCGAGATGTTGGTCTTGTGCTGAGCCAGGGTCGCAGCAAGCGGACCCTTGTTTCGCTGGATCCGTTTGATAACTGCACTAAATATACCTGTCTCCTTGCACTGTGTACCTGTACAACACTCCGCTCCATATACACTTACTTCACATCATAGGTGATATGTGTTCATATACACCATATTGATATTATATATCATTTTATACAATCATATTGTCTTTTGCACACTCTGTCTACATATTCTTAGACTCATAGTATATTATATTACCTATTGTATAGTCAAATACTTATATTCATATTCATACCTCTTCTATATATCATATATTATATCATACTCTCTGTATATTCTTTGTTTACATAAGTCTATATACACATATTTATACATGTGTACATGTTATAATTACTATTATTATATCACCATTACTATTATTGTTATATATACTGTTGCTGCCATTATTACCATATACTGCTTTTATATTGGTATAATTACTATCATATATAAATATATATTATGTTATATTATATACTATATATACTGTACTATTCTTATATACTGTCTAACAATACCATTACCATCATATCATCAGTACTATTACCATCATCTTGCCACTGCACCTTATCTACCTATTTTATTGTATTTTATCTTGTGCTTCTGTTTTTTTATTCTTGTTCTTTCTACCTCAATATTTTAATTTTATTCTATTGTATTGTATTTTATTGTATTCAAATATACCGGCTGCTATGACAACTTAATTTCCCTTCGGGGATGAATAAAGTACTCTATCTATCTATCTATCTATCTATCTATCTATCTATCTATCTATCTATCTATCTATCTATCTATCTATCTATCTATCTATCTATCTATCTATCTATCTATCTATCTATCTATCTATCTATCTATCTATCTATCTATCTATCTATCTATCTATCTATCTATCTATCTATCTATCTATCTATCTATCTATCTATCTATCTATCTATCTATCTATCTATCTATCTATCTATCTATCTATCTATCTATCTATCTATCTATCTATCTATCTATCTATCTATCTATCTATCTATCTATCTATAACCTCCAAGGCTTCCAGCGGGTGGCAACATCTTGAACTAGCGACTCTTTCTGCTGTCCTTGTTTGCTGTGCTTTCATTCAGACGGGACTTATCTTTTGACGGGCTGTGTTTGAAGTGCGTCGAGGAATTCCTCCGCACAGTTCTCCGCTGTACATCGCGCCTCTGTTTTTTTTTACTTCCAATGCAAAAGATCTAAATTTCCATACATTGTCAATAAAATGAGGAGCTGAATTTTCTTCCGCACACCGGAAGTAAACATAGTTGCGTTAACTGCGTTAAAATATTTTATCGCATTAATCTCGGGCACAATAATCTCATAGATTAACGCGTTAACTTTGACAGCCCTACTTTCAATATATTCAGGTGAAGTTCAGCCTTTGGATCGTGATATGGATGAGGCTTGGCTTTGACCAAAGTGTTGTACAAGCTCAAATGAAAAAGAACAAAAAAATAGATATAAAAAACATAAAAAAAACAAAACAATAAAACAATAAACATCATAAATAATCTCAAATAAATATTGTATGAGAACAAATGAAATCAAGGTCTCATACTCAGCTAGAATTGCAAGGTAGAGAGAAGAGGCTGGTCTTAAGCAATGATTTAAAGGTTTCTATGCTCTTAATGGTTCATTCCTTCTAATGCGAACAGATCCGCTGTTAGAGGAAACCACTGCAAAGTTCCAGTTTGGTCTTTACTGCTGCAGTGGATTGGCTCGTTGTATGCAAGTGAGTTGGTGGGAAAACAGGAACCGTGGCGCCAGGCTCGTGCAACCAAACACTCAGACCGTGTCCTAAACAGTGACATTTCCACACCATGCCATGACAGCTTGTTGGTATACACTACTGTCCACATTCAATATATGTATAAGTACACTGAAACACTGTGTATATTTTGCACACAGTGACGAAAACTCAACTAATTTTGTGCACAGTACTACTGCTTTAAGTTTCCTCACATCTACCCTTATAAAGGTCTGGTTTGTTGATGGAAAGGTTTATCTGTCACTGATTACACAAGTGCAATGTCAGCACCTTTGTATAGACTTTGTACTGATTGTTTTGTTTATGTAACTGACCAAAATAAAAGGTCAGACACTGTTGTTACACTGCTCAGAAGAGAAAGAATTGGAAAACACAGTCCTTCCTCCTGCTGCTGCTTTGGCTTTTGAAACCATGTGGCTTTATGATTTTTTGCTGAGTTTCGACCTTAAGGGGTTGATTCTGTTTCTGTTCATTTTTATTTTAATGACAGATTTCATCAAACACAGGAATCCACCAAATTATCCTCCAGGACCGCCTGGTCTTCCCATTGTGGGGAATTTCTTCAGTATGGACAGCAAACATCCACAAAATTATTTTACCAAGGTAAATATGACAGGTTTTAACTTATACAGCTTTTAAGATATTTAAGTGTTCATTTATTAATAAATATCATTAAATCTGTTAAAACAGACCCATTCTTACACATTTAAACTTGGTTGGTTTTAATTTAATTAAAAGAACATATATATATTCACTTGAATATTCGTATTGTTTCTATCAGGAAAGTGGCATATGTGCTTTAACACAACATGTATAACTTGGTGAAATAACTTGAAAAATGTACTCTTTTTAGAAATTCATTAAGAGAATGAAACCTTAAACAATGCTTTACCTGACAATGTGTTATTTGTTATGTTGAAGGATAGTTGCCACGTTTTTATTGTGCATTAGTGGGTATTGTATTTAATTTATATAGAGAAAAAATACTTAGCTCACCTGAATCTTCCTCTCTCATGTCGGCAGCTGGCTGATGTCTACGGGAATGTGTTCAGTGTCCGCCTCGGGGGGGAAAAGATGGTGTTTGTGACTGGGTATAAGATGTTGAAGGAAGCCATAGTGACACAAGCTGAGAACTTTGTGGACCGACCACACAGTCCGATGATTGACAGGATATACAAAGGCGGCTCAGGTGAAAACATCCCTCTCTTTCTCTTGTCAAGTACAGAACAGAAGTGACTTCCCGCAAGTTGATCACTCTTTTATTCCTCTGCATGCTTGTGTGTAGGTGGTCTGTTCATGAGTAATGGTGAAACATGGAAGAAACAGCGGCGTTTTGCTTTGTCCACCTTACGCACATTTGGCCTGGGCAAAAGTCTCATGGAGCAGAGCATCTGTGAGGAGATCCGATACCTGCAGGAGGAGATGGAGAACGAGAAAGGTGGTTAAAATGCAGCATACAATAAACTCATAATCCCATATGAGGAATTGTCCTAACGTGGACTCCTCTCTTCCAGGTGAACCTTTCAACACAGCAGGCCTCTTCAACAACGCTGTATCCAACATCATTTGCCATATGGTGATGGGAAAACGCTATGAGTACAGCGACCACAACTTCCAGACCATGCTGAGGTATCTGTCAGAGGTTATTAGGCTTGAGGGCACCATATGGGCTTCGGTGAGTCAATAACACACATTAAGTTCAATCATTGCCAGAGAGGATGCTCTCAGGTGGAATTGAGGTGGTCGATTCTCCGTAACCATGAGGCCTACGTCTCTGGTCAAAATTTAAAAGTTGAAAGAAAAATGTTAACTTTCTTCCCTCTGTTGTTTTCTTACGTGTAGCTGTATGAATCGTTCCCCAACGTGATGAACTACTTGCCAGGTCCTCACAACAAAATATTCAGCCACTATATTGTCCTCCAAGACTTCCTTAACCAGGAGTTACAAAGTCACAAGAAGGACCTGGACCACAGCAATCCCCGGGACTACATTGACACTTTCCTCATTGAAATGGAAAATGTACGTGACCAGATGTGTTTTACGAGGAGTTTTAGCTCTCTCTCTCTCAAACTGCAAATCATTCACCACTATATCCACTCTCTGAACAGCACAAAGACACCGACCTGGGCTTCACTGACCATAATCTGATTATGTGCTCTCTGGATCTGTTCGTGGCCGGAACAGAGACAACTGCCACCACATTGCAGTGGGCTTTGGTTTATCTCATCAATAACCCTGAGATCCAAGGTAGGTCACATGCAAAGCTGCATAGAAAGCTGTGAAATAGGAAGGAAACAGAAGTTTGCATCTATCCATACGTAGTCACTTGCTAATACTTGTTAATACAAACATCAGCATACGGACCCACTCATAGACACAATTCTTTGTTTAGGTTGTTAACATGCTAACATTTGCTAATTAATTCAAATGCCAGGGTGATATACTGAAATATTTACCTGATAATGTTGCTACTTGAAATGTTAAAGGATAAACAAAGTCTTTAGAATACATCCTATCAGGAATAGTGAACATGAGTACAAAATGAATCCATCCATGTTGAGTTGTTATGGACCATAGACTGTATCAAGATGGACAACGAATCTCCACCTCCTCCTATTATCCAGAAAAGATGCAAAAATATCCTGGATACATACGCTGTCATCATGCACTTCTGGAGTCTTTGCAGGAGCATTCCAGGAGGTGGAGTCACAGTAGCAAAGTCAGGCAGATACACACGCTCGACCAATCTCAAGACAATCACAGCTTTCAATCATGATGTCTCAGCCCATCTTTATAGAGCTCAACAGCATGGTTACAAAGTAACAAATCCTGTTCACTTTCTGAATGGAGATTTTGATTACCAGACAATATTGTAACCTTCCAAGGTAGACTTACAACAAGCTACAAGCATGTGAAATGATGTTATATGCTCCTATAGAAGACACAAGTTCATATATCAACTGCGTTTTTATAAAAATAAGTGTAAAAGCAACCTTGCTTATTGGTGGAGCTCGCTGTTACTATGGAAATGCTAACAACAACAACGAATACAATCTTGGCTTAACTTGGCTACAATCTGAAATGTTCAAATCAGATCGTTCTGCTTTACACTAGGTTAATATACTATACACTATACGAAACATTATATTTGACACAAACTACAATATATTGCAACACTATATTAACAACATGGTTAAAATTCCAGAAGAAGTACGCTACAAGTTTTTGGAAAGGGATCATTCATGTTGTGCAATTGATACATTAAACGTGACACCTTTAAATGGTGCGCCTTTCGGCATTCAATAAATGTGGTTATCAGATAAGATATTGAATAGTAATATTAAAATTATTAATATTACATAGTCATCATGTCATCCATCTTACAGTCTATGGTCTGGACCAAAGCAGTGGACTAATTTACTTATCAACATTACCATTTTAAAGCGGTGTTGAATGATAGGAACTTTTTATATGGCTTATTTTATTTTTCCAAAACTAAATCAAGACCCAAGGGGATTAAACAGTTCAGATAAATGATTTTCTCCAAAGAAGAACACTTCATGAATCAGATGTAACGAAAAAATAAAATGGATTAGCGGTAGCTTATATATATATATATATTTGTGAGTCAATCTAAAAAACATGAAGACAGGATCATGATGTTTGATGGCCGACCGAGGCATACAGTTTTTTATATTTCCCCCTTGCCATAAGCTTAAACCATTAATTTGTTGAATATCAAGTAAAGGTCCAGGCAGAGATAGACGGAGTGATCGGACAGAGCCGTCAGCCCACTATGGCCGACAGACCCAACATGCCCTACACTGACGCTGTCATCCATGAGATCCAGAGGATGGGAAACATTGTTCCTCTGAATGGACTCAGAGTAGCTGCCAAGGACACAACACTGGGTGGTTACTTCATACCTAAGGTATATTGTCATTTAAAGTCAGAACATTACATCTCTATATAAGAAAGAGTAAAGAAATATGTGAGTGTAGTTGTTGCAGCATTGCTTGGTGTTAACCTATGAATCGTGTTTTTTAGGGTGTGTCCATAATGCCCATGCTGACCTCGGTGCTGTTTGACAAAGATGAGTGGGAAACCCCGAACACGTTCAACCCCGGACACTTCCTGGATGCTGAGGGAAAGTTTGTGAGGAAAGAAGCTCACCTGCCTTTCTCTGCAGGTAAACTATGCAGATTAACCTCCATTTTAAACATGACCCAGAATATACATCTTGTGCTCTTACACGTATGTGTGTGTTGGTGTGTGTGTGTGTGTGTGTGTGTGTGTGTGTGTCTGTGTGTGTGTGTGTCACTTCAGGGAAACGTGTGTGTCTTGGAGAGGGCCTGGCCAAGATGGAGCTGTTTCTGTTTTTGGTAGGTTTAGTGCAGAAGTTCTCTTTCACGGCTCCTGATGGAGTCGAGCTGAGTACAGAAGGAGTTACTGGAGCAACTCGAGTGCCGCACCCCTTCAAGGTTCATGCCAAGGTTCGCTGAATTAGGCGACATCTCACTGAACTGTTTTCCACTGAATCAAGGCACAACAGGACAAGACACAAGCAAATCACAGAAGAGACAGCTCATTCTGATGCTTTCACTGTTGTATGATCATGTACTGAAGACCTGCTTAGTCTCTCTGCCTGTTCATTTAACTCTGTGTGATGAAGTTAGTGAATTGTAAATGTTTAATGATGTGTTGATAGTTTCAGTTTAAAATATGTTTGCTTTTGTTTAATTAAGGAAATCATCCATTAATAATAAACTGACATGGTTAAATAAATGAATTTAATTAAATTATGTGATCATTAATTGGATCTGTGCCACACTGCAACATATCAGTCCCTTAAAAATGTCTGATTTTTCTCATCAAGATCCATGACTTATTCTTTGAGAAATCTTATTATGTATTTGAAAGACACCATATCCATAAAAATCCTGCATTTGCTCTGGATCCACACCAGACTTGAATGGGCTTTTCCTTAGCTGATGTTTCCTCCTTCCAAGTTTTGAGGAAATCTGTGCAGTTGTTTGTATGTGATCCTGCTTAAAAACCAACAAACAATTCAACTGACAAAGGTAAAAACATAACCTCCTTGTTGCTCGCCATGTGAAGGTCCACAATCTGAGACTCATCCTCATGCAGATTGTTGTCTCTCACTGGTCATTAAACTGTATCTTTACGGATCCGGATCCGGATCAAGATGGACGCTTGACGCCGGGCTCGCCGGCGCTTGGCTGAACACACAGGACGCTGAAGCGTCGCGTAAGCGCCGCGTAGATCCCTAGTGCGCAGGCGCCAGGCTGGTCACATTAAACACGCTTTTCTCCGCGGCGGTCATCCTGCGATTCCTCTCCGTGATCACACATACTGCTGATATTTGTCATTAACTGCAACAGCGTCCCAGCATTTGTCCTTTTTAATGTTGTCTTTATATAACATGTGCGGAGGATCATACAGCTCACTGTACTTCTCCATATCAATTATTCATTTAATGTCATCCTTCTTCAAGAACTTCTCCGCTGTTTGCTCCGTTCAATGTCGGGTGTCGAGGGTAAATTACGTATTCTCCACTCAAGCCTACGGGGAGAGTACGTAGACACACACACACTCCCGCCCCCCCCCCCTCTCTCTTTTTATCTTTATGACTGCTTGTGTGGCTGTAGTGGGGGGGGGGGGGGGCAGAGGGGGACATTTAATAATGTGATCGGTAAAATTGGTAAAATTAAAACTCCAGGACAACAGAAGGGGAATACAAACTATGGGATGCATATTTGATCATTTATATCATATAAAATATGTCATCAATATCGTTTAAAATCATTTTTCAGTGTGTTTCCTGCAGCGATACGCTCGCGTCAAGCGCAAAAAATAGACTCGACGCCGAAACGATCGCTGCACGGCGCGAGGCAGCCTTGGCGCAGCGCTGCACTTCAGCGTCCTGTGGGACCGGCACAAGGGATTAACATGAGAGTGGATGGGAGTCAGCTGTTATTTAAGGCATGGCGCTGCGCTTACGCGTCGCTTTGGCTTCCGGTGTAAACCCGGCGTGAGACTTTTCTCCGCTCCAGGCTACAAACAAATTAATAACTTTTTCCATATAAACTCAGCACCGTCGGTCGAATTGTACTCCAGCGATGCCCGAGCCCAAACCGCAACGCCATAAAGATTTTCCTATTTTTTCACCGTCGGGCCCTGCCGCTAAGAAGTGAACCACTCGACAAACGGTCCAGTGTGTCCCGAGTGAGGCCAACCAAGGTGAGGCTAACGTCTCAGAGCTAACGCTAACTGATCAAGCTACTATGGAGCAGATCTTAGCCGAAATAAAGTCTGTGGCCTCCCGGGTGAACGACATGGATGAATCAGTCAGTGCTCGCCTAGACACCATCGACTGTGCACTGAACGAAATAAAAGTATCTGTCGCTTCGGTGGACCTGGAAAAGCGCATGGAGGAGGTCGAGGAGAGGGTCTCTGCCACGGAGGACAGCCACAGTGCCCAGGACACCTGCACAACCGCCATGGAAAAAACAGTGAAGCAGCTGCTGCTGAAAATTGACGACCTAGAAAACCGTGGCCGTCGCAATAATCTGAAAATTATCAACCTTCCAGAAAAGACGGAGGACAACATCCCGCTTGCGGACTTTCTCCAGACAACATTACCGACTTTAATCGGCCTGCCTGCTGATTACCCCCTGCTGGAGATTGAACGCGCACATCGGGCCCCGGCTCCCGCTCCGGCCCCGGGCAAGCCCCCGAGAAGCGTCCTGGTCCGGTTTCTGCGATATTCCCAAAGAGAGGCTGTGCTCAGAGCAGCGCTAAAGAAACGCGACATCCACCATGGCGGCTCCTTGCTGCGGTTCTACCCCGATCTGTCAGCGGAGGTCCTGCGAAGGCGGCGAGAGTTTGACACCATGGGGAAAGCGCTGGCTCTTCATAACAAACTACCCAGCCAGCCTCCGGTGTCTCCATGAAGGGCAAATTCGCCTTTTCGACACCCCTGAGTCTGCGGCCGCATTTCTGAATACCCTTAAATTAGGTAATTTCTTCTGCATCTCTGTTGTCACCAGTTACAATGGAAAAGGACAGACTTTACATGCACACGGAGCCCCCGCTGAATATTGTGTATTTTTCTGTGACCACCACATGAACTTTGACAGAATAGTTTAATATCAACGGAGCTGATTGATCGACTCGTAGTTTTTTCCCTTGGGAATAAGGTGTTTTTATTTTACTCTCATTTTGTATTATATTTAGAGTAATTTCATACTCTACTGCAGTGCTTTTTTTCCTTTTTTTTCTCTCTTTTTGCAACAAATACAGCACTTGCACTCTTTTAATTTAGTTTTGTTAATTCATATATCCTTATCGTATCAGCTCTGTGTGTAGTCTGTATTCAAAGAACACTTTGCACTAACGTTGTGGTCCAGGCAAAACTTGGAAACCCATTATTCTGGGGTGTCCCATAGTGCTGTATATTATTCAGCCTGGGGTGTGGACAATGTTTTTGGTGTCCTAGTTGTTACTGTGATCTACCTGCTAAACTAGGATTTGGACTAGGTTTAGTATGCCCAGTGACTTAATTTGGGGTAGTTTCTTCCTGTCGTTTGGGGACAGGATAGGGGAGGGTAAGCGCTGCTGTTTATATTTTTCTTGTTTTATTTTCCTTTTGTTGGATGATTGGAGTCTAGGTTTATTTTCTCATACAACTGCCTGCATTTTGACTAATTCCCCCGCACTCAGCACCTGCTATTCAATCACTTTCCGGCTTTGTGGCTCTCATGTCTAGTTCACTTAAACTTATAACTTGGAATGTCCAGGGACTGGGCCATGTAATTAAAAGGAAGAAGATTTTAACATATTTGAAAAAACAAAAATCTGATATAGCATTACTTCAGGAAACCAGGCTATCTGATACAGAACACTTGAAACTTAAGAGGTACTGGGTAGGCAAAGTTTACTTTTCCTCCCATTCACAGAATAAGAAAGGTACAGCCATTCTTATAAATAAGAACCTTCCCTTTATCTTGGAACATGAAGAAAAGGACTCAGAGGGGAGATTTATTTTGATTAAGGGTTCGATTCTTGGACAACATATAACTATTCTCAATATTTATGCACCAAATATTGATTCACCCCAGTTTATGTCGCAAATGATTTTGATGTTTAACCATCACTGCAAGGGCTTGGGCTTCCTAGCCGGTGATTTGAATTGTATAATGAATATTTCTCTGGATAAATCCTCCTCTGCAAACAAGTCTAACCCGAGAGCGTCTGCTGTCCTTAAAAACTTATGCACAGATACCGGATTGATAGATATATGGCGACATTTAAATCCTAAAAGGAGAGACTACACGTTTTACTCACATCCCCATAACTCGTATTCTAGGCTAGACTATTTTTTATATTCCCAAAGACTTTTTACACTCTGTCCAGACTTGCTGTATAGACTCTATTGTCTTATCAGACCACGCTCCGGTACATCTATGCATTAACCCATTATTTAACATTCCTAGAACTCCCACTTGGAGATTCAACATGCATTTTTTAATAGTGACTCTTTTTGCGTTTTTGTCCGGAACAACTTATCACAATTCTGGCTCGACAATAAAAGCTCTCCAGTGTCCTCTGCTACGATCTGGGATGCAGCTAAAGCCACTTTACGTGGTTACCTTATATCCTACAGCTCTCATCAGAAAAAAGTTTTAGAGGAAAACAGAAAGAATCTTGAAAAATAATTGACTAGGCTGGAGCAGATACATAAACAGTCACCTACTCTAGCAAACTTAAAGGCGCTAGTCGCTGTTAAGACTGCACTTAACTTGGATCATATTCGCCATGTTCAGAAACTGTTACTTTACACTAAACAGAAATATTATGAATTTGGCAATAAGTCCAGTCGCCTGCTGGCCCACCAACTGAAAAATCTAAATAATGATCGCTCAATTAATATGATAAGAACACAGAATGGGGATGTCACATATGATCCAACGATTGTCAATAGTACTTTCCGGGATTTTTATAAATCCCTGTATAGTACAGATAAGGCTGACAAGGCTGACATTGCTTCATATTTGAACAATGTCCCTTTACCTACTATTGCGGAGGAGGATCGCTCCAGCCTAAACGTTGCATTCACTCCAGAGGAGGTCTGGGCTGCAATTCAGTCTATGCCAAATGGGAAGTGTCCAGGCCCCGACGGGTTTCCACTGGAATTTTTTAAGAAATTCTGGCCAGAGATCCGCACAATTTTTATGCCTGCCGTTAATAGTATCTTGAGAGATGGCATGCCCCCCTCTTGGAGATACGCTTCCATTAGTTTACTTCTAAAAAAAGATAAAAACCCTTTAGATTGTTCATCATTTAGGCCTATTAGTCTCCTCAATGTGGACTACAAAATTATGGCAAAGGTAATGGCTCGGAATTGGAAAACATCCTTCCGAAAATAATAAACCCAGATCAAGCGGTGTTAAATATCTTAACATACACAAAAATCCAACACTTATAGTCTCCCTTGATGCCGAAAAGGCTTTCGACCGGGTTGAATGGTCTTTTCTGTTTCTGGTGTTATCAAAATTCGGCCTGGGCTCTATTTCATTAACATGATTAAAACCTTCTATACAGACCCAATAACTACAGTTAATACAAATGGTTTGATGTCTGATGGCTTCCCGGTGCGCAGGGGTTGCAGACAGGGGTGCCCCCTGTCACCTTTACTGTTTATACTGTTTATTGAACCTCTGGCCGAGGTCATCAGAACTAACCCTGATATATTTGGGTGGGTGAGGAAAACCACATTATTTCCTTATTTGCAGATGATGTCCTTTTATATATATATATAAACCTGAGAAATCAATTCCGGCAGTTTTGAAATCTATAGCCACATTCAGTGCCCTGTCGGGTTATAAGATCAACTTCCAGTCGGTTGTTACACCCTTTGATATCCCCCAGGATATGTCTATACAATCTCCTTTCCAAGTGTCCAGTAGGGGCTTTAAATACTTAGGTATCTTTGTCGCCCCTGATTTAAATAATCTGTTTGAAACTAATTACTCACCTCGAATTCAAAGGTTTAAGAATGATCTGACAAAATGGGCCTCCCTACCAACTTCTTTCCTCGGGAGAATCAACACTATAAAAATGAATATTCTTCCTCGATTGAACTATTTATTTCAAAATCTCCCGTGCTATCTGACCTCTGAGTCTCTGAATTCTCATGTATCTCGCTATATTTGGAACAATAAACATCCAAGAGTTAAGTTCTCTACACTTACTAAGCCAAAGGATCTCGGAGGCTTGTCCCTGCCTTCTCTACAACTATACTATTGGTCAGCACAACTTAAAATGATGTCAGAGTGGTTTTTGAATAGGAAAGATTCCTTATGGTTGGGTCTTGAATCTCAATCTTGTTATCCCAGAAAACTTACTTCCCTTCCATTCATCAATAATATAGATAATTTAAATCATCTCAAGAATAACATAATTGTTTATAACACACTACTAGTCTGGCGAGACGTGAGGAAATACCAGAATATTCCTCCTGTCTTCTCTTTCCGATTTCCCCTGGCTCTGAATCCAGATTTACCAGCACAGATTAGGAGCATTGGTCTGATGGAGTGGGCATCTAAGGGCTTATCTAACTTTATGGACCTGTTGGACTCCAACTCTGTTAAACCATTTGAGCAAATCAGGGCTGATTTTAATATTCCTCACAAAGACTTTTATCTAATATAATATCTCCAAATTCGTCACTTTATAGGGTCCCTTCTGAGGACAGGCAAGATTCGCATGGGACTGTCAGAGTTGGAAAACACAATAATTCTGGCTAAGTCTCCCAAAAAACTGATAGCAAAAATTTATGTTGCAGTACTTTATTTTGAATCTTCAGGTTATGACTGAAGCCGGAATTGGAGCGCGACCTGGAGGTGACGTTTAATCCTATAGACTGGAACAAGATCTGTAGTGGGGTTTTCCCTAAATGCACCTCAATCTCCATACATGAACAGAACTTTAAAAAAATTATTAGAACCTATTACACACCTGTTCGCCTAAAGAGAATGTTCCCTGACACCTCTAACCTATGTTATAAATGTAAAATACATAAAGGTACATTTATTCATTTGTTTTGGTCATGCGACCTTATACAGACTTTCTGGAAGGGGGTACACTCTGTAATTCAGGAGGTCACAGGTACAATATTTTTGCTGACTCCTCCTTTCTGTCTCCTTAGTCATACCCTAGACAATCTCTTTGATGCGGACACTAACTCTTTGTTGATAATTCTTTTATTTTTGGCTAAAAAATGTATTTTGCTGAGGTGGTCAACTCCTCAGGTCCCTACAGTCGACATGTGGATATCACAGATTTCTGCTCTCTTTCCTAATGAGAAGTTGACTCATGACCTCAATCACAAATCAGTCAAGTTTTGGAGGATCTCGGAACCGGTGCATTCCTTCTTACAGAAAACATAACTCATAATCTTATTCTGGAAGGGGAGGCCTGACTGCTTTTTTTTTTAATTTTATTTTGTTTATTTTCTTTTTATTTTATACACGCTATTCCCCTGCCTGTCTCCTGTCATCCTGCTGATTGTGTATGTATGTATGTTTGTGTATACATGGATGCATATGTGTATGTATGTATGTATATATGTATATATATTTGTATATATATGTGTAAGGATATATATTGCAGTGCTCATTGTTAGTTTGGGGTGGGACTTTTTTTGTTGTTTTGTTTGTTTTGTTGTCTGCTTTGTTTTTCTAATGTTTGTTCTATAAAACGGTTAAAAACCAATAAAAAAAATATAAAAAAAAACAAAAAAAAACTGTATCTTTACATGAGCTGTGAGTCAGCAGAGCACCAGCCAATCTCTAACAGGGAACAAATGTGATCCTACTCAGTCATTTGATGGTCTGTGCTCCTCCTCTGCTCCATGACGAGGGGTTTCATCTCTTTCTGTGACTCGATCTGAGGGGACTGCTGCTCGTCTCTATCACTGCTCTGCTGCTCGTGTACTTTCTGATCTGATATGGATGAGGCTTGCCTTTGACCAAAGTGCTGAACAAGCTTAAAATGTAAAAAAAACCATAATAATACATTTAAAAACAGATATAAAAAAAACACAAAGAAATAAAACATTAAACATCATAAATAATTGAGAATCAAATATTGTACGAGAACAAATAAAATCAAGGTCTCAAACTCAGATTGAATTGAAAGCCAGAGAGAATAAGTCGGTCTTGAGCAGTGTGTCTATGCTCTGAGTGATTTTAATATGAACAGGTCAGCTGTTAGGGGAAACCACTACAAAGTTCCAGTTTGGTCTTCTATGCTGCAGTGGATAGGCTTGTCAACCAAACACTCAGACCGTGACATGCTATTTCTACACCATGCCATGACAGCTTGTTGGTGTACACTACTGTCCACATTCAATATATGTATATAAGTACACTGAAACACTGTATGTTTTGCACACAGTGACGAAAACTCAACAAAGTTTGTGCATAGTACTACTGCTTTAAGTTTCCTCACATCTACCCTGATAAAGGTCTGGTTTGTTGATGGAAAGGTAGGCGTGGGTTATCTGTTACTGATTACACAAGTACAATGTCAGCACCTTTGCATAGACTTTGTACTGATTGATTTGTTTGTATTACTGAACAAATTAAAAAGTTGGACACTGATCTTACACTGGTCAGAAGAGAGAAAACACAGTCCTTCCTCCTGCTGCTGCTTTGGCTTTTGAAACCATGTGGCTTTATGATTTTTTGCTGAGTTTCGACCTTAAGGGGTTGATTCTGTTTCTGTTTATTTTTATTTTAATGGCAGATTTCATCAAACACAGGAATCCACCAAATTATCCTCCAGGACCGCCTGGTCTTCCCATTGTGGGGAATTTCTTCAGTATGGACAGCAAACATCCACAAAATTATTTTACCAAGGTAAGTATTACAGTTTTTAACTTATACAGCTTTTAAGTTATTTAAGTGTTCATTTATTAATAAATATCATTAAATCTGTTAAAACAGACCCATTCTTACCCATTTAAACTTGGTTGGTTTTAATTTAATTAATAGAACATATATTTATTGAGTTGAATATTTGTATTGTTTATATCAGGAAAGTGGCATATGTGCTTTATAACAAAATTTATAACTTGGTGAATAACTTGAAAAATGTATTATCTGATTCCTTTTTAGAAATTCCTTAAGAGAATGAAACCTTAAACAATGCTTTACCTGATAATCTGTTCTTTTTATGGAGAAGGATAGTTGACACGTTGTCATTGTGCATTAGTGGGTATTGTATATAACTTAAGTAGTTAAAAAAATTCTTGGCTGCACTGAATCTTCCTCTCTCATGTCGGCAGCTGGCTGATGTCTACGGGAACGTGTTCAGTGTCCGCCTCGGGGGGGAAAAGATGGTGTTTGTGACTGGGTATAAGATGTTGAAGGAAGCCATAGTGACACAAGCTGAGAACTTTGTGGACCGACCACACAGTCCGATGTTTGACAGGATATACAAAGGCGGCTCAGGTGAAAACATCCCTCTCTTTCTCTTGTCAAGTGCAGAACAGAAGTGACTTCCTGCAAGTTGATCACTCTTTTATTCCTCTGCATGCTTGTGTGTAGGTGGTCTGTTCATGAGTAATGGTGAAACATGGAAGAAACAGCGACGTTTTGCTTTGTCCACCTTACGCACATTTGGCCTGGGCAAAAGTCTCTTGGAGCAGAGCATCTGTGAGGAAATCCGATACCTGCAGGAGGAGATGGAGAACGAGAAAGGTGGTTAAAATGCAGCATACAATAAACTCATAATCCCATATGAGGAATTGTCCTAACGTGGACTCCTCTCTTCCAGGTGAACCTTTCAGCACAGCAGGCCTCTTCAACAACGCTGTATCCAACATCATTTGCCAGATGGTGATGGGAAAACGCTATGAGTACAGCGACCACAACTTCCAGACCATGCTGAGGTATCTGTCTGAGGTTATAAGGTTGGAGGGCTCCGTATGGGGTTTGGTAAGTCAATAACACACATTTAGTTCAATCATTACCAGAGAGGATGCTCTCAGGTGGAATTGAGGGGGTCGATTCTCCATAACCATGAGGCCTACGTCGTGTTAATTTTTCCCTGTGCTGTTTTCTTTCGTTTAGCTGTATGAATCATTCCCCAACTTGATGGCCTACTTGCCAGGTCCTCACAACAAATTATTCAGCCACTATAATGACCTCCACGACTTCATGAACCAGGAGTTACAGAGGCACAAGAAGGACCTGGACCACAGCAATCCCCGGGACTACATTGACACTTTCCTCATTGAAATGGAAAATGTACGTGGCCAGATGTGTTTTACGTGGAGTTTTAGGAGCTCTCTCTCACTCAAACTGAAAATCATTCACCACTATATCCACTCTCTGAACAGCACAAAGACACCGACCTGGGCTTCACTGACCATAATCTGATTATGTGCTCTGTGGATCTATTCCTGGCCGGAACAGAGACAACTGCCACCACATTGCAGTGGGCTTTGGTTTATCTCATCAATAACCCTGATATCCAAGGTAGGTCACATGCAAAGCTGCACGGAAAGCTGTGAGATAGGAAGGAAACAGAAGTTCATGGTAACATGATCATGTTATGCAGGAATAATGATATATGATCAACTTCTTTGTTTAGGTTGTTAACATGCTAACAGTAGCTAATTAATTCAAATGCCTAAAATATAGACTAAAATATTTACCTGATAATGTTGCTACTTGAAATGTTAAAGGATAAACAAAGTATTCACAATACATCTTAAGGGAATAATGATCATAATTACTTAATGAAACCATCAATGTTGAGTTGTTATGGACCTCAGACTGTATCAAGATTGGCAACAAATCTCCACCTCCTCCTATTATCCAGAAAAGATGCAAAAATATCCTGGATACATACGCTGCCATCTTGCACTTCTTGCACGTCTTTGCAGTAGCATTCCAGGAGGTGGAGCTGCAGTTGCAAAGTCAGGCAGATACACATGCTCGACCAATCTCAAGACAATCACAGCTTTCAATCATGATGTTTCAGCCATTCTTTATAGAGCTCAACAGCATGGTTAAAAAGTAAAAAAATCCCATTCACTTTCTGAATGGAGAATTTGATTACCAGACAATATTGCAACAATCCAAGGTAGATTTACAACAAGCTACACGCATGTGAAACGATGTTATATACTCCTATAGAAGACACAAGTTCACATATCAACTGCGTTATAATATAAAAACATTTTATTTGCAATGTCAAGGAGAAGCACTGCAAGACCCACAATCCTGAAGTATAATAGCAACCTTGCTGATTGGTGGAGCTCGCTGTTACTATGGAAATGCTAACAACAACATTGATTACAATGTTGGCTTAACTTGGCTACAATCTGCAATGATCAGATTGTTCAGCTTTACACTAGGTAAATATACTATACACTTTACGAAACATTATATATGACACAAACTACAATATATTGCAACACTATATTAACAACATGGATCAAATTCCAGAAGAAGTATGATACAAGTTTTTGGAAAGGGATCATTCATGTTGTGCAATTGATACATTAAACGTGACACCTTTAAATGGTGTGGCGTTCAGCATTCAATAAATGTGGTTATCCGAAAATATATTGAATATTAATATTGAAAAAATTAATATGAAATACTACATTTAATTAATGAAGGTTACCTCTCTGCACCACCCTTTAAAGGAAAGGAAAAGATAGTCAATTTATTCCTTAAGTCCCATGAAAGTACTAACTACAAATTTGGAACTCTGATTAACAATTAAATTAATAACTATAACCAAAATTACCATAAAGACAGTTATCAAAGTTGAAGGATATAGAGCTCTTGACAGTGTAGAGGTTGGCAAGATTCACACTCATGCAACATTCATTAAAACATTTGTGAAAGAAAAACATTTATTGAGAAGATAATAAAGTATAAAAACACAAATTACTTAAGGTGTACTTACTATATACAGATGTGTATGTGAGTATGGGTGTGTGTGTCTGTTTGACCGAGTGTGGTTTCAAAATGGCGGCAGGCTACTATTTTGATAACGGGAAACTTGTGTCCCCGATCAGTGTTTCACACTTATATGTGAAGTTGAAGCACCCTGGGAGACTGAGTTCTGGCTGCTCTGGTTTGTCTCAAGAACAAAGAAAAATGTGCTCAGGCTTTGACGACATATGTAGGCCTAACTGTAGTTCACAAATACCATGTCCCAACATTAATTTTAGTTTGGATTACGTCTCATCTTTTAACATGGAGGAGGCAGAATTTATGTCCTTATACTGCTGCCATCCACTTTTTGGTAGCCATCATGTCATCCATCTTAGAGTCTATGGTCTGGACCAAAGCAGTGGACTAATCTACTATCAACATTGCCATCTTTAAAGCGTTGTTGAATGATAGGAACTATTAATATGGCTCAAAAACTAAATCAAGACCCAAGGGGATTAAACAGTTCAGATAAATTATTTTCTCCAAAGAAGAACACTTCATGAATCAGATGCAACAAAAAAACAAATGGATTAGCAGTACCTTATATATATATGTGTGTGTCAGTGGCAATCTAACAGACATGATGTTTAATGGCCGACCAAGGCATACAGTTTTTTATATTTCCCCCTTGCCATAAGCTAAAACCATTAATTTGTTGAATTTCAAGAAAAGGTACAGGCAGAGATAGACGGAGTGATCGGACAGAGCCGTCAGCCCACTATGGCCGACAGACCCAACATGCCCTACACTGACGCTGTCATCCATGAGATCCAGAGGATGGGAAACATTGTTCCTCTGAATGGACTCAGAGTAGCTACCAAGGACACAACACTGGGTGGTTACTTCATACCTAAGGTATATTGTCATTTAAAGTCAGAACATTACATCTCTATATAAGAAAGAGAAATTAAATATGTGTGTGTTGTTGTTGCAGCATTGCTTGGTGTTAACCTATGAATCGTGTTTTTTAGGGTGTGTCCATAATGCCCATGCTGACCTCGGTGCTGTTTGACAAAGATGAGTGGGAAACCCCGAACACGTTCAACCCCGGACACTTCCTGGATGCTGAGGGAAAGTTTGTGAAGAAAGAAGCTCACCTGCCTTTCTCTGCAGGTAAACTATGCAGATTAACCTCCATTTTAAACATGACCCAGAATATACATCTTGTGCTCTTACACGTGTTTATGTGTGTACGTGTGTGTGTGTGTGTGTGTGTGTGTGTGTGTGTGTGTGTGTGTGTGTGTCTCGCTTCAGGGAAACGTGTGTGTCTTGGAGAGGGCCTGGCCAAGATGGAGCTGTTTCTGTTTTTGGTAGGTTTAGTGCAGAAGTTCTCTTTCACGGGTCCTGACGGAGTCGAGCTGAGTACAGAAGGAGTTACTGGAACGACTCGAGTGCCGCACCCCTTCAAGGTTCATGCCAAGGTTCGCTGAATTAGGCGACATCTCACTGAACTGTTTTCCACTGTATCAAGGCGTAACAGGACAAGACACAAGCAAATCACAGAAGAGACAGCTCATTCTGATGCTCTCACTGTTGTATGATCATATATTGAAGATCTGCTTAGTCTCTCTGCCTGTTCATCAATTAATAATAAACTGACATGGTTAAATAAAAGAATTTAATTAAATGAAATGAAATTATTTGATCATCAATTGGATCTGCGCCACACTGCAACATATCAGTCCCTTAAAAATGTCTGATTTTTCTCATCAAGATCCATGACTTATTCTTTGAGAAATCTTATTATATATTTGAAAGACACCATATCCATAAAAAATCCTGCATTTGCTCTGGATCCACACCAGACTTTAATGGGCTTTTCCTTGGCCGATGTTTCCTCCTTCCAAGTTTTTTGTATGTGATCCTGCTTAAAAACCAACAAACAATTCAACTGACAAAGGTCAAAACATAACCTCCTTGTTGCTCGTCATGTGAAGGTCCACAATCTGAGAATCATCCTCATGCAGATTGTTGTCTCTCACTGGTCATTAAACTGTATCTTTACATGAGCTGTGAGTCAGCAGAGCACCAGCCAATCTCTAACAGGGAACAAATGTGATCCTACTCAGACATTTGCTCGTCTGTGCTCCTCCTCTGCTCCATGACGAGGGGTTTCATCTCTTTCTGTGACTCGATCTGATGGGACTGCTGCTTGTCTCTATCGCTGCTCTGCTGCTCGTGTACTTTCTGATCTGATATGGATGAGGCTTGACTTTGACCAAAGTGCTGAACAAGCTTAAGATGTAAAAAAACCATAATACATATAAAAACAGATATAAAACATCACAAAGAAATAAAACATTAAACATATGTTTATTCCCCAACTTGATGGCCTACTTGCCAGGTCCTCACAACAAATTATTCAGCCACTATATTGTCCTCCAAGACTTCATGAACCAGGAGATACAGAGCCACAAGAAGGACCTGCACCACAGCAATCCCCGGGACTACATTGACACTTTCCTCATTTAAATAGAAAATGTACGTGGCCAGATGTGTTTTACGTGGAGTTTTAGCTCTCTCTCTCTCAAACTGCAAATCATTCACCACTATATCCATTCTCTGAACAGCACAAAGACACCGACCTGGGCTTCACTGACCATAATCTGATTATGTGCTCTGTGGATCTATTCCTGGCCGGAACAGAGACAACTGCCACCACATTACAGTGGGCTTTGGTTTATCTCATCAATAACCCTGATATCCAAGGTAGGTCACATGCAAAGATGCATGGAAAGCTGTGAAATAGGAAGGAAACAGAAGTTCATGGTAACATGATCATGTTATGCAGGAATAATGATATATGATCAACTTCTTTGTTTAGGTTGTTAACATGCTAACATTGGCTAATTAATTCAAATGCCAGGGTGATAGACTAAAATATTTACCTGATACTGTTGCTACTTGAAATGTTAAAGGATAAACAAAGTCTTTACAATACATTTTAAGAGAATAATGATCATAATTACTTAATGAAACCATCCATGTTGAGTTGTTATGGACCATTGACTGTATCAAGATTGGCAACAAATCTCTACCTCCTCCTATTATCCAGAAAAGATGCAAAAATATCCTGGATACGTTGCCATCTTGCACTTCTTGCACGTCTTTGCAGTAGCATTCCAGGAGGTAGAGCTGCAGTAGCAAAGTCAGGCAGATACACACGCTAGACCAATCTCAAGACAATCACAGCTTTCAATCATGATGTTTCAGCCCATCTTTATAGAGCTCAACAGCATGGTTACAAAGTCAAAAAATCCCATTCACTTTCTGAATGGAGATTTTGATTACCAGACAATATTGTAACAATCCAAGGTAGACTTATAACAAGCTATACGCATGTGAAACGATGTTATATGCTCCTATAGAAGACACAAGTTCACATATCAACTGCGTTATAATATAAAAACATTTTATTTGCAATGTCAAGGAGAAGCACGATAAGACCCACAATCCTGAAGTGTAATAGCAACCTTGCTGATTTGTGGAGCTCGCTGTTACTATGGAAATGCTAACAACAACATTGATTACAATGTTGGCTTAACTTGGCTACAATCTGCAATTATCAGATTGTTCAGCTTTACACTAGGTAAATATACTATACACTTTACGAAACATTATATATGACACAAACTACAATATATTGCAACACTATATTAACAACATGGTTAAAATTCCAGAAGAAGTATGCTACAAGTTTTTGGAAAGGGATCATTCATGTTCTGCAATTGATACATTAAACGTGACACCTTTAAATGGTGTGCCTTTCAGCATTCAATAAATGTGGTTATCCGAAAATATATTGAATATTAATATTAAAATATTAATATGAAATACTACATTTAATTAATTAAGGTTACCTCTCGGCATCACCATTCAAAGGAAAGGAAAATATAGTCAATTTATTCCTTAAGTCCCATGAAAGTACTAACTACAAATTTGGAATTAATAACTATAACCAAAATTACCATAAAGACAGTTATCAAAGTTGAAGGATATAGAGCTCTTGACAGTGTAGAGGTTGGCAAGATTCACACTCATGCACATTAATTAAAACATTTGTGAAAGAAAAACATTTATTGAGAAGATAATAAAGTATAAAAACACAAATTACTTAAGGTGTACTTACTATATACAGATGTGTATGTGAGTATGGGTGTGTGTGTCTGTTTGACTGAGTGTGGTTTCAAAATGGCGGCAGGCTACTATTTTGATAACGGGAAACTTGTGTCCCCGGTCAGTGTTTCACACTTATATGTGAAGTTGAAGCACCCTGGGAGACTGAGTTCTGGCTGCTCTGGTTTGTCTCAAGAACAAAGAAAAATGTGCTCAGGCTTTGACGACATATGTAGGCCTAACTGTAGTTCACAAATACCATGTCCCAACATTAATTTTAGTTTGGATTACGTCTCATCTTTTAACATGGAGGAGGCAGAATTTATGTCCTTATACTGCTGCCATCCACTTTTTGGTAGCCATCATGTCGTCCATCTTACAGTCTATGGTCTGGACCAAAGCAGTGGACTAATCTACTATCAACATTGCCATCTTTAAAGCGTTGTTGAATGATAGGAACTATTAATATGGCTCAAAAACTAAATCAAGACCCAAGGGGATTAAACAGTTCAGATAAATTATTTTCTCCAAAGAAGAACACTTCATGAATCAGATGCAACAAAAAAACAAATGGATTAGCAGTACCTTATATATATATGTGTGTGTCAGTGGCAATCTAACAGACATGATGTTTGATGGCTGACCAAGGCATACAGTTTTTTATATTTCCCCCTTGCCATAAGCTAAAACCATTCATTTGTTGAATTTCAAGAAAAGGTCCAGGCAGAGATAGACGGAGTGATCGGACAGAGCCGTCAGCCCACTATGGCCGACAGACCCAACATGCCCTACACTGACGCTGTCATCCATGAGATCCATAGGATGGGAAACATTATTCCTCTGAATGGACTCAGAGTAGCTGCTAAGAACACAACACTGGGTGGTTACTTCATACCTAAGGTATATTGTCATTTAAAGTCAGAACATTACATCTCTATATAAGAAAGAGTAAAGAAATATGTGAGTGTAGTTGTTGCAGCATTGCTTGGTGTTAACCTATGAATCGTGTTTTTTAGGGTGTGTCCATAATGCCCATGCTGACCTCGGTGCAGTTTGACAAAGATGAGTGGGAAACCCCGAACACGTTCAACCCCGGACACTTCCTGGATGCTGAGGGAAAGTTTGTGAGGAAAGAAGCTCACCTGCCTTTCTCTGCAGGTAAACCATGCAGATTAACCTCCATTTTAAACATGACCCAGAATATACATCTTTTGCTGTTACACGTGTTTGTGTGTGTGTGTGTGTGTGTGTGTGTGTGTGTGTGTGTGTGTGTGTGTGTGTCGCTTCAGGGAAACGTGTGTGTCTTGGAGAGGGCCTGGCCAAGATGGAGCTGTTTCTGTTTTTGGTAGGTTTACTGCAGAAGTTCTCTTTCACGGCTCCTGATGGAGTCGAGCTGAGTACAGAAGGAGTTACTGGAACGACTCGAGTGCCGCACCCCTTCAAGGTTCATGCCAAGGTTCGCTGAATTAGGCGACATCTCACTGAACTGTTTTCCACTGAATCAACGCGTAGCAGGACAAGTCACAAGCAAATCAAAGAAGAGACAGCTCATTCTGATGCTTTCACTGTTGTATGATCATGTACTGAAGACCTGCTTAGTCTCTCTGCCTGTTCATTTAATTCTGTGTGATGGAGTTAGTGAATTGTAAATGTTTAATGATTTGTTGATAGTTTCAGTTTAAAATGTGTTTGCTTTTTTGATTAATGAAATCATCAATTTATAATAGACTGACAAGGTGAAATAAATGAATTAAATTAAATGAAAAATAAATTATTTGATAATTTATTGGTTCATGTCACTGATAGTCAGTAGAAATCCAACAGAATCCAATGTGTGAACACAGCAGGGGTTGATGACGCACAACAGACACATGAATGAAAAAAAGAAAACAAATATCTCCAGGTGAAAAAGCAGTTTCAAATACGTAGAAAAGACCGCAGTGATGTCAAGAGAGTTTGTGGTGAGCAGAGTTAATACGTCACTTCCTGCCTTGGTCTGCTGCACCCTTCTGCTCCACCTCTCGCTTGAATGATACAGAGGATTTGTTGCTGTTGTGAACGCTGCTGTGTTGTGCATGAGTGAAAGACAAACTCTGGGTAAAGCCAATTTCTCCAGATTTTACCCGCAGGTCATGTCCAAAACGACTTAACACTAGAGAAGTCAGTTACAGTATCCTCAACGGTCTACCAAAGCTCATCAAGATCCATGAATTATTATTATTATTATTATAAATCAACTAATATTCTTGAAATATGAAATATTTTGTGTGCAAAATATGATTGTTCTCTCTCACTGGTCATTAAACTGTATCTATACATGAGCTGTGAGTCAGCAGAGCACCAGCCCATCTCTAAAGGGCCGGCGCATGCTTCTGCGTTTTCAGAGACACGCAAGGACACGCAAGGCGCTCTTGCGCTTGCATGTCCTTGCGTGCTTTCGTACCCCTTCTTGCGTGCTTGCGTGCGTGGCCCAATTTTTGTAACTATGCGACAGAGCTTCGCAAGCCTCACGCAGCCCGCAAGGCTGTGAAAGGTCTGCTAACTACATCCTTTCCGGAGTCTCATTTCCGGTTTCATGCCCCATAATACCGGCAGAAACCAAGGGCGGTTTAGAAGAACGAATATGGACCAAATAGAAGAGCGTTTGGCAGAAGAGATCCAAAAGTATATCCACTTGTATAACCCGTCATTGACGGAATACAAGGACGCGCAGATTGCCTACAATTCCTGGAAGGAGATCTCGACTAACGTTGGTTTGCAGGTCGACGAGTGTACGAAGCTGTGGAGGAAGACATGGGACAAATTTGTCCGCCAGAAAAAGGCTATGAGGAGCAGCAGTGGCGATGAAAATAAACAGCCGACGATGACTACCACACACAAATAAGGCGTCCCTTAGGTCGTCTTCGACATAAAAACGTTACTCCACTTAGTGTTCTGGCAGTGAATTGCTTTGCAACACGCGCAAACCTTGGAGAACCATAAATTCAAACTAGTCCGTCGACACAACTGCGTGAAAAGCCGCAGCCGCGGTTGTAGAACCATGCGCCAGCTTTAACGCCGGGTTCACACCGGACGTGGAAGCCCCAAGAACAGCTGTCCGCCTCCTTTTCGGCCCCATGTTAATCAATTGGGCTGTTCACATCAAACAGTCGAAGGCGGATCGCCCTCTGCCGCAAGGGATTTGGCGTCTGGTTTATTTTTTCATGCTCACTGCGAGCGTATCGCGCCAGAAAACACACTGGAAATCGTTTTTCAACGATATAAATGACATATTATACATGATATAAATGATAAAATATGCATCCCATACTTTTGATTTTCCTGCTGTTCTCCTGGAGTTTGAATTTCCCCGATTTTTCCCCCCACATGATTAAATTTCCACATCTGCCCATCCACTAACAGCACACAGGCAGACAGACAGAGACGGACAGAGCTCCTACATTGAACGGAGCTTTCAACAACCCACGGAGAACGCAGAATCAAAGCCCAATTGATTAACACGGGCGCGGTAGGGAGGCGGATTGCATTTTTTGTCATTTGCTCGTCTGTGCTCCTGCTCTGCTCCATGATGAGGGGGTATCTTCTCTTTCTGGGGCTCGATCTGAGGGGACTGCTGCTGGTATCTATCACTGCTCTGCTGCTCGTGTACTTTCTGAACAAAAAGGATCCTCCTAACTTTCCCCCGGGACCTCCAGCTCTCCCTCTTCTAGGAAACGTCTTCAGCATCGAAGCCAAACAGCCTCACATTTACCTCACCAAGGTAAGAGGAGAACATCAAGACATTTAATTCAGTGTTGTTTTTTGGTGATTCTGACTTGAGCAACTTGAGCAAGTCGTAAAGGAGGAATTAATGTATCATTCTCTATTTCAATCTTCAGTCACACAAGTATAGGGGAGTTACTGAAAAGTAACACAAAAGATTTTGTGGCAAAAAGTTTTTAAGCTTACTAATAAAATCAATGCCCCCAAAGAACTGTTGATATTGAGTCACAGTGCTTAACAATATATTGTGCTGAGAAATGCATGTTACCAGAGTCACATTCTGGACAACAGGCCTCTTATTCTCTGCCTCTGCATCCACAGCTCGCTGATGTTTATGGGAATGTGTTCTGCATTCGTCTGGGAAGACACAAAACAGTGTTTCTGTCTGGGTGGAAGATGGTGAAGGAAGCTTTAGTGACACAGGCGGACAACTTTGTGGATCGACCCTACAGCCCAATGGTGAACAGAATTTATTCAGGCAACTCAGGTAAACCTGGATTATGTACATGAAGTATGTCAGTATTAAAGCAACACTATAGCTGTTTTCAGACATGAGCTCCGGTAAATGTCGTGATGAAACTTCCGGCGTATCTCCTGCTGAGCTCTTAATACTAGGGCACTCTTTTCTTTGTGTCTCAGCAGGTCTTTTCTTCAGTAACGGGAAAGTGTGGAGGAGACAGCGACGCTTCGCCATGGCCATGCTACGTACCTTTGGTCTGGCCAAGAGCTCCACAGAGCAGAGCATCTGTGAAGAGAGCCAACATCTGCATGAGGAGATGGAGAAGGAGAAAGGTTAGCACAAACAACAGGACAGGCACAAATTATAAAATATAAAAGTACTTGCAGAGTGTAGCTTTTTTCCTACAGTCTACTTCATTATTATGGCATCGCTGCAGCTTTCATTGAAGGAGGTGGGGTCAAATATTACCTGTCTGATTGGATCAGCGGATAAATTCCAATCTCCTTAATGATAACTAAAACATAAAAAAATAAACATGTAATGCAATGCATTGTAAAAAGGTGTCTAGGGGAGTAAGAGGTACAGGTATTGGCTGATATATGTTGTGAAAAGTGAAAAGTACAAGTAAAATGAATCTACTTAAGTAAAGTAGCGATACATAGAAAGCAGAAAAATAGAAGTACAATAATGAAGTACATGTTCTTAATAACGTCCCACCACTGTACATAGATAGACTGAAGACATTTCTTCTGTTCAGGTAAGCTGTTCGACCCTGTGCCGGTCTTAAACAGCGCTGTAGCCAACATCATCTGTCAGATAGTGTTTGGGAGACGGTTTGACTACAGCGATCACAACTTTCAGAGCATGCTGAAGGATCTGGCTGTGATTGCCTACTTGGAAGGCTCCATATGGGCTCTAGTAAGACGCCACAGCAACACAGACACTCGCAGATTTGTCATTTGAAATTATTCAGCAGAAAATATTTAAAGCTTGAGTGAGATCTTTACCTTCCAGTGGATAAAAAACATGTCCCTTGTTTCTTCTCTAAACAGCTTTATGATGCGTGCCCTGCTCTGATGAAACACCTGCCCGGGCCTCACAACGGCATCTTCAGCAACTCCAAATCTCTGGTGGCATCTATCAGGAGAGAGATAGAAAGGCACAAGCTAGATCTGAACCCCAGCGACCCTCGAGATTACATCGACACCTTCCTCATAGAAGAGAAAGTACTGTGCTCACATTCTTGACATAGCCTGTACCGTTACGTGCATGAACAGGGACAGAGCAGTTTTCATGAACTAAGTGTATATGTGTTCTGCCTCCAATTTGTCTGACAGCATAACAGACGCAGTGAACAGGGCTTTGAGGAAGGAAACCTGGCTCTGTGTTGTCTGGATCTGTTCATGGCCGGCAGCGAAACCACCTCAAAGACCCTGCAGTGGGGCCTGATCTACCTCATCAAGAACCCTCATATCCAAGGTGGGACCTCAGTTCATGATCCCTACAGTGGCAGCTCAAAGACCTAATAGATTAAAACTCTTTTCCTTCACAACGTAGAAAAAGTCCAGGCAGAGATAAACGGAGTGATCGGACGGAGCCGTCAGCCCACTATGGCCGACCGGCCCAACATGCCCTATACTGACGCTGTCATCCATGAGATCCAGAGGATGGGAAACATTGTTCCTCTGAATGGACTCAGAGTAGCTGCCAAGGATACAACACTGGGTGGTTACTTCATACCTAAGGTGCATCTACTTGTAACACACAGTAACTACAAAGTCCGGAATTTAAACTCCTACTAAACAAAAGTATCACCAAATTACACTTGCAGCATGAAAGTAAAATATCAAAATATCAGCATGTAAATAAGAATTAACTGTTCTAGCTGCTAGAATTGGAACTAGTTGGAAACTGTGCTATTTAGTCCAGTAGCTTTGGCCCCTACAAAGAGTCACAAGTCTCCTGCAGGATGATGCATGTGAGAGCAAATATGAGAAAATGTCCTTCTACTCCACAAATTCCATTTTCCTGAAATTTGTTGATATTTATACTGTTTAGGACTAACTTTTGTATCTTTTTAAACATATTTTAATCTTCTAAGATTCTTTAAGCTCACATTATCTGAGATGTAAATGTAATAATTAGTGTAGAAGTGTACAGGAAAACAAGATTTTAAATGCGAAAGTACATTCTACTATACACAAAACTATACTAAAATACAGTACTTGAGTATATGTACTCAGTTGCTATTTAGAGTGTGTGTTGACCAGTATTGACTGAAGACATTCAACTGACAAGATAATAACATCAAACATTGACGATAACTGAAGATTCCTTTAGGTCACAAACACATATACTATACCCATATAAGTTAAAGGTCTGCCTATGACAATCCTTTCAGCAGAGACCTTGTGATGAAGACGTATTAAATCTATACAAATTACAACAGTTGATTGTTCAGGTTCATGTTTTGTGCAGGGAACCTCTGTGATGCCCAACCTGACCTCGGTGCTGTTTGACAAGACTGAGTGGGAAACTCCAGACACCTTCAACCCCGGACACTTCCTGGATGCTGAGGGAAAATTTGTGAGGAGGGAAGCGTTTTTACCTTTCTCTGCAGGTTGGAAACTTTAATCAGTAAATGTCCTTCATGTTTAATAAAGGAGCAGTTGAACCATATTTACATGGAAGCGCAGAATGATCAAACCAAACCTGAGGGCCACTGTAGGTTCACATGTAATGGAAGGAGTCCTTAGATTGTTGCAATTTGAAAGCCCACCACTAGATGCTGCTAAATCCTACACGCTGAACTTTAAAGTGGTGAAGGAACAGAGTGATGCTGGCTGCATACTGTGGGTAGATGATGAGAGTTGCGCTTGTCTTTCCCAGGAAAGCGGGCCTGTCTGGGAGAAGGCCTTGCGAGAACGGAGCTGTTCTTGTTCTTCGTCAATTTGTTTCAGAAGTTTCGTTTTTCCACTCTGGAAGGAGATGAGCTGAGGACGGAGGGAATCACTGGAGCCACACGTACACCGTACCCCTTCAAGATCTATGCCAAGACCCGATAAATCCTGTAACTGCTCCCCTGTTCTGCAGACTAATCCAAAATGTATTTTACAGTTTCATAAATAGACAACATCTGCTGCAACAGTGGCTTGTTTTCATTACCATCCAGAAACACTGATGATGGAGGCACAAGGAAATGTTTCACAAAATTGGTAATGAGGTGGAACTGTAGCTTGCTCTTTGTTTTGCTGCTACACAGAATCACATAATGAGTGACTGTGTGATGAATGAACATCATTATGTAACCAGTAAGCAGCAGTAAAACCTCCCTCTTTTGTTAATAACAAGTTGACTAGTCATTAAGTCTATTTATCACTTTCAGTTAAACTGTTGTTCACCATACAAATTAACTTCTATAAAAAAGGACAGATTTTGTCCCATTTTGACTCTTGTATGTTACCTACATGAATGTTTGACTGGAACATAGACTCTGTGTAAAGATGGAGGACATAACTGCACCCAAAAAGTGAAGCCAAGGTGTCTTGATCACAACCTGGTGGTTGGCTGAAGTATAGGTAAGAAACCCACCTCCATGTTAGTAGATGCCACATGGCCAAATATTTCCACTTCATTTATGGTTAGTGGGAGAAAGCAAATATTTGTCCACCATCTTTATACAGTCTATCGTACACTGGATCTTTCCTGATGGGGTCAACATGTAAATTGCTTCTTTAGTGTCACATATGATGGTGCTGATGACACAAATGATGTTCAAATGATATGCAGCAATTTAGCATTCTCTATCTTTTAGCAAGACTCTGTGTGTGTGTGTTTTAATCCCTGAATTCAAAGATTGATGCATCTTAATGTGACACCATAGAAAAAATGATTTATTTATTTATTCACAAAAAATCACAAAGGCTTTAAAACTTCACAATGCCTTCCTCACTTTTCTTCATTTGTACACAAACCTGTGACACTAAACATGTGGTCTCTGTGCTGCAATGCTTTTGCTCGTACTCCAAATTTTATGACACTACTTTTAAATCAGGAATGTACAAGAATCAGCCACTGCAAAGGAAAATAAAAGCGCTTTAACAAACATCTGTAGATCAGAAACCATGAAGACAGAAATGACCCTTTAGTGTTACTGCAAACAAAGAGATGAACAAAGCAATCAACAATCAATCAACAGCCATTGTACTTAAGACTCCATCAGATCAGATGGCCAATAACCAGAGATATCAAAGGGATCAACTGCTTCTCTGCAGCTCTATAGGGATCAAACCTCTACAGTTACAATTGTATGAATCCTGAACCAGGTCCCAACATCAGGATCAGGGGCTGGTGTTAAAATCATCTTTACATTAAGCAGTATAACTTCATTGACTATAGTCCTGATTACTTACCACTAAATAAAGCTCAACATATTCAGTGAATAAAAAAAGGTCTGTCACTTTTCATTTAGACAATGCTCCCTGTCGGAGTCTAATCACATTTAAGAGTCTAAAGACATGAGAAATACAATTTATTTTGTGTGATTTGTCGTTGCAGCACCTCAGAGGTTGATCACTTAATGTGACTTATAAGGTTTTCACAGCTATGTATTATGGGCTTGTTCCATTAAAAAGAAAAAAAAAACTAAGTTACTGATGTTTGATGCCCAAAAGTAGTTGGTGGCCAGCACCAACTATAGCAATCATTTCCTTAAAGGTCCCCTCTTCGCTGCATAGTATGATGCATCTGTTATACGTACATCAACAATCATATTAACTTACATTTAGTTGTCATTAGCATTCAAGTAACTTAAAAAAAAAAAAATCACATTCATATATTTTACAGTCTCCAAATCTGAATAAAGATTGTCCACGTCCCTCATTTCTGACCAAGTGTGACAGGATATAACGAAGCAAAGGCTAAGTGTTCGGCTGAGACTGCAGTCACCAAAGCAGAAACACAAAGAAGTATGAAGCTCTAAGTCTGTGGTAGGGAGCGTGTGCACAACTTTAGCTAGTGAGATGAACACAGGTTGTGATGTTAACGCTCTATGCAAGAGAGGGACAGTATACTCTTGGTGACTTACAGGGTTTTGTGTTCATCGATCCACACTCCCACTGTATGACCCTGAGAGCAGATGTAGTGTTTAAGGTCACTTGAGTGCTCACTTTTGGGATGGAGGGAGGGTATTTTTCCCCTTCACTGAACAAAGGTGAGACATTTGGCTCTGTGACAAGGTCTATTTGGAGGTGGTGGCAGGCACGCTGATGGAGAGTGCCCGGCGTGGGGCGTTTGAGACCTGCCGCTGCTGGGACAAAAAGGACTGGCCAGGGGACAGCGCGGAGGAGGTGCGGCCGCCAAGACGTGACTCAATGGCCAACTTCTGAAAGTTCAGACTCTGAAGATGGAAAAAGGAAAACACAAGTGTCTTGAAATTTAGCTTTCTGCTCTTATTATAATATAAAGTAAATGCCAATGATAACATGACAGGCAGAGGATAAGTTAGAGAAAATCTCATACCTTGTTATACCAAGCTGTGACAATCAGCTTCTCCTCGTGCTCTTTCAGCCGGGCCTGCTCACACTGACGCTGGGAGGCAAAATAAAATTAGTTAGATGAGAAAAAAAGTCTTTTAGAAACATCCTGTATGTTCATATTACAAACACTGAACAAAGACTGCATCAGTCAAAATGCAAATTTACTTCCAGGTTGACCATCTGCTTGTCCCGGTCTGCTAACTGGTTCCTCAGGGCCTGGATCTCAGCGGTGGCTGGATTCAACTTCGGGTCCAGTGCTCGGATCACCTACGAGCAGGAAAGGAAGGATGATACTTTAAGGTTCAGAAATGAATGTATCTAGAATATAATAGAATTATACAACTAAAATTGATTGTCCAAACACTCACATTACGAGCTTTCTCCAGATACATTTTGTACCTCTCTTCCATGGCGCGCATGTCGTCATCCTTCTTCTTCAGAGCAGCCATCAGCTCATCCACCTTCAAGGCTGAGAGACATGGTATTAATTTATGGTTTAACTGATGTGTTTTGGTGCACTCCAATGATTACAGTAGTGAAATGACGTGATGAGACTTACAGGTCTGGGTGTTGTCAGGCTGAAGATCCTCCAGCAGCTCTTTCTTCTTCATGATTTCATCCTGAGCCTCGTTCAGCTGAACCCTGAGGAAAAAAAGCTGTTGATTTTTCTCTAATAAACTAGATGGAAGTTCATTTTACATCTCTCAGCTTTAAAGCACCGACCCAAAACCCAAACTTACATGTGTGCATCCAGTTTCCGCTTTAGGTTTGACTGAAAAAAAGGAAAGAAATGAAAATAGACACATCAACTATCACAAAGGTAACATCCAGGGGCTTCAATCTCTTAATCTGTTTAATTTTTGACTGAGTGATTGCATAATACAAACCCAGCACAAAGTCTAACAGCCTAATGAGATTAACTCTGTGGGGCCTTTTCTCTGTATTGGTGCCAGTGCATGCTGGCACACTTACATCATCGGGTTTTGCCGCCTGACTCTGCAGAGCCTTCTGGAGGTCCTCCACCTGCTGCTGCAGCTCACTGATCTGCTCTCGGCTCAATCTGGGGATTTGTCACAACAAAGAGGAAAGACATGTTTGAAAATGGAGTCAACACAATACATTATTAATGTATCAAATCACATCTTCCTGTGGCTAATGTAGGAAGAGACAGAAACTCTGTTAACCTGTTCTCGGTGTCCAGTTCACTGCGCGTCTTATGTGCTTCCTCCAGCTGAGCCTGCAGATCAGCGATCTTCTCCTGCTCATTTTCCTCCTGCTGCACTCTGAGCATCTTGTTCTCATGCTGCAGCCTGATGAACTTTTCTCTGAACAGTCACACAAACAAAGTCAGTATTGATGCACACTCTCACACACAAAGAAAGAAAACAAATCCTATGTTGTCTATTACCTGTACTCAATCGGTATTAATTCAGCTGCCAGGTTATCATGGCTGGGGCTGGCAGAAGGAATTATCCCTACATGGAAACATAATGTGCAATTGAGTAAGAAAATGGCACGTGGATAAACAGGGTAATGTTTTAAATCTAACTTTGTAAAGAAATACCTGCTTGAGCTTGGGAGAGCTGGTGCTGTTGAGCCTGAGTGCATCTCAGCTCCTCATTGATCTCCTTCAGAGAATCTCTTTCAATGATTGTCCTCTAGGGGAGGAGATGCAAATTCAAAACAACCATACAACTTTTGCTAAAAAATGTAGATAACTTTTTTTAAATTTCAGCTAGTCAGAAAAATCTTTTGTCATTTCTTCCAAACACATTAGAAAAGCTGCCACACCTCTTTCTCCTTCATCACAGTTTCGTGCTTCTCCTCCAGCTTCTTCATCTCAAAGGCGAGAGTGTCTGCTCGCCTTGTCTCCTCAGACAACTTGTTGTGTAACTCCTGGACCTTAAATAAATCATGTGAACATGCATATAAGCGTATCAAATGGAAAAACATGCATTAATCCTAGCAAGTGGCATTTAATTAGTGAGTGACTTGTTTGAGGTTGGAGTTTCTCTTTCTAACCATCATCTACCTGTCTCTTGTACGTCTCGAGCTGCGCCCGGGCAGCATTGGCCTTGCGTAGCTCTTCCTCCAGTGAGACAGTGTTGTGCATGTAGGTCATGTTATTCTCCTCCAGCAGCTTCATCTGCCGCTTCAGATCGCCCAGATTCTCCAGTTTGCGTTTGTATGTGTCCACTGAGGCCTCCAGCATCACCACTCGATCTGAGCAGTTTCTGTATGAACACACAAATAAATATACAAATATCGATGAACAAGCTCATAAGTAAGTCAAATGAATGTTTTAATATCTGCTCATATAGGCAGATATATTTACACTGATACTGATATCTCTGTTAAAGGATCATATTGGCAACCGATCAAATCTGTCATGCTCTGATGTTTGGTCATACAGAAAGAATACTTTGTGTACTGAGGCTGTTTTTCTGCCTCAACCTGTTGACCAAGAATAACCCTCTTTGTAAAGACCAGCAAAAATCAACATCAGCTAATTTCCCTGATTAGTTCCTCTTGTCTGGTTGATAATTTGGTAATCAGTAAAATCATGGTCCTTGCCTTCCCTCGCCATCTAATTGTCTCAGCTGTATGCTCAGCTCCTACTGGGAGGCAACAGTCTGTAAACTGCTCCCTTACACACACCTCAGAACGTCCAGTTCATCTTTGAGAGCTCGGGATTCTTCTGCCAGGCTGGTGAGCTCATCGTTACGGTGCTGCACCTCAATTAGCTGCTTCTCCAACTCTTCGCAGTGGATCCGGTAGTCGTCCTTTGCAGCCTCCAGCCTAAAATTTAAAAATGCACAGTTTAGTGGTCCATCATAAAGAGGTTGCTGTAGTATATTTGAGCAGAAAGTGACAAACCTGAAGTTCTCCTCCTGCAGTGTCTCCAGCTGCTGCTGTAATTGGCTGTGTTTTCTCCCTGAGGGTGTGCTAGGGTCATCGAATGTGTCAAGCTGATTGGTTCGGTCAGTTAAGACATCATTCTCAGCCAATAGGCTATTTCGTTCTTCTTGCAGTCCGGCCACCTGTCCAGGTGCAACAAGGTTTTAAAGCCACTCTCACAGACAATATGAGTTTCAAATTAATGTGCAACACAAAAACAATTCACAGCAAGTCACCATGGACAGTATGTGATGTTAAATGTCTCTTTTGTCAATTATTTCATGCAAAGCAGCAAATTCACAAGTCTGAGCCCTTCAATCTCCCCCACCTGTAAAAGCAAAAAGTGCATTTAATCCATGCTGAAAGCAGAGCACAGAAAATATGAACTATAAAGAAACATGTTGATGAGTGGTTAGTCAGTTTTATTTACTCACCTATCATTTCCACCAGTCTATTTTTCCATTAGACATTGGACAATCAGTCTAAGGTTTACTTGCAATTGTTTAAAAGTCTGAAATGTCTTTAAACTAGATGAAAACCACCTCTATGACCAAAGTCTGACGTAAGAAGCTACATATTAAACTTGCGCTGAACTACATGGTAGAAACCAATATAAAAGGTGGTAATAATATATAATATACAAATATGGCAAATGTAATAAAGTTGGTGCTCGAATGTAAAGAAAATGTTCCACTCTCATATATAACATGTAAAATAAAGCTTCACTCTCTTCACTTTTATTTCAATTATCTTTAAATCATTAATATGGGCAACAGGAAAAAACTTAGATTATAATTGAAAGGCTTGAAACATAAAAATAATATAGAATTTTCACCCAGAGCAACCCCTTACATCTGTTGTCTTTCTCTAGGAACTATCCAGTCAGCCTGTATAGACAATGAGACATTCTGAAATAATATGATGGTGCTTTTCCCCATAAGAAGTTGATACAATGATTATTATGACAGAGGTGTCCCTTTGTGAATTACTGCAATAATACCACAAAATATTAAAACACTCATCGCAGGACTCAGGATGCTGAGAGTCGTCTATTAGCTGAGTTAGAGTCAACATTTGAGCAGCGGGTTTAGATGGGTTTAGTTTTGCCGTACGGTCAGCCACGTTGGACTTACCTCGCTGCGGCGAGAGATGAACAAGACTGGGAACAGAAAAAATCAATCTGTCGAGAATCCAGTGGAACAGTTGATCAGTTACTGTGCAAAATGTTGACTGGACAGTGCCAGGTGAGGCCTTGTAGCCGTGGCAGAGCATAGGCTGGTTGTCACGATGGGAGCCAGCAGAGCCCAGACTATAAGCTCACAGTCCTTCTGCCACAGCAGCTCCAGACAATGGACCCAAGCTTTACAGAGAATTACCCAACTCCTGTTTATACTGTACCCTGGGCATGCGATTGCATGCTTGTGTGTGTCTGTTGTGTGTGTGTTTTTGTGTGTGTTTCTGTGTGTGCACTCCATATTCACCTGTATATCCAGCTCTTGACAGCGTTGGGCTAGTGCTTCCTTCTCGGCTAAAAGTTCAGCAAGGTCCTCGCAGGATTTTTTTAACTGGGCACATGAAGAAGCTGAAGTAAGTAATACAGTCACTCACTGACTCCACCCCACACACCAGACACACAGATAGACTGGGGCTGTTGTGCTACTTGCTTCAGAAATGCATTTAAACCCTTCTTTAACCTCCGCTGCATATTTTCCCTCTTGACTGATGTGACTAAGTTTCACCTAATGTAAAGCTTGTTATACATCCTTCTGCCTGTTGAGGGAGCTGACACCCTGAGTGCTGTGACGTTTATAGGAGTTGTTAATAGAATATTCCATTCATATTCCTGTTCACATTATACAGAGCAGAGTCTGATTAGGATGTTAAGCATTTGGTAATCCGCCATACATGTGGATGTCTCAAAATGCTTTGAAAACTCCGATAGGACGTTATATTACAACTAAACGTAAACATGTCTATAAATCTTAAGACGTTGAGATCAAAATATTCATAGTCTTAATTGTTTAGGTACAAATAAATATTTTCAAATGAAGATTTATATATTGTGTTATATACACTTAAATGGTTCATACGGTGCTCCTTTTCAAGTGGTTAAGATTAGAACCATAATATATATGATGTACAACATGGATCTCTGTAGTAAAGACACTGACCTGCTGTTCAAGGTCCCCTGAATGCTCTGCTCCAAATGGGCCCTTGGTCTCTTTACTCATGAGCTGGAATGAAAACATTTCACTGGGTTTATTAGACAGACTTTTTATAAGAGCTGCAAAGCCTCACTTAACAACCAATGCTGCTGTCCAAGTCCCATAGAGATGGACAGTATTGAGGGACATTACTGTCACTCATAAAAAGGTAAAAGTGTTCAGCCATGCTTTTCTGTTAATGTTTTAAATATCTAGAAAACATGAAGGAGAAAGTATTAAGAAGGGCTGACCTCCTGGATGGCTGTCATGACAACAAGCTGCACAGACTCCTCCAAAGTCATGATGATCTGAATGTATTCTGTCCACGGAGTGAGAAAGAGACATCAAACCCATAACTCATTATGCACAGGAACGCTGCTGTCATTGATTTTACAGCAGGGCTCTGCCTTTGTCAGTGGCTTGGACAATAATTCATAATTGATTATAATTCATAATTTCCCCCGGCATTGTGCAGCACATTTATACTGTAGATGAGTATCTGCATGTAGCATACAAGCATACAAGCAGTCACATACCTTGTTTACGCTCACATCTGACAGCACAGCCCAGTATGAGCTGCAGCAGCCTGCCCGACTCCACAGGGTCTGAATGCTCTGACACCAGGGCCACATCTGGCCAAGGGAAGTCTGAGATCTCCTGACCTAAGACCTGATATTACCAAGCAAGAGATAAAGAACCTAACAGTCAGTGCGCTGCAGCTTTCTGAGTGCAAGTACAGCAACTTAAACTGCATTGATGTTTAAAAGCTCTGTGTGCCAACAGAGATGGCAGCAGTCAAGCTACAACTAAGACGATTGGTGAACAAAACATTTCAGTTTTATGTTAATTCAGCAAAATGGTTAGAAGCTGGGCCCCTAGTACTCCATAGTATGAATGTTTTGTGTGTGAGACTTGAGCTGCTTGTTTAGATCTGTACTACACAATGCATTTTCCATAAGCAAGTCTCCTGGGGCTTTACACAATGTAAACAGTGCAACTCCCACAGACACAGAAGTATCACACTGAGGCTGCCTCTCACAGAGAGAAGATGTTTCTTTCAATCACTTAACAACAGAGGACAGTGTGTACAAGGCCGTCGCCGCCTACCTCATTATAATAATCAACCACCATCTGAAGGACCTTCTTCAGGTTGTTCATCTGCGGAGAACACACAAGGTCACGGAATAATAATAATAATAATAATAATACATCTGATTTATATAGCACTTTTCATGACACTTTACAACATTAAAAGTGAAATGCTATAATATCTCTTTATCATATATGTATAAGAACAAAGAGGGCAAGGTGACCGGAAAATACACTCTAGCCTCAAACTATAATAATGTAATGAGCGAATATTCAAATATACACGAGTGCGGAAATAATACGCCTTTTTCACAGCAGAAATTTTGACATGTATCAAAAGTAAACACTTTCCTTCTAATTCATGCAGGTTAAAATCTTCCTGCAGCATATTTTTGATTGTTTGCATTTTACTTTCAATAAAATATTCAAGTCCCCCGAACAAAGAGCTATGAAGCACAACGTGTTGTTAAAACCTGTCAAAATAAAGCCAGTTTGAGGGGAATGCTGATTGCATTTAGGAGTATGTTGCTCAGCAAAAGTGACCATCATGCATTTTTGTTGAGAATTGTTTGTTATTAATAAATATTTTAATTCATTTTTTAAACTTTTGTATGCTTAATTGTTTAGATACATAATCAAAAGTATATTCTAATAACAGGTACATTTTACCCATTGGTGGTTTGAGTTAAACAGCAACTATTGATAGTTCTGGTGTTAAAATGTCCCAGTAATCCATGACAGTGTGACAGAAAGCCACCGTTCACAACAGACTCTTTTTACAGCAGATACTTTGACTTGTCACAACAGGAACAGAACAGGTATACAAAAATCAACCAAAACATATATACAAAATCTAGTTTTAATGTTGTGGCCATGTCAGAGAATGAGTATGCTAAATACAAAGGCCCCGGTACAGGCTTTGCTGTTAAAAGGATCTATGCCAGGACCCTGATAGAGAAGCAGCTAACTGAAAAATTATTTTACTTTTCGAAACATGTCTAATTGTATTCTGTGGACAAGGCTTATTGTGGTAGAACAGCTGTAGCAGGCAGAACACAGCCAAACAGAAGCAAAGGGAATGGTATGCATTTCCCCCCCCCTAAAATCAGCCTTAATGACAAACACACACATTTCACCAGCGGAGTCGGAGCGTAGGGTCAGAGTGCAGGCTAAGGCAAGAATTGTTCCCCCGCCCTGGAGCAGGTAGGAGGTCAGTGTCAAGGACAGTTGAGCAGGACTGAAGCAGACAGAGGATTTTGCACACAGGGGGGTCAGCAATATCTAAAGAGAAAAACTAGAGGACACATGGAGGGAGGACCGGGAGGATGGCACTTCTCTATACCTTCAGTCTCCAGTTGTCCTCAACATCTGTTTTGATGCGACCAAGCCATCCATCATCGAACCATGCTGGGTCTCTGATACACACACACAACCACAGAGACACACATTGCTAAAAGTCAAAAAGAAAGAAACCTAATCTTCCCAGACTTTTTAGAAAAACACTACAGCCCAAATAAATTATTGTGTATGATTAATTGTCACGTTGGCTGTTTTTCATAATTTTGAATGAAAGTGCTTCAATTTACTTAAGGCAATTATTTCCTACAGTTGTACATGCGAACATAGAAAATTATAGTAAGAATACACGTAGTAATACACAAGTAAGAGTATATCTACAATATATTCCTCCCATAATTAATCAACTCTGCTGTCGACTGATGACATCAAACATCCTTGGCTTTTCTGCCAGGCTGCTGCCACCTGTGATGTAATATGACCCAGACAAGACTGGCTTTAAATAATGTATCTGCAGTATCTGTTGTGTGGTTGTGTAGTTGTGTGTATATGTGCGTGTGTTTGTGTGTGTGTGTCTTCTCACATCTGATGCAGCGCCTGTGAAATTGCCACTCCAGTGGTCAGCTCCTCCACTGTTGTGCAGGGTGCAGTAGTGTTAAAGGTCTGCAGCTGAGAGGCAGAAAACACAGCACCATCACAGGGACTGGTCAACATTAAAAGTTCAAACAGTGCATTATGCAGTCATGCACTTCATTAACCGACCAATCCCCCGAGGTTTTCTCCACGACACTGCAGCAAAGCTCGAGTCTCAAAACCACTATGAAGAATAAGTAAAGGAGAGGAAAGAACTGATGAACCGGTGGACATCAATGTGGCCGGTCGAAAGGCAGATATTAGTGGCAAAGAAGAAATTACATTTACATAATTTAAGTAGCAGCGAAGGTGTAAGTTGAAAATCTTGTTGGAGTACAACTCATTTCCTAAAGCACACACGCTGCTGTTTACAGATTGAGGTGTCAGCCCAAAAAATTTGAAACACTGGCATCGACCTTGCCCTGGGTGACACAATACAATCATTTTCACAATATCATTTTCATCAGTAGCAATATGACAAAATCCGCAGTGAGGAGGTGCAACACGGAATAGATCAACCTCAGATCTGTAAAATGCGGTTTATCAAATATTTACGATTCTCTGCTAATGAAGTTTAAAACCACAACAAAAATCAGGAGCAAAATTCGGTCTTTAAACTTAAAATACATTAAAAAAAGAAAAAAAATTTCGTGATATTTATCAATATCTACTGATGTGTACATGTTGGCCTCATCACCCAGCCCTACATCTACAGTTCAACTTCAGTTAACTTTAAAACTTAAGTGATTGACTCTCTGGAGACAAAGTGGTTTATTGAGTGTGGTACCAGATCATACAATCACTTAGTGACACTGTTGATCAACAACCGGATCAGTAAGTGATGCGGCTCAGATCCAGCCGCAGGATTTAAAAGTCAGATGAAGTTGACATGAGATCTGATTAACAAATGAACTGACTCACAGCCAAGGAGCAGGACAGGAGCAGTTGCAGCTACAGCTCGCCATGTATAAAAGGTATAAAGGTACGTATGCTGCTGCAGGTGACAGCTCCGTTTAATCACTTGAATAACGTTAACGAAAAGAGTTAAAGATACAAAGACATTCCACAAATATCTCCTGCTTAAGTGGATTAGCTCTTTGAACCCGATGAGGATCGAATGAACCGGAGGAAGTTGGGCGTCCTGGTGGTAACTTCACCCTCACTGGACTGCTGGCTCGTTCCTAACACAGATGAAGATAATAGTAATGATAACAATGGCCGCAGCTGAGGCTAACGGTTAGCTGTTAGCCTAACTCATTATCTGACACACACACACACACCCACACACACACACAGGTACGTCTCCTCCATGGCGTCCTCCTCGTCACAGGCGACGCGTTCACAGAAAACACACTCACCCAAACGATGAGGCTCTCGACCAGCACCGTCTTCACGTCGCCCATTTGTTCCATCGGAGCTGAAACAACTTCTCTGCACCTGTCAGCAAACCACTTCCGCTCCTCGCTCCTGCATTTGACCTCACCTGCTGTCAGGAGGCAGATCCGCACCGCCGGCTGCGTACCGACGAGAGGCGCTACGCACGTTCCGCCGTAAGAGCAACGCAGCGGGTACGCAAATGGCGCAGCTCCTTACCTCTCTGACGTTGGGTTCGATGAAGGGGATTGGTTGAGATGAGGCGAGGGGGCAGGCGGCTGATCCAATTAGCATCGAGAGCGGTGATGATTGACGGTGGTTAAGCCCGACTTTAGCCAGTCACTGAGAGTGGGCTTATTTTCTTTTTTTAATAAAGTGTGGAGACCAAGTCCAATCATTTGAGATTCTGTGATAATAAATTGTTTCTAATCAAATGTGTTTATAAAATGTTTTTCCCTCCTTACTGATGAAGTTGTGGTAAAAAAAATACATTCTACTGGAGAATACTCGAGTCGAGTTAATGAAAACTTAAAGTAAGTAACACTTCATCTCTGGTCTGGACTTAAACACTAAAAAGAGAAAACTACATAATTATAACTATGTCAAACAGTTACATTATTTGATAATTGATAATGTTTGGGTTGCACATTAAAGCTGAAGCTAGTAGCTGTGACACCAATTTACTTTACATAGCCTATTGATAAATGCATTCTGTTCACAGTTATACGCCCACGTTTTAAATGCTTGTTAATTCTTTAATAAGTAACAAGAGATTACAAAAGTTGTAAGTTACAGGCAGTGTGGTAAAATGGTTAGTTAGTAAATTTTACTGGCCGTCAAGTAGATCAATAAGTTTTACTTCATTACATGAAGGTTTTAACTACAGTGTGCACAGTTACAATAGGTCTATTTTATGATGCTATTTTCACAAAGAAAGATAGTGTAATCTTTTTTCATGTGTTGGTTAAATGCCCTTAACTGATACATTTATATATATATTAAAAAAAGCATTCAAGAATGCTTGTTTTGTCACAGTATTGACAAAACAAACATTGTTTGTCTGCCAAGTAATAGCACTGACCCTTGCAACGTGAAAACCAAATTGCAGTTGGATCAATATAAAATTTCGCCATCTAAGTAAAGGATACAACCTAACTTCCCCCTATTACCAGCACATAGAGATAATCTTGCAGTTTATCAGTTTTGCATGTTAATCTCTTTTAGCCACATTTTAGATGCTATAATGACTAGAAGCACAAAGTATTTTTTACAATCAGCTCTTTTCCCAGACAGCCACTAAAACCATGGAGGCGTGCCAACCCTCATCTGAGGGTAAATCATTTCTCATTCATCCCCATAAACCTGCTCACCTTATCCCTTTATATATCGCATGTGGCAGCGTGAGTAATTGAAAATCACATCCTCCAGTGTGTTTCCAATAATACGGCTTTAGTCATATATAAGATTACATATTTGCACATGTCACCTTGAGGAGAGAATATGGAAAATTCCATACTTCCGATGTGTCACGTGCAAATGTGGCCTTGTAACACGTTTAATTTCAATTTGGCTGAGTTCATCAGAGGGAATTGTTACATCAGCCTGTGCAGAAAAGAACAATGTGATTATTGAGCAAATTGCCTCCGAAAATAAGTGTGTGTATGATCTGAGACACATGTGGCCCGCAGGAGTATCTTTCAGTCCTGTGTTTAAAGTAGGTGAGCTCCTCTCTTTACTCAGAGGCCCTGACCCTCACTGACTGATGGCTGCTATTTTTAGATGACCTAAACCACAATGACCCCCCTCTCTCTCTGTAGCTCCTATCAGAGGTGAGGTGAAGGGCTTGAGAGGACGTTTGCCAAGATATTTCCGCAATTCTGCTGTCATGATGAACTTTGTGAAGTGACATCCTCACTTGCTGTCAAATATCACAAGAGAGTTTTATCTGACATTTGCATTTGATACAATAATGCAAATACGACAGAGTTTTGAGTATTTAATTTTACCCAACACTCCATTTAGAAAGAAAACAAGTGTGAGTGGCACAGTGTGAGAATATTTAAGAAGCTGTTGCTTAGAGACATCTGCCTGGATCTCTGACAAGCCTCCTTTTCTGTTGCTGGGGTTATTATCTACAGCTGAAAAGCCCTGGGTGCAGCACAGTGTAAATGTCAGTGACAGCTTCATGTCACCACCAATAGTTTATCGTGAGGGAGGAATTATGTGAAGTCGTGTTGTTGGCAGAGTAAACTTTCAGTAAATGATCAACACAGTCAGATGTAACCTACTTCAACACGGAGTGGGCAGATCTTTTCCAGCTTTGATCTGGTGATGAGTCATATGACCCAGATAGTTTTCCTCTGACCACACCGATGTGAGAAATACATTGTTTTTTAGATCTAAAATACTTACACTCAAAAAAATTCATCACAGTCTGATGAAAAGTGTGTATGTGTGTTCCCTGGTGCACAAAGCGCTGCCTCACCGATCTCATTGCACCACTGGTCCCTTTAAGCAGGAAGAGCTGATATTGGAAGGGGCAGTTGATCATTAACAGGCAGACAGTTTATTTTGTTCAGTGATGCAGGCAGGCTGCACTTCACTTCCTTCCAGGAGACAGTGACTCTCTGTCAGTTGCTGCTTCTGTAGTTCAGCTATGCAGCCGTACAACAAATCTCAATCAAGGTGAGTCTCACTTTCATGAGTTTGTGTTTTGATTTCATGAGAAACAGAGTTGCCTCACCTTAGGTGTTTTAAATACTGTAGCTTGAAAACCCAAATCGTTGCTCAATGGCCTGAAGTGATCCAGTAAATGATAAAGTGTAACATAAGATGTTCAAAGTGTTTTTAATGACTAAGATTCCTATAAAATGTGAAGTTTAACACATTTTTATACCAGAACAAATACGAGTATTCTTCACCTGATTATGGGTTTCAATAACTGTTGTTTAAGATGCCACATGAAAATGTATTCCAGCTCAAACTATTTAACGTACTTGTATTATTTCTTGCATTAATTCTCTTTCCATTTGGAAATTATAAGCCCTGGTGGGTGCAACACGTCCATCAGCTCAAAGCAGCATATCGGCGAAAGTGCTGTAGACAAAGCATCTGCATCTGTAAACCACACACAGAAAAAAAACGCTGAGCACAATCAAACTTATCTCACCAATCAATAGTTTTGTGTCTGTATCTCCTTATTAGCTGATAGCCAGGATCTAAGGTGTGTATTATCATTGTCATCTTGTGATGTCACGTTTGCAGATCGAACTGTCTCCTCTCAGAGGGTCGAGCGGGTCAGGGTCTTCCCGGGTCATCTCGGACTTTGGCCTGCCCAGCGGAGAAGACGGCATCTCCGTGTGTGAGCTGCCACAAGGTGAAAGCTTCACTAACTTACATACAGTACCAAATGTTATCTTATTTTGAAGGGACTGGAGAAAAAAGACAAATACATAGGCAGTGACATCTTAATGATAATAATGATAAAGGTCTTGCTGTTTACATAGACCTAGCATAAAGTCACTGCACACGTATTGTGTATCTACTGTACTACACTGGAAATTGTTCAGGATCATCAAAGCTTTTCAGAGATTTGTAGAGCTCACAATCGTCAAAATTATTTATGCGTTTTTCATTTTTTCAATTTCCTGCTCCCCGGACTTATCCCCTTATTTTATTCTTTCTTTCCTTTAACCTTTACAGGAATCTGCAGAGTTCTGCTCATCCACAGGTCATCAAGACAGGCACTGCCCTGTGTGCCTGCAGACAGCCAGCTTCCCCGTGCAGACCAATTGTGGCCATTTGTTCTGTGGTACGAGATGAAACACACACACACACACACACACACGCACACGCACACGCACACGCACACGCACGGTTTGTTCTTTCTTTCATGCACCTGCTCACTCCATCATCTACTTTATGAAAAGTATTTATTTATTTTTTATTGATCTTAATTTTCAATGACCTTGCTGTCCGGTTGCCTCCCTTGTTTATGTCTGCTTCATTGGCTGAGGTAGCATCATCTTGCTGTGTCTAAAACATTGATATGAATCCCATCTGTTAGTCTACTTATGTATCCCAACTTTGCCTCTCAATTTGATTTTCACGTATATTTATACACCAAGAAAGTTGTGCTACTTCAGGCTGGATTGGTCTGTACTGAACTATTCATGCAACCTTGACAAAATACTTTGAAAGCGTCAAGTCTCCTAGCTGATTGAATCTGTGTAAGGCATATCAGAATCCTTCAGAACCACTGCAACGGCTGTTTCTAATTTTGTTGCAGGTTTGCAAACATAACATGAAAGATTTCCAAAATTGTCTTGAGTATTTGTTTGTGTTGTTGCTTCAATGATTGACACTGGGTTATGATGATAATCAAAGTTTTATCATAGGTCACACTAATCATCACCTTTACTGTAAACAGTTACCACTGCACCTGACCCACTCACCTGTGTTCCACCCAAACACCTCGACCTGGAACAGTGATCAAACACAGAATCTTCTCTGCACTCTTACAATCCTACGAGTGGATTTTATTGGAATTTATCTATGGTGTTAATATGTAAAAGAAGCATTAGATATTAGGTATCATATAGTGTAAATAGTGAAATGTGGATTAAAAGGTTCTGATTTGTGTTTGATTCTCCAGCTCCCTGTCTCATCGCCTACTGGAGACACGGCTCATGGTTGGACGCTATCAGCTGCCCTCTCTGCAGACAGAAGGTACAGAATACATGTTCAAATGTAAACACAGTCTGAACAGTCAGTTCAGAATGAGTGTGAACATGGAGTTAAAATGTGCCTTTTACAGGTCAGCGCGCTGTGCCATCTATTTAACGAGAGTCGATCAGACCGACTGTCAAAGGAAGTGCTTGGGGAAATCACAGATTACAACAGACGTTATTCTGGAGCTCCACGACGGGTCAGTTCTCCATCCAACCCTCAGACGTGACATCACACAGCACACACATCCCGCTAACAGCTCTGTTTTACTGGAAGGAAACAATCCTCCACCTGTCTGGTTGTGTAAAAGTCAAGGTTACATCAGACTAGATCATAGGAAGGATGAACTCCTGCTTTATTGTCCTGTTATAACAGGTTTGGTAACTGGAGTACCACCTTAACAACCACAACCATTCACTGTCATAGACAACCACCACCTCCAGACAATAGTGTCTGGTGAACACACATAGTACTGACACACCTTGTTACCCAACTGTGGATTTTCTTTCTTTGAAATATTAACGGTACTTATTTACCACATACATCTACTTCACATTTATACATATGGTGGCGCTCTTGACTAGAAGGTGATGTTAAAGTGCACTGTAAAATACAGCAGCTGAATTTTGAGATGACACAGGATTGGAATAACTCTTTAAAAACCCAAATTAATTAATTTGAATTGAGACCTATTATTCTCATTTTTTAGCATCACAATTTACTTTCGGTTATTACTTTCGGAGTAGAGAAGGTCGGCCGTTCGATCCCAGTCTTTCCCAATTGCATTCCCCAAAGTGCCTCAGGGCAAGATACTGAACCACGAATTACCCCTCATAGAAAAAGTGCTGCCCATAGATGTACTGTATGAATGCATGTGTGAATGGCAATAAATTGTAATGTAAAAGACTTTGAGTGGTCACCAAGACTAGAAAAGCTCTATGTAAGTACAGACCATTTACCTTCACTGCAGACATTGGGCCTTTCAACTTGTCAGATACAATTGATATAGCTTCATCTTTTAATACTATAGAGTAAAGGCATACGTGACATTTGAATGATCTGTAAATTAATTTCGCATGATTTTCTCTCTTCTTCTGGCCACTGACAGGTAACAGACTACCTGTGTGACGCGCCCCTCCTCCTGCAGCTACTCGCTCGGAGTCTCGTCACCATGGGAAGTCTTGTGTGGCTGTTTTTCTTCAGGGTGGCCCTGTGCTGCGTGGGGACCGTGATGTCCATCTCCTCCCCTCCTCTGGACCCAGTCTCCCCTTCATCAGCGAGTCCCCTGGAGTCAGACCCCTCCCTCTGTGGACTGCTGGGGGTGCTGGATGACCTGGTGGTGGTCATCCTGCTCCTCATCTGCATTATCAACATCAACCAGCAAATGGTGTCAGAGAGAGGAGGACTCTCAGCGAACACTACCACATCTCGAGGAGTCATGGGCAATTCGCTGTAGACAGATGCGGCTGTCGAGCTGTTTGACATGAACTTGTGTTGGATTTCATCCTTCTGGCTGTGGATGGTTGTTTAGTGGATGCAGGGATATTGACATCAGCACTGACTGTAAAAGTCAAGGTTTCAAAATGTGTCTCAGTCTCCAGGCCTGTCTGTCAACTGTTTACAGAGCCTTCGCATAGGTGACAGATAGCTCAAATATAATGATTTGCAGTGTGGTGATTCAGCTTTGCTTAAAACAAATCTTCATGTACATTAATGATGAATTTATATTTTTCAAACATTCGTTTTTAGCATTTTAACATAAAAATAACCTGACATAAGTGTTGTTATACTCCTCTAACTGGGCAGCAAGTATCCCCTCATCTTTTTTCAGCAAGCTGAAGACAAATCGTTAATGTCAATACTGGAATAATGACATATACGAAAATTCTATATATTGTTTGTTTTTAAGTGTAAAATAAAGAATATTTATTGTTTTATGTCATGTTTTATGTGTTTATTTGCAGGTTCAGTTTCTTGGGTTTCAGCAAAGCAACACTGATTATGTCAGCAGGCTCCACTGGCACATTAGTGAGATATATAGAGTTCCTGTGCAATGAAAACAGAATCCACAGAAGTCTCAGAGTTAAAGTATTACAGCATGTATTGGTAATAATGTAAACAGTCAAAGTACCAGAGTAAGTAAAAAAGTGAAGAACCATATTGACTAAGTGAACAAAGGTTCAGTCCACACACACTCAACAGAGACAGTACTATCTAGACAGCAACAGTGATTTGGACAGAGAGCGATCATCACTGTGTGTTGCTGCACCAGGCGGCTGCGTTCTTGAACATGCGCAGCCACGGTGAAGGTGTGAGAGAAGCTCTGAAGTCCCTCGGGGCCCAGGGCCACTGCCAGCCCAGGGTGCAGCGCTCCGGGTGGGGCATCATGGCCAGGTGTCTGCCGTCCCTGGAACAGAGTCCCGCGATACCCTGCGGGGAGCCGTTAGGGTTCAGAGGGTACTCTTCAGTGGGACAACCCACATCGTCAAGGTAACGCAAGGGGGCGTAGCCTCCAGAAATAATTTGGTCTCGAGCCTGGGAGCTCCGGAATTGCATCAGACCTGTGGAGAGGAAAGCAGTTTGGGGAAAATCAATATGAAACACAGCTGTGGATTACAGAACACACTGACCCTGTGACATGTGAGTCAGCAGATCGAGCCGTTGCATAAGGTCAACTTTCACAGTGATTAGCTTTTTTGTGCTCACTTATGATCTAGCAGGCTTTCTCCAGCTTTCGGCAGGTTACATTTGCAAACAAACTACAGGCAGAGACTTTACTGCGTACAAGCCAGGTGGAGTTATCAGTTCATGAGTTCAGAGCTGGTTCAGAGCTGCCACCCTTTTAAGAACCAGTTTGCTTTACCATGGGCCAGAGGTGCCTAAGACTGTCAACCTCTCAGTGAACCCATGATTCAGCACTTATTACATTTTATATTAAATTGTCTAATCCATTCATTCATTAAATTCTTGCTCATTCTCTTCTGTCTCTCTGAAATGAGCTGACACACCCACTAGCACAGACTCAGCTGACACCTCTGACCTGCTACACTCTAAACATTGATTTGTTTTAAATGATTTCCACAATATCAACATTGAGCACCACATTATGATGATGATTATGATTCCTGACTGTACCTTCTCCATGTGCAACCCAGACTCCTAGAGCGGAGCCCTCCATGCCTCTGAGCCATACGGACGGGGACGCCTGGATCCCAACGCTGACGAAGCGCGACTCAAACCTGCCAGACTTATTATGGGTCAACGCCACCTCAGACTCTAGGGTAAAAATGTAAAACAATAACAATTGTGTTAGGCCGGGTAACTGCTGTAAAAATGCTCCTCAGTAATAACAACATTAATTTCTTCACTGACTGATACAATGTCCTACTGCAGTAGTATATTATCATTGCTTTTACTTCATTTTTCTCATACCTGCTCCATCTTTGCCTTCTCCCACCCAGCCCAGCAGGGCCAGCAGCTGGCAGCCGTTACACACACCCAGACTCAGTGTGTCGTCGCGCTGCCTGAAGCGATCAAACTCAGCCTTGGCTTTGGGGTTATATGCAACTGTGGCAGCCCAACCTTTCATGAAAGGAGAATGTTGTTACACAGGATGAAATCGGTGTCTCACAGTACTCTGGAGATGTGTGTGTCTGTGTGTGGTTCTTTACCTTTAGCAGATCCCAGGACGTCTCCGTAACTGAATCCACCAACAAACACAACAGCTTTGAAACGCTCCAGGGTCATGGAGCCGGAGCACAGGTCCTGCATTGTGACGTCCCACACCTACACACAAATATAGACATCGCTCCGGTAAACATACAGTGCAGCTGGTTAATGAAGGAGATTGTGTCTTACACCTACCTCAAAGCCGGCCATGTACAGAGAGACAGACATCTCTCTGTCTCCGTTACTGCCTTCTTCTCTGATCACTGCTACACGAGGCAATGCTGCAGCTGAACCACAACAAAACAAAGACAGATTTATGATCAATGAAAAATGTGTCAACCTGCTAATCACAACAAATTCCTGTATACAGCTACTTTTAGTCTTTATTTAGACTTTAAGACACTAAATGATAAATTGATACAAAAAATAACTAATCCATCGACTGATCATGAAGATAGTTATTCTTTTGGAGCCTTGGATACACTAAATAACAGAGGATATTATCAGTTATGTTTACTCTCACTGAGCTGAGGCGTTTCCGAGGGGTTGAAGGAGAGTTTAAAGTAGGGCTGCGTCCTGGTGGCCAGCCCCGACTCTTCCTGTTCAACACAGAGCTCATTGGACTGCAGTCGCTCGAGCTGGAAACTTGTATCCTCCCACAACGCTCTGAGGCTGGGGAGCGGCTCTCTCAGCAGCTCCTGTCCGTCCACACGAACACTGACCTGGAGATGCAGTGAGAGAAACAGGAGATGTCTCTCATCGCACATGAAGTGAAATGGTTTCAGTAACATATTGAGGATGATGTCTCACCACAGCCTCCGGTCCAAAGCCACAGGTTCTGCCAATGCGGAGGCACTGCACGCCTGCATCACTGAATCTCTGACTCACTGTTTCTACATTTGTCTGTGACACCTCGAGAACCAAACCCAACTCCTCGCTGAACAGCAGCTCCATGACTGTGACGACAAAGATGCATACATTTTGTTTACTATTTATTATTTGTAGTTTACAGGGATAAACAAACTCACGTACCTCCAGTTCCTCCAGACGACAGCTCAACATCAATTCCACGGTTTCCAGCAAATGCCATCTCTAGCAAACAGGAGATGAGGCCTCCGTCACTGATGTCATGTCCCGCACTCAGCAGACGATCTGAAAGCAAAAATTATCTTCATGACTGTTTTCTCTGCAATTTTTTACTTCCACACTTCATAACAACTTACTTCAAATTCATTTAAGATTGAACATCTGATGAACTTACCTTCTGAAAAATAAAAAATATACACAGTAAACCCACTAGGTGGCAGTGCTCATACAGCACTAAACGGCTTATTGACTAGCGTATGAAAATAAAGCAAAGAGCTCTCACAGAAGGGAATTAATAGTAATAATGCACAAGGCAAAACAAATTCTTCTTCAATGGTGGATTGTACTTTGCTGACTGCAGACTGACCGTGTATGAGAGTCTGAGTGGTGCTGAAGCAGGAAGTGAACAGTGCTGGATGGTCCAGGTCAGGGGAGCAATCTCCCAGCTGGCTGTAGCACTGAGCCAGGGCAGAGCCTCCCAGACGATGATGGCCTGGACTGAGAGGAACCCACAACAACACGCCTGCAGACAGAGGTCGAAGGGTCAGAGGACGTCTGTTAGTCAGTTAGTCAGGTGTGTGTTAGAGCAGTGGTTCTTGACCTCTTCAAGTCAACCAACAGTGTGATCAGGCTGGTGCAATTTTGTTGTTCATTACTTTTGTTTTGTCCAAGCACTAAATCTGACTCTGTCACACTTGGTAAAATCCATTTAAAGCACATGATGTTACTGTTACATTCATTTAAAAGTTGTTATAAGCTATAATTAAATTCAAACATATTATATAACCTTTTCCCATAAATCATCTGGTAATCTCCAGCAATCATCCAGCCACCCCCAGGATGTGAATCATTGTGTAAAGCTGCAGTTATGCAGCAGGACGCTTTTCCTTTTATACTTGTGCTTGTGGTGCAGCAACTAGATACAGTCTTCTTAACAGCTGCAGAGAAAAAATACAATAGCCCCAGAAAAAGGCAAAGAAGACAAACTGTTTTAGGTATATAAACTACATAATTATGCTTTAGAGAGAGAAAGCAATGGATTATCAGATCATTTCAAATTGTGTATTCTGTGTTCCATGTTCTGCCTTCTGTTTAAACTAAAACTCTGGCAACAAGACTTTTGAATTTTCATTTTGTTCTAATCGTTCATGCACATATTTTGTATGTGGTTGTGTCTTGCCTTTGCCATCTGGATCCTCCAGATCGGGCGTCACAGTGGCCGTGATGTCAGGACAAACCGCATATGCCGAGATAACCAGAGCACCTGAAACAAAACCAAGTTTAAGTGAAAACACACTTCTACCCCAACAAACACACAAATACAGACACACTTCTATATACACAAACACACACACACACAGTGAGAGTACCTGGAGCTTTGACTGTCTCCTTCCAAACTCTAGCCGCCATACTCAGAGAGTCTTTGCCGCCATCGATGGCCACTCCCAGCTGACCCATGACCTCACACATGGCTTTGCAGGCCTCCCACAAACAAGCTCCTTCCCCGGGCAGCTTGGCAGCCCACATCCAGTTACCACTACACTTCACATCCTGGAGACACAAGTCCAGGACATTTATTTGGTAACAATTTTGAAGTCATTGGAGGTCTTGACAGAAACAGATTCCTTGACTTTTCTCATGCTCTCCATTATCTGCTCACCTTCAGCGCTGTGACTCTAGCAAACACCAGATTGGTCAGAGCTTCTCCCACAGCCATACGAGCCCCTGCTGCAGGACACACCAGCCCTTTAATTGGCTGCTCCCCGATGGCTGTCGCCGCTCCCTCTGTGCTGAACGCTGAGAGAGCAACAACAGCCACGTCAGCCAGTGGCGTGTGAAGAGGCCCGACACACTGTTGCTGAGCAACCAACCCAGTCACAGACCGGTCCACCTGAGAGAGGGACAGAGTGAAAATGAGAAAAGCCACATGTTGTCTGCACGAATTTCCTTCTGAAGAGACAGAGAGTGATATAGGGACGTGACACACACCTTGTTGGTCAGGTAGCGCTTGGACGCCACAGCAGGCAAACGCAGAACTCTGTCCAGAGCATCCCTGACCGTCAGCCCAGCAGGTAGAGCCAGTGGCTTGTGGGTTGGGGTCAGACGCTCCATCTTAAAATCCTTCTGGGGCATTTTTCCCAGAACCCACTCCAGCTGCAGGTCGACAGGACAGCGCCCTCTGTCTGCCTGATCACTATTACCTCTCTCATCATCCACCAGGACTATCTGTCGGGGAGATCAAGCCAGAAATAAATTGTGCTGATCTGGAAACTCACTAAATATAAATCATAGGGTTTTACAGCCAAGTAACCACTTATCATTTAAGCTGATATATTGGGAGACGATGTTTTTTAATTGGAATTGATCTAACTGAAACATGCCTTGCCATCTCCTGTGATGTTTCCAACAAAGTCAATGGGACACTTCTCCCTCCGACACACCCTCTCAACATAAGACTTGTCTGTAGGGCGGAGCAGCAGAGCATTGCTCTCCTGATACTCTGCTCCCCACAGCTCCAACACACTCAGTGTGGGGTCACCTTTCTACACAGCAGCAAGGAAAAACGACAAAAAGAAGAGAGTGAAATTAACTGAGAAACAGCAGAATGTGTACTTGCGGATCTTAGGCTGTAGTTCTGAAAATGTCTGTGAGAATACAGCAGGATATTCCCAGCTTTAGTGGACTTGGGCAGCAGGACACGTGCATTTGAGGAGGAGGCACGTCCGCAACGGAGACGATGCGGACTCGCCTCTGTCAGACGTTATATTTAAACGTATATACCTGAGCGCAGGATTCTAGCATCCATTACAAAAATATGGTTTAAACTTTTTTTTAACGAGTTTAAAAGCGAAATATTATCCTATTGCCTGACAAACGTCTTGTTTTAATCAAAATGATTTAGTCTGAAGAAGACTGTAGTTTAATTTGTTGATGTTTTTATTAATGTTATTTACCCTGTCCTTTTTTGTTAACACGAAAAATGGATACTTGAATTTTAATTTATTTTTAGTACCAGCCTGTTCTTGGTTCACAGTAAAAAGGGAAACTTAAATTTAAATTAATATTTTTTATTAGCACTTTGCCTGTCCTTGGTTTTAAATGGACAAAAAATTCTCTTTTTCTTTGCTTTTGTGTCAACAGTACCCTTATATGCAGCAAAGTTTATTAAAAGACATTTTTGTTAATGAAGTATCAATCTTAATTGTCTTTATTTTCAGTCATCACATGCCTTGAACAACCTCAAGCTAAATTAAAAAGCTGCTTGCTAAATAATAGCAATTGAGAATTTGTGTCATTCATAATCCGATTAGTCGATTAATCGTTTCAATAATCGGTGACTAATCGACTATCAGAATAGTCGTTAGTTGCAGCCCTACTTGTCAATAACGTTTCTAACATGCAATGGACACAAAACTGAAAAAAACTTAAACAAAGAGAATATAAATATCTCGACATACACATAAAAGATGCTGACAAAGATGTCAACCTGTCTTGTAGAAGACAACGAGATTTGAATGCTTTTAGTAATAAGGGCTGACCCCAATGTCGATGTGCTATAAGAAAAATCATGTCCTGCCTCCTGCAGGCTCTACCCAGGCGCCACCCCTCACCTGAATGTTCTAAGAAATCTTCCTGGTATTGTGAATACATCTGACTCAGCAACTCATGAACATTTCCCGACCCAATTTACACGTTTGTAGATGTGTTGATGTTCTGATTACCTTGAATCTGCTGCAGTAGATCACAGCTCCGGCTGGCTCACTGAGCTCCTTCAGTACGTTACCTGAAGATGAGAACATGTCTCAATACCTCATCTTTTGTATTAATGCTGAAATAACAGCTTCATGTTTCGTACCATTTCCTCCTGCCCCCTGATCATGTATACTGCAGATTGGATTCCCACTGCTTCTTTCCAGACAAGCTCTGAGAGCTCGATTCATCTTCTGCTCCATCTCTGCGTCTCCTCTCTGCACTGCACCCAGATCCCTGTCGCTGGAGTTGTCCCCCTGCACCTACAAACCAAAATATGAATAAATACACTGAGCTCTCCACACCAGATGGGTTCACTGACGGTCTGGGTGTGATTTAATATGGTGCCCATACTTCTACAGAGGAGGCTGCTCCTCCACCCACTCCTATCCTGTACACCGGTCCCCCGATCTTCACCACTTCCATCCCTGTTGGATCCGAGCAGCAGAAGGAAGGTCTAGGTTATTGATGTAAATACAGACACTGCATTAATTCAACAAATGTTTCCACACTCTGTTAAAATCTTACCAGTCTCTGCCCCTTCTTTCTTTATATCTGAATCTTCGATAGAACCGAGACCACCACTGAACATGATTGGCTTAACCCACTCTCGCCGCTCGCCGTTAGCCAGCCGCATCCCAAAGGAGCGAGCAAAACCTAGAAAGGGAATCATAATAAAGAGAGTACAATAAAACAGTGGACTGAAGAAAAAGTTATTCAATATTCATAGCTGATTGTTTAACTATAGAGTAACACACATTGCTTGTGGTTCTGAAAACTAATTTTACAATAGTGAACATATTATGGTTGCTTTGCTGTTTTGTAGCATGTGTCGAGCAGTTCTGTAACATTTTTTGATTCCAGTAAAGAAGGAACTGTAACTTAATTCTTTAGTATATGTCGAGCAGGTTTCTTACCTGACAGGACAGGTTCTCCAAACTTGTTGCCGTAGTCTGACGCTCCATCACTGGCCTCGATGGCCACCTGCAGCGGAGAGGCGAAGCTTGAGGGATAATCCCAGCTCTCTCCTTCAGACTCCCAGGGGAGAACGTAACCTGAGGAGGACGACAGTCAGAGAATTATTTTTGATAAAACACTGATCATGCTCTGGAGACCTATCCATGGTGTACCCCACCTCTGGGATTGGCTTCGGTCCCCCCATCCCCTGCGATCCTCAAAGGATAAGCAGCATAGATTATGAATGAAAGGACTTTCCAAGGTTTTGTGTGTCTCCGTTGTATCCATTCATTAGTTTAAGTGAGGCTCAGGGATATTTTTTATATTCATAGGTCCCCTGGGTCACATCATTAGTAGACATGACGTCTCTTCATCGTTCTGCTGATGACACACAGATGTACCTTACAGTCAGGCACAATGGCCATCAGGATGATAAAAGACGACTGACATATAATATGTCCCGTCTCTCTATCAAAAAAATAACAAATTACCTAGATTGATGACTTTGTGATGCAATGTCAGTGTCCTGCCCAAGGACACTTCAACATTCAGACTGGACGAGCTGGGAATTGAACAACGGACCTTTCAATTATTGGACAAGCAGGATAACACAGAGACTACTGAACCGATATCCACCAAATTTGGTGGATAGATAGGACCCATTAGTTTTGGAATGAAGGCAGATTCAGTTGCGAATACAGGATATATATATTTTTTAAACTTTCGTTAACTATGTTTTATGAGACGTCTTTTATTTCATTTATACTTCTAGAATAACAAATAGACAATCATGTGTAGGATTGGTCGGCCTTGGTGGAGGTATGCACTGTACCGTGTTTCTGTCTGGTCTCATAATTTGCTGGCTACATTTTTCTGCATTCTGCAAGCACTTTAAAGATAAAAAATAAAAATTGTGGTGCATGCTGTAGGTAAGTATTTACTGGAACCTCGACTGTCAAGTGATTGGAGCAAGTGGGCGTGGCCGCACACATCTTCACTTTTATACTTTGAGTGACACTTATTAAACCCATGGATGACATCTTGTTCTGTCTCCTGAAGATACACACTGAGTTTCTTTCACATCTGATGAAGAAGAGACAGATGATGGAACTTAGACTGAACGATAAATGAAACACTGTCGTGATGAAGTACATGTTTGTGTTTGGTCTTTACAGCATTCGAGCAGCTGATCTGACTTTGTTGGGATTTCTCTTTGCTGCTGGTGGATTTCATTTCTATTTGCTGAGCTGTTTCCCTCTATTCGGGGATTTAGAGAAAGTTAGAACCTGCTTATAATTACACATGTTGCTCTCCAGGTTTGACATGAACAGCTACACCTCACATATGCAAACAAAATAGATACTTTATGCTCATCAGCTCCTACTATGTAATTTTACAGTAGCATTAAAACTGTTTTATTATTTTAGAGGCCATCATTCCTCATATATATTAATGTAGCACTGCATATACTGTAGACTGCATGCAGTGCGGGTGTAGCATCCGTCTGAGAACATTTCGAGTTAATATTACTCTTGAAAGAAAGCAACTCCTAGTCTTACCTGGAATGTGCAGATTGCCGAAGCAGTATCCTGCAGTGCCCGCGATGACGTGCCCTCCTCGTCCAGCAGCCTGCACGTCTCTGATACGACCTCCCGTCCCTGTGGTGGCGCCACTGAACGGTGCTACACCTATGTGTCAGACGAAGTGGAACATTATTATAGGGAGTACAACAAAAAAGACACTTAAGGGTATTTTCACACATGAAAGTCTAGACCATGGTTCAAGTCATGTCCATATAACATTGCAAAAATTGAATCTGGTTTGGTTTGACATTGTAATTTGGGGAGCAGACTTAAGAGTTTAGTTTGACATCCGCTGTCTCCCTGTACTTGACATTGATTGGTTTGGAGGTGGCTGTGTTGTCTATTCAGTGATATTTTTTGAATAAACTGCCTTAAAAAAAAGTAGTCATTCTGTTTGAATAGAGACAATGAAATAACTGGTTCACGTCATTAGTTTCATTACCACTCTAATATTATTATGGTATTACTACCAGCAAAATGACTACAAGCAATCCTGCAAGCCTCTTCCACTTATTTTAATTTTTATTCTATTTTTTAATGTTGTCTCAACTTACTGCAATTGGCCAGACAGTCTAAACTATTAAAATAACTCTTTCCACAGTACAACCAAACCAAGTTTCTGTTTGATCTGGCCTAAAACCACCTCTTTTGGTCGGTCTAACTTCTGGTCCATTGCTTAGAACGGTGGTCTGCTGCACCTTTCAAACCTGGTAATTTGGTTCTGACCGAACTGAAAAGTCCAAAAGTCTGGAACAAACAAGGGATGTGTGAAAGTGCCCTTATATAGCAGGTAAGAATAATGTTTTTGTCCAGACCTGTTGGAAAGTTGTGTGTCTCTGCGGTGAAGATGACATGCCGTAGTGAGGACCGAGTCTCATACGAGCTGGCCTGGGATGGGTCTTTTGGGTAAACGCACTCCAGTTCCATGCCTTTGATACCACTGGAGATACACAGACACACACACACAAATACACATTTAGACAGTGTGAATGCACACACACACACGCCATCTGTGGTTGCTGTGCAGCCTCCACTGCTACCTGCTGTTGTCGCAGAACTTGATGACGTTGTTCTGATTGCTGTGCTGCTGGGTGTCCATTATGAGACTGAAAAGAGTCTCCTTCTGCTCCTGCCCATCAATCACCATCCGTCCCCGGAAAAACCAGTGACGACTGTGTTCACTGGGACACCGCGGGGCAAAGAAATCATAATTGAACAAGAACACCACAGAATGAAAACTACAGAGCCGAGCAACATCACAAAGCTATCCTGCCAATCTGCAGACAACAAACCCCACCTGTTGGACTGGGCCATGTCGAAACACTCCACGCTGGTTGGGTTCCTTTGAATCCTCTGGAACATGGATGTGTAGAAGTCCAGATCCCAGGAGTCAAAGGCCAGACCTGCATTAAGCACAACATACACATGACATTTTAAAGAAAAACAAAAACATGTCGAATGTTTTCTTATGACAGCAATGGAGACAACAACCCACACAGAGGTCAGCACACATGATGCAAAAGGAATCAGTCAACACAAACACAATCACACACAGTTATTTATATCCTCTACAAACTACTTCTAGGGCAAAGAAACACAATAAATAAACAATACTGAACTTTTACAGACACTGGCATCACTGAGGAATTATTACTTAAAGTATGAGCTGCTTTAAAATGATCATAACAGTTTAGGTCCTTTCTAAAATAAAGACACCATGTTTAACATGGAGGGGGAAGCAAAACAGGGAGAGCTAAATGTATCCTTTCAGATAATTAGGATGCTACAGAAAAGTCTCACACAGGCCATTTTTAATTATGTCCTCTATTCACCAGTTGAGCCTGAGTGAACCCATTAACTATGAAGGGAGATTATTCTCATCCATTTGAGCGGCTTGTGAATATTAATGAGGCTTGGTTTAGGTGAATTAACAGTGCATTAAAATAAGCGTGCACGTCGCATTCTGTCGCCATGGGCAGCGTCAGTCTGAACCATAGACTGTATATAGGGAAGCATCTTGATCGCCACCTAGTGGTGCAGTACAGGTCAAAAAATCTTGCCTCTTTCAGGTTAATAGATGGTAGATAGAATGGAAATTCAAAGTACAAGTCAAATACATTTTTCTCAAAGATGGTTTCTGGTATTTTAGGTAGTTCGTATCCGACTGACTCGAGTGTCCACTTTCCTGTTAAGTTGGTTTGAAATAGTTTGTTTGATGCTAAAAAAGCAGATTGAAACATCTTGATTGACAGCTGACTGTGTATAGGCGATACCTTGCTACCACGCCTCCGTTCCGATCGCTACTGCAAAGACTTTGGCTTCAAATGGCGTCAGAAGCACTGTATGGTTTTGGTTCATTTCTGGATAGTGGGAGGAAGTAGAAACTTCTCATCCATCTTTATAAACAGTCTATGGTTTCAACATTTTTATACAAAGTAATCTGTCCTGAGAGGCCGTGGTTTACTTTTGGGCCTTGGTGGAGGTATGTACTCTACTGAGAACCATTATAGTCTCTTTATAGGTTTCATTTGCTTTCACTTAACACACACACCCAACACACGTGCACGTGTAAGATAATGAGCAGCAGCATCACTGTCCTGTGACTTTAACGAGCTAAGTAATATTGTCATGCATCATGGGACATTATTACCTCCACCAGCACACACAAAGTGTACTCAAAGATAGCTGCAAGACTGAAAAGAGGTATAAACAAAAAGAGAGAGGTAAGTGTGCACTCAGTACTCATTTGTGTGACAACAGTTAGAGCAGAGATGGAAAAAGCCTGAGTCTGAAATATCTGCAAAGAGAAACTGTGAAGACTCACCCAGATCATCGTTTGCCGTCTCTAAAGCTGCACGACCCTTCCCCAGGATGTCCACCTCAAACACGGGCTGTGGTTTGGTGTTCACGGTGAAGGAGGTGATGGGATGTTGGTAGATACACTCTGTCATACCGTCATACAGACACTCAATCAGCTTCTTCAGATCCTCATTGATATCGGTCACACTCTCCTCCTTTCTGGGCTGAAGGAAGAGAGACATGAAAACATGAAGATACAAAACAACCCTGAATCAATGCTACAAAATCAGTTTACTGTGAGTGTGAGTGTGCGTGTGTTCAAACCTTGATTAGAAACCTGCGCGACAGCTCGACTCGTGTGACATTAGTCAGGCCGGCGCTCTGGCAGATGGACACAGCGTTAGTGGACCAGGCGGTGGAGAAGTTCAACCTGAAGATCAAAACAGCAACGGTAGCAATGAAATCTGATTAAAAACACTTTCTTTGGCTTTGATATCTTCCTTCTGCTCTGGTGCTCTGTTCTTCAAATGCCATGGGTTCAAAAGTAAATGGTTCTCCAAGTTATTTCTCTTAATGGAATTCCTCAGAATAAATATAATGGGTATCTGACAGATTAAGCTGATCAGATTTCTACATAATCTTCCAGTTGACAATGCAAGCATTCCCTTACTTCCTTTTGTATCATGGTAGCAGATGCTATAAGCCACCGTAGATAATCGTACATTGGTTGGCCAGCATGCACAGACATGCAAAGACTGACAGTTGGTGCTGCTGGAATGTGGACTACAGTTGTCTAGCGATACATGGACGTTTAACCATTTTGCAGATCAGATTGTTATATCCGTAAATTTTCTTATCTTCTTCTTTTTAGGGTCTCCGGGGGCTTCACATCATGACAATTAGTAGAAATATTCACAAGTAGGTCAGTATTAATATTAATGCTTTATGACCACAGCTATATTGACCATTACTAAAAATATGAACTATAGTAATGTCCATATTGTTATGGTATTTATAGAGCACATGTATGATCCTCAGAAGATAGACCTTCAAGGTTTTGGACACATTGAGCTTTTCCTTTATTACCAATCTCACGTGGAACATTGTTAGTCACTCTAATAATACGACCTTAGGATCAGAAAATTCTCTGCAGGGATAGGAGCTTGTTTTATTTGATGTAATGGACATTGTAGCCTCTAGGGGTCACTAGTGAGGCTTCAAACTTGATGCAATGTTGACTTTGCGGTCAACCTATAGAAACCTGACATCAGTATGTGAGAGTATTTTCATGTACGTCTCAGCTCATATGTTTTAAAATGTGTGCAGGACAAAAGCAGAGCCACAGATTGCAGCACAGGTCATTTATTGATCCCAGCAGTACCTGGGTCCAATCTCCACCAGTTTCTCGCAGCTGCCCTCTGTGAGGTTTGGCTTCTCTGACAAAGGCTCTGACTTCAGGGGAGGACGAAACAACCAGAGGAGAACCTCCTTCTGCTCTGTGCTTAGACTCTCGCAGCCTGCAGCAGGAAGCAAGGAGACAGAGGGGCAGAGGTGGAAAACAAAGCAAAGGGTAAATGGAAAGAGAAAAAGCTCAAAGGCCAACATTAAAGTATATGTCCAGCATTTGATCAACTGCTTTTCTGTCCACGGCCTTAAACCATGAGCTGCTACACACTCACCTGTCAGCTCCACGTTGTAGCACAGCTCGGTGGAGATTGACAGCTGCGGGTAGAGCTTGGCCGCCTGCTGTAAGGCCCGCCCCTTTACAGCCTCGTTACTGTAGAACTGCACCACAGCCATGACTGATAGAGCGAGGGAAAAAATGTATTAACCTCCGTTAATTAAATCGATCACCAACATCACAGAAAAAAAATATTGTCAGCATCCTGTGTTGATGATATTGATTCACTCTGTCTCACTGAGTGCATATTCTAAACTAAAGCAAGGCATCACACAGGTCAGGGGTCAATAGTGGTGATCAATGGTGAATAAGGACTCTTGTATTTTCTGACTTTGTCTCCAGATCCGATTGGTTGAAACAAATCAATAATCATGATAGCAGGTCCCTAATGGAATGGTAGTAAAACCTGGAGTATCACCACAAACATACACACAGAAGAGTCTCCATGAGGTCTCCGTGTGGTCAAACCATGAAGGTCACGTCAAACAACTACGTGATAGACAATTGATTACTCGCAATACATCTGCAGACAGGATTTACTTTTCAAAATAAAGGGTCTACATGGTTTGGGAAAAAACAACCAAGAGTTCAGCAATCTTTGAATCATGTTACATCATATTTAATCAAAGCAAACGCAATATTTTTGATCAGATCACCCCAGTTTACATTTAACCTAGTTAACCTATATTTGAACTATCACTGGACCAAAAGTTATGTCAAGATAAAATGTTCACCTGTGTAATACCTCCTTACTGTGCTCACACAATATTAAAGCAATATATTGATAGATGGGACGTTTGTTATATTGCTGTTGATTAAAATTATAATGCGATACTTATTGATATTGTTTTATTGTCCAGTTGTACACAATTAATCTGCAAACATAATTTGTTTTCCTTTACATTGGTGGAAAACCTACATAATCCCATATCTGTGAAGGTTCTCATTGCATCTTGAAAAGTTGCACATGTTCAAAGGCAACTGGACTTGCTTTGTGTTTCTTGAAGAAATACAAGAGGGTGTATCAGTTCTGAAATGAAGAAGCCTCTTGAATGCCATGTACAACTGCTGAATACAAACTCCCTCAATGTGTCTTTTGCCTCAGAAGAATTCAAATATCCTCACTGACTGAACTAAGTACATCGTCTTTAGTCTGAGCGATCACTGTAGTTTACATTTGTGTTTTCATTCAGGCCTTGGCAACTAACAACCAGAGTAACATCACATTCATATTTTTACTGCGACCATGTGATGTTTAAATCAGCATAATAACAAAAAAATGTGTCTATCCCAACTCTCTCTCACACACACAAAAAGTCAGGCTCCTGATAATTGGCTCACTGATTGTGTGCATGCTGGAGGTCACACACTGCACGGTCAGGAGCTTTCTGTTAGTTCTTAACCACATGCACACACGCACACGAACACGCACACACAGCGATAATCAAACAGCTTGTCTACAGTAACAATGTGTATGATACAGAGGACCTGTCTTCTAAATATGAACCAGGGGACACGTCTTCCAGGTTCATATTTAGTAGACGGGTCCTCTGTAACAACTTGAGAAAACTAGTCCCTCTGACTTTGACAGGATGTTAACACAGTGCTGCTCCGCTGACTCGACTTGTGGGTGGAAGTTAAAACATGGCAAGTTAGCTCTGGAGTTAGCCGAGAGCTAGTGAGTAAAGTTAGCTAAGTTAGCTTTAGCGTCAGCCTCTGCGACAGTGAAGGAGAGTGTGTGTCTCACCTCCGGAGTCCTGGAGAAAGGTCTGCTGCTCTTCAGTGAATGAATGAACCAGAGGAAGAGGAGGAGGAGGAGGAAGAAGTGGTGGTCGCTGCAGGTCTGTGGCTCAGGACTACACAGAAGAGGATGAGCACCTCTGCACCCGCGTGTGCGTTCAAAACTCTGCGCATGCGCGACAGTCTGCTGCTCACTGAGCAAAAATCTCATGACTTTAACAATATGTTGTTGTGGGGGGGTTGTCACAGTCCTCATCACACACTGAGAAAGTTTGTCATTGATACAATTTCTAATGCACATTCCTTAGTAAAGACCTCAAACATGTATATAACCAAGCCTTTTTTCAGAGTTATTGGAGTGTGGCTCCATTTAAATCAGCCAAGTATGATCAACTAAAACCAATATTTGGTTGTTTTCCTTTGCCAATCAGTGCAGCCTCCAACTGTGCCTCAGTTCATGGGCTGTGTCCTCTGGAGGCTGGGTTCGAAGACCTGAGAGACGAGACCACACTGTCTCATCTCAAAGTCTCCTTTAAAGGTCCACTGTGTACGATTTAGGTGAAAGGAATATATTGGTAGAAATTGAATATAAAATAATCCTACTAATGATTTCACTAGTCTGTTCCATCTAATTTGTAGGAATTGTTGTGTTATTTACCCTATCAGTAGAACGTGACATCACTCACTCTCTGAACTGCACTTTACCGTAAAGCCACCAGGACTCATGTTCAGGTCAATAAGGTGCAACAGGGCCCACTTCGGCAAAATACTACTGCCTACTGCCACCTAATATGACATCCCATAATAATCTAGCAGTTTGCGGTCCGTCAATGTAAATTATGTTTGAGATGTCCTTGTTTGTTATTGCTATTGTTTAATGATGTGTACTAGTTGATTATGTTAGGTATTGCTCTGTTGTTGGTTGGTTTTGTGAAATTGTGTTTCATCGACACTGGTTATTATGTTGACTGTCGTGCTGTAGGCAGCTGTGGCTTAGGTGGTGGAGTGGGTTGTCCAGTAAATGAGAGGGTACGTTGTTTGATCTCCGACTTCTGCGTGCTGAAGTGTCCATAGGCAAGACACCGAACCCCACATTGCCCCTGGACAGCTGTGTGAGAAAGTGCTATGAATGTGCATGTGGATGGCTAAACTGTAAATGCTTTGCGCCGTCATCCAGACGAGAAAAGTGTTATATAAATACAGACCATTTACCATTTAACCGTGACAGTTTGAGTATTGAAATACTCAAATTACAACAAATTGGAACCACTCACACACACAGAGAAGAGTCAGGATGTGCAGTCTTAGATATATTTAATAAATTAAAGCCAAGGTACAAAAAAAAACAATGTACATGTCATACCACCCTTCCCTCTATCACGTACCACTCTTCCTTTAAACCGTGACAAACATTTGTTCATATTTCTCACGATACAGACAGAGGATCAGAGCTGAACGTCGCCCCTCACAGTTCAGATCAGACTCGGAGGCAGACCAGCTCACTCTCCAGAGCTGACTCTTGCCTCCAGTCTCAGTTTACGTCACATCATTGTGCAGCGTATCACACGCTGAGCACGTTTGTCCCCTGAACCCCGAATTCCCCCCCGCCCCACAAAACACATACATGCTACATGTCTGCAGGCACCTCGGATAAGACAGAAGGATTAGACTGAGATAAAGTTTTATCAGAGACCACTAAGTACATTTTGATGCTGTGTGTTTTTAGATGTCGACTGATCCTGCTGATTCACTAGGCTCTGTTTTTTTTTTACAGCAGTCACATCACCTCATCAATAATGACTCTAGCAAATTGGCTGAGCACACGCTCCGTACTAAATCTTGTCGGAAACGCTGAATTACTTTCTCAGAGATCTTGTTACGGAACTCTAATCCTTCTTGGTCCTCTCCAAGGCAGTGAGCCAGGTGAATGAATGAAAGGATTTTTGGGTATCTTGTTCACGAGCGTTTTGTTGAGAGTTGGTGTCAATAACAAATAGATGGTTGAGTCTGGTCACTGAGTATCCACATGATAAGGAGCTTTAATGGATGGGTGTGATTTGCCGACGAGGTGAAATATTGGACGTTTCTGGTCAGCCTTTAAGAGGAGTCTGAATGAGTTTGGTGTGAAGAAGTGAAGAAATGAGAAAATGAATGGAGTCTTTGTTTAAAAGATAGGAGGAAGTCATGGATGTGTACTGTAGGTCCAATATAAGTGCACTGAACAAGTGGAAAAAAGTTTACATCTGTGCACACACAGCCTCTCATACAGGTATGAACACACGCATACACTCAAATACAAAGAAGTGTTCAGCAATTACTGTTAATATTCACAACTTGATTAATATTTTTGCACGATTACAGTGACTAAGCTGTCCAAGGTCAGGATTAATAATCCCTCCAAATATCTCCTCCCAGTTTCCATCCTGTTCCTCTTTCTAGCTGCCAGCTACTATCATGCCTTCTTGCCTCCAGCCTTCACCGTCCTGCTTTCCCTAAAGGAACCACTGCATAAATATCACTCTTTACAATCCGAGGAGACTGCAGTATGACTGAGCAGGACTGCATGAGGTACAGCCCTACACACAGAGGGCTGGGCAAGAAAGAGCAGACTGTTTTTAGCCCAAGTTTTATGTTCTTCAGCTTTCTGTCTCCACTCAGCCACCCCTAAAAGCAATATATAACCAAAAAAAGGACAAATTCATAAAACATTTTATGATAATTTGGCAATAAATTCTCCTGGGGGCATGAGTGGGAGTAAATATTTCTGTATTCATGTGGTTTTTCCTGCAGAATCCACTCCTGACATTGATTCTTCTCGCCTCTCTTTAGCAGCAGCAGCAGCAGGACCGACGACCGCCATCTTTCTATTTGTGTACATATACATTTATATACTTAATTTGATTTACTTTGAAAAATAATGTCAAGTAGCTACGTACGATACCACTACCATTTCATATGGATGCTAATCACCAGGAAACAACCTAGGAACCACAGGAAGATCTATAGGGGCAGAACAAGACAGAGAGAGGAGGAGGCGTGAGGCAGCATGCTGGGTGTGCTGCTCGAAGCTCTGCCAAAGAAAAGGCCTTTAAATGAGGAGAGAGGGGAAGAGATCAATCTGAGAAGAGAAACAGAAAACCAGAGCAGAGAGGACAGCCTCCCTAAAGCCACCGGGGATTTCATGTTTTGTCCATTAATCCGACGGCAGGTGTGTGCAGGGAAGGTTTTGTGTCTTGTCCTGCGGCGGGGGTTAGGGTAATCTTTACAATCACTTCATGGTATCTTCACTGACAGGGTTTGGTGTGAACTGTGTTGTTGTGGCATCCAGCTGGTTTGCACTGAGGGCAGAGGTCACGGTTAGGTGAGAGTCCAAGGGTAGAGTTTCAGTATTCAGCGACGTACTCTGTACCATGGAGCCCTCTGCACAGTAGTGTGAACTCTTTCACCATTTCCTTTATCCGCCTCTTGTTCACTCGTTCTCTGCATGATTGAGGATGGCAAAGGAAAAAAAATTACAAACAGTTATATAGATTATGTGAAATAATAACTTAGTTTAGTCGACTGGACAGACTCATTGGCCCTGTTCAGACCTGGTATTACCACTCATCCTGAGAGATTCGTTTGGCATTAAAATGCATATGAATGTTTCTCCTCTGACCACTTGTGATTGGATCTCACTTCCCGCTCTCACACAGTAAGAGCAAAAGTATACATACACAAAAGTATGTCGCCACATGTGTCCCATGACCAACTTCAAGTGATAAGATCTCATGACACGTTGAGGACACATTTGGGTACGTTCACACATTCATTTAGAGCTGACTACTTGTGACTGGATCCCTCAGAACGGATGATAGTACCAGGTCGGAAAGGGGCCATTCACCATAAAAGCTGCTGCATCAAATGTCCGGTATCTCACCTGAGTATCTGCTGTGAGAAGTGGTTTTTCTGGTCCACTGTGATCCGTGACGACGGGAACCCTGGCGGCTGCAGTGCCTCCTTCAACCACACAGCGAGCAGAGAGAAGCAGTGCTTGTTCAGGGAGAAAAGCACTTCTGCAAACTGGTCCATGAGGCTCCGAGACGCCCCGCCCCCGATGCCCTGGAGAGAGAGCAGAGGAGGCTTTTTACATTAGGGACTTAATTACAAAGAGAGAGGGAGAAAAGTTTGGAGGTTGATACCACAGCAAACTGCAGTGGTGGCAGAATGAGGAAACACTTCTATGGTGTGATGTGTCCGTGTGTAATGTGGTGCTCCTCACCTCCAACAGGGCCTGCACCAACAGCTTGCCGTCCTCCTGCACCAACCTGGCCAATGGAGGCACATCTGAGCAGCGAGGTAACAGTTCAGTCTAATGCAGAGACACAAAGTAAAGACTATTTACATCTACAGTGATGGCTTGATTAACATGTTTGCAAGGGATTCAGTTGTTTTGTGTGTGTGTGTGTGGGTGTGTGTGGGTGTGTGTGGGTGTGTGTGGGTGTGTGTGTGCTCGCACGCTCACAAAGAACAAGCACGTTGACTTCACTGTCGGAGCTTCAGGAAATTTGAGTGACAGTACTCCTAGAAGTGGGAGAGAGAGATAGAGGCATAAATAAACTACTGAAGATTGATGTCAAACATTTACAGTTTGTACTTTGTACTGACAGGCAGATATTTCACAGCAACTGTAGCAAAACACACAGAAAGCTGTGTGTGTTTGTGTGAAGCTAAGTGCAAACTTACCACAGTGGAACACTGCTTTCACGTCAAGACTCTCAGACAAGAACAAATCGGGCTTCCGTTTGAGGGCCTAGAAGGCAGATAAAGGCATTAAACAGAGTATGTTTGTGTCTGATCCAACCCTATCGGCACTGCTTCACCACAATTCACTGCATAAGCTCCTCAAAATACTGCTATCAACAATACCCACTCAGCCTGGTAGCCGGATCTGACAGCAACACAGGACTGGGACCAGATCTGCCTACCAGGCTATTGTACTCTCTCCGTCTGTTTAGAAAAAACTATATCCAAACTGATACAGAGATCCTCCAATGCAGAACTCAGCAGGTATAACAAACAAATTGCAAAAAATCAAACTTTGAAATCATTAGAAACTTAAGTCAAACTAAAGGCAATGATGGTTCTGGCTTTGTTTCTAGAAATCAATCTTAATTGAAACATTACTTTTTTTTTCTTTTTTTTTGGGCTGACTGTATTTTTTTGGCTGACTGGATTGAATATGCAACAGAAGTGTGTAAGTAATTAACATGTGCATATAAATAGAAATACAACTCATCTCATAATAATGAACTCATTCAGGATGGAGGAGAGGAGAGAGGGAGAGAGGGAAAGGGAGAGAGATGAAGGTCAGCTCTATCCAAAGATAGAAAACAAAGGAAGAAGAATGAAGACAAAAATATAAAACAGAAGAGCCATCAGCCAATTTGTCTGAACTGATTAATATTAGTTGAATATTAATTCATTTGGGCTTTGATTGGCTCTGGGCTGGAATGACTTCAGAGGACGAGCGGGTTCAGAGACTAACCAGTCACCTGGGACCACAACACTCAAACAGACGTAATTACAACAGCTTCCCAAGAGCACTGCGTCAACTAAAATATTTCATCTGAGAGTGTTGATGGAAAAAAGATTAAGTCAAAATTAAGAGCTTAAAATTGTGAATTTCCAGGCAGAACATTAATGTGCACAAATGTCTCCCTTCTTCATTTTGAAGCAGCATGTAGTAGAGCAGTGTTATACACCCATATCTTAATTAACTGAAGGATTACACAGTCCTGTGTGAGATATGAGAATTATAATGCCATTTTAAGATTATTAAACCTTTCTAAAAACCTAGAGGCTGTAAAAAAGCACCGCCAGCTCACAAAAAATATCTTTGTCTGTCTTAGCTACAAAGAGAAAAGATTATCTTACCTATGAATAAATCTACACAGCTTTAAATATCAATATGTAATGGATGTATCAGGATTTACAATTATCAATTATCTACAGAATAGTATGTATTTCAACGTGGCGAGGTGACTGTTAGAATCAAAAGCGTTTGAGAAGAGACTGACGTCTCTTTTTCAAACATGCCCCTGACGTTTCATTCCACTGCCTGGCCTATGTGATGGGACTCCTTAGGGCCCAGCATCAGAAAGAGATATAGAGAAGGAGGAGAGGACAGAAAAAGGGAGAAACTAGAAAAGGAGAGAAAGAGGGAGAGAAACCCAAAGTGAATGAAATAAGAAACCAAAAACACACCTGAGCTTGGAGTTGCATAAATGAATCAACAATATCAGGATGATCCCTGGGTCCTAAAATATAATAAAGATGAAACTTAAGAAATCATAAGAGAATAATATACAAACAGCAACTGAATAGATTCAACAGTCATGTAGAAACAAAAGATAACTCAAAAATATTTCATTGAAAAAATTCACAGGTGAATAAGGAACAAAGGGGTGGTGGGGGGAGGGCATATGAAGCTTTGGCAGAGTCTTTGAAGAACAGACCAACCAAAAACCAAAAACAGGCAGAAGACAAAGACATGGGTCTGTCTGGAGATAAAAACTAAAAACAAAGAAGTAACGAGAGAAAAAGAACAAACCTAAAGAAAGAAAAGTGGGTTTGGAGTGGGAACCCAGGAGGCACCTCTGTTACTGTTACAGTTTGGAGGAAAGGAGGCACCAAACCTGAATGAACCCCCCCTCACCTCTCCCCCTCATGAGACACTGCTGGCATTACTGTGATCAGACAACCAACACGTTTCCTCGCAGGTTGAAGTGCTTCGGGGGGAGAGGTGATCAGCAAGGGTTCATTCAGAACTGGTCAATAACATCCCCTTCAAAGATGAGCCTGTAGCCATGGGCATGAATCACGCTCAAAGATCAGGGTAAGTTCTGATATAACTACCTCCCTTATGCTGGACACAGACTACAAGACTTAAAAATGCGACAGATTACAAATGAGGCACAATTAAAAACACATTTCTGAGTCAGAGTTGAGATTCCTGACTTTCAAACAGGGTTTATTCCGATATCTTTAGTTGGTGTTGGAGTTACTCAAACGTCTGTAGTGAGCGCCCAGCTTTAGCTGTTCCCAGACTCCAAACAGGTTTCCTGCTCAATACCCCCACCAGACCTCAACCACACACAACTCCTCGAGAGAATATAGGGCTTATTCAGAGGGCCGAAATGAGGAGCCCGACTCTAATCCTAGCACAGCAGGGACTGCAGCTGTATTGAGCTGGCACACCCTGCTATGTTAGTCGTCAGCCAACTGAATAAGCAAGAGGTCTCTGTGCTGTGACTGTATCCTGCACTGATACTGTCTACTGAAGGGCACCTGCTCAGAAAAAAAAGTGTTTAGAGGCAGGACGAGAAGCAGCCATCACTGAATCACTCAAAGCAGGAAAGGAAGAGAGGGAAAATGGGACAACACAACGGGAGGGGAAGCAGCAGACAGTCCTGACACAAGTGCTACAAGCAGAGAGTAGTGAATTGAATTATATCATCTCCTTGATGATGTCTGTAATATGTTGAGAAAATCAGAACATTCATCTGGCTACAGGGTCACGCACATGAGGATAAAAGTTACTTCCATGCAGCCCAAACACTCAACAGTAAATTCACCCACAACTATATAAATGTAACAAATGAATAAAAAAAATGGAATAAGCAAAGGCTTATCAATACAGAAAACATTGCAACTTTTACAAGTTAAAAACAAAACATAAAGTACTTAAGTGATTTAAATTATCGTCTATAATCAGTCTGCATTGACAAAAGAATCATCTGAGACAGACCTCTATGTGTCATGAGAGCAAACGTTTAAAAGGTAAAATGTGACGGAGTCCGGTGACCTCTGCCCTTGTTATTTACCTCCAGGCCGAGCTATTTTTATTGTCTACAGCACATAAGCAATTGCAACTGTAAATGGGAGTTAATGTAACCAAAACATACACAGAATATGAAACAAATTGGTTTTCTTTTATTTTTAGAAATTCGGTTAGTGTCTCTCTCTCCCTTCTACACCAACGATGTTATTCTGCAGCTCACGAAATCAAATCAGAAACAAAGTTCTAGCAGTGGTTTGATCAGAAACAGTTCACAGTGTTCACACACCCACCCCCTGCTGGACCCCCTACCTTGCTGGAAGATGGAGAGCGTTACCGAGGTAACCAGCTCAAACAGAGCCTTGATGGGTGGGAAGTGGTCTGTCTCGCTGGCAAAGATATGAACCATCTGAAACAGCAGGACATCGAATCAGTCACTCACCGTGTTACCCAGGTTACAACAGGCAGCAGCAGGAGACAGAGAACGTCAGCTGTGGTTACAACTGTGTTTAACTACAGCTGGTTAATATTCAGACGCACCTGTCGTGTGAGATCGAGGGCGGGGGCTTGGGGAATTGTACTGTACATCTGCCCAAGCATCTCACTTAGCTGAGACACCATGGGAGCAAAGTCGTGGAGCAGCGTCTTCACCGACTTCTCAAAGATGGCACACACCGCCTGAGGAGCAACATGAGATCAGCTTCACTGGAGTGATCGTATCATTACATCTCTGCATCATTCAGGAAGTTCTTCAAAAGCAGAAATTTTACAATGTTGACGACTTACCTCTACCACCTGCGAGTCATTGAGCCACTTGCTGAGGACCGTCTGTATGAGAGCAAAGACTTGCTGCAAAACCACCACCACCTGACAAACAAAATCAAAATTTAAATAAAAGGAATAGTATTAGGTATTGGCATTTTACACATGAGATCCTACAAAATGCTATATAGGCATATATTTCTATAAGCAGAATTTCTAATGAATACGGTTGAGTGACAGGACACAATTTTCCTGTTGGCCACCCTCACCACTACAAACAAGCAGCATCCGATGTATTGAGAATAATATTGGTCATTATCTCTCATTCATAGATTAAGCCCATTGCTTACAGTCAGTCTATTTCCTAAATCACCCAACCCAGTGACAGTGATGTGTGGTGACTGACCGGGTTCGGTCCAGGTGGGGGTGGGGCTGCTTTGACTGGTGGCGCTGAGCCGTCCGCTGATTCGTCATCCTGCTTGCTGATGTCGAGCGTAGTGAACAAGTTGGAGAGCAGCCCCAGTATGTGAATGATTGCCAACTTATTGGAGGGATTAGGCTAAAAGAAAAAAGAAAAGTGATAAATAAAATATTACAACTGGTGAGCACACAACCTAACCCCACTGTACAACTGGCTCAGTGAGTCCATTGGTGTCTGCTTTAAGAAGCCCCTGCTATTATATTCAAGAGGACCAACCAACCTTACATGCTAAACATGCTACCAAACATTTCCTCCTGGACAGTATAAGACTTTTGAAAATGATCACAGTTTTGGTAATAAATACTTTTTTTGTCATCATTATTCACAAAAACAAATAAAGTGGTATTTAGTGAACAAAATAATTGGCTGGTAAATAATAATTCATGTCAGTCCTAGTTAAATAATATAAACCTTAGCCTCTAAGTATTTTAGTAGCTGGACAGCAATATTGCATCATTTTCTTACACGTTTTCTCGCTGTCATCGACACAGATGCAAGTTCACACACACACACACACGCACATCTCACCCAGGTAAAATCATTAATTAGGATTTCGCTAGCAATACTTAATCATTGCTCTGTCTCCATGGTGATGTAACGGAGCCAAAGGACTAGACAGAGGACAAAGATGAGACTGCCACACCCTTTCACAGCCACATCTCTCCTCTCTGGTCTAAAATCTACCTCCTCAAAACATTGATGCTTTTACTCCACAGCATATTGTGTTCGACATCCCCGTCAGAGCTGCTCCACCAGAATTTTCCATCAGCCCTGCCCACATTATGGTCATTCACCCCTGATGTAATGTAACCTTAAGGGTCTCCCCCACTAGGTGCCACTATTTTTCCGGTTTCAGACACAGCTCCTCATTTCTTAGTCTGATGTAATGCCAATACATCAAAATTAGAGACAGAAATAATAAGAGAAGGAGGAAGTCAGGAAGGGTATATTAGATAATGTGTGACTGTGTTTGTGTGTGTGTGGAGAGTGAGGGGTGAGACAGGGACAGAGACAGACAGACGCATAGAGAAATGAAAAGCTTCATCTAAGCTGACATCTGTATTCACCCCACCCGAGGTCTTTACTGAGTGAAGAACAAGGGATCAGGAGAAACTCTACTTCCTTCCACATCCAGTAGATATTAAACGGTGTATTTTTAGATAACCTCAGCTCCATATTTGTACTATCCAACATGATAAAAACAACATCTAGGTTCCATTAGACCTGACATTTAAACAGGGTGAACAATTCTCCTTTGCATGATTGTGCGCATGCGCAATTAAAACGGCAACCTACTGTAACTATGTGTGCATAGGCACTTTTCCCATTTTTTTTTTAAACTTTGAGTTTGTCTGTGTTTTTCCATGAAGGAGTGAAATTGTGTCTTTGCTTCTCCCATGTGAGTCACTAGCCCATGGTGTAGGGTCAAATCCAATCTGGTCCCACAGAGAAATGTTCCACTGCGGTGACACCACACAGACTCAAAGCGTGTTCCAATTGGCCAGAGTCCATCTGTGCTTGCTCTGTTTTTGTATGAGTGTGTGCGTTTCACTGTTACACATGGCTGTGTGTACGCACCGTCTCATCCGCTAGCTTCTCCAGTTGTTGAATGTATGGGGTGATGAGAGAGTGAAGGTTTCTGAGGATGTCTTCCACAGGGAGAGCGGAGAGCAGGAAGCCCAGAGCCTGCATCAGCCACATGCACTGACTCGTCTGCAGGAGGAGACGATAGCAGGGTTATCATCAGTTCAGCCACAAGTCAAAGTTTCAAACTGAACCGGATTTATCATACAACGTAAAAACTTGGACTTATGGGTAATGGCATTCTTTCACAGCATTCCTTATGTAAATGTCACTTTTGGACTGAGTGAGAGTGAATTTGAGAAACACTGACCTTGTGGATCTGCTTTATAAGCACCTCCTTTAGAGAAAAAAAAAAGTCAGAGTGATGGTTCTTTTATTCTGAGAGTACGACATCACAAATTATCCAAGAAACGTAACTCCAAAAATACTTCGCTCAGGGGATTTCAAAGGGTAATGGCTATTTCTGGAGAACAGGCAGATTACATAAGATTGCAACACCAGAGCCATTAAAAGTTTTAAAAATGTTAAAATGTATTATTACTGTACGGTGGTGAGGAGGGTCAACCAATTGGAACTTAGATAAACCACAAGAAAATTAAGAAACATCCATTTAACAACACATGGGCTGTAAATACTAGTCGTGCAAGTAGCACAGACGACAACAGAAGTGTTTCCAGTGATGACTCGCTCGGACCAAATTGTGATACAATGCTTTGTTACTTTTGAAGTTATTGCAGTCAGCTGCTTGTCAGTGGTGTTGGAAAATCTGTTTTTCACAGATTTATATTAAAAGGCAGTGAAAAAGCATTGAGCAAGCACATCCTGATTCATCACTTTTTCATACCCTGCGGAAACATGTCCATTGTCATCCGTAATTGCATCATGTACTGTCAGGAAGAGGTTTTCTAAATTTGCTCTTTAGACCAACATGTTATCCGATTTTATACCTGATCAAATAGGTAGAAAAAAGAGCATATTAAAAAAGTACCTGAGATACGGCGACTATGTTGGTTGCGTAGGGGGGCAGGTCATATTTGCATTCCCTACAAATCTTCTTGAGTGTAGACACAGAGGAAACTGAGAGGTCAGGGTTTCCTAAAGCCTGTAGCACCAAGGGCAAAACACTGCTGAGCATCACCGGGTGGTCAGCCAACCATTCAGCCAGAGCACCTAGTGAGAGAACAGATCAGATACGCAGTGAGAAACCGTGTGCGCGTGTGTGCGTGTGTGCGTGTATGTGTGTGTGTGTGTGTGTGTGTGTGTGTGTGTTACTGGAATAATAATTGTCATTTTCTTCTTTTTTTCTTTATGCTTGGGGGTTGCAGGAAGCCAATCCCAGATGACATTTGGCAAGGGGCAGTGTACACCCTGGGCAGGAAGGCAGTCTGTAACAGGGCTTATAAGAGCTGTTTTCAGACATTACCTTTGGACATTTTCCTAAAATATTCCTGCCAGCAGAATACAGCAGGAAAATGTCAGAAAAACTCACAGCAAATGAGTGGGTGATGAAGTGGGTGAGTGGGTGATGAGGTGATGACAAAATGGGAAGAATATAAATATCTCAGGATGATGCTCATAGAATTGTTGTCGATGCAAAACTAAACATTACAGCTGAGTTAGTAGCTTCTTCTTCCACCATCTTCGACGTGCTGTCAACAAAAACACTGTTTTCCATAGTAACATTTATATGTCAAGTCCTGCCTCCTGCATGCTCTACCCAGAAGCCACCCCTCGCCTGAATGATCCAGACTTTCTCCTGTTGTTGTGTCCGACTTAATCTCCTGCTGCATTCTTCATATGTGGAAGGCAAACTCCAGAAAATGTCTGAACCCAATTTTTCGGACATTTTCCGAAGTTCGAATCTGAAAACAGCTATAGACACAAACAACCATTCACACTCACACCAACAGTTAGTCTAAGCTGCATGGTTTTGGACTGTGGGACACATTTAAAATGCAATAATAATTTATGTAGGCTGGTATGATACAACCAGTACTTGTCTTACCTATTGTGAACATCACTGTGTCTGCTAACTGGACGTTGTTGATATTGATTCTGGGGATGAGTCCTATTAGGCCTGGGATAACGTCGGAGTAGTTCACGTCTATCGTCTCTGCTATGGACTGGAAGCCGTACAGCAAAGCTTCTGTGTGCTGTAGGAAGAGAACACAGTTAGGGAAGTTATGACTCAAAAAAGCACTTGCAAAAAAAACAAAAAACATGGGAAATTCTTATTTATATAAATTGTTTAAGTACTGTAAATATATATTTTAACTTTCTTGAGGTATATTTTGGTTTGTGTGTGTGGACTTGATTCATGGTTATATACGGTAAGTATAATAGTATAATAGTGTGTGTGTGTGTGTGTCTCACCCACCTGCCACGATGTGGGCTGCTCTGCATTAGTCAACAGTCTCCCTAGTTTATCATACAGGTTACTCAGCAGCTCTGCTCCGAGCATCTCATACACATACATGAGTGTGTCAGAGATATCCACCCTAAAAGAAAGACATACACAGACATTTTAGGGGGTCATAATCTTAAAGGGGACATATTATGAAAATTCCACTTTTGCAGTGCTTCTACACGTTAATTTGGGTATCTGGCGTGTCTACAGTCCCAAAAACTCTTGAAAAAAAAAACTTTGCGATTTGTTGTGGTTCCTCTATGTCAGAAACTATAAGCTAGAGTGAGTCGAATGGGAAAACACCAGACTGTGAGGTCACAATCTGGTGTTCCCCCCCCCCCGGAGGCGGAGATCTGGTGGAGTGTGTATGGTGTGACAGGGGGGGCAGGGCTGTGACAGGGGGGGCGGGGCAGAGGGGGGGGGGGGGGGGCACTCAAAACAGGACAATCTGAGGAGGGCTGTTTTAGACAGGGTAAAAAGGGTGCTGTTTTAAATGATCCTTGTGGTATTTTGACCAAAAAATGTTACAGACATTTCATTAAGACCCCAAGGAACCATATCAACTGTGGTGAAATGGGCATACTATGTCCCCTTTAAAACAATATCTGTTCATCTATTTGTAATTCAGGTTCTGCCCTCTCAGCTGCCAGGCCAGGAACACACTCATCTGGTGACCAATCATCCTGTCAACAAGTAATTTCTGAAACAATCAGGCCGTCACTGACACACCGGCACACAACAGTGTAGACACACAAAAACACACACACACCTGTAGATCCTGAACTGCTCTTTCTCATCTAAGGACCAAGATTCGTACTCCTGGTCAGACGGGAACTGGGCTTTGTGCAGCAGAACATCCACCAACTGGAAATACACCGGCCTGTAGACCTGAAGATACACTGCCTGCTTTTCTGGCTCAAACGACATGATTTCATCCTGTGGAAGGAGGAATAAGGAATAATAAGGACAAGAAAAACTACTCTTGGGTCTGGAAAATAAAATAATTTTTGCACTTAACCAACCAAAAGCATCTGTTGCGGCTTTCACAGTGTTAAAGGCTATTTACCAGACACTTGAGTAAATGTCACTATTTATTAGAAAACATCAACCTGATCACTTAATATCACTAACTTCACATTACCAGTTTGCATAAACCAAGAATTTAATTATGTTGTATAACACAGAAGATAACAGCAAATGTACTAAGACATGCTGTCAGATTTTATTATTTGAAAAATTGCAGACAAAGGCAGACCCCAGTAAGTAGCACATTTGTACATCATGATTTTATACAGTCCATAGCTCCAGCATGTTCTCATACGCCACATTTCAAGGACTTTCCAGGGCCAGTTCCCATAAATTCAAGGATCCAATACAGCATAGCTAGTGATGTGAATCAAGGTTAATTTGTGTTACAGCACTAAGAATTTTTATAATGAGAATGAGAAGGTTTTACAGTAGTTCAAGGACAGCAATTAAAAAGAGAATGAACACTACTTAGCTGTGCTATGTTAGAAAGGTAAAACAATTTTGGTCTCAGCAGCAGCGTGTAGCTTATTTACTAATGTTAATGTTTTATTTTTGCAATACAAATATACATGTCTATGTATATATATATATCAATATGTGTGGGTGTGTGTGACTTCATTTCTCAAATTCAAAAACATTAAACAAGGATCATTTTGTGTTTATGTTCTGAGAAGTGTGTAAAAAATGCAAATTAGAAAAAGTGCAGTGACTCTTATTTATCAAATGATCATTACATTGCTTTAATATTAAGATAGAGCACATCATAATATTGGATTTGAACATGTCTTACTTGTAGCGTGTACCAGAAGGTGAGTGTGAGGGAGCTGGTAGTCTCATTGACCGGGTAGTGGCCGGGGATGCCTGTACAAAACATGATCATGTTGACTAAAGCCAGGAAGCTCTGCCAGTGATCCACCTGCTCCAACAGAGTCCTGGAGAGAGAGAGGAAGGTGAAAGTCAAACAGCTGCACAGTACAGGTTGTACACTGGTGAAGTAACGACTCATGAAAAGGAGACATGGTGGATGTAGAGATGACACACTCAAGACACTGGACAGCGAGTGTTGTAGTGCGGTGTAGTGTAGTGATTTTAATAAAATTGAATTAGAGAATCTGATCTCCTCCCAATATCTACTAACTACCTGTCTGTGAGACTTGCTGTTTGTCTGTTTCTCAGTAGCATTACTCAAAAACTACTGAACCAATTTCCATAAGATTTTGTGGAGGGATTTTGAGGCCATTGAATTTTTGGAGCGGATCCACATAGACAGGCAGCTCCTGGAATTATTTTGTCACTTTATTTAACATGGTGAGATTGGATGTTAACCTTGAGGGAAACATGCTGTCAACGAGCGAGCGAGCGAGCACACACACGCACCTGGAGTGGTTCTCTCCCAGTGTGACAACGATCCGGCAGATTCCGTGGCACGTCTCCATGTCTCCATTCTGAACAGCCTCTCTGAGCTGCTCTTGAAGGGCAAGCACTCGAGGAACCAGTTTCAGCAAAGTGTTCACATATCTATAGCCCGAGGACACAAAAATACAAACAAAACAAAAACAGCAGAAGTGACAGGTTAGACTCTACTTCATTTAAAGAACTGGTGTGAAATCAGACACAATGCTATACAAATGAAAAGAGCATCACATGCACAGCCAGTGAGACTCGCCAGATGGATATAAACAACTGACTCACACCGCTTACAGCTAGGTTGATGTATTTATTGCTAGTACTCAAGTGTATTTATATATTTATTTCAAATCAAATCTCAGTCCACGTCAGTCCAACCTCTGATCCAGCACACCCACCCCTAAAAAACCCACACATCTACAGGGGAACCAGAAAATGTATTTAGAGCCCCAGCTCAGAGCTGCACCACTGTCAGTTTATGTTCTGTCTTCTTCCTGCTGTCTCAGCCGGATAATAACTAACACACACACAAACTCACAATAGCATGAGTACGCAGCCTTTAACGCAAGCTCAGATCTGGTCATATGAAATTAATGACAACATTGGATAACATCCTCCTGTCATCCTTAATGACAGTCTAGTGAAGGGGTGACATTTGGAGATGAAGGTTGTGCGTGTGTGTGTGTGCGCATGAATGTCACTGAGGAGATTATGTGTATGTGTGAATGCTGTGAATGTAAACCATATTATGTGTGTGTGTCAGTCCCAGGGGGTTTGTGGTATGCAGCTTGTGCTCCATCTTTCATGAGGACATCAATAAGGACATGGGTCCAGGCGGATGAATATTCATCAATGACACAACAAGGTGATGGAAGTAAGTACTGAAATTCAGGGAGGAAAAAAAACAGAAATCAATCAGAAAAATGTAGAATTTAATCTGATGGTGTTTTTTTCTTGACACTTTTTCATCATCATTTAAATGTTGAAACAATTTGAAAAAAAATTCATCTGAACTAAAAAGACTGAGCCCAAAAATTAGGCAATCTACAAGCTGGATTCAGAGGTTTGCCATTTTGCTATTGATTCCCTTTCTGCCCATTGATAACTCATTTAATTGTTAAATGTAATCTATTTTTAAAACAACAGTAGCCAAACAAGATGATTGAATAGAAACAATGGCGCTAATATGCCTCCTCTGCTCTGTGGGTCAAACGCATCTCTAACCACAGTCCTGGAAACATTTATTATTCCAATTTCCCTCAGGCCATTTTATGAGGTGAGGAGCTGAATATATGGTCCTGCATTATGATGTCGAGTCCCATGCTCAGCTGCCAATACTGATTCAGCCTTTTCTGGAGAAAACCTCCACCCTGCTGTGATATGCATGTTGTTCTGGCCTCCATCTAATAAGCCTGTAGCTGTATGTGTATGTGTCTACTGGCCTACATCTTCTGTATTTGGCTGTGCGAGTGACGCTGCGAGAGCAGTGCAGGGACAGACTGCACTTACTGTAACTGTGTGTGTGTGTGAATGGCAGAGTGTGAATGCACTCAGAAGATCATTCATATTTAACAAGGCGCTCTGCAGATGCAGGTCATGCACTCTTAGCTCGAAAACAGGACTTGTTGTGTATGATGTGCGATTAAAAGCCGAATGGAATCGTATGCATTCTTCCGTTTCTGTCATTAGAGACGACGTGGCGGTTCCTCTGAGACGGTCTGCTGCAGTCTCCTCTTCTCTAGCTCACTGTTGTCCTTCCTCTCCTCTTCTGCTCCCCCGTTCTGCTGTTATACACATTCTCCCTCAATCCTGACTCCTGCTTTATTCCCTCCATCCCTCCTCCCCCACCCCTGTTCCCCTCTGCAATTACTGCAACACTTCGAGACAGGGGAAATGGGTTGCCTGGCAACAGGATGCAGCTGGACCAATAGCATCCCCCCAAATGAGTTGACTGTAATGTGTTCAAACAGAGGGAGAGAACAAGAACCAGGGAGGGGGCTTTAGTTCTGATTGTTAGAGGAGAGAAAGGGGGAAAAGGAAGAACCCAAAGAAACAGTGGCAGATAGATAAAACATAAAACAAACAAAGCAAAATCTACAGAATGAAAAGAGGTGGGCTATGACTCAGAGAGAGAGGAAGGAGAAACCCTTCATAAACAACCCCCATACTTCTAACATATTCATAAACACAAGACAATTTATCTCCTAAAATGTAACCCTACAAATCACACAATGCTCTGACAAAAACAGACGCCACATGTGTCTCAAGAGACGCCACTAATGAGACAGTCAAGACTTTTGGGAGGATCTGACAAACAAGTACACAACAGAGGACTGTGATCAAGTGCCACACAATAAGAGACAGGAGGAAATAAATTGATATTGGAAATAAGTATACAGTTGTACAAACCAGCTCTGAAATCGAGTCGATTAAATGAGCGCGGCAACACTTGCTTAGGCTGTTCTCCTTGGAACTCTTCTCACCATTAACCGTCTTCCTACTGTCTGCTTGCTCGACATGTCAGTGTCTTTAAATTCACTTGTCAGCACCAACTTTACAAATACTGACCCTCCCCCCATCTATGAAGCAGTGCAGAGGTGTGGAGGAAGGAGTCTTATATTCCTGTACACTTTCACACCTTCCCCTACCCTTCTTCCAGTTTTAGCTGTTGTCTCTTCCCGTCACCCCCGCCCTCTATCTCTCCCTCTCTCTAGGGGAGGGGGTAATGGGTGCCTGCCACGTCTGAATCAGCCAGGGCATGATGACATCTCTCCCAAGCTCTGTAACCATGGCAACACCAGCCAACCGAGAAATGCCTCTCTCCTCCCCCTGGCTGTCAACTTGCCCTGTATCAATCCCTCCTTCCTTCCCTCCATCCCTCCCTGACGGCCTTCCAGTGCCCGCCCTCTGTTTCCCGCTGTCAGCTAATACATTCTTTTTTTACTCTCCTCTGATGTCCTTTCTTCAGTCATTCCCATGACAAGCTTTTCATAATGTTGTTCCTTCTTTCCTCTGCCTTTTCATTGGGTTGAAATTGGAGTACACACTGGCACACATTTGTACTGTGGAAGTACTACGATATTTTGCGCTTTTAATATAGATGATATTCATGCAATTTCCACATCAGTACACACCTTTGCGAGTCCGGCTGTGAGATGGCATTGACTATTGCCTCTACTGCTGTGTCGAAGAGCTCTGGGTCAGGCAGGGCACTGAAGCAGTCGTGCACCAGGTCTTCGCTCTCGCTGAGGGGCACATCCAGCAGCACCCAGGATGACAGGCAGCGCAGCACGCGAGCTTTCACCGCCCCAGGACTGTCTGTTTGCCGCAGCAGTTGCTGCAGTAAGGGACACACTGACCCCCACTCGCGGCCCAGGGCACCCCGAACCTATGGGATGGAGGATAGCAGGGCTTAGACTCATGGTGTTATGCTCACATGTTATTATCCTATGTTTTATAGACCCGGGTATCAAGTATTTTATGCTGGTGCCATTAAGATGTACTAATTTGCTTTTTTGGATATTCAGGTTGTTCTCATCTACAAATCCTTTAGATACATTCACAAATGTGTTTGTTCCTATACCAGGACATAAGTCAAGACTATGTAGACAAGTAAACACGTTTAAGTATTTTCTCCCAGTTTCTGGGAGTTCCACAACATTCTCAATACTTGGTACTCAAGACACAATTCAGTCAATAATTAATATGATATGAAAACATGAAAATACTGCACAGGTGGTGCTTGCCACCTGCAGAGCTGGGAGATGGTGGTGCCTGCAGACATACCTGTCCCTTTCGGTACTGTGGCAGGCGGCTGGTCTGGAACTCTTCAGGCAGGACAGTGAGCAGCTCCAGCAATGCCAGGCAGCGTGCCCGGCCATCCACCCCTCCCCCCTCTTCCTGAAACACCCGCACCATCTCTGAAACTGCGCCTGGCCACGCCTCGGGCATTGTGTTGAGTGCCAGAGAGGCCAGGGCCACACACAGGCGGGTGAGTACCATCTTGGAGCCAGAGGAGAAGCAGGCAATCTGGGAGAACAGCTGGGTCTTCAGAGACTCGTACTGATCTGTGGGTATGTCTGACCAATAGCGGGAAATCTTGGTATGGAGTGCACTGGCACCGAAATACTGGATCTCTGGCACCTGTGATAGATGATAAGATAGATACAAATGATGCAAAATGCTTTTTTTCTCAGTGGGTTCATGTGTTCATGTGTCAGGACTTGACTGTTGATGACTGCTGGCTGAGCACAGAGTGAGTGAGAAGACCTGCTTACAAAAGCTGCTGTCATCAGTTAAATTAAGAAACCTCGTCGGCTGTTTGTCATGTCAGCTGTCACTAATTAAACTTAGCTGCTGTCGAATGTTGCATCCCTGCACACCGCTGTCAGTACCTATTAAAAGTAAGTAGTAAAAGTAAGCGTCAAGCCTGTGTGTGTGAGTTCACTCTACCTTGTCTGGGCTCAGCAGGGCCCAGCAAAACTGCCAGGCCTGAGGCGAGACCTGAGCCTGCATTAGCCATTTCTGGGCCAGATTCTTGTTCTCTATATTGGGATCATAGTACAACTGATGGAGAGCCTAAAAGGAAAGGAGAAGGAAAAGAAGAAAACTGAGCACGGGGAGAATCCATACAATCTGTGGATGGTTGAACAACTTTGTACTTTATAACGTGCCATTGGAGAGATGTTTGCGATCACACTCCACGCATTCACAACAGTCCTTTGAGCTCTTGTTTGATGGAATAAAGTGGGTACCTTGAGAAAACCAAATCATTTTCATGCTCTCAAACAGGAGAGCTCACAGACACATAGTTGATAGTTTACCTCGAAAACCTGGACAATAGAGAAAGCAGTGAACTGAAAACAGCACTCTCTGAAGTAGAGCTGTGGGTAATTTGAGTACTTGAGTGCAAGGTAACGCCAAGAGAAAGGAGATAACGGATGAGGTAAAAAAAGGGAAAGCAATGAAAATAAAAGAAGGGAAAACAGGCGCATTAATTAAACAGACAACTCTAATCCCGGCAGTGCTAGAGTTTAGACGCTGCTCTGCAAAAACTCTGTCTCACACAAACGCAGCTAATACAGATGCTCCCTGAACTCTGGACTGAACAACAGTACATGTCTGACAAGCAACACTGGGCACATTTGGTGAGATGCTGATTCTCGTTTTTAACCCCTGAAGCCTGCTCACATCAAACCTCCACCACCAACCCATCTCTCCATCTATCCGACTCCTACCAGCCTATGATACATCAGCTTTCATTCCATCCATCAGCTCTCTGTCTTGACATCAGTCTTCTACAAAAAAGCTACATTTCTCCCCATTTACTCATAACAGATGTATCCGCTGTGTTATAGGGGAGGATGAATAATACTGTGAAGAAAGGGTCACAGGGTACGATGCTGCAACTGCAGCTATAGAGAAGGAAATCAAAAGTGTCAATAACAGCTGGAACCAGAGTCTCTCCCTGTTTGCCATCCTGAAACAAAATAGGGTTGGTCGATGTATACCGAATTGGCCTATAAGGATGTCAATACAGATGTGATTGTCGGGTATAGATTATAAATTAAAGTGGTGTGCCCAAAGTAATGTACAGAAATACAAAGCAAATGATCCAAAATAAAGAGCTAGCCACAACCCTGTTCTTGGATTTTTAGTAATATTCAATACTATGACTCTAAATTGGTGGTATATGTGAACGCTTCCTTAACTCTGCATGTTGGCCCTGTGACACGCTTGTGACATGTCCAGGGTGTACCCTGACTCTCGCCCAATGTCAGCTGGGATTGGCACTAGCTCAGACATGGGCAAAGTACGGCCCGCGGGCCGTATACGGCCCGCTGGGCTTTTTAATCCGGTCCGCCGAACTTGTCCAGATAATACAAAAAAAAAAAAAAAAATTTGAAATTAATTTTTTTTTTTTTAACTAACAATTTTGTAGCACTTTAATGGCACATGCTTATAGAACTTTGTAGTTTTGCTTTATTTTTGTAGAAATCGTACTTTTCTTGATTCTTGTTGTTCTGGGTTTGAACCCAGACTGACAGAAGGAGCCGGTGTGATGGAAATTCTGTCTCTTCTGTTATCTTATACTGAATGAATGCATCATTGCATCAATAAAGCCATCATCATGGCATCAATAAAGTTGTATGAAAAAAATAAGAAAAAAGCTGGTGCCCTCGCAGGACTGTAATAGACACAACCGATTGAAGTGATTTGCTGGAGTACCTGTCTGTCATAAAACCACCAACCTGCCTGTGTGCACCCTGCACATGCTTGCTCTGCACAGACCACAGACTCCAGCCGGAGAGACATACATCGTTAAAGTAGAGACGATAGCCGGAATTTAGCTAGCTAGTCACATAGAATTCAGATTGTAGCAGTTGTCAGGCAGCCTACAGTCGTGTGTTTGGGAGCTTTGACGAGACGGCCTATGGGAGGAGGTGGGATGTATAGTATAGCCAGCTCTTGCTAGCTTTACTAGACTACCGACCATAGCTTTAAATGATAAGTAATATAGACAATGGGAAAAAGATGGATGAAAATGTTTTCCAGTGTCAATCAACACAAAATACTTGACCATTATATCTCTTGTTTTGTGTTGCTCTGGATGATGCAGTTTAACACTGTTATATTCTCATTTACATAATACATTGTGCATTAAACCAATCAATATTATGAGCAATGAAGCTGGGATCAACAATGAGATGATGAGCCCAGCAGACAGCCGAACCCACTATAACGGTGTTATAATTATCTATAATCATGATACTGCACAGCTCTGAACATGGCTGACTGGGTGTTAATGAGCAGAGAGCTGGCTGGCATTTGTACGTACACGTGTGAAAGTGAGCTATAGGTGTAGGTACAGTGCATCAGGTGATGTATATACTGTATACATGCTGCTTCAACATCCTAGCTCTGTAGGTCTTTGCTCCTCTAATATCAACCTCTATCATGTTTAGGTTTTGTATTTCAAACTGAACAGGGCAAGGCTGCATGATGAAACAGTTGAAATATTCAATGGGTTAATCTGTTGTGATTTCAGGTCTTTTCAGGACTCGTTATCGCACCTTCAATCAAAAAGCATTAACATGAGGGGGATTTTTGGTAGTCAGCTCCACTCTGCCCTTTCTGTAAACGAGGCTGTGATATCAGGGTTCCAAGCAGCAGCGGCTCATTACCGCAGTCCTCTGTGTGATCGCAGACCCCTCCTTATCCAATCCCAAACAGCACCGTGTCTGAGTGCGTCTGTCCTTCCCTGGTTTATTATCAAAGCACAAGACACAAAACAGTCTCCTCAATTCACTGCTTTAATCCTCTCACAAAGAACCGCCGCCTCTCTCCTAGAAATCAAGGCAGAAATGCCGTAGTTATCTCCACTATCTGTAATTGTGCGTAATTAATTGGCTTTTAAAACAAGCAAAATACGCGCACACCTCTAGAAACAGCAGTGTTTGTTTTCAGCTCAGGCAGCTAACTGTATCTCCAGATGGTGGCAACCAGCCTGTACCACCTGGCTTCACCTGAGGATGGCGTGCTCCTGGCAGACACTGTCAGAGGTCATTAGCCTCCTCTACCATCCTTTTTGCAACAGAGGGAGGAAGGGAAGACGGATGCGAGTATAAAAGCCTGGCTCAGTGAGACACATTCACCATCTGCTCTCATATGTAACAACAGATTCACTTTAGCTGCTATATGCTTGTGTGCTCGTGAAGAAAACTATAGTGTGAGTCCAACACCACAACACCTTTACTATGTAGGACAAATATGAATCAGACCAATGCATTACAATCATTGTCCTTGAATAATATTTTGTTGTGCACAGGGTAGAGATCTTGATGATGAGAGGCAGACAGATTTGACAAAGGGGCAGTCTTTATATGGTTTTAGTAAACATCACAGAAATCTATTTCCCCGAATTTGTATCACATCATCCCACATCATCAAACACACACACTTTGGCCATGTCTTTGCACACTTATCGAACTCAGGAGGCAATTACCCCTAAGTGCCATAGGTTGACTGCATTTTCGAGCCATCTGTCTATAACAGTGTCAGGCTCAAAGTCATCGCGGTGACGGAAGGGCAGTGCGGGCGCTGTGCTGCAGAAGGCAGTATCACACCACTGACCAATCAGGACACTGTGTTATAACTGTGAGAATCAAAGGCAGGAATGATGATTAATGAGGAAACAAAGAAGAATAGTTTATGTCAGGGTGTGCGTGGGAGGTTGTTGACAGCAGACGGCCAAGACAGAAATTAAGAATACCATGTTGTCAACAGTGATAAAATCTCAGCACATGAAAAGCAAATTCACCCACAAAGCAACATGCAAACCCATGAGCATTGAACTTCTTTCTTTCCGTCATATAATTCAGAAAACCCATCACGCACAGCTGCTGAATCAGTGGTTATAACATACCATCTCCAAGCCTGCTAAAATAAATAAAAGGATAAAGATAGAGGCATGTATACATCATGTAACCTAGAAAACATGTGGTCCCCCTTGATCCTGCATGTATTACTGTCAATACAGAAATGGATGTAATGCTCATAATGATCCCTCTTTTCCTTCTGAAGTAGCCTCGCAAATCTAAACAATAAACCATGCAGTATCTCTCGGTGTCAGATTTCTCTGCCCTGCTATGTTCTGCAATATGTTTTGCTGGCAGCCTGAATCATCTGCACAAAACCACGTCACAAGAACACTGCACTTGTATGTCGCATACATCTGATCCTAACTTCACTTGAAGACAGTTTGCATCACAAGCTCGGCCTCCTAAGGACAGGATCCTGTGGGAGTAATGTACTGACCAGATGATTACAGATAATTATGGTAACAGAGTTCCATCCCTGACCAAGTGCCCTTAAGCAAGATGCTGACCCAGTACAGTGCCCGTGCTGTGCTTCTTTCCGGTGGTATAGCCGCTGTTTCTCTTGGAGGACAAAATGCTAAATGACAAAAGCCAGACTGGCACACTCTTCACAAGCACATTGCAGAGCTCTGAAATTACTCCAAAAGCCACTTGCAAGCTGAAAAGCTATTCTGACGTTAATTACAGTCAAGCGGAAATTGAAGGCAGTATACAAACCCATTCATCATAAACATCAAGTTATTGACAATGTGGATCTTTGTTCCACAGACCCACGACTGAACAAAGGTCTTTCTATTGGACACATACAAATACTGTTCCTGGAACCATCATCTCCACTACAGCCCACTGCACAGAAAAAGTGACAATTTTGCACCACTGGACTTTCAGCAAAAGCAGTTGCTCTCATCATTTTATAAGAAGCACAATTCCTCATTCTATTGACGTCCTCAAAAATGACATGTCTGTTGCTGCTGTGACTGTTTGGCAAAGGAGTAAACCACATCACAGATTCTTCTAAAACGGCATCGAGCTGATGATCTGATGCTTAAACTACTGTGATGATGCACACACTGATTCTGCAGAAACCTGTTTTCTCCCTCTTGTTCCACTGGATGAACAGCATCCTGCTGTTTCCACAACCAAATACACATATGTCATCGCAGCCAAATTATCTAGAAGCAGATTTATCTCACCCAAACAGCCTGAATATGCTTTCTAAATATAGCAGAGTCTTAGAAGAACAATATCTCATCAGTTTTTAAATGCAAGTGTGGTGCAATTACAAAAGTGCTCACAGCCTTTGTGGGAAGTGATACTTCAGATGCTCTTTGTCGTTTTCTAGCAGTTAATGAGATTACTGAGAGTGCTGTAGCATGAATGCTGATTGGAAAATGCACCTTAGATTTAATAAATCCCTGCTAGTACATGACCTAGTGGCGTACTGTTTTCCTGTATTCATGAAAGACAAAGGGTGGATCAGTTTTAAAGTCAAAAGTTCAGTGTCTTAAAGTAGGCTACAATGACATCATAGATAATGTTAAATTAAAAAAATATATATATAATTTTCTGAAAACACAATCCCACTAGCCACTACACGACCATTTAACCACAACACTGTTTCATATTATTAAATAAATTACTGAATGCATATTTGACATGTGGCTCAGGTCATTTTTTTGATGAATATCAGGCTCTGTTTTTGTTCCCTTAGGGTATTCTGGAAATCCATGTTTCACTTCCATTGTAGCTGAGACGCATTACAAAAAATTTGACTCATGAGGTTGGATTTCACGGAGAAATACCTTAATACATCATAACAAATGATTTATGAAACTGTCATTTCTATTAATTTAAACTAGCACACAATACAGACACTACGTGTTTTCTCCAACTTTAATGTGATCACATTTTGAGGGAAATGTTACTTGTTTTACCTTGAGGCACACAACATTATTTTAGAAGTCATTCCTTCCATCTGTAAAAATGAACATGACAGGACCTCACTCGCTGTTTGTCATTCCTGCCCTTTTATTATTAAACCAGAAACCAGGTAATCAAGCCAAGACGTTTCCCCTGCAGGAATGTGCCGCTCTCCCTCAAAACCTGCCTCGAATCATATCTGTCGCATCACCTTCCTCCTCCCTCACCTCCTCCTCCTCCTCTTTCTTTACTGGCTCTGTGACAGACATCGACCCTGTCCCACCCATGCCTGCCCTCACCCCATCCCCCACCCAATCTATCCCATCACATCAACTCTGCTCCTCCACAGGAGCACCTTTCTCCCTCTCCCTCTCTCTCTCCCTCCTTGCATCCTCCCCATTGTCTCCCCACACCCATATGCTCTCGTCCGAGTCAGTGGCCGCCCAGCAGCAACCTGACAGCCACAAGCACACGCTCACACACACGCTCACACACACACACACACACAAACAAACACGATTCAACACAGAAAAACAAGACCCAGACAAACATCTCACATTGACAGACATGGCAAATCATTGGCGGAATATTTTTGCTCCAATCTGCTCGATCATTCTGAACACTAGTAAAGAATTAAAGATGAGAGAATGACTGTAACAAGGACAGATGAGCTGAACGCCTCTGTGCAATGACAGACACTTCATCTCTCCAAATTAAAACAGTAAATACTGTAAATGTGGCTGCTTTTTCATGCGTCATATTTCGAACATGATGCTCCATTGTTTGCTGCTGACGAGGAGCGCGACACTCACCTTCTCTACGTTTTCCACCGTGATGTCCAGGGCGTCCGGCGTGGCTGCGACCCTCCCCGGCGTCTCCATCTCCCCGCTGACCCGCAGCTGTCAGGCGACAGAAGAGGAGCAACACATTCAGGAGCGAGCGGCCAATGTTAAACTTCACTATTTGACCCAGCGCCCCCCACACACACACAACATATCCACACACCCGCAGCTCACATCCACTCATCAGCAGGGCGAGCTCGGGCTTCTACGTTTTAAAAAATCCCACTAGAAGCTAGCCGGCAAGCTAACATTAGCTCATTTAACTTGAGAGCTAGGCTAGCCGATGCTAACCACCACAATAGATAAACACTGGAGCGAAGCTATGCTAACGCCATTCTAGCTAACGAGGCAATTCATGCAACTGAACGCTCCCCTGGTGCTGAGCGGCACCGAGCGAGGCGGGTATACTGACATGTTCGAGGTGTGACAGCATTACGAACACAATGCCGGCTCCGCGGGTGTTCTGTGGGCTGCCTAAGTGACCGAGAGTTCCACACCTTTCTGTCCCGACACGGTGCGAGGCGATGCGGGCAGATCCGCTCTGCCGCTGCTCCGTCACTATGAGCTCTGCTACATTCAGGCACCGTGGGAAAAAACAGGACTGTCAGGGACCACCCAATAACACGGGGCGTGAAACAGCTATTTCGGAAGTTCCATTCACAGGCAGAGGATATTCCAAAGCAGAAAAAACACACATATAAACTGACCGCGCTCCTGTTGTGTATATTTTTCTTCTTCTCTTTATTAAACAAGGACAATTGCACAATAACATTTATCTCAAAATGAGAAGCGATGATCTATGCCAGATTTATCAGCTCCTTTCCATCTGCAGTCCCTGGGCAGGTACACAATCTAAAACAAACCAATTACATAAAAACAAATAATTTACATACAACACTACCAAAGTCTATATCATGCAGTTATACTGACAGATCCACGAGTACACATCAACATATACCAGCACATTCATTCAATATGTCGGGGAAAATTGCAATTCAACACAATGAAAAATCTGAATCAGGTTTAGATTAATGTTGACATGACTGGTTGCTCTAAATCTTTCCTTTTTTTGCACCACAGGAGAAAGATGGAGACTCTGTGCACGTTTCAAGCTCAGCTGGAAGCATATTCCAATGTTCGATGAGAAAGCAGACCGATGGGATGTTTGTGTCTGAATAGAGCAGATCGAGATATTCTGCTCATTTGCTCTGAGCGTGAAGGAAAAAGAAGCTCTTCAGATGTGGCAGAGCAGCATGGTCGATGACCTCAAAGGTTCAGTGTGTAAGACTCAAGAAAGAAATGAAAGGCCTCTATTGACAGCAATTGAATATAAAATAATCCTAGTGGTATTTTCACCAGGATTATTATCATCTACATGGTACAAATTATTGATTTATTAACCCTAGTATTGGCCCTTTACATTTAAATAATTATATTTACATTGGAAGCTGACATGTTTTTTACAGTAGCCAAAACTGGACAAACTAAACACCTTTTGAATTGTTATGACAGCTGAAGGCAACCATTAGGTTTCCTTCATGTTTGGAAAGGGAGGGTTAGGGGAGGGGTATTCAGCTGCAACATACTACTTCACTAGATGTCACTAAATCCCACACATTGAACCTTTAACGATCTTCAAAACTGAAGAGGTTGTATTTGGAAAGTATTTTACAATAATTGTAATTTAAAGATTTTCAGTCAAAAAACGTTTAATTAGCTCACTATGTATTTACTGGGTTCATACATTGGCAGTGCAGCTTTAATTTATTTGTTTATTCTTTATTTGAGAGGGGACGATGTACAAGAATCCTTTCGCCAGATGTTGCATCTTGCAGTGATAAGGAAAATGATGACAAAACGCAACAGAGGGAAAAAAAGACATATACTTTTAATTACTTTATTTATTTAGTTTCGTCTGTGTATGTGCCAGTTCAAGCCTTAAGAAAATAAGACATTGTTTAGAGCAACAGCGCCTCCATGTGGGGCAAAGAAGACATCACACTAAAGTTAAATACACTGTCACCCTATTAAAAATACCCCAAACAGGCAATGCACATTTTTTTAAATTGTCTTCATATAGTCTTTTGTGATAATAAACAACATGATAAATAGTGAAAAAAGAATGTCATCTTTAATTCCAGAAGTCCCTTTTGAGAAATTACACAAGGACTTTATGATATATATAATTCATGACAACAAATAAAAACTCTCATATTACAGAATATGACTGAATACACTCAATACATAAATCTATGAAAGATCACTTGTAAACTGTAAAAAGTTGTTTTACATAACTTTACTTTATTATGATTGTATGTTTTATGATTGTATGTTTAAATCAGTGAATACATATACAGTACACAAACAAACATTTGTGTTCCGTAAATTAATATCAGGGTAAAGTATCTATTTTTATATTTTTCTTTTGTACAGATATAAATGAAATGTCAAATGATTGTGTGAGTCTCATCGCTTCGAAATATGTTTGCGTTGTTTCACAGTCGTACATTGTGCTGTTTGGCGGATAGGTGTCAGTCTGCGCACTAAACCAGCGCCATGGCATAGTCAGAGCCAACAGGGAACACGTGGCACTGGAGAGAGAGAGAGAGAGCGAGAGAGAGAGAGAGAGAGAGAGAGAGAGAGAGAGAGAGAGAGAGAGAGAGAGAGAGAGAGAGAGAGAGTCAGTCATGTACACCCTCCTCCTCCTCCTCCCACTCCTCCTTCAGTCCCTGCAGCCACGCACACACACAGAGCTGCAGTGCGCAGTAGGACAGTGTTACTGTAACTGCGTGGCCTGCATCTGACTGGAATTTCGAGCGACCTATTCAACTGTCCTGTGACAACAAGACGAGAGGAAACGACATTTACTGTTGACATGAGGAGGAGTGAGATGATGGAGAACAAACTCTGGACTGTCCTCTGTGCCCTGCTGCTGCTGCTGACTGTTAACTTGGGATCCACTGAAGATGGTACGTCATGGTTGATTCTGTCTTTATTGCAGCTTTTGCTTTTTGAGCATTAAATCCTCAATATGTGGCCGGAATTGGAACGTTTTGCTCCTCACAACACACTCACAGTCATTACATTGGCTTTCATCTTTGTCCTGTATAGACTTACTCTGACTTTAACCTATACTACTTGCTAAACACTTGTCCAACCTTAAAACATAAATGTAGTTATTCATAGGTATTTGGGACAATCTTCTGATCATTGAGCAGCTGTGGATCATAGAGGAAGCTCTGTGTTTCCACTGTTGTTCAACAAAGTCTGATTTAGAACAATACAACATGTGTATTAATACACACCATCAACATTGCCTGCCTCTGTAGCACCTATGTTGGTTGTGTTTGATAATTAGATATTTAATTGGACAGAGCTCAAGCTTTTTTTCACCATCATCTGAGTTCCTCTTGTCGGTCGAACCCTGACATCAGATTGACTCTCTTGACTCTCTGCCACCTTCAGCAAAACTGAAACTGAAACAGTTCATTCTCGGTTGATTTTATTCAAACTCTGATTTTTGTTTCAACAGCCTCAGTTTATCTTTCACATCACCCCCCTACTTCCTCTCTCTGCTTGTACAACATTTACACACCTCACAAACCTGGATGTCACTGCCCCCACCTTCTACTTTCTCCACTCCACATGCTGTACCTTTCCTCCTTTGTCCCCTCCTACCTCTCTTCTCTCTCTGACCCCGTCAGCCCCTCTCATGTCAGAGTAAAACGAGAGGATTGACAGTAGATGAGATTTCATTGGGTACAACTGTCCTATCAGCCCTTCAAGCTAAACTGAATTCAAGATGAATTCATAACAACAGAAAACAGCAGAGATCCACTGGAACACTGTCATCTCACTGGCTTCATTCTAGTTGGTTTTCCTCTGCACAGTGCCTTATGTAGACTTAATGAACACATTTAAATACAGTGTGGCTACTGTATCAGGTTCAGTACAGTGACTTATTTAAATGGCATGTTGTCTGTATTTGTCTTTATGTGCATAAACATATCTTAAGCAGGATTTAAAGACAAGAATTTAAAGACAACCCCATAATTATCTTGTTTCTATGGTCAACGTCTCATGACTTTGAGGAACTAAGGAAGTTATATCATATTTAGTTATATTAACTTTATTAACATTCTCAATTTCTGTCCAGATAATGAGGTTTAAAATCATTAGTAAAAATTTTATTTACAAATGTTCAATGGACTGTATTAATATGGAGCTTTTACAGTCTTATAGAGCAATCAAAGCTCTTCATCGTACAAGCAACATTTAGCCTTTCATGCAATCATTCAAACAGCGCTATTATATGCTACGCTTTATCTGTCACACACTGCTGAAATCTGGGGTTCAGTATCTTGCCAAAGGACACTTCAGCATGCAGATGGGGATTGAACCACCAAACTTCTGGTTTGAGGACGACCACTCTACCCCTCAGCCACAGCTGTTGCCATTTTTGAATAATCAATAACCTAACTACTCTTCTATAAACTTTAACTCAAACAGTACTACATAAAGAATGATTATATGAGCTAAATCTAATTTAATGTTTTACAGTCTCATGGAAACTAATTATTTGGTAGAACCTCACGTGAAGCAGAATTTGATTCACATTAAAGCTATTGAAATTCTCATGTGGTATAATAAGGCCTAGCAGGAGTGGAAAAGAAGATGAGAGGCCAGGAGCATGACATGCATCATGAGAGGTCACACACACACTGCCAATAAACAGTTAAAATAAGTGCTGACAAGGCCCAGCACAGAGCTGCTTCAGTCCTCCACTGTTTTCAGTTCCACTTAAAGGAAAAATCGGGTCAAAACGATCTGTGCTATCGACTCCAAAACTCACAATCACATGCTGTGATAGCAGCTTTATGTGTTTTTATATAAGCGACTGCATATAGGTCTCACAGAGAAGGGACTGCTATGATAGGCTGGTGCTGAAGTTGCAGACATCTGCTCGCAGAGAAATGGTTGGCTGCTCGGTTCTCCTCCCCGGCAGGGTCAAGAAGTGAGAAAGAGCTGTTTCCCATACACACTGCAATGGTCTGAGAGGCTGTAAGAGCCTGTAATATCTACACAGAGGAGTGAGCAACAGTGGAAACAGTGGTTCTCTTTACCTATCTACTCAACTCTACTCTAAACACACACACACAAACACACAGAGAGTTATATGTTCACAAAACAGACCTCAGCATTTGACCTAAGCTGCTCTAATGGAGCTAAAGTGAGAGAACAAGGCCAGTATTATACAGCCAAGCACCTCTGTCTATTTATATGTCTACTTTGTATCATTTGCTCTCTCTCTCTCTCTCTCTCTCTCTCTCTCTCTCTCGCTCATACTCTGCTGATGAGCTGTGTGAGTGATTATACAGGTAATGAGAGGTATCACGGCAGTAACTGAGCGGTAATGACATTACAGTACTTGAGTTCTCTGGTCTTCATCAAAAGGAAGCCGGCCGGAACCCAGATGAAGTCTGGTGCAGTGGTGCTAAATACATCAAGGAGAAAATTCAAAAGAGAGGGAAAGAGTGAGAGAGAGAGAGAGATGGAAGGTCCTCGTTAAAACCATATTACTTCAAAAACCAAAAATTACTTTCGTCTCATGTGGTTTGTAGCTGATGCCATGAAAAGTAAAAGTCAAAATTGGTCCTTATCCATTTTATGTTATAGTCTGAAATTATGTTTTACATTAATGTGGGTGTGCTGTGATTTATTGGAAATTTCAGTATTTATTTAGTTCAGTAGTTCCAAATCTGGAGATCAAAACCACACAAAGGACGTAAGATAAATGCGAGTGGTCAAATGTACAGTTAACAAGATGAACAAAGCAGAATACTCTTGCAACACAAATCTTTTTTTTTCAATTTTCCAAAATGAGGAAACACCTAAACTCTTGCTGTTTGGCGGGATGAGGATACATGACTTAAGTCAAACTGCTCACAAGTCAGTGGGTCATAGCTTCACTTTGCTTCAAGTCAAAAGAGGTTCGGAAGATGAGACAAGATAAGATAAGATAAAACCTTGCTGAACCCATGCCAAGGAAATTGTTTTGTTAAATCAGCAGATAGTCAGAATGAGGTAGACAAGTCCCTTTGCCAGATGTGGATCGGTATCCAGAAGTGATAAATAATAGTGTTATAACAATACAATAATAAAATAATTATACTATGGGTGTGAAATATGAGGGACCCCCTGAAAGCCTTAACAGCTTAATTCTGGGGGGTCTAAATCTTCTAAAAATGATTTCTCATTTCTAATTGTCATTAAAATGTCTTCTAAGAGAGACCTGTGTCCAGTTTAGGTGGGCAGGGTTTCCACTTCATTTTGCAGTGGCAGCTCGTCACTCCTTCAGGATGGGGCAGACACACATGGTCCGGTATCCTCTTATTATATATCTATATATATCATTTGTTTATATTTAGATGCAAGTTATGCATAACACTAGAGCACAAGGTAGGGGGGACCATCCCGTTTCCTAATGGCTACTTAGCATTCTGATAAAACTATAGGAACAATCGTTGATACAAGTGAAGCATCTCACTTATATATGCATGTACATTTTTGGTTTGAATTATTACTATATAGATAAACACTAAATAATATTCTCTTTGTTAATTCAAAGAAATTACTTCACAGTCAACAATGTACTCCCCATCACACTGGTCAAATTAGAAAATCGAAAGACAGAGAGACAGACAGAAACTATTGAGTTATATCATAGATCCACAGTCTGTCTGCTGCACAGACAATCTATGGTCTGTTGCTCCATGTTTGGCTGTAATGATAAGCTAATAAGTTGTTAATGACTGAAAATCACTAGGAATTGGCCATCAACTAACTCTGGCACTGTCTTCTCCTCATTAGGTAAACCACATGCTGCTGTCTCACAAAGTGCTCCGGGGGCTGAGGTCTTCACTGAGGCCCCAGCTGCAGCCTCTACGCCTGCTCTGGGCCCGGAACCCACCAGTCATCCTGCTCAGGCACTTAACAGCTCTGACACAAACACCAGCTCCAGTGGCACCGGCAGTTTGACCAGTACCACGACTAAAGAGGAGGAAATCCCCTTTCCGGCTCCTCAACCGGAGGAAAAAAACGGTAACTATTGACCTCTTATTTATAGAACGAAAATAAGATATATTAAATAAGGAAATATGACGGTAGACAGATGGTGGACTCAGTCACATATCTGGTCTTTGCACGTGATGTGATGTTGGAAAATATAAACACATGAAAAACTACTCTGATTATACTCCTATTAATTGTGTGTGTTTAAGGTTTGAGAGTGTGGAAGATTTGTCACACTTCAGAAGAATTTAGCCAGATGTCCAGCTGGAGGGGGCTCAGAGTTTTAGGAGCTATATTTAACAGAGTCCTTATCTCTTCTTTCCATGTCAAGAAGACAAGGCCACATAGTAACAGGGTTATAAAGTGTTGACAATCATGGCACAAATGCAACACAAGCACAGAGACCAAGACTTCAGACTCAAATAAAAAAACTAGCACAGAGAATGAAAAAAGATGAGGGTGATCACAGATCACAGATCCCATTCAAATTTAGGACAGATCTGGGCCGATCCAGTTATTTCAGTTCCAGTAATAACTTAACATTTTCACATATTTTCATGGGAATAATGCAAGGTTGTAGGTGAAAAATAGGGCATATTTGTGGTACTTATATTTGTGAGTGTGACATTCTAGTTCAAAAGGGAACAATTTGGTTCGGAGAGCAATGGTAAAATGTACTTGTAGAGGAGTTTACACTGAAGCGATGGTGTTGAGGAGAGAAGTGATTAAATGCTGTGCGACTTTTCACAAGGTGGTGAGAAGGGGAGAAGTGAAATACTTCCCCCTACCACACACACACACACACACACACACACACACACACACACACACACACACACACACACACACACACACACACACACACTCACACACACACGCACACCCTTTTTTATCCTCTCTCTTCACACATACATACCCACACACTGTGCTGGTTCACACATTAGATTCATAAACATATCTTCAGGCTAATGCACACTTTCAGACTATTTATATATTATTATAATTATAATATATAGCATTTAATAAGCTGTTGTAGCCGTGGCATCATACCACTCAGATATCTGGGGTTTTGATATTCAAAACTTCTGCTTTCATCTCAGCACAATAGAGCTGAATGGATTTTTATTTGTGATGCTAATAGCATTGGACATTTACACTTCAAGAGTTTACAGCCAGTCTCAGGCTTAAGGCACAGTGTTGCTTTGAGCTTAATGCTAACACCAGCCTGCTAACAAGCTCTCAATGACAGTGCTACCACGCTCATATCAAGCAGGGATCCTGTCCATTATAGTTAGTTAGTTTAGCATATTAGCATTAGCACTAAAGATGAAGTGCAGCGGATAAAATGTCATTCGTTTTCCACATGGACTCTATTTAAGATGGTTGATATGACTTCTCCCAAAATGTGAAGCCAAATCATCATGATCGCCACCAGGTGGCTGGCTCCAGTAACCACGCCTCCTCCATGTAAGTGGATGGGATGTGGACCAAACTAAAAAGTGGAGATACATGTTAAATCACATTTTCTCCAAGACGGTTTCTGTCATTTCATTTTATTCTTAAGTCCAGGTTCACATTTCACTTCTTGATGCAATAAAAACAGGTTGAAACCTCACAATTGACAGCAGAGACCAAGTATCGATTGGTCGAGCGTATTTGTAGTTTGTATACACTCTATGGTTTTGCAGGTATTTGTACATTAAAATGTTGGTGTTGATTAAAGTTAAAAGATCAGAGAATTACAATTCATATTGAAGAGGAGACCAATACCACATTTAATGGTAATCCATCTAATCATTATTGCGACATTTCATAAATGTTTAATTCATAATGGAGGCAGCAGAAAGTCTGACATTCACAAACATGAGAATACATCTTCAGAGAACCATGAATGTTGTTACTATCCATCTAGGAACTACTAACGTACTCCCAATTATTCAAAGTGTTGCCATCAATGAAACTTCATTTAGCTCTATTGTAAAGGCAGAAAACTAGAGATGTATTTTTTAAAACCTTGATTTCTAGTAGTGATTTGGGTAAACTGGCCCTTTAATTCCTCCTATTCTTCTGTCAGATATGACATCACATTTCATAAATTAACTAGGCTACTGCCATCATACTAATGAAGAAATATCAGCCTGATAGAATTGTTGCTGTATTTTGACGAGAACGTTGTCTTTTTCTTTCTGTAGATACAAACATCGCATCTCCCACGGTGTCAGCTGTTCCTGAAAACAGTTCAAACCAAGCTGACAATTTGTCATTGCAGCCTCAAACTCCTCCTCTTGTGAGCCAGACCACCACCTCTCAAACCACCACCACCTCCACCTCTCACACCACCACCACAAGCCCCCCTCACACGACTCATGATGCGCCTGTAGACACAACGACCACCAACTCATCAAACAACCCCGCAAAGCTACTTCCTGACTCCATCCCAACCTCAGAGCAGCCGGTCGAACCCACAACACAACCACCCACAACTGCCCCAACACCTGAGCCAACAAAACCTAAAACTACCATCACCACCACCACCACCACAACTATGGCTACCAGCACCCAGTCCAAGTCAACATCCAGCACCTCCTCCTCTCAAGAGTCCCCCAATGCTAAGTCGCAGACCCCCAAATCTCAACACACATCACAGTCCCACACAACCCGAGGCCAAGCGAAGTCCACCACCGTCCCACCGAGCAGCTCCACCCCCCAGGCCAAAGCCCACGCTGACACGCCCTCCCAGCTGAACGTTGGGGGTGACAGTAAGTGCAAAACATCTTCTGTGTTGGTGTTTACATTTTTTCTGGACTCTTCACTGGCTGGATATTGACAGAGGCAGAAGTGCGTTGGTTTTTACAACAGAGGCGACACTGTGTTTAGTTTTCCAGCACAAACCAGTCCCCCCTTCTACACACGCACGCACACAGACACACACAGACACACACACGCCACGCATGCCCATCTATATCTTCCACAAGCACTGTCACCACCAGGCACTCCACAATTATAGCTCTGTTTAGGAACAGCACTGAAGCAGTCATGGGACTTGGGCCTTGAGAATGCTCTGTTTTCTTTTTCTGTCTGTCTCTCACACCCTTTGTCTGCCTACTACACGATTTATTCATCCACTTTCTGTGTTTCTGCATGTCCGGCGTATAATTATTATATTTTCACCATGAGATATCTGTTTCCAGGCTTAAGCTGTGGATGGAAAAAAGGGAGGAAAAACTTCTCTCCATTGACAAGCCTGCTTACAGCTAAAATATAAAATCTCTCTGCTCCTCTCACTCAGTATGGTTTTATAAGGCCACTCTTGGCATCCTGCCTCTTTCCATTAGCCAGAGGAACGGGGAAGTATTTCGCTGCTCTGTGGTTGTTGTTACTTTTGACCAGATGATATAAAAAAAAGCTGAGTTTACAAGACAGAATTCCTTTGCAAAACCTCCTGCATAGAGATACGTACAAGGAGTTGAAGGTCAAAGAGTGATGATGTTTTCACAGATTATGCAGCACTCTATTCTATGCATTTGATTCCAAATCCAAAAATGATGCCCTAGATATAAATTTCCTTGTTCAACAATGAGATCAAGTACTTTACAGGCAAGGTTAACATCACCATCCAGTGTTTGACATTTCTGTCCTGAGCTACATGAAGGACACCCGAGCTCAACTTGTTGCTGTAGCGTCTATATTTAGATCCAGTCACAGCGTCAAACAGTCATGTAAGGACCTGTAATTCTTTTTCAACAGCGAAGTTAAAGCCATTTCAGCTTGTTTACTTGAGCTACTCTGAGTTAATAGAGGAATGGGCCCTCAGCGATGTTCTCTGTTTCCTTCCCAGCAATGATGGTCCACGAATCGCCCACATTAGACCCTCTCCTAGCCGGCCTGGTGACAGCCTTCATCATCACTGCTGTCGTCATCACTTTGCTCCTCTTCCTCAAACTGCGCCGAAGAGACAACCGACCAGAGTTCCGCAGGCTGCAGGATTTACCTATGGTGAGCTACTGTCCTGTCTCAGAGACAACATTTACTTAAAAGTATTTATTTGGAATAACTGAACATTTACTGCTACAAACCAAATCTCTACCACTTTTTAAAAGGTAACTAATGGCTTAAAGGATTGTTGATCAAAAACTAATGCTCTATCAATCTGTTATGTCTATTATACCAGATAATATGTACAAACCATCAATAAAAACAGCTTTTCGGTTGACAAGTTGGTGTTTATCCTTCCCCACCACCAGAAATGAGGCCAAAATATCCCAGATACAAATGCTGTTTCGACCAATTGTGAGGCAGTCTCAGCTGCCAGTAACAATTTACCCCAATTTTTTAACATCACATTAGTTATTAAAACCAAACTTACCAGGAATATGAGTACAATGGAATATGAGGCAATATGATGATAAAAACTACCTAAAATGACAGGAGCCCCCTTTGAGAAAAGAATATTTGCCATGCAATTTGCCATTTTAGTTTGACCCTGACCCATCCGTGAACATGGAGAAGGCAGGGTTTATGACCTATACTGCAGCCAGCCACCAGGGTGGCGAATAAGATGCTTTGGCTTCCCTTTGGGGAGCTGTCATGTCATCTATCTTGCTTTGCGGTCCTGGACATCTAGCAAGCTAACTGGTTGTAACTTCATATTCACCGCATATCCATCGTAATGTTAAACTCTCAGCAAGGAAAAGTAAACGACTTTAATAACTTTACAATTAGTAACTTGCTTGTCATGGAGCTTTTTCTAATATATTATTAATGGATTCTAACAGATTAATAAAACATTTGTACATGAATTATTGATCCCTGATAAATATAACCATTGCAACTTATAAACCTTTTACAAAGGGGCACCTCAAAATCTATTGTTTAATATATAAGCACTTTTGACCATGTGGACTGTGTAAACACACAATGTAATGGCTTGTTATGTTATTTCATTCTTTCTGTGCAGGATGACATGATGGAGGACACACCCTTGTCCATGTACAGCTACTAATGGAGGCAGGATGGAAATTTATGGCACCTATAAAAACCCTCCTTTAATGCAGGCTCATGCTAAAGTGTTTTGCCTTAATCTGCGCCAAACAGAGAGAATTCTGGGTAGGTGTGAGCAAACTCCTGGCTTGCTTTCATTTATCCAGATCATTGACATATAGGAAAGGACACGATTGAAGCTGCAATGGACAATGAAGACATCGCCTATGATGATGACCCTCGAGAACGTTCATTTCAATGCCTTTAATTACAAATTCGGCAAATGCATCTTCTCAGTACCGTTTGGTTCATATTTTCCAGCTCATGATTTGGGGTTGTATAATATATTTAAAATTTCCACAGACATGAAAAATGTCTGTGTGAAGCACAAAGCCACATTTTCAGTTGTATCCATCAGTGTGGTGGTATACAGCTGGACACAGATTCAGCCAGACTCTTTACCAAGGGAAGCAGATATAATCTCCTCCATTCAGTTTATGTTGTAAAGTCTGGTTAAACTGAAGGTCAATAGCATCCTGACAGAGAGGCCAGAGAAGAAAAATGAACAAGAAAAGACCAAATGGCCTGACTAGAGTTAATGAGGTTGCACTTTACTTTCTGGAGTGGAAATAAGTCGACAAATATTTTTATGTATGAGAGAAAGATATGTTTTGTGTGTCAGCATAGAATAAGAGGATGGCTGTGTGTTTTTAGGTCTGTGTGCATATGTGTGAGTGTCCTAAGGGTGAATGTATGATGTTTTTTGGAGGCATGGCAGAATATATTTAAACTTGAGTTGAGATGGATGTGTTACTGTTCTTTTGTTTCTTTCCTGGAGTCTTCAGCTCAGGAGAGAGTGCCTTACCCAACACAGGATCAGCTTTCGTTGTAAACACTATTTATACTGCAACCAACTAACTTCCAGATTTACCAGTCTTCTCCAGTATTTCCGTGTGATTCCCATCTTAATACACAATGAGCGCCCGGTTGCTGCGCCGACTTGCCTGTGTTTGAAAGACTAGCCTTGAGCGTGTTCGACATGAAGCACTCACTCATACAATGACAGTTTGCAGACTGAAATTGGCCAGTGGCCTTTTCGCAGAATGTTAGCATTGTCCTGTGCAGTGTAAATACTACTGATGACTGTTTCATGGAAAGACAACTTTGTGAAACTCTTCACTTTTAATCACTCCTTTACTCTTCACCAGACAGAAACACATTGACTGCAATGGCACTCCGTAGAGCGTGTACCTGTGCCAAGGCCCAACAGACCCCATAAATTCAATCAAGCGGCACCAAATTTCTCACCCTCGTAGAGATCAGTTGTCTCAATGTGCCTGACTTCTTTCATCAGTATCCATGAATTTTTCCTTGAGGAAATGGTGAAAACGTTGAAAAACACCCCGCCTCACAAAATACTTGGATCCACCCTCTGATCTGGATTCACTATAGAATTTAATAGGTTATTCCCTGACAAATGCTGCATCATTCCACCAAGTTTTGTGGATGTTTGTCCAGAGGTTTTTGAGTAATCTTGCTTAGAAACAAAGGGAACAGGGGTGAAAACATAACCTCCTTGGCAGAGATAGAAATGTTGCAAGGACTGATGGGACAGCACCTTGTTCCCAGTAGGCGAGCTGTGAACTATACCATTGATTTTTCCGTGTTTTAAGCTTCGCTGTGTTTTCACATTCGTAAATGTGCAGGAAAAGATGAGTGGAAGTTAGACACACACAGGAAGACAGAAGAACCCCATCAATACAAAACATACACAGCTCCTATTTACTTAGCTGGAGATAACTTGTTTGGCATAACATTTTGTGCAATGAAAAACTGAAAATTAACAGAGAAACTCAATGTAACAGTGCCTTAATCAAAGGTTGAGCCCACACAACAGCTTCAATGCTATTTGGCACAGATTCTAGTCACCAGTTCACTCACTGGGGCTGTCAACTAACATGCTTGTCCAAATTCTCCTATGGTGTTTAGATGAGTTGAGATCTGGTGGAAGTGAATCATCTTCATACTTGTCAAAATATCCAGTGAATCCATGTCAATCGTATACTTCAAGTATTAAAGTTAGGGTTGGTAGTTGGTTTCTCAAGCACATTTTTAAGCTTATTTGTGGAAATCCTTTTCACCACTGACAAATGAAGTTGTATGAAGAATAAAATGGTTTCTGTGGCCCTTGCAGGACTGTAATAAACATAACAAATCTTTTCATACGGACCCAACGAAGTGATTGGCTGGCTTACCTGTCTGTCACTAACCGACCTGCCTGAGAGACAATAGTCAGAAGTTAGCGAGCAGGTAACGGATAAAAGTCTTCTTCTAGTAGTTGTCAGGCAGTGTCGTTCATTTGTTTTGGGGACGTAGCTTTGGCGAGAATGTATCAGTTGCTTTTTATATCTTTTCCGGAATTACCAACCCTAGCCTTAAATGACACTCAAGATTCCCGATTGAAAGCCAACGTTGTCTGTAAACTCCTGTATTCGTTCACCTCTTTAAATGTCCTAAGTATCCTGACTGCACACTGAGGCTTTGTTGTCAAACATGGAATATGGACTGTTGATGTTGTATGATTAAAGGTATTTTGAGACAAAACTCTGCATTTCCTCTTATTCTCTCCTCGAATCTGTTATTACCAGGATTTCTGGAGCTCTGCTGCTCTAAAGAGGCGACCACAGAGAGACAAGCTCCTCTCCGTAAAATTACACAGACTTTTATTGTTGGAGACAAAACACAAAACATTTCTTTTTACAGATTTACAATGAAGGCATCAGTGCATTGCTGTACTGCAGCACCACTGCACAATACTTGGCAAATGTAATAAAGTGCAGTCAGATTCATCAGTCATTCACAAACAGATCAGCCTTTTCTTCATTAAATGTCTCTTTAACAAGAAGAGCTTTTTAGGAGAGGTTTGTTTAACTACTGCTCTGTGCTAGTTACGGTTTTCTACAAGGTTTTTCTTGTTGCTTATTTTGACAAGATGAGAGATAATCTGACTGGTTGGATGATCTGGAAAGTGTCTCTGGTCACATGTCCACATGCCCAGCCTGTCCATCAGCTAGCCCGTGGCTCTTCGCTGTGGTCTGGGCTTCCCGGGGGTGGGGGGGGGGTGGTCTGGATGCTGAATTATTTAACAGCTCGACACCCGCCTGCAAGCCCGGGACAGTGTGACTCGTGTCAGACAAGACAGCATAAAGGGACTCTTGACAGTCTTAACTGAGTTGTGCATATGTAAAGACATCACAGTGGAGGTGGTGTGGGTGTGTCTATGTAATGTTAATGATTTCCTCTTGGCTCTCACTTCAGATGCATTACCAGGAATTACAATCGTCATCAGTTTCCTTCTGGATTTAAAAGTGCATTATGTCAGGAAGAAACACTCATTAAATATCCATTACTCTGCTACACTGAACAGTGTTGCACTGCATATAGTACACGATTAACACAAATTCAAAGGCAAAAGGTACTGAGTCTTAACACATGTATAACGACTGAACACAAACTGTATATGCCATTATATTAAAGTTAAATGTGTTGTTCTTAAAGGACTTAAGGCAGTACAGGCATACTGTAAGCCCTCACTTTTCAAATCAAAAGCACAGTGATGACTGGCTTCCTTATGGATCCTATTGCAGTTATGGATACACATGAAAGTCGCAAACATTAACCACATCAAACCTTTACCTAACCCAACAATCTGTAATCATAACAAACCTAAGCAGAACTATTTTCAGTCTCGTCCTGCCTAAAACCAAAACCTTGTGGTTTAGCTTGCTATTCACCAAAGCCTCTGCCCTTAACTCTGGTAGGAGCCATAATTTATAATCAGCAACACACAACATGGTGCAAAGGGTGTTTGCTTCTTCGCTGACACAAAGCACTGCCATCCACCACCGTGAAAGGAGACGTTTTCTGAATGTAACTCTCACGGGAGGATGTTGGTTCTTTAAACAGCTGCCTGTCGTTTGTTCCCTGCATCCAACCATCCAGTCAGTACATGCGGGCACAATTCAATTGAGGGAAGGAACAAAGTATATTGACTTAATTATTATTGTACTTAAGTACGTTTTTAATGTATCTGTGCATAGGTAGATCTATTTTCAGGTCTTTTTCACTTTTACATAACAGCAAATACTGTATCATTAAATATGTGTACTTTCTACTAACCCATTTTTACAATGAAATTTGTCGCATGTTCACATTGGTTTTTAAAATATTTTGTAAATTATTTGTAATGAGAGGGGAACTGCTCCAATCAGAGCAGGCAGGCAATATTAGACTTTGCCTCCTTCAGCAGCAACATCTGTGGTGAAGGAACATCTAAAATGGCTTCAGAACAGGCCAATGCATTCAGGAACAGGCCACACTTGGCAAGTACTCATTTAAAAAGGAACACAGTGGGAGATTCACTGTTTGGACACATTCACAATTGCGAAAACTCCTTGGAGTTGCAGCAAAAAGAGGGAGGAAACATTAATTTAGCTGGGGAGATCATGTAATTTTGGTTACAAGACATCGGCGTCAGCACTTATCACCACAAACTCTCTTGACATCTTCGTCTGTGTCTTCTAAGAGTGTGACTCCACTTTTTCACCCAGAGATATTTTTTTTTTTGTTTGGGACGGTTTGTACGGTCATGTGCTAACTAGACTGGGGGAAATAATGATGATGAATATTTAAATAAAAAAGAGAGTGAAGGAGTTAGCATTTTATCAATCTTGCATGCTGCGTTTAGTGCCACTTTGGATGAAACAGTTTCCAGATTTCAAGTTTAAAAAGAAAGTTTGATCCATTGAGATTTTTCCTGAGTCCCTAACATTAATGTTATTTTCACAAATAACTGTTTATACATTTTTGAAAATTCCCCTCACGAAAAAGTACTTTCCCCACTGGTATCAAAGGATTATCACGCATCATACTCAAGCAGTCTGAAAGAGCAACACTAAGTAGGACGACATAATTATATGTTGTTCTATGTATCCGCCACTGTTGCCAAGTCTGCTGCTATGCCTCTCTTTTATTGTGTTCCTCTTCCCTGGGGACAACACAGGAAATTAACCATATGGCTGGTTGTCTAATACAGTTTCTATTTTTAAAGTTTGGGGTTTTGCAACAGAAGCTCTCACCCACATACAAACACACAGGTCAAACCAAATTAAATCAATAAAAAAAATTATAGAACAGGTCAGAGGTCATTAAGACTTAGGTCAGATGCTAAATCTGGTTCCACATTGTAATCAAGGAGATCTTCTTCATCACCACCTTCATCTTCATCATCGTCCTCCAGATCAGATCCTGGACCAGCAAAATCACTCCGTCTGGACTGAACGCTGAGACGCACATGTGGCTTTTGAGGAAGAGCTGGCAGAGGTGAAGAGCAGAGGAGAATAAGTTGCATGTGAGTGAGTGGGTGGGTGAGTGAGAGAGTGTGTGTTTGTGAACGAGAAGGACTGAGTAGCTCTTTGCTGTATTACCATGTGGGATTTTGTTGGACGGTATTCAAATGTTTTCCCATAATGTACTTGTGTGTGCGTGCGGGCGTGCATGTGTCCGTGCGCGTCAAATTAGCCTGGCTGCATGGGCCCAAATCACTCTGGGAAACATTTAGAGCACAGATTGTAATCTCTTCCAGGAACGTCAGCCTGCTCTGAGAGTCTCGGGGGTGAGCAGTGCATGTGCTCACACAGAAACACACACATTCATACACACAAACTGTTTAAATTTAGCAAGTAACAACTGTCTTTGCTGAGAACATGGGGGAGGAAATCAGAATTTTACAGCTTTATCTGAAGAAAAAAAATTGTTTACAGTGAAGCTGTAAAGCCATGATTACAGTTTATTTTATCTTAACCCTTTTCTCTTCCTATAATTATATCACATTTACTTGTGATGTATTTAAAGGAATAATTTCAAATTTGGGGAAATGTGTATTTGCTTTCTTGCTGAGAATTAGATCAAAAGAGTGCATGTCTGCACGGTAATGAAGCTTCTTTCAGGAGAGGGTTAGCTGAGCTTTCCACAAAGACTGAAAAGGGGGAGACAGCGCTTGGATCTGTTCAAAAGTAACTAAGACCCTGTGGTGGTATTAACATCAATCCTGAGTGATCCAGTACAAGTCTGAATGCACCCAAAAACATGATCCTCTTCCTGAGATTCAATTACTCAAACCACATTTGGGGGATTTAAGGTGATGTGGCCACATTGTTTCACTATGAGAAGTGTGAACGCAAATTTCCTGGGTGACATATGAAGAACCGTCTACTCAGCTGAATTCCTCTGACCTGCTACGGTTTCAGCTTTTCCCACTATTCAGTGCCCATATGTGGATTTGTCTGTAGCCACCGCCACAATGTCAACACTGATCTGGGTGTTGACAATCTTTTGCAAATAGAGCAGGGGAGTGAGATGATGGGATCCGATCACTAGACGTCACAGGCAAAAACATTCAGGATTTTAAAACCAGGTGTGAACACTGGTGATCAGATAGCTCAGGACAGATGTTAATACCAGGTCTGAACAGGGGCTGTATCTGCCTCCCAGCACATCTAAAAAGGCAAACTGAATTAAGCAACACATGGAGGTTTTACAGGTGTGTTATGCAGGACTAATTCTTGTCTGGGAGCAGTTACATCCAGTAGTGCTATGACTGTGTTGTTACAGTGGAACTTAGCAGAAGCCCCAGAACACCCGGTAGAGCTGCATATTTCTTCTAATCTAAACCTGAGTAAGGATCCTGAATAAGTGCATGTCATAAATGTCAAGCTGCTCTTTCGACTAACAGTGGTAAACACAGACGGGTGATCTCCACAGTGAGTCAGAACTACTGGGATGAGTCAGAGCAAAGGTTGAGCCAGATGTGTGGGAGAGGAACAGGAGAGGGGGGGGGGGTCTACATGTCTCATCCTGCTAAAACTGTCATCAGTGTGTGTACCCATCTGGTGACCGCGTAACCTATTCTGCTGGAGTGTGTGATCCTATCGTCAGAACATGTTCCTGTGTTTGTGTGTGTGTAGGTGGGATAGACGGCTTGTGAAAATGATAACAGATGTTGCACAAAGTAACCAAATCAACTGTATTTATATAGAGATGCCCATGACTTATAAACCACTCAAGGGGCTTTACAGTACAAACCAGGTTCACACATTCATACAGCGCTACTATATGCTGCGCTTTTTCTATCACACACCACACACACTGCATGGACAGACACCAGGAAGTGACTTTCTGGTTGGTGGACAACCCGCTCTGCCTCCTGAGCCACATCCTTACCCGAGTCTTTGTCATCCAGCCACGAAAGATCATCTGAGCTGACCTCAGCCAAGCTCGGGGTCGGACTGAAGTCCTCAGAGTCAGAGTCTGGCTCTTCCACTCTGACTCCCCTACTGTGTCTGGGGAAAGACACGGGTGACGCCCCTGAATCACACAGGAAAACGTGGTTAAATTGATTTGTTAATCGATTATATTGAGTCAGTTTGTGCGTGTGTTACAGAGACTTGCCTGATGTGTCCACAGACAGTAGAGGGGTTGGTTCATGTTCTTGAAGGGTAAGACTCCTGACCTCGTCTTTCAGCTCTGACACAACTGTTCTGTTGGAACAAGTTTAACGCAACACATGTAATCCACCAAAAGGAGAGACACAATTCGAGAAACACACATTTGTGCACACACTCACACATTTACCTGATCTGGCGGACCTCTTGCTGTGTGTGTGAATACTGAGAGACAGTTTTTGCCAGATCAGTGCTGTGAGTTCTGTAGCTCTCTGTTAGCTCCTCCAGTGTCTGAACAGAACAAACAAATGAAAGGTTAAGGACCTCAAAGACTACAAATCACAAATCACAAACACAAGCTGCATGTTCTATTGTGTGTGCACCTTGCAGCTGCGTTCGTAGTGTCTCATGGTCTCTCTGGCCTCTGCCTGCTGGAGGAACACGTCCTCCTCCTGTCGCCCTGTCAAACAGAAGAAGAAAGAGCCGACACCGTGAGCAAGACTGTACTTGTCTTTTGCTTGACAGGCCAGCGCAGAGCTCAGGACATGTGGAGTCCCGCAGAATCAATGCGAAGACATGATGCACGTGTGTTTGCCCTCGTGCGACTCACTTAACCGTGTTTTCAGCTGGTCCACCTCCCTCCGCAAGTGTTCCAACTCCTCTCGGCGAATCTTTGAGTTGAAACTGAGGGGTGAGAAAAAGAGAAATGATGACAAAACTGATGTGTCGTTTCCCCCTCTTTCATACCCGTCTTCCCAAAAAATGAAAATGTCACTCAAACGTCGTAATAGCGAACTCTTTTTGAATTACATTATTTTGAATTTTGAGTGCAAATGTTTTCATATCAATCACGAGTTTCAAAGTCTGCAGTTACGCCCCACAACCCCAACGCACCTCTCCTCTAAGTTGCCTAGCGACGTGGCTCTGGTGATGTGTCCTCGCAGACTGCTAAGCTCACGTCCCACCTCTCTCCTCCACTGCTCCATCATTCTATCTGCTCCTGGACTTTGTCCCCTCTGTGGTTTCTCCCTCTCTCTTTCACTCTCCCTCAGGTCCTCACGCAAGCTGTGAACCTCCTCTGGAAAAGAAGAGAGCTTTCTTTGAGTAAGAGTTTTCTTTCCCCTCCTGTAGTTACCTTGTGGGCAAATCCTAATTATTTATTAAAAGTTCTAATTATTAATGAATCCTCTCTTTTGCAGTTTCACATAGTAGGGGTTCGGATGGTGAGCAGAGAAGGCACAGAAGAGTGAGCTCTGGTGGGAAAGTCTAGTGAGAAACAGTGATGAGGCAGTATTTTATAGATAAATATATAATTCTAGCATATTTACAGCTTGATTTATTCATCTGGCAGGCACTTTCTACACAATGTACAAATGAGGAACAATGCAAACCACATCAAAAAGTAAAAAATATGACATCTTAGCATAACATAAATAAGTCAGACATATAAATAGGCTAATAAACCTGCAAGCACTCATCTCTTCCAAGTGCTGTTAGTGCTGATGGTTACCAAAACTGAGACCATATCTTCCTGGGAATCCACTTTTATGGATGGGTGGTGTACTAACAGCATTGTTCCCTCATTCATCATCAACAGCTGAAATGTCTATCTGCAAGGCACCCAACCTCTCATGTGTATGTGCGCACTGCTCCAAGTGTCTGTTTGTGTGTTCACAGGGGTCACATGTCCTGTATGGGTAAAACTCACTTTGGTAATCAAAAATAATTCTTCCTATTGAAGTGAGGATCCTGGGAGGTTTCACTCTTCTCTACCTGATGACAATCTAAGTCAAACAATCATAGCAGAAATAGAATTAAATGTATTAAATGCAATTTAAATATAAGTATTTTGGTTTTATCCCACAAACCATGACCATCTGCAACATTAAAACAGATGGAATGCACTATGCAAACCTGCAAGTTCTTTCATGACAGTTTTCTTTGTTTACTGTGATTAAACTAATCAATTCAGTTATTTTATATGCAAACTGTAAGAGGAATAAAAGGCTTAAAGCTAGAGGTTGCATACAGTTTAAAGCCAACTTACAGAGCAGAGCTAACCAAGAAGGAGGAGTGTTTGGTGATGAATGGTAAAGTTAGAGCGGATACAAATGTATGTGATGGACTATAATTCATTTAAACTCTAATATAAATAAATTCAACAGTGATTTGGATCAGTTTAAGATAAAGAGGGACCATATTAAAAATGAGCAATCATCATGAGTGACTTTTACTTTGTCAAAGACTTAAAATCAAAGAACTGTAAATTAACCTGTATTAAACTGGATTTGTCCAAACTGTTTCTCAACTAATTCTCTGAATTAAAAAATGTAATACATTTTGGAATCAGACATGTCAATAATCGTGTGGTTATGATTTATTTAGGCATAAATAATGTATCTATCCCCTTAAGAACTTTAAATTCTTTGTTTATTTTTCATGCGTGACCTGTCGACCTTGTTTGGGTGTAACTTGGTTAAACAGCGATGAACTGGATAAGAGCTCCAGCTCCTTTCTTCTACTCGACGATAACAGGAGTCAGGTGTTGCTGTGTTTTTTTGAGGATAACGTGACTCAGTAAAAAAGGAGGTAAGCAGCCATGGGTCAGCAGTTACCTTGAAGTGTCTGGATGTGACGTTGTTGGGACTGTCGCTCCTTTTCCATGTCATGGAGTTTCTTGGTGAGAGAGTCAATCGCCTTGCGAAACATTAGAAGCAGAAATGTTGAACTCTGCCAGAGCTAACGCACCAAAATACATCACATAAATGCAGCAGCTACTTGATCTTGCACATCCGGCTTGATACGACAAATGGTTGCACACATGCTTGAGCGGACAAATAATCAAACACCTGGCTCTGCATCTGTAGTTGAGACTGGAGAGCAGCCACGTCTGCCCATTGCACACCGGAACTGAGCGAGGGGGATGGCTGTCGGGGAAGAGGGGCTCGGGGGGGAAGAGCGGGAGGGTCCAAATCGGAATCACGTATCCACTCCCTCGCAGGAAACAAATCTGGAGAGGAAGAGGAATATGCAAGAGGTTTTCCACAAAGTGCTCAAATCAAATCAAATGAGTTTAAACCACTGTCCCTACCTCAATCTATAATATATTGTGAATCCTGACTAATGTGTTATTCATGCTTTTATTTATTCTCGTCTCGATCATTGCAATGCACTTTACTCAGGTATCAGTCAGGGCTCCCTACACTGTCTCCAGTTGGTCCAAAATGCTCTCACTCAAAATTAACGGAACAAAGAGGCACAAGCATATCACCACTGTGCCAGCATATCACCGGATAGCTTTCAAATTGATTTTAGAATTTCATTACACACGGCCTAGGCCCAGAGTACATTTCAGCATTATCTAGGTGGTGTGTGCCCTCCTGGCTGCTGAGATCTGCAGATGGAGCCCTGCTGGTCCCTCCCAGGTCTCAGAGTGGGACACAGGGAGAACAAGCTTTTGCTATTAAAGCCATTTGAAACTCTCTTTAGCTTATTTTAAATCTCGTCTCAAAGCCTTTGTCTTTTTCAAAGCTTTAGGGAATGATTGATTTGCATTTATTTATCCTGTTTTTATTTGTTTTATTTTTACTGCTTTATCTCTACTGTGACTAATGTCCTATTAGTCAACTACATTGTCTGTTTTATAATATTTTGGGGTTTTACTTCTTGTTCTTAGGCACTTTGTTACATTGTTAAGAAAAGGGAAATGGAATAGAGAAATATACATAGATAGAAATTTACAAAAATTATAGCCTTTTTATTCTGTTGTCTACCTCATTCTCACTATGAGTAACGAGTGGGTTATTTTTGTTATTACAGACAAAGTCAGATTCACTGATGTGGAACAGTTCACCCACTTTCTCCTTTGGAGAATTTCCCTGGTGACGTCAGTCTCTCCTGGGGACAAAAACATGATTCAGATTCAGAGTGTTGTACTTTCCCAACCTCGCAACAACAGTCCCCCTTTTAAATGTGGAGCAATCCTGCCATCTACAGACAGCTGCAATAACAACAAATGTACAGCAGACTACAGCACCCCAGGCTCCTGGGTGTTTGAAGGGTATACCAAGGGTTTGGTATATGAATGTCACTGTTGTAAAACGAAAATCCCTCTGTGCACTTTAAACATATGATAACTGTAATTTCCTACAACACCATACCATGAGAAGCACTCACCCTCATCTTTGCTACGCTGCCATCTGCCACTGACAGGATAGAGCTCAGCTGAGTGTCCCAGTTCATGTCTGTCTAAACAAAAAAAAGGGGGAGACACATAAACTGAAGTTGTCAAACCCACATTTCATTCAGGGTCAGTCGTTCATTTTTGATCCAAGGTGCAAAGCGACGTGTCAGAGAGTGTTGAGCTGCCTGTGGTGGGAGGCGATACACCAAACACCAGCAGTAACTTTAGACGGGTGTTGTCTAATGGCTGGTTGGTGAGGCAACCAGCTAGCCGAGATCTCACACACTTTATGGGGAGTTACATAGCAGCAGGGTGTTAGCGTGTGTGTGGAGGCTGATTGAATGCGTCTGATGAATGAGTCCCACTGGGGAACAGCTGTACACAGTCTCCAGGAGCAGATACACATGTGATTCAGAGCAGGAACCTCCGTTAACCCCATAACCCCGGGGACAAAAACGTAGCTAAACATGTAAACACACAACGAGGCTTTGCAAACGTAAAGAAGCCACTTACATAAGCGAGTTCTAGTAGCATACACTGTAACACACTGAAGTCTGTATGTGTTTTATTATAATGTACACATGTCGTTAAACATGTAAACACACATGTGATAATGTTTGAACCAGCTGGACTAACCTCAGCGAGCTACTCACAGAAAACCCAGCGAGCTGCCATCCGACTTTTTTTAAATCCAGGACCCCATAACGGCGACGTGATTGCGTATGACGTCGCCGCCGGTGTCTTCTGGGTATTGTAGTAAGTGGTAACGCTACTCTTGGCTCTTCAGTCACGAAACTACAGATGAATTTCTACAAGACAAGTTTCATTTTGTGATGTTTCATGTTTACCCATTCTTTTTTTTATCTGGATCTGGTTTCTGAAGACGGAGACGCAAAAGAACACCATTACCCACAATGCCTCGCTTTGTGTTCACACGCAGAAATGGCGGCCACCTCTCGGAACGTGGAGAGTGTCACAGGGCTTCTAGAGAACTCTTTATCTACACTGGGATTTGAGGTTTACCCTCTAAAGGTATTATTGAAGCACTTTTTTATATATGTAGCTGTTGGTGATGAGAGGGGGTTTCAGGTTGTGCAAATAAAATGCAGTACATCCCATAATATTAAAATAAGGTTATTTAATCAGCTGATTAAGTGTTTATGTCCCGTCTACCCACGTTGTTTATTTATATGGTGATGTTTAACATGAAGACATGTTTTATGGTCAGGTAAAGTTTAGATTAAGGATAGGCTAAGGGCAAGACAGGTAGTAACCATGATTAAGGTAGGGAGGTAAGATGTGAATTATGGTTAAGGTCAGGGTTAGACTCTCTCTCTATCTCGCTCACACTCTCATTCTCACCCTCTCACCCACTATCTCTCTCTTTCTCTCACTCTTACTCTCACACTCACTCCCTCTGACACTCTTTCCCACTCTGTCCTCAGGTCGGCTGGTATAACTCGCTGCTGCCTGCCTCACTGCGGCTGGCCTCTCCAGATGACAGCCTGGCTCTGGTGGTGCTCAGCACTCCTGCCATGTTTGAACGAGCCTTCCTGCCGTTCATGGAGGAGAGGGGCTGTCAGGGAGTGACAGACCCCATAGACCAGTGTGTCAAACACTGTGTCACTACAGCTGTCTCACAGGTGAGTGTTATGGAGGGAGACAGACACTCTTCATCGTGGCTATATATCCTGATCCTGTAAGTTGTCCGAAATTTTAATTGAATGTCAAATAAACAGATTGGAGATTTCATGTTTTGGTTATAAAAGTTTAACACAGCCATAACACAATCAACCTACTGTACAATTATGTAAAAATCCAGAAAACCAATAAAGTAGTAGCTGCAAGATAGATAATCTCTAGGGGTTAATTTCTTCATATGGTGTTTATCATTGTACGGCTCAAACCCAAGCAGACATAGGATTGTCACTTAGCCCGATTGATATGGATTTAAGGGGCCTATGCCAATACTGATATTAGTTAGTAAACAATTTCAGATGCTGCTTTATTGGCAGATTTGTATATTTAAAACATTTGGCAATGATCCCTAAGAGGTCCTTATCAAACCCATATGACAATGAAATGTAAATGAGGCATGGTATTTTAAAGTTTAACCATAAACATCATAAAAATATATATATATATATATATATATATAAAGAAAACACAAATAAAAGCAAATATATACAAATTTCATATCGGTGAAAAGCTCATAGCCGCCGATTTTCTAGACCAATAAATGGATTGGACTAAAACTGCAACTGTAACTATATACATGATCAACTTATCATGCAACACCTGAACTTTTCCCGCCCCTCCCTCTTTGCCCCGCAGTGTTTCCCAGGACAGACGCTGGATGTGAGATTCGACTACGAGCTGCTTCCCAGCAGGAAACCAAAGTTCTTGGCGCAGACTGCAGCTCACGTGTCTGGAGCAGCTTTCTACTACCAACAGTCTGACGTCACAGAGCATCCCTGGGCTGAAAGAGTAATGCTTATGTTTGTGGATTCTCATTGTTTGCTGCATAGATAACTGTCATCACTTTGTGGATTAGCGTATCCCTCCTCACATGATTTTTTGCGTGTCTCCCTCTGTTTACCCACAGAAGATGTTTGGTGTGTGCGTGCATCCCAGGTTCGGGGGCTGGTTTGCCATCAGGGCTCTGCTGGTGTTTGGAGATGTGACTCTGGGCTCCGAGGTGGTGCAGCCTCCTCCTCCTGACTGCGTGCCCACCAGAGAGGGAAGGATACAGCTGCTGGAGGCTTTCAACCTCCGCTGGCAGGTATAGCACCTCAGCCATTTATTATACCTATTGCACACGCAGTACTCCAAATAGACACCAGGGATTTATACCAAAGACCAGCAGATAGATAACCTTTAGATTACAGGCCACCCGTGCGTTGAAGGTTTCGTTTTCCTGTGAGGATTTGTTTTCTGTTCACTTTCTACTCCACTGGAGGGGAGATGAGAATCAGGAAAACTTATGTCTTCTCTATTATGATTATGAGTTTTCTACGCTAAAACCCTGAACATATTCCAACCAAAAAACAATAAGTGCGTGTGGTGTTAATCATATTTATCTTTTGAACATGTTTTTTACATTTTGAGCCCCATGGTCACAAGTCTTAAAAAATATTTTAAACATTTCTGTTCAGGTAAATATTACGATTCACAAACTCTTTTTCTTCTCTGCAAATGTAATCTGGACTTAAAGAAAATAGGATTTGAATAAATACATTTACCTAGAATTTAACACAGCATTAATTTATATTCATGTAATTAAGTACTGTAAATGATCAGACACACAAAATCAGTGAACTTGTGTGGTAACTGATAATTCAACAATAATGTCACAGCCCTTAATTTAAAAATACTGTATATATTCATTATCATTTTGGTAATTTTTAAGGACTGTAATATATTTAATTTTCTCCTAAAAACAAAAAAAAATGGCGAGTTTGAATTTGAGGCTTATACATGTTTAATATGTCAAAATACTACTGTACTATTACAGTCTTAAATACATTTAGTTAGATCTTAAGTATGTCTGTTCATTTAACGCTACTTCCGTTGTGCTTTAAAATTGGTTATATTTGTTGCGAGAAATGTTTTGGCAACATGTTTAGTTTGTGATGTCTCTATGTGTCTGAGCATCTTAAGTCAAATCAATGAGTCATTACATCTTGTGTCTAATTGTTATCACCAGGACTGGAGCTACAGAGACATCATCCCTCCCGTCCAGACCTACTCTCAGAAACAGAGGGACTACTTTTCCACTCCCCCAGCTCAGCGCTTTGCTCTGCTCAGGAGTTGGGGCCTCCTGCCGAAGGAGGACCACCAATCTGAAAGCAACTCGTACGCACAGAGCGAGGAGGGCGGACACGGCTGAGAGAGAGGAACAGCGGCAGCATGGACGTACAGACGAGTGAGAAATTAACGGAAACATTTGCAGAGATACAGGATGACAACACTCCCATCCAAAGGTCACGAGGGGTCAGTGAATAGTGGGATGATGATGAGGAGTATGAAAATTATGTGAATCATATGCTCTGGCATTCAAAGTCACCAGATCTCCACCCATGGTCGATTTTCCACCGACATGTTAAACAGCGTTCTGTATCAACACCATCAGAACACAGAACGAGTGCTGTCTATCTGTCTGGTAGAGTCCAGACACTTGTAGCATAATTTCCAAGGTGAACTGAAGCTGTTCTGGGAGCTTGTGGTAGCCCAACACCTGACTAAGATTCTGTAAAGCTGCTTTAAGTCATACTCTAATATTTTTTCCAGAGGAGGTGCGTCTGTGCAGAAAACCTCCCACTGCGTTGTGCATTTGTGATGGGCAAAGTGTGGGTAATGTCTGGACCTAATTCTCCAGGTTTTACCCGCAGGTCATGTCTGAAAACAGCCTATGTTGCCTTTTTGTTTTAATTTGCCACCCGTCTTTATTTCTCATTTACTATGAGAACAAACCTCCACTGCTTGTCAGACTTGTAATGAAATTTTGTTTGAACCCGATCGATCAGCTGCATATTGAGACCAGAGCTAAGATGCTGATCTAAGCTGATCTTAAAGGTTATGTGAAAGCTATTTTGTTGTATGTGGGATACTTTTCAGGGATCTGTGTAAGAATGGTTATTCACACTACTTCACACTGAGTAATATTTGCCTGAATAAAAGGCAACTCCTTTCATTGTGTGATGTCATGAAATCATGACTTTACCATTCATATGAAATCAATGGTCAGGGCCTTGTTGCTGTTCCTTTAAAAAGACAGTTAACAGATGAATATAATTTCTATTTGAGTACAATGTTTAAAATATTTTGTTGAAATGTGGGGAATGTTAAGAAATCTAGATTTGATCTTATTTCGAGAACCAGTCTTGTGGGGAAAAAAACCTGAGGAAACATTTGTTCTGTCATGTGCTACAATATTTTGAAGAATACACTTTATTAAAACTGTAGATGTTTATGTAGAAGGATTTTATTCACCATATTGGATTGTGAATAATAGTAAAACTATAAATATATTTAAACAAGAGAGGCGTGTGACTCAATGGATGTGATTTTAAGAAATGTTAAACACCATCAAGTAAGTATGGCTAAATGTAAGAAAGTTCAGCATTTAAACAAAATGTAAATCAATGATTGCCGCTCTAAGTAAAGAACTTTTAGAAGATAATTACAGAAATTTTTATAAAGATTTTTATGATCTTACCATAGATTGTACATAAAGATGGACGACACATCTCCACTTCCTTCCACCATCCAGAAATGAAGCAGAAATATCCAGGGTACAAACGCTGCAAATTTGCAAATTTGGAGCAAGAGTCTGCTCAGTTGTGACACACATGCTCGGCCAATCACGAGCCACTCTCGGCTGTCAATCATTAAGTTCACCCTGTTTGTATAGCATCAAATTAAAACCAAAGTTGCCTGAAAAATGAACACGTGAACAAATATCGGTGTGAAGCTCCCTAAAATGACACAAACCATCTTTGAGTAAAAACATATTTCACATTTGCTTTGGGCCATGTCCTATGTCAACCACTAGGGGGCGATCAAGATGCTTTGGCTTCACTTTGTGTAGCTGTCATGTCGTCATTATTGCGTATGGTTCATAGCACCCCTTCTGTTAGCTATCAAAGCAGGTACTTTACAATAGTAGTAGTATAATTACTAGTTAAATAGAGTTTAATTTGCATGTGTACTAGTTATTTTGTGAATACAAATGATTTGTGTTGTCCATCAGTCTATTTATCTAAACTTGTTATTGTCTCAGTTGTTTTGTATTCAGTTCTCCAGACAAACGTTTTGATGCATTATAGATGTGAGCTGCCTCTGCCCCGGTGCAGCCTGGTGACAGACTAATGACTTTCAACTGGGACTGCCCCCTTCTGTCACTGGGTCAGCACCCACACCGTCACCCAGGTTTCTCATGAACACCTAAAAGCTGCATCCAACCACCAGTGGACGTGCACTGAGCAGCTCTCCGGGCAAGTGAGGGGTTAACAGTAGCTCTGCAGTAGATATTCACAGCTGGTCATGTCTGTAGTTACTCCTCTAGATGTCGCTCTTGTCTTGATAATGCAGGTTGTGCCTTTGTGCTGCTGTATCTGTACTCTGTACTTAGAAAAAGTTAAGTAGGGACTCTGCAGATATCCTGCATCACATTTTAGACAATACCATCTACACACTGTTACACAGCCCATAGATCTTACACTGTATTCAATTGGTAGATTAGTTCTAACTCTCATTAAACGTGCAAAATTTGCAGAAGTCATCCTGCGGTTCTGCGTTTGCTTCAGTTCACATATTCTGTCCCTCGCAACACTCCATCTCTCTTCCAATGCACTCCTCTCCTCACCCTACTCACCCCCCACCATGCCATACTGTCTATCTGCGTACTGAATCAGCATTTTGGGGCAGTATGCCGCAGGCCTGCAGTGAGAGGCAGAGGATTGTGCTAATTATTCTCCCACAGATACTTGATTTGGCCCCCGTCCCCTTATGTTGCTCTTTTCCTCCTCTCATTCTTTCTCTCTCTCTCACTCTCTCTCTCTCTTCGGATTTGCAGTTAACATCTGGACTCTGCAGATCAACTCTCAGTCCCCAGGATTCTTACATATCCATATGACATATCACATCATGACTCTTACCCTTCATTTTCAATTTCCCTTCAGTTTCTATTCGTATTGCATTACAGTTATGAGAGATAAGATAACTACACATGACTTAAAGATGATCATCCTGAATGGATGCGTTTTGCAAACTATATTTTCCAGAAGCAATTTACCAAATAAAATATGTTCAGCACAAACCTACACTATTGTGTTTTTTCTGCATCCATTTAAACCCAGAGGTTTATAATGTTCCTCTGAACTTCTGACAGTCATTCACCGGGTCTGCACATCTCTGACTCTGTGGGCGAGGAGGCTGTAAGATTTATCCTCAGAGGTGAGTGGTGTTTATCTGCAGCTGGGGAGTACAATGATATTACACTGCATGTCAGAGATGAAGCAGTTAGACATAAAGAGTCAGGTGAGGCAGAGAGCCGCCCCGTTCCACTCTGTGTACTGTCCTGCAGTTTTCTCCACAGTGCAGCTTCAGCTCTGGCAGACAGAGCTACTCTGCTGAGCTCTCACGGTTACTGCAGAGGCTGGTTTGCACTTCGACTGTTGTGGAAGTCAAAGGGTTACCAGCTCTTATACCACTTGATAATATAACAGTTTACTCTACACGATGCAAATAAAAAGCCAGTGAGACATTAATCAAGAACATATCAAGTTACATTAAATGTGTATATCCCATATTCACAAATCACAATTTATCTGATAGGGCCTAACCAAGGTGCGAAATCCTCTGTCTTTAGTCCTCGACCAGAGTTGGTAGAAACTTTGAACAAGAATAAAACATTTAGATACGTCAGGGGCAGTCACGTAACGGATCCGTCTCCCAGAGAGAAGTGCAATAGATGCTGTGTGCAACAGAGCACATCAATAACATAACAATATTTACAACATTCATGAGAAAAGACAGTGTCTAAATAGAAAAGTTTATCAATGCTTAAAGTATTTATACAAAAGGAAAAGTCTGACAGAGATTAAGGGAGCAATTGTAATGATAATTGTAATGATAGGTATAGTCAGTATGGGTTTAAGGGAGTAGGTTATATTGTATATTTAAGAAATCTAGTTATCATAATCTATAACTCCTCCAAGAGCCTGTGACCCAAGCATTTCATTGCAAGCGACTGCTTAAAGGGACTCTTACCTTTGTTGCATTTGAGAATTACAGCACATTCGAATCATCCCGCCTTCCTCCAATGCCCCACCCCCTCGTTCCCATCCGCGGTGTTTTTTCTTTTGTTTTTCCCCCTGGGAGCGGCTGTTTCAGTACGCCGTGGACCACTTTGGTCTGCCATCGTCAGTCGCTACGGTCGCTACTCGCTACTGTCTGCCGTGGAATCAAAACGTAAGTTATGACCATAACTATGGATCTATGAGACCGACCGATGACCGTCACCACGGTCTTAACACGAATGATGTCCTCATCTCCCTATCCTCGAGACCAAATATCAACAATGTCACGTGAGTGACCTTAAGGGGGCTGGGCTCACCGCCCATAAAGCTCCCCGGTGAGCGTGGCCGCCTCCTCCTTGTCTGAACGCCTCAGCCCGTTCTGAGTGACAAAAGAGGGTGACGGTCATCGGTCGGTCTCATAGATCCATAGTTATGGTCATAACTTACGATCTATTTCGACCTCCCTCAGACCGTCACCACGGTCTTAACACGGATGACTAGTATCATCAGGGTCGCGAAAAGTTCTCCTAAGAGCTGCCAATAAAATGGCGAGTGCATTGCCCGAGCGGGCTGCTCGTGTGGCTGCATTATAAGTCCGAGACACCAGTCGGTCTGACTTATCACACTCTTTCAGGGGACAGCGTGGATTGGTGGTTACCCGCTCTGGACCCAGAGATGTTAAGGCTGCCATCTCCCGCTCAACTGGAGGCATATCCCCCATACCTGTTTCAGGAGCATACTGATTCTTAGTCAGTCTCCGGCAACCTGCATTGAACTGAGGTGCCCCACTTGGGATGTTCCATGCTTTCCTGAGCATGTGCAAATAGTCACCAGCCACAGGTACAGTAACTGATTGCTGGGTCTGAGTGATGGCGGCCCAAATCCCATCCATTGGAGCAGGAGCCTCAGTTGGAACATTGAGCCCCACAATCTTTGCCGCACTTGAAACCTTTGAGATGACGTCCATGGGTGAAGGCTCACTTTCACCCATGTTGCTGAGGTTGGACGCCCCCTCACATTGTGTGGATTTAGGCTGTTTTAGCCCAGCAGCACCCTCAGACTGCCCATCACTTCCAAAAAGGGAATTTTGAGCATAGAGAGAGAGAATGTCAGGGTGAACCACATTCTCCTCCTGATAGGAGGGTAACCTGTCCGGGGAGGAGTGCCCATGCCTCGATGCCCTAGCTGTTGTGGCCGGGTACTGGGCCTCAACTCTACCCAACCTGTCTGACAGACCACGTATGGCCGCTAGGATTTGCAGCTGAGTGTCATCATGCTGACCAGCTGGGTTCTGTGAAGGTTTTGGAGCCTGTGTCTCTCTTGAGTCCCGCCTGCGAACAGGGGTGTGCTCATGCCCACGTTTTCGGGGGGCTTTCCTTGAGGTGTGTCCCCTTTCATTTAGTTTGGCTGGTAGAGGCTGCACGGCCCCAGCACGAACAGACTGCTCCACCCATCTGGCTCTTTTAACACGCTCCTCCACAGGCAGTTCCACTGCTGCCACACAGGGGTTCTCAATAGCATCCATTAAATGTGCCATGCCCAAACAAGTCGGGCATTCACGGTGGCCATCTCGGGGATCCATGATACCCCGGCAATAATGGCACAAATGTGAGGACATTTCTGTGTTACTTTTGTGTTTTAAGAATAAATATATAAACAACAGCGCCCAGCAGCTACGGATAGCTGGTAAAGGGGATCTTATAAACAGGCTAATCAAAGCTGGCCAATATCCCATAAAAAGAAGGAAGGGGTGAAATAACTAATTCACCTGAAAATGGCCACTGTATGCCTGCAATGGCAGAAAACAAGGGGGGTGGGGGGGTGGAGAGAGAACAACATCCCAGCCACTGCGAACAGGGCTTTAAGGGAAACAAAATAGCACCTACAAAGGGTGATAACCAATAACCAACTGTATTTTATACAGGGAACACAGGTAAACAATCCCACCTGCTGCGCACAGAGGTGAAAAGGGGACACTACCTGGCCTCAAACACGGTTTATTTATTCATTTTTGAAAGGCAAATAAACGTGAAAAGGTTGGCTTTAACTCACCTCCACTCACTGTGCGCGAACGCACGAGGGGGAGTTGGAGAAAACCCCACTCCCTGCGGACAGCGAGTTACGGGGTGAAGAGGGGGGGGCACCCCCGATCCAAATCAGTTTTAAGGGATAGATTATTTATTGATTAAGCTTCCCAACTTTTCTACTCACTCCTGTAAGAGAACAAACTCTGTATGGACACAAACAGCACGAGATAAACAACACTTACCCAAAGCTGTGAACATGAGTAGTTAGTACCAGGTGCAGCTAATTAAGCTGCCTGAAACAAAGAGCAGAGCTTAACACATGCAGTGTAGCCCTCTGCCTCACTTTTAGAGAAGGGGAAAACCACAAACAATCCTCAGGGACACAAGGCGCCTGCACAAAAGTGTCGGATTGATAAAAGTGGAGTCCCAAAATATCTTACTTACCTGTCGGTCTCGGATGAGGCGAGTGAAGAAAAGAGGAGGCGGCCGCGCTCACCGGGGAGCTTTAAGGCCAATTTATGCATCTCCGTTTCTTCTATTACGGACAGATAAGACCGCCCTATCCGTCGTGAAACACCCTCTCCGAATGCTTCGTACAGCTTTTCGTACACGTCTGATTTTTCTAACTATCCGTCTTCATGTTTGAGACCCGACGGACCGCTCTTGGCTGTGATTGGTCCGCGAACGACATCATTTCCGTATGACGTAATTTCCGTATTTCCGGACCTCAAACTTCCTGTTTACTTCCTGTTTACTTCCATGTAGCATCAAACCCAAACACAACTATGATTCTACGATTAATGTGACGTGTGTGTTAAGCCAGCGGAGTTGTCCGGCTGACGGTGGCTCGTTTGAGCACTGAGGGCATGTGTGCACGGTCACAGACGGTTATAACGAGCTTTCAAAACGGCGCTAGCAGGCTAGGCTAGCCACCATGCTAACTGCGGTGGTAACAGTGCAAGAACCCGCCGTCACGACTTTAATTCCACTTCTATCATGACACTGTTTCTATAATACCGTCAGGTTAGAAGCAAACACTGGATAGTAGTAGTTAGTGTCGGGAGTCACTGCTGACTGTGTGTGGAAGCTGGGGGGAGCTAGGTCCGTGTAGCTTCTAGCTACATGTAGCCTCAAGCAGATTCAAGCTGTGGAATCAGCAACACAGTTCGGAAACAAGACCGGGGAACCGCTGCGCTAAGAAACGATTACATCAGCATTTTGACCCGCTGGGTGTCACTTTATTTAGTTCTGTTAGTTGCCATGGTTCAGTGTGTGGGACGCAAGCTAACATGTCAACAGAGACACGTGGACTTCTTCTTCCCAAATGGGGTAGGCTTCTCTGAGCTCGTCTTCCGTTGCGCCACCTATGGGTTTGGCGGTGAATTTTTTCCGGACGTAGACTGACGGAGAAGTAAAAATCAAAAAGAGTCTTTGCCCCCTGCTGAGAACTCTCCGAGAAACGGACACGTAGTAGTATATAAGAGCCTTTATGGGCGGTGAGCCCAGCCCCCTTAAGGTCACTCACGTGACATTGTTGATATTTGGTCTCGAGGATAGGGAGATGAGGACATCATTCGTGTTAAGACCGTGGTGGCGGTCTGAGGGAGGTCGAAATAGATCAAACCCTCTAGTTGAGGACGCGCCTTGATGACGCGGGCCCGAATGCGCCACAAGAAGCACACGGAAAACCTGCATGTCCATGCAGCAAACAGACAGGTCTGTCGGCCAATAAGGTCCTTCGGTCCGAAGAATTTTATTGGTTGAAGTTTTCACTAAATATTACGAGAGTGAAATAATTGTTTGCTTTAACTCCTGGTGGGTCTGTCTTGCATTTTAGAGTGTCATTACCTTATTAATACCAATTTAACCTTATCAACAAAAAGTGTAAAAATGCAACAAAGGTAAGAGTCCCTTTAATGTAATCGAAATAGTAATAGTGATAGTTATAGATGTGATGATGCTATGAAGGATAGCAGCACCAGATGAACTGTCATCGTTGTAATCGTCGTGCATATGACAATAAACTCTTGAAACTTGAAACTTGAAACTTGATATCATCACAACCGTCAATGTGGCTGCAGCCTAGATGTGCATGTATTGATGAGACATTAATATGAAGAGGGAGAGGAGGAATAAGAAAAAAATCTTATAGATAGATTAAGTCTATAATGTTTATTCCATGTTTTAGAATAACCCTCCATCGAGTAGGAACAAGGGACTAATTCCACAGCAAAGACCAACAAAAGCTAATTTAGTGACACTACAGAGCTGAGAATCAATCTGTTCTGAGAATTAGTACACCGAGTGCAGAAAAACCACTGGACATTTATCTCATGTTTGTGCACATTAAGAATTATCTGGCGTTGAAATAGTTTCACACAGAGATAAGAAACAAAAGAAGATAAAGAAGGAGTTGGGAAAGATGAAATGAAGAATTTGAGTAGTGTTCCATGAGTTGTGGATCAGTGGAGCGGTGTTATCCGCCCACAGACATCAGTGAGCAACAAGCCAGGGGAAAGGCCAGCAGCGTACCAGCAACCGAATGAGGAACTGAGCTCTGAGTGGGGGGACGAGTAGATCCACAAAGAAATGATAATATAAATATATATATTTATATTATCATGTACTGATATCTTAAAAATGGAGAAACATTTTTAAATTTAAACTTTGAGTTCTCAAATATTACACATACATCCTCTCTCTGCCTATGTTAACAAAATATTCTCATAATTTGTCACGGATCCCCTCTTTCTCTCTTTAAACCACTCTGCCTCAGTGCGTGCACGTGTTTCCAGAGGTGATACACTTTTAAGACGTCTCCTTATCAGCTTCTTGGATTAGCATAATTAACAAGTCTTATGCCTCCAGAATTCCCCCTGCAGCTGGTTGGCTGTCAGCTCAGTTGTGGGGAACAGTGAGGCGTGAAGAGGGAGTGGTCAGCCAAGGGAGGGGGGGTGGGTAAGAGGAGGACTGTCCAAATATCTCATCATCAGACAATTACAGTAGAAATCTCTCTGTATGCACCCACAGAGACACTTAATATAAATGTGGAATGAATAGAAAACTAGAATGGTACTCAGTAGAGCTCATACCTCTGTCAAGGCAAAACAGTCCCTTTAAATTCAATCAAGCTGCACCAGATTTCACAGACTCATAGATATCAGTTCCCTTAATGTGCCTGATTTTTTTTACCAAGATCCATAAATTATTTCCATGGAAATCAGTAAAAATGACAAATGTCCCTAAACGCCCCGTCCGTCAATGTTCAAGAAAGGGAAAAACAATCCTGGATCTTCCCCATGACCTGGATCCCCACTATAATTCAATAGGTTGTTCCCATAGACTGCATATAAAGAGGTTGTTCCCTGAAACAACACAGCATCCCTCATGGCAATATGTCGAGTAGTTTTTGTCGCATTTTGCAAATAAACAAAGAATCTTACCAACAAACAAATGGTCAGGGGGGAAACATAACCTCATTGGTGGAGTTAATCAAAATCAAGATCAGATCTTTGCAAAAGGGACAAAATCAGATGCATCATGCATAGAATCCAGGCATAAACAGTAACTCACTATGTCAACACACACAGCTGACATACATGGGTTCGCCAATGAACCATCACTGAGTCCGCACTCAAACACAAGACTCTCGTTTTCATAATTAGCAAGTACACGATGTGAAACAGGGCAATGACCGAGCAAGTGATTGTGTGTTGGAAAAATCCTGCCAGCAACCCCCCAGCCACTGGGATGTGAATATAATTGTACTCGGTGGTGAAGCAGAGGGATGTGACAGTTTGTATCTGGACTGGATTGTTACCGCAGCTTTATTTCTGTGTCTCTCAGAGGAACAACCGGGTAACAACAATTACCTGACATCCATTGTCTCCACTATAAACCAGGCCCTTCAGAGTACAGTGAGGCAGTCAGACAGGAGAGAGGGATTAGCACAAACCGAGGTCCTCTTTTACATAATCCCACTGTTTTAGATTAGCTTCATTCCACTGAGAATGGGATACGTCTAACTCTTGGAAACAGGATGGAGAGCTGCAGCCTCACAGATCCGGAGTATAATAACCTATACATCAAGGAGGTTTTCAATGCTCTCTGCTTGTATACTAAGCACATTATCACATAACTTCGTGGAAGGATGCGGTGCAGAGATACTCCAAATTGCACACACTAATAGATATAAAGTGCTGTGAGTGGTCAACAAGACTAGTAAAAGAGCGCTATATTAATACAAACCATTTACCATTTCTCTAAAAGTGTCTCATTTGTTATCAAGATCTATAAATTATTCCAATGGAAAACGGTGTAAATGTTGAAAAACTCTCTATCTCCTTAGGATTCCTGGATCCACCTCCTAATCCAGATCCGCATCGAAATCTGATGGGTTCCCCCCTGATCCGTATCACATCCCATCACATCACCACGTTTTGTGGATATCCCTTCAGTTGTGTCATGTAATCCTGTTTACAAACAAACCAGTAAACAAACAGACAGGGGTTAAAACATAACCTCCTTGGCTGAGGTAATAAAACTGAGTAGATATGTGGAGTAAAACTGCACCAACACCACAGATACCCTCCAATACAAACATGAATAACTGTGTAGTGAAGCTTGACATCCTAATTCACTGAATAGTTTGATTGATTCTTTATTTTTCATTTACTGAAATACAACAGTGCACTTAAAGTGTGAGAGACTTTCTCACCCTGCTCTGCTTCCAACTGAATCACTGCAATTAACTCCAGCCCACCATCCTCAGTGTGCCTGCCGTGCTGCTGGGGATCACATGGAGCCTCACATGAGCTAATTTATAGCCATGCATTAAGTATTACATCACAGCTCTCCATGAACTCTAAATCCTCCTTTTATATGAGATTAGGCCCTTACTGTAGCTCTGACTGCAGGAAACAGAGAGAACGTTTTCGTTAACATCGCCTCTCTGTTTTGTTCTAGTTGTATTTCTTGTTGTTTTTCTTCAGTTTTCTGCATCGTAGTTCTTCAGAAGGAGCAGCAGAGAAGTGTTTGGTCACTTATTGATGTTTTCTGCAGCTTTGCACCTCCCTCCCTTGCTGCGTCTCTGTCCCTTTCACATCTCCTCTTCTTTTGTTGCATTGTGCTATATGGAGGAAATTATGCTCACGTCATATTGCAGTTATCATTACCTGTGATTGCTCTCTGTGGAGTCTGTGTCTCGTTGGTTTTGGGGGGCAGGGAGGATATTTTTCTTGTTTGACATGAGGTAAGTACTTTTTTTTTCTTGGTTAAAGGGGTGGGGAACGATCTACCAAAGGGGGTATTTCAATTTATTTGACATCCTTCATAGGCCCTACTAAATTATTGAATATATATATTATATATATCTGAGAAAGGTGTTAAAAATAAATGTCTCTGAGTTTCGGTGCAATTGCTCGAACTGCTTCTCTGCAGTGATGCTTCTGATGTCAGATGTTAGTGATGATGATGATGATGCTACTGCTGGTTCCACCCAAACAACTTCTTTAAACAAATTGTTGGTCCCATGCATGGCTTGCAAAAACAATTATTCCTTCCTTATCAGATCGTCAGTGTTTATTCTGCCTTTTGTTTCACTGCAGACCAAATAAAAATCTGTATACGTCCTGCTGTGTCCCTAAGTGTTTTTTAATACCTTGTAGCATATCATGAAAGCTTCTCTTCACTGTTCAAAAAAAACCCCTGATATCTGGCTTTTTACTGCAATGGAAATAGATAAAATCAACGTTAACTCCCATTAGAACACATTAATTTGGAAAGACAGCAAGGTGAGAGATCTTCTCAGTTTTGGTTTGTGACATTGAACATGATGAACTGGGGAAAAAACAGAGACTTACTCCTCCGTTGGCAATGGGAAAGGAATGAATCAACTTTTGCTTATGGGTTTACCCATTTTTAAAACAGTTGCGAATACCTGCATATTTCGGTGTAAAAGATAGACTATAAGGTATAATCCAAACTTTCTGGTTCTGATCAGACCAGCTTGCTCACCACAAAACTCACTTGCATAACATTGTGTCTGTCAGAATGTGGTGTTGTGGAAGTTGGGAACACATACTCCACTGAGCATATCCCAGCAAACTAGGCATATTGGTTTGACATTTTTCTTGTCCACATGATGACCACCTTGACTGACATGTCACTATTTACTATTTTATGTTCTTTTATTTTGTTGCATAAAAAGGTTATTGCTGCCACAATATCTCTTTGTATTTCTGAAATACTTTTTCTATTTATGAGATGTTTGGCCGGCTGGGCCAAATTGTCTTGTCATATACAGTCCAGAGGCTGTAGCTTCACCACCCCCTGGGCTACGGTGCTAAACATCAACACCAGACAGTTTTTTATTGAGTTTTAAATGTGATATACAGTGGATTGAAATAGTTCAGACTCCACAGATGGACATAAACTGAGCAGAGCTTGGGAATCAGTATTGAGAATTCTTTACAGACTTCAAGCATTATGTGGTATCGTGTGTGTCTGTGTGTGTGTGTGTGTGTGTGTGTGTGTGTGTGTGTGTGTGTGTGTGTGTGTGTGTGTGTGTGTGTCAACTACCCACCCACTACATCATGCATGCTGACCAGAGCATTAATGCAGTGTGCTGCAGGCTTATAAATCACTTATTACAGCCTATAGGTTCTTTGAATACATATCTCTGTGCATGTGGATGCATTGTCATGTAAATGGTCTCCACCCTGAGGGCTACAATGCCTCTACATTATATAATTATAAAGTTGTATTAAGCCAATATTTCATTCACAGTAACAGCAAGAAATACAAACTTAATCCCCTTAATGTGTAGTTCTGCTCCTGATTAGTATTTGACCTCAGAAATGGGCCGGTGTTGTGACCG